>NW_026783450.1:0-600000 GCF_949774975.1 Lagenorhynchus albirostris | reverse complement strand
GATCTTCCTACAGCTAAAACATGCATGGAAAACCCAGAGGACTGTACACCATGTGATCGGGAGATGTGTCTAAAATGCACCTCATTTATCCTCTCCTGGTGCTCCTGTTCACCATTCCAGCCACGTTACTTAGAAGCTCCCCACTTGGAGAATCAGCACATTTAAACTTCTGTTTCACACATTTTGCAAATTGTGAGGAGGATGAACGGGAAGAGGGGGAACCAATGAGAGAAGAGTTGTAGGGGTTTGGACGGGCACATATCACTCTAATTTCCCATTAAGAATAAGAATTAAAAAAAGGCTCAGCCTGCCTCGCCGGAGCCAAAATAGGGCCTGAAGCAATCCTGCGCGTTTGAGGCCAGCTCACAAAAGAGCAACTTAAAACATGGAGCTCAGGGTCACTGCAATTCACAAACCTGCAGAGTTATAAATGAAAACTAACGTCCAAAAATATGTTGAGGTAAGGCAAAGAAGAGGATCTGAATGCAAGACAGAATTGCAAGAAACAGATTTCAAGAGATAGATTGGACTCGTCTTTAACGCACATGAAAAGCGGCAGAATTTCGACAATGATGCAGTTGGCCCAAAAGGGCATATGCGAGTTTTCCTGATTATATCCAGGAAAAAACGCATACGCACTTTATGGGCAACGAAGCAAGCAAGCAATGCAAATGTGCACAACAAAGAAGTCTCATTTCCCACCGGTCAAAAGGGCCATCCTAAAAAATTGTAAAAACCAGAAATGCAGGACAGGCCATGGAGAACAGGGAGCCTTTATACGCTGATGGGCAGTGTGTGAACTGCCGAGAGCCACTCTGGAGAAGTGTATGGTGGTTCCTAAATCATCTAAAAACAGAGCTACAGAGCATAGGACACTTCCAATCATGGGAGTATATCTAGGGAAGTCTAAAAATCAACAAGACACAAGCACACCACAGTTTAGGGCTACTCTGTTTACAAGAACCTCAACTTCAGTACACCTTAAATATCCCAGGAAAGAGAACAATGGATAAAGAAGATGTGGTACTTATGTACAATGGAATATCTCTTCACCATGAAATCAATGTAATAAGGCTAGTAGAAGGATAAAGAGTGGATTTAGGTCCGATAATACTACTTGAAATAAGTCAAACAGAAAAAGAAACATATCATAAGATATCACTTATAGAGGGAGGGTAAATATGGCTGCACAAGAAATGAATTACAGAACAGAACAGTGTCTCACATTTAGAAAACACACTTATGTCAGCTTAAGGGGAAAGGAGAGGTGGGGTGATGCATAAAACCAGAGTTTGAAATTAGCACAGATACCGTTCAAGAAACCAAATAGGTATTAGACAAGATCTACACCTTGCTCAATGAACTGGCCTCAACACACCCTATACACCGCAGAGAAATATATCTGAGTAATAAGAATCTTAAAACCCATGTATTGATATATCTCCATAAGGGAATCAAGTGTGTGCAGAGCGGCACAAACACAGCAGTGAAAATGAGCTAAACCCCATTATAGAAATAAATTTTAAAAACAAAACGCAGAAACAATGAAAGAGAGAAAAAGTCTTACAAAATTCGCTCAGGGGCTGTGATGCAACCTGGATTGACCACATATAAACCCACAGCTGGATAAGACATAAGGCTGGACACTTGGGGCTGAGAGGATTGGTGAGCTTCGGTGAGCAACTGCCGAAAGTTTAATGCAATACTTCATGCTACTCATTCCAAGGGTCCCAACACTCCAGGTTGAAGGGAATCTTCCTACAGCTAAACCATGCTTGGGAAACCCAGCGACTGGTATACCATATGATCGGGAAAGGTTTCTAAAACGCACCACATTTTTCCTCTCCTGGGGCTCCGGATCGACATTCCAGCCGCTTTACTAACAACATCCCCACATGGAGAGTCAATGCCTTTAAGTTCTGGTATCGCACAGTCTTCAGTTAGTGCGGAGGATGAATGGGAATAGGGGGAACCAGTGAGAAACTAGCTGTAGCGGTTTCAATGGGCACATGTCACTCTAATTTCACATCAGTAAGAAGAATGAACCAAAGGCACAGCAAGGTGCCCCAGAAGAAGAATAGGGCTTCAAGGAATCCTGTGGTTATGGGGCAAGATCACAAAACTAAGAGCTGAAAAATGGAGCTAAGGGCCACTGCAATTCAAAAACCTGACTTGCCCAAAAAGGGCGTATGTGTTTTTTCCTGAATATATTCAGGAAAAAACGCATACGCCCTTTTTGGCCAACCAAGCAAGCTTGCAAAGGAAATCTGCACTACAATGAAGTCTCAATTCCCCCTGGTCAAAAGGGCCATCTGAAAAAAGTGTAAAATCCATAAAGGCATGACAGGCCATGGAGAACTGGGAGCCTTGTTATGCTGATGGGCAGGATGTAAATTGCCAACAGCCACTCTGGAGAAGTGTTTGGTGTTTCATGAAACATCTAAAAAACAAAGCAACAGAGCCTAGGGCACTTCCACTTATGGTACTATAGTTTAGGGCAATTAAAATCAAAAAGACACAGCCACCCCAAAGGTTGGGACGGCTCTGTTTACAAGAACCTGGTTTACGGTACAAGTCCAATATCGCAGAAAGTGAAAAATGGATAAAGAAGTTGTGGTACTTACGTACAATGCAATATCACTCAGCAATGAAATCTATGTCATCAGGCCCGTAGCAGCATAATGAGTGGATTCAGGTATGATGATTCTAACTGAAATAAGTCACACAGAAAAAGAAACATCATAAGGTATCACTAATACACGGAATGTAAACTTGGCTACACAGGAACTGAATTACAAAACAGAACAGGGTCTCAAATTTAGAAAACCAACTTATGCTTGCTTAAGGGGAAAGGTGAGTTGGGGTGCTGCATAAAACCAGAGATTGAAATGAGCACAGATAAAGTTCCTTAAGCCAAATATGGAATAGACAAGAGCTACTCCTTGCTCAAGGAAATGGACTCAACACCCCATATTAAACGCCTAAGAATGTACCTGACTAGGAAGTATCTTAAAACCTATGGATTGCTATGTCTCCGAAAGAGAATCAAGCGTGTGTACAGGGGCATAAACGCAGCAGTGATAGGACTGGAGAGGTTCGGTGAGCAAATGAAGACCCTTTGAAGTCATATTGCATGGTACCCATTCCACGGGTCTCAACTCTCCAGGTTTAAGGGATTCTTCCTTCAGCTAAAACATGCATGTGGAACCCAGAGTATGATCAACCATGTGATCGGGAGACGTGTTCCAATATGTGTCAGTTTTCGTCCCCTGGTACTCGGGTGCAACATTCCAGACGCTTTACTAACACTCTCCCGACTTGGAGAGTCAGTGCCTTTAACCTCCTGTTTGGCCCAGTTTGCAATTTCTGCGGAAGATGAACAGGAATAGGGAGAACCAATGACAGACCAGCTGGAGGTGTCTGGACGGGCAAATTTAACTCTCATTTCGCACCACGAAGAGGAATTAACCAAAGGCTCAGCGTGCCATGCCGGAACCAGATTAGGGCCTGAAGCAATCCTGCGGTGTTGCGGCCAGCTCACGAGAAAACGAGTTGAAGAAAGGAGCTCAGGGGCACTGTAATTCACACACCTGCAGAGTTAGAAATGACAGCTATCGTCCAAAAATATACTGAAGTAAGGCTGCCAAGAGGACTTGAAAGCGGGGCAGAATTGCAGGAAACCGATTTCAGGAGGTAGACTGGAATTGCATTTAAAGCATAGGAAAAGAGGCAGAACGTCCACAATGATGCACTTGGCCAAAAAGGGCGTATGCGTTTTTTCCTGAATATATTCAGGAAAAAACGCATACGCACTTTTTGGCCAACCAAGCAAGCTTGCAAAGGAAATCTGCACTACAATGAAGTCTCACTTTCCCCCGGTCAAAAGGACCATCTGAAAAAAGTGTAAAATCCAGAAAGGCAGGACAGGCCATGGAGAACTGGGAGCCTTGTTATGCTGATGGGCGGGATGTAAATTGCCAACAGCCACTCGGGAGATGTGTGTGGTGTTTCCTGAAACATCTAAAAAACAAAGCAACAGAGCCTAGGGCACTTCCACTTATGGTCCTATAGCTTAGGGAAATTAAAATCACAAAGACACAGCCACCCCAAAGTTTGGCACGGCTGTGTTTACAAGAACCACGTTTACGGTACAAGTTCAATATCGCAGAAAGTGAAAAATGGATAAAGAAGTTGTGGTACTTACGTACAATGCAATATCACTCAGCAAGGAAATCTATGTCATCAGGCCCGTAGCAGCATAATGAGTGGATTCAGGTATGATGATTCTAACTGAAATAAGTCACACAGAAAAAGAAACATCATAAGATATCACTAATACACGGAATGTAAACTTGGCTACACAGGAACTGAATTACAAAACAGAACAGGGTCTCAAATTTAGAAAACCAACTTATGCTTGCTTAAGGGGAAAGGTGAGTTGGGGTGCTGCATAAAACCAGAGATTGAAATGAGCACAGATAAAGTTCCTTAAGCCAAATATGGAATAGACAAGAGCTACTCCTTGCTCAACGAAATGGACTCAACACCCCATATTAAACGCCTAAGAATGTACCTGACTAGGAAGTATCTTAAAACCTATGGATTGCTATGTCTCCAAAAGAGAATCAAGCGTGTGTGCAGGGGCATAAACGCAGCAGTGATAGTATTGGAGAGGTTCGGTGAGCAAATGAAGACCCTTTGAAGTCATATTGCATGGTACCCATTCCACGGGTCTCAACTCTCCAGGTTTAAGGTATTCTTCCTTCAGCTAAAACATGCATGTGGAACCCAGAGTATGATCAACCGTGTGATCGGGAGACGTGTTCCAATATGTGTCAGTTTTCGTCCCCTGGTACTCGGGTGCAACATTCCAGACGCTTTACTAATACTCTCCCGACTTGGAGAGTCAGTGCCTTTAACCTCCTGTTTGGCCCAGTTTGCAATTTCTGCGGAAGATGAACAGGAATAGGGAGAACCAATGACAGACTAGCTGGAGGTGTCTGGACGGGCAAATTTAACTCTCATTTCCCACCAGGAAGAGGAAATAACCAAAGGCTCAGCGTGCCGTGCCGGAACCAGATTAGGGCCTGAAGCCATCCTGCGGTGTTGCGGCCAGCTCACGAGAAAGCGAGTTGAAGAAAGGAGCTCAGGGGCACTGTAATTCACAAACCTGCAGAGTTATAAATGACAGCTATCGTCCAAAAATATACTGAAGTAAGGCTGCCAAGAGGACTTGAAAGCGGGGCAGAATTGCAGGAAACCGATTTCAGGAGGTAGACTGGAATTGCATTGAAAGCATAGGAAAAGAGGCAGAACGTCCACAATGATGCACTTGGCCAAAAAGGGCGTATGCGTTTTTTCCTGAATATATTCAGGAAAAAACGCATACGCCCTTTTTGGCCAACCAAGCAAGCTTGCAATGGAAATCTGCACTACAATGAAGTCTCACTTCCCCCCGGTCAAAAGGGCCATCTGAAAAAAGTGTAAAATCCAGAAAGGCAGGACAGGCCATGGAGAACTGGGAGCCTTGTTATGCTGATGGGCGGGATGTAAATTGCCAACAGCCACTCGGGAGAAGTGTATGGTGTTTCCTGAAACATCTAAAAAACAAAGCAACAGAGCCTAGGGCACTTCCACTTATGGTCCTATAGCTTAGGGAAATTAAAATCAAAAAGACACAGCCACCCCAAAGGTTGGGACGGCTCTGTTTACAAGAACCTGGTTTACGGTACAAGTCCAATATCGCAGAAAGTGAAAAATGGATAAAGAAGTTGTGGTACTTACGTACAATGCAATATCACTCAGCAATGAAATCTATGTCATCAGGCCCGTAGCAGCATAATGAGTGGATTCAGGTATGATGATTCTAACTGAAATAAGTCACACAGAAAAAGAAACATCCTAAGGTATCACTAATACACGGAATGTAAACTTGGCTACACAGGAACTGAATTACAAAACAGAACAGGGTCTCAAATTTAGAAACCCAACTTATGCTTGCTTAAGGGGAAAGGTGAGTTGGGGTGCTGCATAAAACCAGAGATTGAAATGAGCACAGATAAAGTTCCTTAAGCCAAATATGGAATAGACAAGAGCTACTCCTTGCTCAAGGAAATGGACTCAACACCCCATATTAAACGCCTAAGAATGTACCTGACTAGGAAGTATCTTAAAACCTATGGATTGCTATGTCTCCGAAAGAGAATCAAGTGTGTGTACAGGGGCATAAACACAGCAGTGATAGGACTGGAGAGGTTCGGTGAGCAAATGAAGACCCTTTGAAGTCATATTGCATGGTACCCATTCCACGGGTCTCAACTCTCCAGGTTTAAGGTATTCTTCCTTCAGCTAAAACATGCATGTGGAACCCAGAGTATGATCAACCGTGTGATCGGGAGACGTGTTCCAATATGTCTCAGTTTTCGTCCCCCGGTACTCGGGTGCAACATTCCAGACGCTTTACTAACACTCTCCCGACTTGGAGAGTCAGTGCCTTTAACCTCCTGTTTGGCCCAGTTTGCAATTTCTGCGGAAGATGAACAGGAATAGGGAGAACCAATGAGAGACTAGCTGGAGGTGTCTGGACGGGCAAATTTAACTCTCATTTCCCACCAGGAAGAGGAATTAACCAAAGGCTCAGCGTGCCGTGCCGGAACCAGATTAGGGCCTGAAGCCATCCTGCGGTGTTGCGGCCAGCTCACGAGAAAGCGAGTTGAAGAAAGGAGCTCAGGGGCACTGTAATTCACAAACCTGCAGAGTTATAAATGACAGCTATCGTCCAAAAATATACTGAAGTAAGGCTGCCAAGAGGACTTGAAAGCGGTGGAGAATTGCAGAAAACCGATTTCAGGAGGTAGACTGGAATTGCATTTAAAGCATAGGAAAAGAGGCAGAACGTCCACAATGATGCACTTGGCCAAAAAGGGCTTATGCGTTTTTTCCTGAATATATTCAGGAAAAAACGCATACGCCCTTTTTGGCCAACCAAGCAAGCTTGCAATGGAAATCTGCACTACAATGAAGTCTCACTTCCCCCCGGTCAAAAGGGCCATCTGAAAAAAGTGTAAAATCCAGAAAGGCAGGACAGGCCATGGAGAACTGGGAGCCTTGTTATGCTGATGGGCGGGATGTAAATTGCCAACAGCCACTCGGGAGAAGTGTATGGTGTTTCCTGAAACATCTAAAAAACAAAGCAACAGAGCCTAGGGCACTTCCACTTATGGTCCTATAGCTTAGTTAATTTAAAATCAAACAGACACAGCCACCCCAAAGGTTGGGACGGTTCTTTTTACTGGAATCTCTTCTACGGCACAAGTTAAATATCCCAGAGAGCAAATAATGGATAAAGAAGTTGCGGTACTTATGTACAACAGAATACAACTCAGCAATGAAATCTATGTCACCAGGCCCGTACCAGCATAATGAGTGGATTGAGGCACGATGATTCTAAGTGAAATAAGTCACACAGAAAAAGAAACATCATAAGGTATCACTAATACACGGAATGTGAACTTGGCTACACAGGAACTGAATTCCAAAACAGAACAGGGTCTCAAGTTTAGAAAACTAACTTATGCTTGCTTAAGGGGGAAGGTGAGTTGGGGTGCTGCATTAAACCAGAGTTTGAAATTAGCACAGATACCGTTCCATAAGCCAAATATGGAATAGACAAGACCTACCCTTGCTCAACGAAATGGATTCAACAATGAGGTATCACCTCACACCTGGTAGAATAGGCATCATAGAAAATCTACAAGCAAAAAATGCTGGAAATGGTGTGGAGAAAAGGAACCCTCTTCCACTATTGTTGGGAATATAAATTGATACAGTCACTATGGAGAACAATATGGAATTTCTTAAGAAACTAACAATAGAATTACCATATGATACAGCAATCCCAGTACTGGACATATACCCAGACAAAACCATAAATCAAAAAGAGACATTCACCGCAATGTTCATTGCATCACTATTTACAATATCGAGGTAATGGAAGCAACCTAAATGCCCACAGACAGACGAATGCATAAAGCTGTGGTACATATATAAAATGGAATATTACTAAGCCATGAAAAGGAATGAAATTGGGTCATTTGTAGAGACGTCGATGCATCTAGAGACTGTCATACAGAGTGAAGTAAGTCAGAAAGAGAAAAACAAATCTTGTATATTCATGCATATATGTGGAAACTAGAAAACCTGTACAGATTAACCATTTTGCAAGGCATAAATTGAGCAACAGATGTAGACAACAAACGTATGGACAACAAGGGGGGAAAGCTGTTGGGGGGGGTGGCGGGAGGAGTTGAGAGACTGGGATTGGCATGTATACATTTATATGTATAAAATAGATAACCAATAAGAACCTGCTGTATAAAAATATAAAATAAAATTAAAAATTAAAAAGAAATAAAATTTAAAAAATAGAAAAACAATTATTCCCTTCACATACATGTATTTATATGAATAAATTATTTCCATGCTTATATCTGTAAATACAAAAAAGAGGAATAAAATCTACCTTGAACCCAAAACGAAAAAGAGAAAAAAAACGCAGAACCCACCAGTTCCACAGAGGAAAACCGTATCAGGACACTTGCTCCAGTTGTAAACAATTCTGAAGTTGGTCAGTGGTGGGGAATCGTCTCCCATTCAGCCAGCAGCCCCCACGCAACAAGCGTCCTCATTGCAAAGCTGGGGCACCGTGCCGAGGCATCTGTGAGTAAACGTGAGCTGAGCCCCAGGCCAGTTGCTGCTGAACTATTCCCACCCATCCCAGGTAAAACACCTGAATATAGACAAGGACTTGAAAGCCTAGAGGGAGGGCCATAGAGCCACACGAGTGACAGCATGCCGGCCGACTTGGTGCCTGCAGGCCAGCCAGGATGGTCCTGGCCCTGGGTGCTCTTCTGGAAGATTTCCATTTCCCTGCCTGAGATACCCGTCCTGTCCCTGCCCCCACTGCTTTTTTCCTTCCTCACCTCTGCCCAGGGAGAAATTCCAGCAGCAGGTATGGGTGACACATCTTCTTCTTTAGCAGGTGGCAGCCTGGCAACTGCTGCAGAAAGTCCAGCAGAGCCCCACTCACACTGGGCCACCCACAAAGCCGTGGCCTCTCACTCCCTCCCACCAGCCCAGCCCCGAGACTGCTGACAGGGCAGAGAAAATGGCATCAGGCACGGCTGCAGGGGCTCTTGCTGCCTGGAGTGGTATTTATAGTGATCTCAACCCAGGCACACCTGGGGAGGGCTGGCCGGCACGGTAAGGCTGCCCAGGTCAGCCAATCATCACCCCTCAGGGGCTCACAGTTGCAGAAAATGGAACTTGCTGAACCGGCCAGGTCCAAGGAACAGGTGTGGGCTCCTGAGAGTCAGGATAGACAAGGGGCTGCAGCTTTGGCTTGTTTTCTAATCATTTTATCTGGCCCATGAGTGGGAGACAACTTCAAGAAAACCCTCTCCTAATGAGAGGAACCCAGGAGTCAGGGAGAGGAGGGGTGGGTGGTGGTTGGAGACAGAGGCCTGGTGCCCCGGGTGCAGTGGAAGTCTCTGGAAGACCAGGTGGAGGGAGGCCTCACGGAGTGATGCCCAGGGTCACAGACCTGTCGCAGCTGCTGTTTGTTAGTTCAAGTCCTGCTCTGAGGTGCTCTGTGTCAGCTCTGAGCAACAGGTGAGCTGGGGGTGCTCTGCAATGAGGGCTATGTGCACGGTTCCTGTGTGCCCAGCCCTGCCACGGTACCTGCAAGGGTAGCTCTGTATCCTGGGAGGGGCCTGACCACGAGAGCCCTGTGGGCTGGGGTGGGGGTGGGGTACCTGCCCAGGTGAGCTCCATATTCTGGGATTGGTCTGACCACGAGAGCCCCATGGGCTGCTGGGGACCTGGTAAAGGATGTCAGGACAGTCAGTGAAGCCACCGAGGATATACCTCCAGTTGCTCCTAATTCCTACACCCTGCTGGTCATTCTACCAACCACCAGGACATGGTATTCTGTATTAGTCTTCAATGATGCCTTCTTTTGTATTCCATTAGTCCCAGAGTCACAAGAAATTTTGGCTTGTGAGTGGCAGGACTCAACATACAACTAAAACAATACTTCCGGGCCGTCTGGCCCCAAGGGTGCAAAAATTCCCACCCCATCTTTGGGGAAAGCTTAGCTAAAGACCTAAAAGTTCTACCTCTGGAAAAGGAAACCCTCCTTCAATATGCAGACGACATTCTGATCGCCAGCCCTACTAAGGAGGCCTCTGAACTACCAAGCCAATAAAGGATAGAAGTTGTCCAAGAAAAAGCTCAAATATCACAGACTGCCGTGACCTGCCTGGGCTTCATTCTCACAGAAGGTTGGAGAAGTCCATCCCAGGAAAGGGAAGAAACCATTTTCAGCCTTACCCCTTTCTAAAACTAGAAGACAGCTTAGGGGTTCCTGGGGAGGCCAGGGTTTGCTGCTTCTGGATCCCTAACTACAGTCTACTAGCTGGGCCTCTATATGAAACACTGAAAGGAAAAGATGATGATCCTTTTGAATAGAATCCAGAAGTGGCCTTTCAAGAATGGAAAGAGCAGTCAATTCAGACCCTTGCCCTGGAACTCCCTAATTTAGCTAAACCCTTTGACCTTTACATTCCCGGTGAAAGGTGAATCGCCATTGGAGAATTAGTGCAAAACCTGGGACCACTTGAAATGGAACAATGCAAGAATGCCATCCAGGTAGGATAAACTATGGTCACCAAGGGGCTTGGCCCACTGCCACATCTGGCCAAGATACTGGCGGTATCTAAAACCCTGGAAATCAGCAGCCCAAAAGGCCACCTCCCTCCTAAGGGAAAAGGACCCCACGTGGTGATCCTAACCACCAACCATGCCCTGAAGTTGCAGGGTTCGCTCCGTGGGCACACCGACCTCGAGTGAGGAGGCCCTCCAACTCCAACATCCAGAGAGATAACCGGGGGCAACAGGGCACCATGACGACTCGTGTGAACATCACTTGACCTGGAGTTTCTCTCATAAAACAACAAGAGTGTGTCCCAAAAGAGTAGACTACTGCTTGCCGGACTTACTGCACCCAGAGGGGAGCTAATAATCTTGGCGGGGGAACCGTATATCACACTGTCACCATAGAAAAGCCTACAGACACCGTGATGATGGTGGCCAGTAAGACCGGCTGGACTCTTGTTTACTTCAAAAGGCTGTTGACTCAGTGGCCATCATGGTCCTTGATCACCACTGACCCTGGACTGTCTGGGAGTTGAGCGGGCAGGGCTCTGACACCTGGTGCTGTTTGTACGTTAATTCAGGGGCCTAATTGAAGAAAGCGCAGACTACTGGTCAGAGCATCTAGGCTGGCAGAAACGGTCGGCCTAAGGTGGCCGAACAAATGTGGGGCGGGGTGAAACCGGCCCCCACAGCGTCTCTGCACATCTCTTTCCTGGACCCTTAAAGGTCATTGGAATCTATAACACTTCCAATGCTGGTGCTCAGGTGGACGAGCAGGGAGGCAGGGGGCCTGGGGGCAATCAACGTCACCTGGAGGCTGCTGGGGAGAAGCTCTGACCCTCGCCCCAGGGTATGAGGGCTCCCAACTCAGCACTCAGCAGTTACAGAAGAAGGGTCTGCACCCTCAGCACTCCAAGAATGAGGAACGGGACAAAAGGCAGAGGGGGGGTTTGTCCCCAGCAAAGCCCATTAAAAATCCCTGGGAGATAAAAATAGAATCTGGGCAATAAAGTCAAGTCTAACCTTTTTTATCCTTTGTGCTTTGTCTAATTTCACGTGCTCCTAGGGTCCCGCATGCAGAGGTTCCACACCCGGCACTTCAGACCAGATTTCCTAGTGCAGAATGGCTGGGTCGACACCTCAGCTCCTGGGGCCCAGTGCAGACTCCGCGATATAGAGCCTGAGCTACAGCCAACCCGGCCCTCGAGAGCTCCGCCCCCTCCCTCCCACTGACTCTGACAGGATCTCTACACAGCAGCCCAGCCCACAGCCCACGGGGTAGTACATGCTCTCACCTCTCCATTCTCTGATCAAAATATAAAGTTTCCTTTGCTTGTGAACCAAACTCAGTCTCGATCTGTTGGCCCCAATGACACTGGGCAGGGGGACACTTGTTGGGGTCCACTCTGGAGGATCAGTAACAGAAATTGAGACTATTGTAACCTCAATGAACAGATGTGTGAGCCAAAGTGTAGTTAACATAGAACAGTGTATAAGGCTCGGGTAAAATAAGATGTTTCTAACACTTCCATTGGATATTTCCATCACTTTATTATAAGCAAGTTCAGTGAAAAGGTTTGTCTTATTTGTCAGCTCAATATTAGAGAAATGAAGTGATTTCTTTCCAAGGATGTACATCTAATAATCTTGGTTAAACCTTCAATCTTGTTTTAAATGCTTTTCCATTGAAAATGATACCTCTCTTTCAGCTCCCCCATTTCTGAGAAGTATAAAATCTTATAATTTATTATTACCAAAGGGGAAAGGTGGGAGGAGGGATAAATTAACAGTTTGGGATTAACACATACACACTGCTATGTATAAAATAGATCATCAACAAGGAACTACTGTATAGCACAGGGAACTACACTCAACATTTTGCAATAACCTATAAGGGGAAATAATCTGAAAAAGAATAGATATTTTTATTGACATCATCTATCAATGACAGTTAAAGTGTAACCTAAGGGAAGCTGGTGGTGAGTGCTTCTGACCCTGAAGACTTCAATCATCTAAAGTTTGGACTCTGCCTACTTCCCAAGGCCCTTAATGAACATATGTGTAGCCGTAGCTTAAAAAATTCCCCAGTTTGGGTTTCGGGGAGACACTGATTTTGAAAAAGCCCTGGTGTTCTCCTTACATGAATGGGACTCTTCCTACTGCTAAAACATGTCTGTCACACCCAGAGGATGGTATACCGTCTGATCGGGAAGAGTTTGGAAAAGGCATCTCATCTCCTCATCTCCTGGTGCTCGGGTTCACCCCTCCAGCGTCTTTACTAACAGTCTCCCCACTTGGAGATGTCAGCACTGTCAACATCCTGTTGCGTACAGTTTGGAATTTGTCCAGAGGATGAAGCGGAAGGATGAGGAACAATGAGAGACAAGTCCTACGTGTTCAGACAGGCACATGTCACTCTAATTTCCAATCAGGAAGACGAATTGACCAAAGGCTAGGGTTGCCCATGGAAACAGTATAGGGCTTGAGGAAATCCCGCTGCTTTGTGGCCAGTTCCCATAAACACAAGTTGAACAATAGAACTCAGGGGCAGTAAAATTCACAAAACTGCAGAGTTGAAAATATCCATCACTGAAAAATGTCTTGAGGAAAGTCAGAGAAAAGGACTTGTAAGCAAGGGAGAATGGCAGGAAAGGGATTTGAGGAGGTAGAAAGGACTCGCCGTTAAGCACAAGAAAAGGAGCTGAACATTGCCAACATTGCAGTTGGCCAAAAAGGGTGTACGCGTTTTTTTGTGTATATATTCAAGAAAAGAGCGTACACCTTTTTAGCCAACCAAACAGGTGGGCACTGGAAGTCAATACTACAAAAGACATCACTTCGCATCAGTCAGAAGAGCCATCCTCATAAAGCGTAAACAACAGAAATGCAGGACAGGGCAAGGAGAAGAGGGAGCCCTGTGAGACTTATAGTGGAAATGTATATTGCCAACGGCCATTCTGGAGAAGTGTATTGTGTCTACTAAAGCATCTAAACAATGAGCTACAGAGCATAGGGCACTTGCACTCATGGGCGTATATCTTGGGAAAAACAAAAATCGAGAGGACACAGGCACCCCAATGTTTACCCCCTCTCTGTTTAAAAGATCCTCGACTAGGATATAACTTAAATGTCTCTGGAGGGAAAAAATGGATAGAGATGTGGTACTTAGGTAGAGTGGAATATTATTCAGCCTGGAAATCAATGAAATATGGCCAGCTGTAACAACTCCGGAGGAGTTACGTATGATCATTCTAAGTGACAGAATTCAAAAAGAAGAAGACACATATCATAAGATATCACTTAAAGGTGGAATCCAAAATGGCTACACATGAAATAAATTACAAAACAAAAACATAGTCAAATATGTAGAAAACACGCATAAGGCTGCTAAACGGGAAAGGTGGGGAGGGGTGAGGCATCATCCAGGAGGTTGAAATTAGCAAAGATACCATTCCAAATACCAAACTGATAATCAACAAGGCCTACACGGTAGCTAAAAGAACTGCACTCAGCACACTCAAGTCACCGGAAAAGAATATATACGACTGGTAAGAATCTGAAAAAGAATTTATTGATGTCTCTCTGTACGTGAATCAAGTGGATGTACAGCAGCAAGAAACAGAGCTTTGAAAATCAGCTGTAACCAATATAGTAATAAATTGAAAAAAATAAACGACAGAGAGACAGAGAAAACCTCTTACAACTTTTCCTCAGGGACGGTGATGCAACATGGATTGAACACATCTAGACCCACAGCAGGATGAGACATAAGGCTGGAAACTGTTTGCGCTAAGAGAAATGTGAGGTTGGGTGAGGAAATGCACACCCTTTAAAGTAATACTACCTGGTACCCATTCAATGGGTCCCAAATCTGCAGGTTCAAGGGATCTTCCTACAGCTAAAACATGCATGGAAAACCCAGAGGACTGTACACCATGTGATCGGGAGATGTGTCTAAAATGCACCTCATTTATCCTCTCCTGGTGCTCCTGTTCACCATTCCAGCCACGTTACTTAGAAGCTCCCCACTTGGAGAATCAGCACATTTAAACTTCTGTTTCACACATTTTGCAAATTGTGAGGAGGATGAACGGGAAGAGGGGGAACCAATGAGAGAAGAGTTGTAGGGGTTTGGACGGGCACATATCACTCTAATTTCCCATTAAGAATAAGAATTAAAAAAAGGCTCAGCCTGCCTCGCCGGAGCCAAAATAGGGCCTGAAGCAATCCTGCGCGTTTGAGGCCAGCTCACAAAAGAGCAACTTAAAACATGGAGCTCAGGGTCACTGCAATTCACAAACCTGCAGAGTTATAAATGAAAACTAACGTCCAAAAATATGTTGAGGTAAGGCAAAGAAGAGGATCTGAATGCAAGACAGAATTGCAAGAAACAGATTTCAAGAGATAGATTGGACTCGTCTTTAACGCACATGAAAAGCGGCAGAATTTCGACAATGATGCAGTTGGCCCAAAAGGGCGTATGCGATTTTTCCTGATTATATCCAGGAAAAAACGCATACGCACTTTATGGGCAACGAAGCAAGCAAGCAATGCAAATGTGCACAACAAAGAAGTCTCATTTCCCACCGGTCAAAAGGGCCATCCTAAAAAATTGTAAAAACCAGAAATGCAGGACAGGCCATGGAGAACAGGGAGCCTTTATACGCTGATGGGCAGTGTGTGAACTGCCGAGAGCCACTCTGGAGAAGTGTATGGTGGTTCCTAAATCATCTAAAAACAGAGCTACAGAGCATAGGACACTTCCAATCATGGGAGTATATCTAGGGAAGTCTAAAAATCAACAAGACACAAGCACACCACAGTTTAGGGCTACTCTGTTTACAAGAACCTCAACTTCAGTACACCTTAAATATCCCAGGAAAGAGAACAATGGATAAAGAAGATGTGGTACTTATGTACAATGGAATATCTCTTCACCATGAAATCAATGTAATAAGGCTAGTAGAAGGATAAAGAGTGGATTTAGGTCCGATAATACTACTTGAAATAAGTCAAACAGAAAAAGAAACATATCATAAGATATCACTTATAGAGGGAGGGTAAATATGGCTGCACAAGAAATGAATTACAGAACAGAACAGTGTCTCACATTTAGAAAACACACTTATGTCAGCTTAAGGGGAAAGGAGAGGTGGGGTGATGCATAAAACCAGAGTTTGAAATTAGCACAGATACCGTTCAAGAAACCAAATAGGTATTAGACAAGATCTACACCTTGCTCAATGAACTGGCCTCAACACACCCTATACACCGCAGAGAAATATATCTGAGTAATAAGAATCTTAAAACCCATGTATTGATATATCTCCATAAGGGAATCAAGTGTGTGCAGAGCGGCACAAACACAGCAGTGAAAATGAGCTAAACCCCATTATAGAAATAAATTTTAAAAACAAAACGCAGAAACAATGAAAGAGAGAAAAAGTCTTACAAAATTCGCTCAGGGGCTGTGATGCAACCTGGATTGACCACATATAAACCCACAGCTGGATAAGACATAAGGCTGGACACTTGGGGCTGAGAGGATTGGTGAGCTTCGGTGAGCAACTGCCGAAAGTTTAATGCAATACTTCATGCTACTCATTCCAAGGGTCCCAACACTCCAGGTTGAAGGGAATCTTCCTACAGCTAAACCATGCTTGGGAAACCCAGCGACTGGTATACCATATGATCGGGAAAGGTTTCTAAAACGCACCACATTTTTCCTCTCCTGGGGCTCCGGATCGACATTCCAGCCGCTTTACTAACAACATCCCCACATGGAGAGTCAATGCCTTTAAGTTCTGGTATCGCACAGTCTTCAGTTAGTGCGGAGGATGAATGGGAATAGGGGGAACCAGTGAGAAACTAGCTGTAGCGGTTTCAATGGGCACATGTCACTCTAATTTCACATCAGTAAGAAGAATGAACCAAAGGCACAGCAAGGTGCCCCAGAAGAAGAATAGGGCTTCAAGGAATCCTGTGGTTATGGGGCAAGATCACAAAACTAAGAGCTGAAAAATGGAGCTAAGGGCCACTGCAAATCAAAAACCTGACTTGCCCAAAAAGGGCGTATGTGTTTTTTCCTGAATATATTCAGGAAAAAACGCATACGCCCTTTTTGGACAACCAAGCAAGCTTGCAAAGGAAATCTGCACTACAATGAAGTCTCAATTCCCCCTGGTCAAAAGGGCCATCTGAAAAAAGTGTAAAATCCATAAAGGCATGACAGGCCATGGAGAACTGGGAGCCATCTTATGCTGATGGGCAGGATGTAAATTGCCAACAGCCACTCTGGAGAAGTGTTTGGTGTTTCCTGAAACATCTAAAAAACAAAGCAACAGAGCCTAGGGCACTTCCACTTATGGTACTATAGTTTAGGGCAATTAAAATCAAAAAGACACAGCCACCCCAAAGTTTGGGATGGCTCTGTTTACAAGAACCTCATATATGGTACAAGTTCAATATCGAAGAAAGTGAAAAATGGATAAAGAAGTTGTGGTACTTACGTACAATGCAATATCACTCAGCAATGAAATCTATGTCATCAGGCCCGTAGCAGCATAATGAGTGGACTAAGTACGATGAATCTAACTGAAATAAGTCACACAGAAAAAGAAACATCATAAGGTATCACTAATACACGGAATGTAAACTTGGCTACACAGGAACTGAATTCCAAAACAGAACAGGGTCTCAAATTTAGAAACCCAACTTATGCTTGCTTAAGGGGAAACGTGAGTTGGGGTGCTGCATAAAACCAGAGATTGAAATGAGCACAGATAATGTTCCTTAAGCCAAATATGGAATAGACAAGAGCTACTCCTTGCTCAACGAAATGGACTCAACACCCCATACTCAACGCCTAGGAATATACCTGACTAGTAAGAATCATAAAACCTATGGATTTATATATCTCTGTAAGAGAATCAAGAGTGTGTACAGCGGCATTAAAGCAGTGAAAATCAGGTAAATCCCATAATAAAAATAAATTTCTTAAACAAAACACAATGACAGTGAAATAGAGAGAAATACTTAAGTAATTCATTCAAGGCTTCTGATGCAACCTGCATTTACCACATCTACACCCAGAGCTGGATGACACATAAGGCTGGACACTTGGGGCTCATAAGATTGGTGAGGTTCGGTGAGCAAATGAAGACCTTTGAAGTCATATTGCATGGTACCCATTCCATGGGTCTCAACTCTCCAGGTTTAAGGGATACTTCCTTCAGCTAAAACATGCATGTGGAACCCAGAGTATGATCCAACATGTGATCGAGAAACATGTTCAAATGTGTCTCACTTTTCGTTCCCTGGTACTCGGGTGCAACATGCCAGACGCTTTACTAACACTCTCCCGACTTGGAGAGTCAGTGCCTTTAACCTCCTGTTTGGCCCAGTTTGCAATTTCTGTGGAAGATGAACAGGAATAGGGAGAACCATTGAGAGACCAGCTGGAGGTGTCTGGACGGGCAAATTTAACTCTCATTTCCCACCAGGAAGAGGAATTAACCAAAGGCTCAGCGTGCCGTGCCGGAACCAGATTAGGGCCTGAAGCCATCCTGTGGTGTTGCGGCCAGCTCACGAGAAAGCGAGTTGAAGAAAGGAGCTCAGGGGCACTGTAATTCACAAACCTGCAGAGTTATAAATGACAGCTATCGTCCAAAAATATACTGAAGTAAGGCTGCCAAGAGGACTTGAAAGCGGGGCAGAATTGCAGGAAACCGATTTCAGGAGGTAGACTGGAATTGCATTGAAAGCATAGGAAAAGAGGCAGAACGTCCACAATGATGCACTTGGCCAAAAAGGGCGTATGCGTTTTTTCCTGAATATATTCAGGAAAAAACGCATACGCCCTTTTTGGCCAACCAAGCAAGCTTGCAAAGGAAATCTGCACTACAATGAAGTCTCACTTCCCCCCGGTCAAAAGGGCCATCTGAAAAAAGTGTAAAATCCAGAAAGGCAGGACAGGCCATGGAGAACTGGGAGCCTTGTTATGCTGATGGGCGGGATGTAAATTGCCACAGCCACTCGGGAGAAGTGTATGGTGTTTCCTGAAACATCTAAAAAACAAAGCAACAAAGCCTAGGGCACTTCCACTTATGGTCCTATAGCTAAGGGAAATTAAAATCAAAAAGACACAGCCACCCCAAAGGTTGGGACGGCTCTGTTTACAAGAACCTCATATATGGTACAAGTTCAATATCGCAGAAAGTGAAAAATGGATAAAGAAGTTGTGGTACTTACGTACAATGCAATATCACTCAGCAATGAAATCTATGTCATCAGGCCCGTAGCAGCATAATGAGTGGATTCAGGTATGATGATTCTAACTGAAATAAGTCACACAGAAAAAGAAACATCATAAGATATCACTAATACACGGAATGTAAACTTGGCTACACAGGAACTGAATTTCAAAACAGAACAGGGTCTCAAATTTAGAAAACCAATTTATGCTTGCTTAAGGGGAAAGGTGAGTTGGGGTGCTGCATAAAACCAGAGATTGAAATGAGCACAGATAAAGTTCCTTAAGCCAAATATGGAATAGACAAGAGCTACTCCTTGCTCAACGAAATGGACTCAACACCCCATATTAAATGCCTAAGAGTGTACCTGACTAGGAAGTATCTTAAAACCTATGGATTGCTATGTCTCCGAAAGAGAATCAAGCGTGTGTACAGGGGCATTAACGCAGCAGTGATAGGACTGGAGAGGTTCGGTGAGCAAATGAAGACCCTTTGAAGTCATATTGCATGGTACCCATTCCACGGGTCTCAACTCTCCAGGTTGAAGGTATTCTTCCTTCAGCTAAAACATGCATGTGGAACCCAGAGTATGATCAACCGTGTGATCGGGAGACGTGTTCCAATATGTGTCAGTTTTCGTCCCCTGGTACTCGGGTGCAACATTCCAGACGCTTTACTAACACTCTCCCGACTTGGAGAGTCAGTGCCTTTAACCTCCTGTTTGGCCCAGTTTGCAATTTCTGCGGAAGATGAACAGGAATAGGGAGAACCAATGACAGACTAGCTGGAGGTGTCTAGACGGGCAAATTTAACTCTCATTTCCCACCAGGAAGAGGAATTAACCAAAGGCTCAGCGTGCCGTGCCGGAACCAGATTAGGGCCTGAAGCCATCCTGCGGTGTTGCGGCCAGCTCACGAGAAAGCGAGTTGAAGAAAGGAGCTCAGGGGCACTGTAATTCACAAACCTGCAGAGTTATAAATGACAGCTATCGTCCAAAAATATACTGAAGTAAGGCTGCCAAGAGGACTTGAAAGCGGTGGAGAATTGCAGAAAACCGATTTCAGGAGGTAGACTGGAATTGCATTTAAAGCATAGGAAAAGAGGCAGAACGTCCACAATGATGCACTTGGCCAAAAAGGGCGTATGCGTTTTTTCCTGAATATATTCAGGAAAAAACGCATACGCCCTTTTTGGCCAACCAAGCAAGCTTGCAATGGAAATCTGCACTACAATGAAGTCTCACTTCCCCCCGGTCAAAAGGGCCATCTGAAAAAAGTGTAAAATCCAGAAAGGCAGGACAGGCCATGGAGAACTGGGAGCCTTGTTGTGCTGATGGGCGGGATGTCAATTGCCAACAGCCACTCGGGAGAAGTGTATGGTGTTTCCTGAAACATCTAAAAAACAAAGCAACAGAGCCTAGGGCACTTCCACTTATGGTCCTATAGCTTAGTTAATTTAAAATCAAACAGACACAGCCACCCCAAAGGTTGGGACGGTCCTTTTTACTGGAATCTCTTCTACGGCACAAGTTAAATATCCCAGAGAGCAAATAATGGATAAAGAAGTTGCGGTACTTATGTACAACAGAATACAACTCAGCAATGAAATCTATGTCACCAGGCCCGTACCAGCATAATGAGTGGATTGAGGCACGATGATTCTAAGTGAAATAAGTCACACAGAAAAAGAAACATCATAAGGTATCACTAATACACGGAATGTGAACTTGGCTACACAGGAACTGAATTCCAAAACAGAACAGGGTCTCAAGTTTAGAAAACTAACTTATGCTTGCTTAAGGGGGAAGGTGAGTTGGGGTGCTGCATTAAACCAGAGTTTGAAATTAGCACAGATACCGTTCCATAAGCCAAATATGGAATAGACAAGACCTACCCTTGCTCAACGAAATGGATTCAACAATGAGGTATCACCTCACACCTGGTAGAATAGGCATCATAGAAAATCTACAAGCAAAAAATGCTGGAAAGGGTGTGGAGAAAAGGAACCCTCTTCCACTATTGTTGGGAATATAAATTGATACAGTCACTATGGAGAACAATATGGAATTTCTTAAGAAACTAACAATAGAATTACCATATGATACAGCAATCCCAGTACTGGACATATACCCAGACAAAACCATAAATCAAAAAGAGACATTCACCGCAATGTTCATTGCATCACTATTTACAATATCGAGGTAATGGAAGCAACCTAAATGCCCACAGACAGACGAATGCATAAAGCCGTGGTACATATATAAAATGCAATATTACTAAGCCATGAAAAGGAATGAAATTGGGTCATTTGTAGAGACGTCGATGCATCTAGAGACTGTCATACAGAGTGAAGTAAGTCAGAAAGAGAAAAACAAATCTTGTATATTCATGCATATATGTGGAATCTAGAAAACCTGTACAGATTAACCATTTTGCAAGGCATAAATAGAGCAACAGATGTAGACAACAAACGTATGGACAACAAGGGGGGAAAGCTATTGGGGGGGGTGGTGGGAGGAGTTGAGAGACTGGGATTGGCATGTATACATTTATATGTATAAAATAGATAACCAATAAGAACCTGCTGTATAAAAATATAAAATAAAATTAAAAAGAAATAAAATTTAAAAAATAGAAAAAACAATTATTCCCTTCACATACATGTATTTATATGAATAAATTATTTCCATGCTTATATCTGTAAATACAAAAAAGAGGAATAAAATCTACCTTGAACCCAAAACGAAAAAGAGAAAAAAACCACAGAACCCACCAGTTCCACAGAGGAAAACCGTATCAGGGCACTTGCTCCAGTTGTAAACAATTCTGAAGTTGGTCAGTGGTGGGGAATCGTCTCCCATTCAGCCAGCAGCCCCCACGCAACAAGCGTCCTCATTGCAAAGCTGGGGCACCGTGCCGAGGCATCTGTGAGTAAACGTGAGCTGAGCCCCAGGCCAGTTGCTGCTGAACTATTCCCACCCATCCCAGGTAAAACACCTGAATATAGACAAGGACTTGAAAGCCTAGAGGGAGGGCCATAGAGCCACACGAGTGACAGCATGCCGGCCGACTTGGTGCCTGCAGGCCAGCCAGGATGGTCCTGGCCCTGGGTGCTCTTCTGGAAGATTTCCATTTCCCTGCCTGAGATACCCGTCCTGTCCCTGCCCCCACTGCTTTTTTCCTTCCTCACCTCTGCCCAGGGAGAAATTCCAGCAGCAGGTATGGGTGACACATCTTCTTCTTTAGCAGGTGGCAGCCTGGCAACTGCTGCAGAAAGTCCAGCAGAGCCCCACTCACACTGGGCCACCCACAAAGCCGTGGCCTCTCACTCCCTCCCACCAGCCCAGCCCCGAGACTGCTGACAGGGCAGAGAAAATGGCGTCAGGCACGGCTGCAGGGGCTCTTGCTGCCTGGAGTGGTATTTATAGTGATCTCAACCCAGGCACACCTGGGGAGGGCTGGCCGGCACGGTAAGGCTGCCCAGGTCAGCCAATCATCACCCCTCAGGGGCTCACAGTTGCAGAAAATGGAACTTGCTGAACCGGCCAGGTCCAAGGAACAGGTGTGGGCTCCTGAGAGTCAGGATAGACAAGGGGCTGCAGCTTTGGCTTGTTTTCTAATCATTTTATCTGGCCCATGAGTGGGAGACAACTTCAAGAAAACCCTCTCCTAATGAGAGGAACCCAGGAGTCAGGGAGAGGAGGGGTGGGTGGTGGTTGGAGACAGAGGCCTGGTGCCCCGGGTGCAGTGGAAGTCTCTGGAAGACCAGGTGGAGGGAGGCCTCACGGAGTGATGCCCAGGGTCACAGACCTGTCGCAGCTGCTGTTTGTTAGTTCAAGTCCTGCTCTGAGGTGCTCTGTGTCAGCTCTGAGCGACAGGTGAGCTGGGGGTGCTCTGCAATGAGGGCTATGTGCACGGTTCCTGTGTGCCCAGCCCTGCCACGGTACCTGCAAGGGTAGCTCTGTATCCTGGGAGGGGCCTGACCACGAGAGCCCTGTGGGCTGGGGTGGGGGTGGGGTACCTGCCCAGGTGAGCTCCATATTCTGGGATTGGTCTGACCACGAGAGCCCCATGGGCTGCTGGGGACCTGGTAAAGGATGTCAGGACAGTCAGTGAAGCCACCGAGGATATACCTCCAGTTGCTCCTAATTCCTACACCCTGCTGGTCATTCTACCAACCACCAGGACATGGTATTCTGTATTAGTCTTCAATGATGCCTTCTTTTGTATTCCATTAGTCCCAGAGTCACAAGAAATTTTGGCTTGTGAGTGGCAGGACTCAACATACAACTAAAACAATACTTCCGGGCCGTCTGGCCCCAAGGGTGCAAAAATTCCCACCCCATCTTTGGGGAAAGCTTAGCTAAAGACCTAAAAGTTCTACCTCTGGAAAAGGAAACCCTCCTTCAATATGCAGACGACATTCTGATCGCCAGCCCTACTAAGGAGGCCTCTGAACTACCAAGCCAATAAAGGATAGAAGTTGTCCAAGAAAAAGCTCAAATATCACAGACTGCCGTGACCTGCCTGGGCTTCATTCTCACAGAAGGTTGGAGAAGTCCATCCCAGGAAAGGGAAGAAACCATTTTCAGCCTTACCCCTTTCTAAAACTAGAAGACAGCTTAGGGGTTCCTGGGGAGGCCAGGGTTTGCTGCTTCTGGATCCCTAACTACAGTCTACTAGCTGGGCCTCTATATGAAACACTGAAAGGAAAAGATGATGATCCTTTTGAATAGAATCCAGAAGTGGCCTTTCAAGAATGGAAAGAGCAGTCAATTCAGACCCTTGCCCTGGAACTCCCTAATTTAGCTAAACCCTTTGACCTTTACATTCCCGGTGAAAGGTGAATCGCCATTGGAGAATTAGTGCAAAACCTGGGACCACTTGAAATGGAACAATGCAAGAATGCCATCCAGGTAGGATAAACTATGGTCACCAAGGGGCTTGGCCCACTGCCACATCTGGCCAAGATACTGGCGGTATCTAAAACCCTGGAAATCAGCAGCCCAAAAGGCCACCTCCCTCCTAAGGGAAAAGGACCCCACGTGGTGATCCTAACCACCAACCATGCCCTGAAGTTGCAGGGTTCGCTCCGTGGGCACACCGACCTCGAGTGAGGAGGCCCTCCAACTCCAACATCCAGAGAGATAACCGGGGGCAACAGGGCACCATGACGACTCGTGTGAACATCACTTGACCTGGAGTTTCTCTCATAAAACAACAAGAGTGTGTCCCAAAAGAGTAGACTACTGCTTGCCGGACTTACTGCACCCAGAGGGGAGCTAATAATCTTGGCGGGGGAACCGTATATCACACTGTCACCATAGAAAAGCCTACAGACACCGTGATGATGGTGGCCAGTAAGACCGGCTGGACTCTTGTTTACTTCAAAAGGCTGTTGACTCAGTGGCCATCATGGTCCTTGATCACCACTGACCCTGGACTGTCTGGGAGTTGAGCGGGCAGGGCTCTGACACCTGGTGCTGTTTGTACGTTAATTCAGGGGCCTAATTGAAGAAAGCACAGACTACTGGTCAGAGCATCTAGGCTGGCAGAAACGGTCGGCCTAAGGTGGCCGAACAAATGTGGGGCGGGGTGAAACCGGCCCCCACAGCGTCTCTGCACATCTCTTTCCTGGACCCTTAAAGGTCATTGGAATCTATAACACTTCCAATGCTGGTGCTCAGGTGGACGAGCAGGGAGGCAGGGGGCCTGGGGACAATCAACGTCACCTGGAGGCTGCTGGGGAGAAGCTCTGACCCTCGCCCCAGGGTATGAGGGCTCCCAACTCAGCACTCAGCAGTTACAGAAGAAGGGTCTGCACCCTCAGCACTCCAAGAATGAGGAACGGGACAAAAGGCAGAGGGGGGGTTTGTCCCCAGCAAAGCCCATTAAAAATCCCTGGGAGATAAAAATAGAATCTGGGCAATAAAGTCAAGTCTAACCTTTTTTATCCTTTGTGCTTTGTCTAATTTCACGTGCTCCTAGGGTCCCGCATGCAGAGGTTCCACACCCGGCACTTCAGACCAGATTTCCTAGTGCAGAATGGCTGGGTCGACACCTCAGCTCCTGGGGCCCAGTGCAGACTCCGCGATATAGAGCCTGAGCTACAGCCAACCCGGCCCTCGAGAGCTCCGCCCCCTCCCTCCCACTGACTCTGACAGGATCTCTACACAGCAGCCCAGCCCACAGCCCACGGGGTAGTACATGCTCTCACCTCTCCATTCTCTGATCAAAATATAAAGTTTCCTTTGCTTGTGAACCAAACTCAGTCTCGATCTGTTGGCCCCAATGACACTGGGCAGGGGGACACTTGTTGGGGTCCACTCTGGAGGATCAGTAACAGAAATTGAGACTATTGTAACCTCAATGAACAGATGTGTGAGCCAAAGTGTAGTTAACATAGAACAGTGTATAAGGCTCGGGTAAAATAAGATGTTTCTAACACTTCCATTGGATATTTCCATCACTTTATTATAAGCAAGTTCAGTGAAAAGGTTTGTCTTATTTGTCAGCTCAATATTAGAGAAATGAAGTGATTTCTTTCCAAGGATGTACATCTAATAATCTTGGTTAAACCTTCAATCTTGTTTTAAATGCTTTTCCATTGAAAATGATACCTCTCTTTCAGCTCCCCCATTTCTGAGAAGTATAAAATCTTATAATTTATTATTACCAAAGGGGAAAGGTGGGAGGAGGGATAAATTAACAGTTTGGGATTAACACATACACACTGCTATGTATAAAATAGATCATCAACAAGGAACTACTGTATAGCACAGGGGACTACACTCAACATTTTGCAATAACCTATAAGGGGAAATAATCTGAAAAAGAATAGATATTTTTATTGACATCATCTATCAATGACAGTTAAAGTGTAACCTAAGGGAAGCTGGTGGTGAGTGCTTCTGACCCTGAAGACTTCAATCATCTAAAGTTTGGACTCTGCCTACTTCCCAAGGCCCTTAATGAACATATGTGTAGCCGTAGCTTAAAAAATTCCCCAGTTTGGGTTTCGGGGAGACACTGATTTTGAAAAAGCCCTGGTGTTCTCCTTACATGAATGGGACTCTTCCTACTGCTAAAACATGTCTGTCACACCCAGAGGATGGTATACCGTCTGATCGGGAAGAGTTTGGAAAAGGCATCTCATCTCCTCATCTCCTGGTGCTCGGGTTCACCCCTCCAGCGTCTTTACTAACAGTCTCCCCACTTGGAGATGTCAGCACTGTCAACATCCTGTTGCGTACAGTTTGGAATTTGTCCAGAGGATGAAGCGGAAGGATGAGGAACAATGAGAGACAAGTCCTACGTGTTCAGACAGGCACATGTCACTCTGATTTCCAATCAGGAAGACGAATTGACCAAAGGCTAGGGTTGCCCATGGAAACAGTATAGGGCTTGAGGAAATCCCGCTGCTTTGTGGTCAGTTCCCATAAACACAAGTTGAACAATAGAACTCAGGGACAGTAAAATTCACAAAACTGCAGAGTTGAAAATATCCATCACTGAAAAATGTCTTGAGGAAAGTCAGAGAAAAGGACTTGTAAGCAAGGGAGAATGGCAGGAAAGGGATTTGAGGAGGTAGAAAGGACTCGCCGTTAAGCACAAGAAAAGGAGCTGAACATTGCCAACATTGCAGTTGGCCAAAAAGGGTGTACGCGTTTTTTTTGTGTATATATTCAAGAAAAGAGCGTACACCTTTTTAGCCAACCAAACAGGTGGGCACTGGAAGTCAATACTACAAAAGACATCACTTCGCATCAGTCAGAAGAGCCATCCTCATAAAGCGTAAACAACAGAAATGCAGGACAGGGCAAGGAGAAGAGGGAGCCCTGTGAGACTTATAGTGGAAATGTATATTGCCAACGGCCATTCTGGAGAAGTGTATTGTGTCTACTAAAGCATCTAAACAATGAGCTACAGAGCATAGGGCACTTGCACTCATGGGCGTATATCTTGGGAAAAACAAAAATCGAGAGGACACAGGCACCCCAATGTTTACCCCCTCTCTGTTTAAAAGATCCTCGACTAGGATATAACTTAAATGTCTCTGGAGGGAAAAAATGGATAGAGATGTGGTACTTAGGTAGAGTGGAATATTATTCAGCCTGGAAATCAATGAAATATGGCCAGCTGTAACAACTCCGGAGGAGTTACGTATGATCATTCTAAGTGACAGAATTCAAAAAGAAGAAGACACATATCATAAGATATCACTTAAAGGTGGAATCCAAAATGGCTACACATGAAATAAATTACAAAACAAAAACATAGTCAAATATGTAGAAAACACGCATAAGGCTGCTAAACGGGAAAGGTGGGGAGGGGTGAGGCATCATCCAGGAGGTTGAAATTAGCAAAGATACCATTCCAAATACCAAACTGATAATCAACAAGGCCTACACGGTAGCTAAAAGAACTGCACTCAGCACACTCAAGTCACCGGAAAAGAATATATACGACTGGTAAGAATCTGAAAAAGAATTTATTGATGTCTCTCTGTACGTGAATCAAGTGGATGTACAGCAGCAAGAAACAGAGCTTTGAAAATCAGCTGTAACCAATATAGTAATAAATTGAAAAAAATAAACGACAGAGAGACAGAGAAAACCTCTTACAACTTTTCCTCAGGGACGGTGATGCAACATGGATTGAACACATCTAGACCCACAGCAGGATGAGACATAAGGCTGGAAACTGTTTGCGCTAAGAGAAATGTGAGGTTGGGTGAGGAAATGCACACCCTTTAAAGTAATACTACCTGGTACCCATTCAATGGGTCCCAAATCTGCAGGTTCAAGGGATCTTCCTACAGCTAAAACATGCATGGAAAACCCAGAGGACTGTACACCATGTGATCGGGAGATGTGTCTAAAATGCACCTCATTTATCCTCTCCTGGTGCTCCTGTTCACCATTCCAGCCACGTTACTTAGAAGCTCCCCACTTGGAGAATCAGCACATTTAAACTTCTGTTTCACACATTTTGCAAATTGTGAGGAGGATGAACGGGAAGAGGGGGAACCAATGAGAGAAGAGTTGTAGGGGTTTGGACGGGCACATATCACTCTAATTTCCCATTAAGAATAAGAATTAAAAAAAGGCTCAGCCTGCCTCGCCGGAGCCAAAATAGGGCCTGAAGCAATCCTGCGCGTTTGAGGCCAGCTCACAAAAGAGCAACTTAAAACATGGAGCTCAGGGTCACTGCAATTCACAAACCTGCAGAGTTATAAATGAAAACTAACGTCCAAAAATATGTTGAGGTAAGGCAAAGAAGAGGATCTGAATGCAAGACAGAATTGCAAGAAACAGATTTCAAGAGATAGATTGGACTCGTCTTTAACGCACATGAAAAGCGGCAGAATTTCGACAATGATGCAGTTGGCCCAAAAGGGCGTATGCGATTTTTCCTGATTATATCCAGGAAAAAACGCATACGCACTTTATGGGCAACGAAGCAAGCAAGCAATGCAAATGTGCACAACAAAGAAGTCTCATTTCCCACCGGTCAAAAGGGCCATCCTAAAAAATTGTAAAAACCAGAAATGCAGGACAGGCCATGGAGAACAGGGAGCCTTTATACGCTGATGGGCAGTGTGTGAACTGCCGAGAGCCACTCTGGAGAAGTGTATGGTGGTTCCTAAATCATCTAAAAACAGAGCTACAGAGCATAGGACACTTCCAATCATGGGAGTATATCTAGGGAAGTCTAAAAATCAACAAGACACAAGCACACCACAGTTTAGGGCTACTCTGTTTACAAGAACCTCAACTTCAGTACACCTTAAATATCCCAGGAAAGAGAACAATGGATAAAGAAGATGTGGTACTTATGTACAATGGAATATCTCTTCACCATGAAATCAATGTAATAAGGCTAGTAGAAGGATAAAGAGTGGATTTAGGTCCGATAATACTACTTGAAATAAGTCAAACAGAAAAAGAAACATATCATAAGATATCACTTATAGAGGGAGGGTAAATATGGCTGCACAAGAAATGAATTACAGAACAGAACAGTGTCTCACATTTAGAAAACACACTTATGTCAGCTTAAGGGGAAAGGAGAGGTGGGGTGATGCATAAAACCAGAGTTTGAAATTAGCACAGATACCGTTCAAGAAACCAAATAGGTATTAGACAAGATCTACACCTTGCTCAATGAACTGGCCTCAACACACCCTATACACCGCAGAGAAATATATCTGAGTAATAAGAATCTTAAAACCCATGTATTGATATATCTCCATAAGGGAATCAAGTGTGTGCAGAGCGGCACAAACACAGCAGTGAAAATGAGCTAAACCCCATTATAGAAATAAATTTTAAAAACAAAACGCAGAAACAATGAAAGAGAGAAAAAGTCTTACAAAATTCGCTCAGGGGCTGTGATGCAACCTGGATTGACCACATATAAACCCACAGCTGGATAAGACATAAGGCTGGACACTTGGGGCTGAGAGGATTGGTGAGCTTCGGTGAGCAACTGCCGAAAGTTTAATGCAATACTTCATGCTACTCATTCCAAGGGTCCCAACACTCCAGGTTGAAGGGAATCTTCCTACAGCTAAACCATGCTTGGGAAACCCAGCGACTGGTATACCATATGATCGGGAAAGGTTTCTAAAACGCACCACATTTTTCCTCTCCTGGGGCTCCGGATCGACATTCCAGCCGCTTTACTAACAACATCCCCACATGGAGAGTCAATGCCTTTAAGTTCTGGTATCGCACAGTCTTCAGTTAGTGCGGAGGATGAATGGGAATAGGGGGAACCAGTGAGAAACTAGCTGTAGCGGTTTCAATGGGCACATGTCACTCTAATTTCACATCAGTAAGAAGAATGAACCAAAGGCACAGCAAGGTGCCCCAGAAGAAGAATAGGGCTTCAAGGAATCCTGTGGTTATGGGGCAAGATCACAAAACTAAGAGCTGAAAAATGGAGCTAAGGGCCACTGCAATTCAAAAACCTGACTTGCCCAAAAAGGGCGTATGTGTTTTTTCCTGAATATATTCAGGAAAAAACGCATACGCCCTTTTTGGCCAACCAAGCAAGCTTGCAAAGGAAATCTGCACTACAATGAAGTCTCAATTCCCCCTGGTCAAAAGGGCCATCTGAAAAAAGTGTAAAATCCATAAAGGCATGACAGGCCATGGAGAACTGGGGGCCATCTTATGCTGATGGGCAGGATGTAAATTGCCAACAGCCACTCTGGAGAAGTGTTTGGTGTTTCCTGAAACATCTAAAAAACAAAGCAACAGAGCCTAGGGCACTTCCACTTATGGTACTATAGTTTAGGGCAATTAAAATCAAAAAGACACAGCCACCCCAAAGTTTGGGATGGCTCTGTTTACAAGAACCTCATATACGGTACAAGTTCAATATCGCAGAAAGTGAAAAATGGATAAAGAAGTTGTGGTACTTACGTACAATGCAATATCACTCAGCAATGAAATCTATGTCATCAGGCCCGTAGCAGCATAATGAGTGGACTAAGTACGATGAATCTAACTGAAATAAGTCACACAGAAAAAGAAACATCATAAGGTATCACTAATACACGGAATGTAAACTTGGCTACACAGGAACTGAATTCCAAAACAGAACAGGGTCTCAAATTTAGAAACCCAACTTATGCTTGCTTAAGGGGAAAGGTGAGTTGGGGTGCTGCATAAAACCAGAGATTGAAATGAGCACAGATAATGTTCCTTAAGCCAAATATGGAATAGACAAGAGCTACTCCTTGCTCAACGAAATGGACTCAACACCCCATACTCAACGCCTAGGAATATACCTGACTAGTAAGAATCATAAAACCTATGGATTTATATATCTCTGTAAGAGAATCAAGAGTGTGTACAGCGGCATTAAAGCAGTGAAAATCAGGTAAATCCCATAATAAAAATAAATTTCTTAAACAAAACACAATGACAGTGAAATAGAGAGAAATACTTAAGTAATTCATTCAAGGCTTCTGATGCAACCTGCATTTACCACATCTACACCCAGAGCTGGATGACACATAAGGCTGGACACTTGGGGCTCATAAGATTGGTGAGGTTCGGTGAGCAAATGAAGACCTTTGAAGTCATATTGCATGGTACCCATTCCATGGGTCTCAACTCTCCAGGTTTAAGGGATACTTCCTTCAGCTAAAACATGCATGTGGAACCCAGAGTATGATCCAACATGTGATCGAGAAACATGTTCAAATGTGTCTCACTTTTCGTTCCCTGGTACTCGGGTGCAACATGCCAGACGCTTTACTAACACTCTCCCGACTTGGAGAGTCAGTGCCTTTAACCTCCTGTTTGGCCCAGTTTCCAATTTCTGTGGAAGATGAACAGGAATAGGGAGAACCATTGAGAGACCAGCTGGAGGTGTCTGGACGGGCAAATTTAACTCTCATTTCCCACAAGGAAGAGGAATTAACCAAAGGCTCAGCGTGCCGTGCCGGAACCAGATTAGGGCCTGAAGCCATCCTGTGGTGTTGCGGCCAGCTCACGAGAAAGCGAGTTGAAGAAAGGAGCTCAGGGGCACTGTAATTCACAAACCTGCAGAGTTATAAATGACAGCTATCGTCCAAAAATATACTGAAGTAAGGCTGCCAAGAGGACTTGAAAGCGGGGCAGAATTGCAGGAAACCGATTTCAGGAGGTAGACTGGAATTGCATTGAAAGCATAGGAAAAGAGGCAGAACGTCCACAATGATGCACTTGGCCAAAAAGGGCGTATGCGTTTTTTCCTGAATATATTCAGGAAAAAACGCATACGCCCTTTTTGGCCAACCAAGCAAGCTTGCAAAGGAAATCTGCACTACAATGAAGTCTCACTTCCCCCCGGTCAAAAGGGCCATCTGAAAAAAGTGTAAAATCCAGAAAGGCAGGACAGGCCATGGAGAACTGGGAGCCTTGTTATGCTGATGGGCGGGATGTCAATTGCCACAGCCACTCGGGAGAAGTGTATGGTGTTTCCTGAAACATCTAAAAAACAAAGCAACAAAGCCTAGGGCACTTCCACTTATGGTCCTATAGCTAAGGGAAATTAAAATCAAAAAGACACAGCCACCCCAAAGGTTGGGACGGCTCTGTTTACAAGAACCTGGTTTACGGTACAAGTTCAATATCGCAGAAAGTGAAAAATGGATAAAGAAGTTGTGGTACTTACGTACAATGCAATATCACTCAGCAATGAAATCTATGTCATCAGGCCCGTAGCAGCATAATGAGTGGACTAAGTACGATGAATCTAACTGAAATAAGTCACACAGAAAAAGAAACATCATAAGGTATCACTAATACACGGAATGTAAACTTGGCTACACAGGAACTGAATTCCAAAACAGAACAGGGTCTCAAATTTAGAAACCCAACTTATGCTTGCTTAAGGGGAAAGGTGAGTTGGGGTGCTGCATAAAACCAGAGATTGAAATGAGCACAGATAATGTTCCTTAAGCCAAATATGGAATAGACAAGAGCTACTCCTTGCTCAACGAAATGGACTCAACACCCCATACTCAACGCCTAGGAATATACCTGACTAGTAAGAATCATAAAACCTATGGATTTATATATCTCTGTAAGAGAATCAAGAGTGTGTACAGCGGCATTAAAGCAGTGAAAATCAGGTAAATCCCATAATAAAAATAAATTTCTTAAACAAAACACAATGACAGTGAAATAGAGAGAAATACTTAAGTAATTCATTCAAGGCTTCTGATGCAACCTGCATTTACCACATCTACACCCAGAGCTGGATGACACATAAGGCTGGACACTTGGGGCTCATAAGATTGGTGAGGTTCGGTGAGCAAATGAAGACCTTTGAAGTCATATTGCATGGTACCCATTCCATGGGCCTCAACTCTCCAGGTTTAAGGGATACTTCCTTCAGCTAAAACATGCATGTGGAACCCAGAGTATGATCCAACATGTGATCGAGAAACATGTTCAAATGTGTCTCACTTTTCGTTCCCTGGTACTCGGGTGCAACATGCCAGACGCTTTACTAACACTCTCCCGACTTGGAGAGTCAGTGCCTTTAACCTCCTGTTTGGCCCAGTTTGCAATTTCTGTGGAAGATGAACAGGAATAGGGAGAACCATTGAGAGACCGGCTGGAGGTGTCTGGACGGGCAAATTTAACTCTCATTTCCCACAAGGAAGAGGAATTAACCAAAGGCTCAGCGTGCCGTGCCGGAACCAGATTAGGGCCTGAAGCCATCCTGCGGTGTTGCGGCCAGCTCACGAGAAAGCGAGTTGAAGAAAGGAGCTCAGGGGCACTGTAATTCACAAACCTGCAGAGTTATAAATGACAGCTATCGTCCAAAAATATACTGAAGTAAGGCTGCCAAGAGGACTTGAAAGCGGGGCAGAATTGCAGGAAACCGATTTCAGGAGGTAGACTGGAATTGCATTTAAAGCATAGGAAAAGAGGCAGAACATCCACAATGATGCACTTGGCCAAAAAGGGCGTATGCGTTTTTTCCTGAATATATTCAGGAAAAAACGCATACGCACTTTTTGGCCAACCAAGCAAGCTGGCAAAGGAAATCTGCACTACAATGAAGTCTCACTTCCCCCCGGTCAAAAGGGCCATCTGAAAAAAGTGTAAAATCCAGAAAGGCAGGACAGGCCATGGAGAACTGGGAGCCTTGTTATGCTGATGGGCGGGATGTAAATTGCCACAGCCACTCGGGAGAAGTGTATGGTGTTTCTTGAAACATCTAAAAAACAAAGCAACAAAGCCTAGGGCACTTCCACTTATGGTCCTATAGCTTAGGGAAATTAAAATCAAAAAGACACAGCCACCCCAAAGGTTGGGACGGCTCTGTTTACAAGAACCTGGTTTACGGTACAAGTTCAATATCGCAGAAAGTGAAAAATGGATAAAGAAGTTGTGGTACATACGTACAATGCAATATCACTCAGCAATGAAATCTATGTCATCAGGCCCGTAGCAGCATAATGAGTGGATTCAGGTATGATGATTCTAACTGAAATAAGTCACACAGAAAAAGAAACATCATAAGATATCACTAATACACGGAATGTAAACTTGGCTACACAGGAACTGAATTTCAAAACAGAACAGGGTCTCAAATTTAGAAAACCAATTTATGCTTGCTTCAGGGGAAAGGTGAGTTGGGGTGCTGCATAAAACCAGAGATTGAAATGAGCACAGATAAAGTTCCTTAAGCCAAATATGGAATAGACAAGAGCTACTCCTTGCTCAACGAAATGGACTCAACACCCCATATTAAATGCCTAAGAGTGTACCTGACTAGGAAGTATCTTAAAACCTATGGATTGCTATGTCTCCGAAAGAGAATCAAGCGTGTGTACAGGGGCATAAACGCAGCAGTGATAGGACTGGAGAGGTTCGGTGAGCAAATGAAGACCCTTTGAAGTCATATTGCATGGTACCCATTCCACGGGTCTCAACTCTCCAGGTTTAAGGGATTCTTCCTTCAGCTAAAACATGCATGTGGAACCCAGAGTATGATCAACCATGTGATCGGGAGACGTGTTCCAATATGTGTCAGTTTTCGTCCCCTGGTACTCGGGTGCAACATTCCAGACGCTTTACTAACACTCTCCCGACTTGGAGAGTCAGTGCCTTTAACCTCCTGTTTGGCCCAGTTTGCAATTTCTGCAGAAGATGAACAGGAATAGGGAGAACCAATGACAGACTAGCTGGAGGTGTCTAGACGGGCAAATTTAACTCTCATTTCCCACCAGGAAGAGGAATTAACCAAAGGCTCAGCGTGCCGTGCCGGAACCAGATTAGGGCCTGAAGCCATCCTGCGGTGTTGCGGCCAGCTCACGAGAAAGCGAGTTGAAGAAAGGAGCTCAGGGGCACTGTAATTCACAAACCTGCAGAGTTATAAATGACAGCTATCGTCCAAAAATATACTGAAGTAAGGCTGCCAAGAGGACTTGAAAGCGGTGGAGAATTGCAGAAAACCGATTTCAGGAGGTAGACTGGAATTGCATTTAAAGCATAGGAAAAGAGGCAGAACGTCCACAATGATGCACTTGGCCAAAAAGGGCTTATGCGTTTTTTCCTGAATATATTCAGGAAAAAACGCATACGCCCTTTTTGGCCAACCAAGCAAGCTTGCAATGGAAATCTGCACTACAATGAAGTCTCACTTCCCCCCGGTCAAAAGGGCCATCTGAAAAAAGTGTAAAATCCAGAAAGGCAGGACAGGCCATGGAGAACTGGGAGCCTTGTTATGCTGATGGGCGGGATGTCAATTGCCAACAGCCACTCGGGAGAAGTGTATGGTGTTTCCTGAAACATCTAAAAAACAAAGCAACAGAGCCTAGGGCACTTCCACTTATGGTCCTATAGCTTAGTTAATTTAAAATCAAACAGACACAGCCACCCCAAAGGTTGGGACGGTTCTTTTTACTGGAATCTCTTCTACGGCACAAGTTAAATATCCCAGAGAGCAAATAATGGATAAAGAAGTTGCGGTACTTATGTACAACAGAATACAACTCAGCAATGAAATCTATGTCACCAGGCCCGTACCAGCATAATGAGTGGATTGAGGCACGATGATTCTAAGTGAAATAAGTCACACAGAAAAAGAAACATCATAAGGTATCACTAATACACGGAATGTGAACTTGGCTACACAGGAACTGAATTCCAAAACAGAACAGGGTCTCAAGTTTAGAAAACTAACTTATGCTTGCTTAAGGGGGAAGGTGAGTTGGGGTGCTGCATTAAACCAGAGTTTGAAATTAGCACAGATACCGTTCCATAAGCCAAATATGGAATAGACAAGACCTACCCTTGCTCAACGAAATGGATTCAACAATGAGGTATCACCTCACACCTGGTAGAATAGGCATCATAGAAAATCTACAAGCAAAAAATGCTGGAAATGGTGTGGAGAATAGGAACCCTCTTCCACTATTGTTGGGAATATAAATTGATACAGTCACTATGGAGAACAATATGGAATTTCTTAAGAAACTAACAATAGAATTACCATATGATACAGCAATCCCAGTACTGGACATATACCCAGACAAAACCATAAATCAAAAAGAGACATTCACCGCAATGTTCATTGCATCACTATTTACAATATCGAGGTAATGGAAGCAACCTAAATGCCCACAGACAGACGAATGCATAAAGCCGTGGTACATATATAAAATGCAATATTACTAAGCCATGAAAAGGAATGAAATTGGGTCATTTGTAGAGACGTCGATGCATCTAGAGACTGTCATACAGAGTGAAGTAAGTCAGAAAGAGAAAAACAAATCTTGTATATTCATGCATATATGTGGAAACTAGAAAACCTGTACAGATTAACCATTTTGCAAGGCATAAATTGAGCAACAGATGTAGACAACAAACGTATGGACAACAAGGGGGGAAAGCTGTTGGGGGGGGTGGTGGGAGGAGTTGAGAGACTGGGATTGGCATGTATACATTTATATGTATAAAATAGATAACCAATAAGAACCTGCTGTATAAAAATATAAAATAAAATTAAAAATTAAAAAGAAATAAAATTTAAAAAATAGAAAAAACAATTATTCCCTTCACATACATGTATTTATATGAATAAATTATTTCCATGCTTATATCTGTAAATACAAAAAAGAGGAATAAAATCTACCTTGAACCCAAAACGAAAAAGAGAAAAAAAACGCAGAACCCACCAGTTCCACAGAGGAAAACCGTATCAGGACACTTGCTCCAGTTGTAAACAATTCTGAAGTTGGTCAGTGGTGGGGAATCGTCTCCCATTCAGCCAGCAGCCCCCACGCAACAAGCGTCCTCATTGCAAAGCTGGGGCACCGTGCCGAGGCATCTGTGAGTAAACGTGAGCTGAGCCCCAGGCCAGTTGCTGCTGAACTTTTCCCACCCATCCCAGGTAAAACACCTGAATATATACAAGGACTTGAAAGCCTAGAGGGAGGGCCATAGAGCCACACGAGTGACAGCATGCCGGCCGACTTGGTGCCTGCAGGCCAGCCAGGATGGTCCTGGCCCTGGGTGCTCTTCTGGAAGATTTCCATTTCCCTGCCTGAGATACCCGTCCTGTCCCTGCCCCCACTGCTTTTTTCCTTCCTCACCTCTGCCCAGGGAGAAATTCCAGCAGCAGGTATGGGTGACACATCTTCTTCTTTAGCAGGTGGCAGCCTGGCAACTGCTGCAGAAAGTCCAGCAGAGCCCCACTCACACTGGGCCACCCACAAAGCCGTGGCCTCTCACTCCCTCCCACCAGCCCAGCCCCGAGACTGCTGACAGGGCAGAGAAAATGGTGTCAGGCACGGCTGCAGGGGCTCTTGCTGCCTGGAGTGGTATTTATAGTGATCTCAACCCAGGCACACCTGGGGAGGGCTGGCCGGCACGGTAAGGCTGCCCAGGTCAGCCAATCATCACCCCTCAGGGGCTCACAGTTGCAGAAAATGGAACTTGCTGAACCGGCCAGGTCCAAGGAACAGGTGTGGGCTCCTGAGAGTCAGGATAGACAAGGGGCTGCAGCTTTGGCTTGTTTTCTAATCATTTTATCTGGCCCATGAGTGGGAGACAACTTCAAGAAAACCCTCTCCTAATGAGAGGAACCCAGGAGTCAGGGAGAGGAGGGGTGGGTGGTGGTTGGAGACAGAGGCCTGGTGCCCCGGGTGCAGTGGAAGTCTCTGGAAGACCAGGTGGAGGGAGGCCTCACGGAGTGATGCCCAGGGTCACAGACCTGTCGCAGCTGCTGTTTGTTAGTTCAAGTCCTGCTCTGAGGTGCTCTGTGTCAGCTCTGAGCGACAGGTGAGCTGGGGGTGCTCTGCAATGAGGGCTATGTGCACGGTTCCTGTGTGCCCAGCCCTGCCACGGTACCTGCAAGGGTAGCTCTGTATCCTGGGAGGGGCCTGACCACGAGAGCCCTGTGGGCTGGGGTGGGGGTGGGGTACCTGCCCAGGTGAGCTCCATATTCTGGGATTGGTCTGACCACGAGAGCCCCATGGGCTGCTGGGGACCTGGTAAAGGATGTCAGGACAGTCAGTGAAGCCACCGAGGATATACCTCCAGTTGCTCCTAATTCCTACACCCTGCTGGTCATTCTACCAACCACCAGGACATGGTATTCTGTATTAGTCTTCAATGATGCCTTCTTTTGTATTCCATTAGTCCCAGAGTCACAAGAAATTTTGGCTTGTGAGTGGCAGGACTCAACATACAACTAAAACAATACTTCCGGGCCGTCTGGCCCCAAGGGTGCAAAAATTCCCACCCCATCTTTGGGGAAAGCTTAGCTAAAGACCTAAAAGTTCTACCTCTGGAAAAGGAAACCCTCCTTCAATATGCAGACGACATTCTGATCGCCAGCCCTACTAAGGAGGCCTCTGAACTACCAAGCCAATAAAGGATAGAAGTTGTCCAAGAAAAAGCTCAAATATCACAGACTGCCGTGACCTGCCTGGGCTTCATTCTCACAGAAGGTTGGAGAAGTCCATCCCAGGAAAGGGAAGAAACCATTTTCAGCCTTACCCCTTTCTAAAACTAGAAGACAGCTTAGGGGTTCCTGGGGAGGCCAGGGTTTGCTGCTTCTGGATCCCTAACTACAGTCTACTAGCTGGGCCTCTATATGAAACACTGAAAGGAAAAGATGATGATCCTTTTGAATAGAATCCAGAAGTGGCCTTTCAAGAATGGAAAGAGCAGTCAATTCAGACCCTTGCCCTGGAACTCCCTAATTTAGCTAAACCCTTTGACCTTTACATTCCCGGTGAAAGGTGAATCGCCATTGGAGAATTAGTGCAAAACCTGGGACCACTTGAAATGGAACAATGCAAGAATGCCATCCAGGTAGGATAAACTATGGTCACCAAGGGGCTTGGCCCACTGCCACATCTGGCCAAGATACTGGCGGTATCTAAAACCCTGGAAATCAGCAGCCCAAAAGGCCACCTCCCTCCTAAGGGAAAAGGACCCCACGTGGTGATCCTAACCACCAACCATGCCCTGAAGTTGCAGGGTTCGCTCCGTGGGCACACCGACCTCGAGTGAGGAGGCCCTCCAACTCCAACATCCAGAGAGATAACCGGGGGCAACAGGGCACCATGACGACTCGTGTGAACATCACTTGACCTGGAGTTTCTCTCATAAAACAACAAGAGTGTGTCCCAAAAGAGTAGACTACTGCTTGCCGGACTTACTGCACCCAGAGGGGAGCTAATAATCTTGGCGGGGGAACCGTATATCACACTGTCACCATAGAAAAGCCTACAGACACCGTGATGATGGTGGCCAGTAAGACCGGCTGGACTCTTGTTTACTTCAAAAGGCTGTTGACTCAGTGGCCATCATGGTCCTTGATCACCACTGACCCTGGACTGTCTGGGAGTTGAGCGGGCAGGGCTCTGACACCTGGTGCTGTTTGTACGTTAATTCAGGGGCCTAATTGAAGAAAGCGCAGACTACTGGTCAGAGCATCTAGGCTGGCAGAAACGGTCGGCCTAAGGTGGCCGAACAAATGTGGGGCGGGGTGAAACCGGCCCCCACAGCGTCTCTGCACATCTCTTTCCTGGACCCTTAAAGGTCATTGGAATCTATAACACTTCCAATGCTGGTGCTCAGGTGGACGAGCAGGGAGGCAGGGGGCCTGGGGACAATCAACGTCACCTGGAGGCTGCTGGGGAGAAGCTCTGACCCTCGCCCCAGGGTATGAGGGCTCCCAACTCAGCACTCAGCAGTTACAGAAGAAGGGTCTGCACCCTCAGCACTCCAAGAATGAGGAACGGGACAAAAGGCAGAGGGGGGGTTTGTCCCCAGCAAAGCCCATTAAAAATCCCTGGGAGATAAAAATAGAATCTGGGCAATAAAGTCAAGTCTAACCTTTTTTATCCTTTGTGCTTTGTCTAATTTCACGTGCTCCTAGGGTCCCGCATGCAGAGGTTCCACACCCGGCACTTCAGACCAGATTTCCTAGTGCAGAATGGCTGGGTCGACACCTCAGCTCCTGGGGCCCAGTGCAGACTCCGCGATATAGAGCCTGAGCTACAGCCAACCCGGCCCTCGAGAGCTCCGCCCCCTCCCTCCCACTGACTCTGACAGGATCTCTACACAGCAGCCCAGCCCACAGCCCACGGGGTAGTACATGCTCTCACCTCTCCATTCTCTGATCAAAATATAAAGTTTCCTTTGCTTGTGAACCAAACTCAGTCTCGATCTGTTGGCCCCAATGACACTGGGCAGGGGGACACTTGTTGGGGTCCACTCTGGAGGATCAGTAACAGAAATTGAGACTATTGTAACCTCAATGAACAGATGTGTGAGCCAAAGTGTAGTTAACATAGAACAGTGTATAAGGCTCGGGTAAAATAAGATGTTTCTAACACTTCCATTGGATATTTCCATCACTTTATTATAAGCAAGTTCAGTGAAAAGGTTTGTCTTATTTGTCAGCTCAATATTAGAGAAATGAAGTGATTTCTTTCCAAGGATGTACATCTAATAATCTTGGTTAAACCTTCAATCTTGTTTTAAATGCTTTTCCATTGAAAATGATACCTCTCTTTCAGCTCCCCCATTTCTGAGAAGTATAAAATCTTATAATTTATTATTACCAAAGGGGAAAGGTGGGAGGAGGGATAAATTAACAGTTTGGGATTAACACATACACACTGCTATGTATAAAATAGATCATCAACAAGGAACTACTGTATAGCACAGGGAACTACACTCAACATTTTGCAATAACCTATAAGGGGAAATAATCTGAAAAAGAATAGATATTTTTATTGACATCATCTATCAATGACAGTTAAAGTGTAACCTAAGGGAAGCTGGTGGTGAGTGCTTCTGACCCTGAAGACTTCAATCATCTAAAGTTTGGACTCTGCCTACTTCCCAAGGCCCTTAATGAACATATGTGTAGCCGTAGCTTAAAAAATTCCCCAGTTTGGGTTTCGGGGAGACACTGATTTTGAAAAAGCCCTGGTGTTCTCCTTACATGAATGGGACTCTTCCTACTGCTAAAACATGTCTGTCACACCCAGAGGATGGTATACCGTCTGATCGGGAAGAGTTTGGAAAAGGCATCTCATCTCCTCATCTCCTGGTGCTCGGGTTCACCCCTCCAGCGTCTTTACTAACAGTCTCCCCACTTGGAGATGTCAGCACTGTCAACATCCTGTTGCGTACAGTTTGGAATTTGTCCAGAGGATGAAGCGGAAGGATGAGGAACAATGAGAGACAAGTCCTACGTGTTCAGACAGGCACATGTCACTCTAATTTCCAATCAGGAAGACGAATTGACCAAAGGCTAGGGTTGCCCATGGAAACAGTATAGGGCTTGAGGAAATCCCGCTGCTTTGTGGCCAGTTCCCATAAACACAAGTTGAACAATAGAACTCAGGGGCAGTAAAATTCACAAAACTGCAGAGTTGAAAATATCCATCACTGAAAAATGTCTTGAGGAAAGTCAGAGAAAAGGACTTGTAAGCAAGGGAGAATGGCAGGAAAGGGATTTGAGGAGGTAGAAAGGACTCGCCGTTAAGCACAAGAAAAGGAGCTGAACATTGCCAACATTGCAGTTGGCCAAAAAGGGTGTACGCGTTTTTTTTGTGTATATATTCAAGAAAAGAGCGTACACCTTTTTAGCCAACCAAACAGGTGGGCACTGGAAGTCAATACTACAAAAGACATCACTTCGCATCAGTCAGAAGAGCCATCCTCATAAAGCGTAAACAACAGAAATGCAGGACAGGGCAAGGAGAAGAGGGAGCCCTGTGAGACTTATAGTGGAAATGTATATTGCCAACGGCCATTCTGGAGAAGTGTATTGTGTCTACTAAAGCATCTAAACAATGAGCTACAGAGCATAGGGCACTTGCACTCATGGGCGTATATCTTGGGAAAAACAAAAATCGAGAGGACACAGGCACCCCAATGTTTACCCCCTCTCTGTTTAAAAGATCCTCGACTAGGATATAACTTAAATGTCTCTGGAGGGAAAAAATGGATAGAGATGTGGTACTTAGGTAGAGTGGAATATTATTCAGCCTGGAAATCAATGAAATATGGCCAGCTGTAACAACTCCGGAGGAGTTACGTATGATCATTCTAAGTGACAGAATTCAAAAAGAAGAAGACACATATCATAAGATATCACTTAAAGGTGGAATCCAAAATGGCTACACATGAAATAAATTACAAAACAAAAACATAGTCAAATATGTAGAAAACATGCATAAGGCTGCTAAACGGGAAAGGTGGGGAGGGGTGAGGCATCATCCAGGAGGTTGAAATTAGCAAAGATACCATTCCAAATACCAAACTGATAATCAACAAGGCCTACACGGTAGCTAAAAGAACTGCACTCAGCACACTCAAGTCACCGGAAAAGAATATATACGACTGGTAAGAATCTGAAAAAGAATTTATTGATGTCTCTCTGTACGTGAATCAAGTGGATGTACAGCAGCAAGAAACAGAGCTTTGAAAATCAGCTGTAACCAATATAGTAATAAATTGAAAAAAATAAACGACAGAGAGACAGAGAAAACCTCTTACAACTTTTCCTCAGGGACGGTGATGCAACATGGATTGAACACATCTAGACCCACAGCAGGATGAGACATAAGGCTGGAAACTGTTTGCGCTAAGAGAAATGTGAGGTTGGGTGAGGAAATGCACACCCTTTAAAGTAATACTACCTGGTACCCATTCAATGGGTCCCAAATCTGCAGGTTCAAGGGATCTTCCTACAGCTAAAACATGCATGGAAAACCCAGAGGACTGTACACCATGTGATCGGGAGATGTGTCTAAAATGCACCTCATTTATCCTCTCCTGGTGCTCCTGTTCACCATTCCAGCCACGTTACTTAGAAGCTCCCCACTTGGAGAATCAGCACATTTAAACTTCTGTTTCACACATTTTGCAAATTGTGAGGAGGATGAACGGGAAGAGGGGGAACCAATGAGAGAAGAGTTGTAGGGGTTTGGACGGGCACATATCACTCTAATTTCCCATTAAGAATAAGAATTAAAAAAAGGCTCAGCCTGCCTCGCCGGAGCCAAAATAGGGCCTGAAGCAATCCTGCGCGTTTGAGGCCAGCTCACAAAAGAGCAACTTAAAACATGGAGCTCAGGGTCACTGCAATTCACAAACCTGCAGAGTTATAAATGAAAACTAACGTCCAAAAATATGTTGAGGTAAGGCAAAGAAGAGGATCTGAATGCAAGACAGAATTGCAAGAAACAGATTTCAAGAGATAGATTGGACTCGTCTTTAACGCACATGAAAAGCGGCAGAATTTCGACAATGATGCAGTTGGCCCAAAAGGGCGTATGCGATTTTTCCTGATTATATCCAGGAAAAAACGCATACGCACTTTATGGGCAACGAAGCAAGCAAGCAATGCAAATGTGCACAACAAAGAAGTCTCATTTCCCACCGGTCAAAAGGGCCATCCTAAAAAATTGTAAAAACCAGAAATGCAGGACAGGCCATGGAGAACAGGGAGCCTTTATACGCTGATGGGCAGTGTGTGAACTGCCGAGAGCCACTCTGGAGAAGTGTATGGTGGTTCCTAAATCATCTAAAAACAGAGCTACAGAGCATAGGACACTTCCAATCATGGGAGTATATCTAGGGAAGTCTAAAAATCAACAAGACACAAGCACACCACAGTTTAGGGCTACTCTGTTTACAAGAACCTCAACTTCAGTACACCTTAAATATCCCAGGAAAGAGAACAATGGATAAAGAAGATGTGGTACTTATGTACAATGGAATATCTCTTCACCATGAAATCAATGTAATAAGGCTAGTAGAAGGATAAAGAGTGGATTTAGGTCCGATAATACTACTTGAAATAAGTCAAACAGAAAAAGAAACATATCATAAGATATCACTTATAGAGGGAGGGTAAATATGGCTGCACAAGAAATGAATTACAGAACAGAACAGTGTCTCACATTTAGAAAACACACTTATGTCAGCTTAAGGGGAAAGGAGAGGTGGGGTGATGCATAAAACCAGAGTTTGAAATTAGCACAGATACCGTTCAAGAAACCAAATAGGTATTAGACAAGATCTACACCTTGCTCAATGAACTGGCCTCAACACACCCTATACACCGCAGAGAAATATATCTGAGTAATAAGAATCTTAAAACCCATGTATTGATATATCTCCATAAGGGAATCAAGTGTGTGCAGAGCGGCACAAACACAGCAGTGAAAATGAGCTAAACCCCATTATAGAAATAAATTTTAAAAACAAAACGCAGAAACAATGAAAGAGAGAAAAAGTCTTACAAAATTCGCTCAGGGGCTGTGATGCAACCTGGATTGACCACATATAAACCCACAGCTGGATAAGACATAAGGCTGGACACTTGGGGCTGAGAGGATTGGTGAGCTTCGGTGAGCAACTGCCGAAAGTTTAATGCAATACTTCATGCTACTCATTCCAAGGGTCCCAACACTCCAGGTTGAAGGGAATCTTCCTACAGCTAAACCATGCTTGGGAAACCCAGCGACTGGTATACCATATGATCGGGAAAGGTTTCTAAAACGCACCACATTTTTCCTCTCCTGGGGCTCCGGATCGACATTCCAGCCGCTTTACTAACAACATCCCCACATGGAGAGTCAATGCCTTTAAGTTCTGGTATCGCACAGTCTTCAGTTAGTGCGGAGGATGAATGGGAATAGGGGGAACCAGTGAGAAACTAGCTGTAGCGGTTTCAATGGGCACATGTCACTCTAATTTCACATCAGTAAGAAGAATGAACCAAAGGCACAGCAAGGTGCCCCAGAAGAAGAATAGGGCTTCAAGGAATCCTGTGGTTATGGGGCAAGATCACAAAACTAAGAGCTGAAAAATGGAGCTAAGGGCCACTGCAATTCAAAAACCTGACTTGCCCAAAAAGGGCGTATGTGTTTTTTCCTGAATATATTCAGGAAAAAACGCATACGCCCTTTTTGGCCAACCAAGCAAGCTTGCAAAGGAAATCTGCACTACAATGAAGTCTCAATTCCCCCTGGTCAAAAGGGCCATCTGAAAAAAGTGTAAAATCCATAAAGGCATGACAGGCCATGGAGAACTGGGAGCCTTGTTATGCTGATGGGCAGGATGTAAATTGCCAACAGCCACTCTGGAGAAGTGTTTGGTGTTTCATGAAACATCTAAAAAACAAAGCAACAGAGCCTAGGGCACTTCCACTTATGGTACTATAGTTTAGGGCAATTAAAATCAAAAAGACACAGCCACCCCAAAGGTTGGGACGGCTCTGTTTACAAGAACCTGGTTTACGGTACAAGTCCAATATCGCAGAAAGTGAAAAATGGATAAAGAAGTTGTGGTACTTACGTACAATGCAATATCACTCAGCAATGAAATCTATGTCATCAGGCCCGTAGCAGCATAATGAGTGGATTCAGGTATGATGATTCTAACTGAAATAAGTCACACAGAAAAAGAAACATCATAAGGTATCACTAATACACGGAATGTAAACTTGGCTACACAGGAACTGAATTACAAAACAGAACAGGGTCTCAAATTTAGAAAACCAACTTATGCTTGCTTAAGGGGAAAGGTGAGTTGGGGTGCTACATAAAACCAGAGATTGAAATGAGCACAGATAAAGTTCCTTAAGCCAAATATGGAATAGACAAGAGCTACTCCTTGCTCAAGGAAATGGACTCAACACCCCATATTAAACGCCTAAGAATGTACCTGACTAGGAAGTATCTTAAAACCTATGGATTGCTATGTCTCCGAAAGAGAATCAAGCGTGTGTACAGGGGCATAAACGCAGCAGTGATAGGACTGGAGAGGTTCGGTGAGCAAATGAAGACCCTTTGAAGTCATATTGCATGGTACCCATTCCACGGGTCTCAACTCTCCAGGTTTAAGGGATTCTTCCTTCAGCTAAAACATGCATGTGGAACCCAGAGTATGATCAACCATGTGATCGGGAGACGTGTTCCAATATGTGTCAGTTTTCGTCCCCTGGTACTCGGGTGCAACATTCCAGACGCTTTACTAACACTCTCCCGACTTGGAGAGTCAGTGCCTTTAACCTCCTGTTTGGCCCAGTTTGCAATTTCTGCGGAAGATGAACAGGAATAGGGAGAACCAATGACAGACTAGCTGGAGGTGTCTGGACGGGCAAATTTAACTCTCATTTCGCACCACGAAGAGGAATTAACCAAAGGCTCAGCGTGCCATGCCGGAACCAGATTAGGGCCTGAAGCAATCCTGCGGTGTTGCGGCCAGCTCACGAGAAAACGAGTTGAAGAAAGGAGCTCAGGGGCACTGTAATTCACACACCTGCAGAGTTAGAAATGACAGCTATCGTCCAAAAATATACTGAAGTAAGGCTGCCAAGAGGACTTGAAAGCGGGGCAGAATTGCAGGAAACCGATTTCAGGAGGTAGACTGGAATTGCATTTAAAGCATAGGAAAAGAGGCAGAACGTCCACAATGATGCACTTGGCCAAAAAGGGCGTATGCGTTTTTTCCTGAATATATTCAGGAAAAAACGCATACGCACTTTTTGGCCAACCAAGCAAGCTTGCAAAGGAAATCTGCACTACAATGAAGTCTCACTTTCCCCCGGTCAAAAGGACCATCTGAAAAAAGTGTAAAATCCAGAAAGGCAGGACAGGCCATGGAGAACTGGGAGCCTTGTTATGCTGATGGGCGGGATGTAAATTGCCAACAGCCACTCGGGAGATGTGTGTGGTGTTTCCTGAAACATCTAAAAAACAAAGCAACAGAGCCTAGGGCACTTCCACTTATGGTCCTATAGCTTAGGGAAATTAAAATCACAAAGACACAGCCACCCCAAAGTTTGGCACGGCTGTGTTTACAAGAACCACGTTTACGGTACAAGTTCAATATCGCAGAAAGTGAAAAATGGATAAAGAAGTTGTGGTACTTACGTACAATGCAATATCACTCAGCAAGGAAATCTATGTCATCAGGCCCGTAGCAGCATAATGAGTGGATTCAGGTATGATGATTCTAACTGAAATAAGTCACACAGAAAAAGAAACATCATAAGATATCACTAATACACGGAATGTAAACTTGGCTACACAGGAACTGAATTACAAAACAGAACAGGGTCTCAAATTTAGAAAACCAACTTATGCTTGCTTAAGGGGAAAGGTGAGTTGGGGTGCTGCATAAAACCAGAGATTGAAATGAGCACAGATAAAGTTCCTTAAGCCAAATATGGAATAGACAAGAGCTACTCCTTGCTCAACGAAATGGACTCAACACCCCATATTAAACGCCTAAGAATGTACCTGACTAGGAAGTATCTTAAAACCTATGGATTGCTATGTCTCCAAAAGAGAATCAAGCGTGTGTGCAGGGGCATAAACGCAGCAGTGATAGTATTGGAGAGGTTCGGTGAGCAAATGAAGACCCTTTGAAGTCATATTGCATGGTACCCATTCCACGGGTCTCAACTCTCCAGGTTTAAGGTATTCTTCCTTCAGCTAAAACATGCATGTGGAACCCAGAGTATGATCAACCGTGTGATCGGGAGACGTGTTCCAATATGTGTCAGTTTTCGTCCCCTGGTACTCGGGTGCAACATTCCAGACGCTTTACTAATACTCTCCCGACTTGGAGAGTCAGTGCCTTTAACCTCCTGTTTGGCCCAGTTTGCAATTTCTGCGGAAGATGAACAGGAATAGGGAGAACCAATGACAGACTAGCTGGAGGTGTCTGGACGGGCAAATTTAACTCTCATTTCCCACCAGGAAGAGGAAATAACCAAAGGCTCAGCGTGCCGTGCCGGAACCAGATTAGGGCCTGAAGCCATCCTGCGGTGTTGCGGCCAGCTCACGAGAAAGCGAGTTGAAGAAAGGAGCTCAGGGGCACTGTAATTCACAAACCTGCAGAGTTATAAATGACAGCTATCGTCCAAAAATATACTGAAGTAAGGCTGCCAAGAGGACTTGAAAGCGGGGCAGAATTGCAGGAAACCGATTTCAGGAGGTAGACTGGAATTGCATTGAAAGCATAGGAAAAGAGGCAGAACGTCCACAATGATGCACTTGGCCAAAAAGGGCGTATGCGTTTTTTCCTGAATATATTTAGGAAAAAACGAATACGCCCTTTTTGGCCAACCAAGCAAGCTTGCAAAGGAAATCTGCACTACAATGAAGGCTCACTTCCCCCCAGTCAAAAGGGCCATCTGAAAAAAGTGTAAAATCCAGAAAGGCAGGACAGGCCATGGAGAACTGGGAGCCTTGTTATGCTGATGGGCGGGATGTAAATTGCCAATAGCCACTCGGGAGAAGTGTATGGTGTTTCCTGAAACATCTAAAAAACAAAGCAACAGAGCCTAGGGCACTTCCACTTATGGTCTTATAGCTTAGGGAAATTAAAATCAAAAAGACACAGCCACCCCAAATGTTGGGACGGCTCTGTTTACAAGAACCTGGTTTACGGTACAAGTTCAATATCGCAGAAAGTGAAAAATGGATAAAGAAGTTGTGGTACTTACGTACAATGCAATATCACACAGCAATGAAATCTATGTCATCAGGCCCGTAGCATCATAATGAGTGGATTCAGGTATGATGATTCTAACTGAAATAAGTCACACAGAAAAAGAAACATCATAAGATATCACTAATACACGGAATGTAAACTTGGCTACACAGGAACTGAATTACAAAACAGAACAGGGTCTCAAATTTAGAAACCCAACTTATGCTTGCTTAAGGGGAAAGGTGAGTTGGGGTGCTGCATAAAACCAGAGATTGAAATGAGCACAGATAAAGTTCCTTAAGCCAAATATGGAATAGACAAGAGCTACTCCTTGCTCAACGAAATGGACTCAACACCCCATATTAAACGCCTAAGAATGTACCTGACTAGGAAGTATCTTAAAACGTATGGATTGCTATGTCTCCGAAAGAGAATCAAGCGTGTGTACAGGGGCATAAACGCAGCAGTGATAGGACTGGAGAGGTTCGGTGAGCAAATGAAGACCCTTTGAAGTCATATTGCATGGTACCCATTCCACGGGTCTCAACTCTCCAGGTTTAAGGTATTCTTCCTTCAGCTAAAACATGCATGTGGAACCCAGAGTATGATCAACCGTGTGATCGGGAGACGTGTTCCAATATGTGTCAGTTTTCGTCCCCTGGTACTCGGGTGCAACATTCCAGACGCTTTACTAACACTCTCCCGACTTGGAGAGTCAGTGCCTTTAACCTCCTGTTTGGCCCAGTTTGCAATTTCTGCGGAAGATGAACAGGAATAGGGAGAACCAATGACAGACTAGCTGGAGGTGTGTGGACGGGCAAATTTAACTCTCATTTCCCACCAGGAAGAGGAATTAACCAAAGGCTCAGCGTGCCGTGCCGGAACAAGATTAGGGCCTGAAGCCATCCTGCGGTGTTGCGGCCAGCTCACGAGAAAGCGAGTTGAAGAAAGGAGCTCAGGGGCACTGTAATTCACAAACCTGCAGAGTTATAAATGACAGCTATCGTCCAAAAATATACTGAAGTAAGGCTGCCAAGAGGACTTGAAAGCGGGGCAGAATTGCAGGAAACCGATTTCAGGAGGTAGACTGGAATTGCATTTAAAGCATAGGAAAAGAGGCAGAACGTCCACAATGATGCACTTGGCCAAAAAGGGCGTATGCGTTTTTTCCTGAATATATTCAGGAAAAAACGCATACGCCCTTTTTGGCCAACCAAGCAAGCTTGCAAAGGAAATCTGCACTACAATGAAGTCTCACTTCCCTCCGGTCAAAAGGGCCATCTGAAAAAAGTGTAAAATCCAGAAAGGCAGGACAGGCCATGGAGAACTGGGAGCCTTGTTATGCTGATGGGCGGGATATAAATTGCCAACAGCCACTCGGGAGAAATGTATGGTGTTTCCTGAAACATCTAAAAAACAAAGCAACAGAAACTAGGGCAATCCAATTATGGACCTATAGCTTAGGGAAATTAAAATCAAAAAGACACAGCCACCCCAAAGTTTGGGACGGCTCTGTTTACAAGAACCACGTTTACGGTACAAGTTCAATATCGCAGAAAGTGAAAAATGGATAAAGAAGTTGTGGTACTTACGTACAATGCAATATCACTCAGCAAGGAAATCTATGTCATCAGACCCGTAGCAGCATAATGAGTGGATTCAGGTACGATGATTCTAACTGAAATAAGTCTTACAGAAAAAGAAACATCATAAGATATCACTAATACACGGAATGTAAACTTGGCTACACAGGAACTGAATTACAAAACAGAACAGGGTCTCAAATTTAGAAAACCAACTTATGCTTGCTTAAGGGGAAAGGTGAGTTGGGGTGCTGCATAAAACCAGAGATTGAAATGAGCACAGATAAAGTTCCTTAAGCCAAATATGGAATAGACAAGAGCTACTCCTTGCTCAACGAAATGGACTCAACACCCCATATTAAACGCCTAAGAATGTACCTGAGTAGGAAGTATCTTAAAACCTATGGACTGCTAAGTCTCCGAAAGAGAATCAAGCGTGTGTACAGGGGCATAAACGCAGCAGTGATAGGATTGGAGAGGTTCGGTGAGCAAATGAAGACCCTTTGAAGTCATATTGCATGGTACCCATTCCACGGGTCTCAACTCTCCAGGTTTAAGGTATTCTTCCTTCAGCTAAAACATGTATGTGGAACCCAGAGTATGATCAACCGTGTGATCGGGAGACGTGTTCCAATATGTCTCAGTTTTCGTCCCCTGGTACTCGGGTGCAACATTCCAGACGCTTTACTAACACTCTCCCGACTTGGAGAGTCAGTGCCTTTAACCTCCTGTTTGGCCCAGTTTGCAATTTCTGCGGAAGATGAACAGGAATAGGGAGAACCAATGACAGACTAGCTGGAGGTGTCTGGACGGGCAAATTTAACTCTCATTTCCCACCAGGAAGAGGAATTAACCAAAGGCTCAGCGTGCCATGCCGGAACCAGATTAGGGCCTGAAGCAATCCTGCGGTGTTGCGGCCAGCTCACGAGAAAACGAGTTGAAGAAAGGAGCTCAGGGGCACTGTAATTCACACACCTGCAGAGTTATAAATGACAGCTATCGTCCAAAAATATACTGAAGTAAGGCTGCCAAGAGGACTTGAAAGCGGGGCAGAATTGCAGGAAACCGATTTCAGGAGGTAGACTGGAATTGCATTGAAAGCATAGGAAAAGAGGCAGAACGTCCACAATGATGCACTTGGCCAAAAAGGGCGTATGCGTTTTTTCCTGAATATATTCAGGAAAAAACGCATACGCCCTTTTTGGCCAACCAAGCAAGCTTGCAAAGGAAATCTGCACTACAATGAAGTCTCACTTCCCCCCGGTCAAAAGGGCCATCTGAAAAAAGTGTAAAATCCAGAAAGGCAGGACAGGCCATGGAGAACTGGGAGCCTTGTTATGCTGATGGGCGGGATGTAAATTGCCAACAGCCACTCCGGAGAAGTGTGTGGTGTTTCCTGAAACATCTAAAAAACAAAGCAACAGAGCCTAGGGCACTTCCACTTATGGTCCTATAGCTTAGGGAAATTAAAATCACAAAGACACAGCCACCCCAAAGTTTGGCACGGCTGTGTTTACAAGAACCACGTTTACGGTACAAGTTCAATATCGCAGAAAGTGAAAAATGGATAAAGAAGTTGTGGTACTTACGTACAATGCAATATCACTCAGCAAGGAAATCTATGTCATCAGGCCCGTAGCAGCATAATGAGTGGATTCAGGTATGATGATTCTAACTGAAATAAGTCACACAGAAAAAGAAACATCATAAGATATCACTAATACACGGAATGTAAACTTGGCTACACAGGAACTGAATTACAAAACAGAACAGGGTCTCAAATTTAGAAAACCAACTTATGCTTGCTTAAGGGGAAAGGTGAGTTGGGGTGCTGCATAAAACCAGAGATTGAAATGAGCACAGATAAAGTTCCTTAAGCCAAATATGGAATAGACAAGAGCTACTCCTTGCTCAACGAAATGGACTCAACACCCCATATTAAACGCCTAAGAATGTACCTGACTAGGAAGTATCTTAAAACCTATGGATTGCTATGTCTCCAAAAGAGAATCAAGCGTGTGTGCAGGGGCATAAACGCGCAGTGATAGTATTGGAGAGGTTCGGTGAGCAAATGAAGACCCTTTGAAGTCATATTGCATGGTACCCATTCCACGGGTCTCAACTCTCCAGGTTTAAGGTATTCTTCCTTCAGCTAAAACATGCGTGTGGAACCCAGAGTATGATCAACCGTGTGATCGGGAGACGTGTTCCAATATGTGTCAGTTTTCGTCCCCTGGTACTCGGGTGCAACATTCCAGACGCTTTACTAACACTCTCCCGACTTGGAGAGTCAGTGCCTTTAACCTCCTGTTTGGCCCAGTTTGCAATTTCTGCGGAAGATGAACAGGAATAGGGAGAACCAATGACAGACTAGCTGGAGGTGTCTGGACGGGCAAATTTAACTCTCATTTCGCACCACGAAGAGGAATTAACCAAAGGCTCAGCGTGCCATGCCGGAACCAGATTAGGGCCTGAAGCAATCCTGCGGTGTTGCGGCCAGCTCACGAGAAAACGAGTTGAAGAAAGGAGCTCAGGGGCACTGTAATTCACACACCTGCAGAGTTATAAATGACAGCTATCGTCCAAAAATATACTGAAGTAAGGCTGCCAAGAGGACTTGAAAGCGGGGCAGAATTGCAGGAAACCGATTTCAGGAGGTAGACTGGAATTGCATTGAAAGCATAGGAAAAGAGGCAGAACGTCCACAATGATGCACTTGGCCAAAAAGGGCGTATGCGTTTTTTCCTGAATATATTCAGGAAAAAACGCATACGCCGTTTTTGGCCAACCAAGCAAGCTTGCAAAGGAAATCTGCACTACAATGAAGTCTCACTTCCCCCCGGTCAAAAGGGCCATCTGAAAAAAGTGTAAAATCCAGAAAGGCAGGACAGGCCATGGAGAACTGGGAGCCTTGTTATGCTGATGGGCGGGATGTAAATTGCCAACAGCCACTCCGGAGAAGTGTGTGGTGTTTCCTGAAACATCTAAAAAACAAAGCAACAGAGCCTAGGGCACTTCCACTTATGGTCCTATAGCTTAGGGATATTAAAATCACAAAGACACAGCCACCCCAAAGGTTGGGACGGCTCTGTTTACAAGAACCACGTTTACGGTACAAGTTCAATATCGCAGAAAGTGAAAAATGGATAAAGAAGTTGTGGTACTTACGTACAATGCAATATCACTCAGCAATGAAATCTATGTCATCAGGCCCGTAGCAGCATAATGAGTGGATTCAGGTATGATGATTCTAACTGAAATAAGTCACACAGAAAAAGAAACATCCTAAGGTATCACTAATACACGGAATGTAAACTTGGCTACACAGGAACTGAATTACAAAACAGAACAGGGTCTCAAATTTACAAACCCAACTTATGCTTGCTTAAGGGGAAAGGTGAGTTGGGGTGCTGCATAAAACCAGAGATTGAAATGAGCACAGATAAAGTTCCTTAAGCCAAATATGGAATAGACAAGAGCTACTCCTTGCTCAACGAAATGGACTCAACACCCCATATTAAACGCCTAAGAATGTACCTGACTAGGAAGTATCTTAAAACCTATGGATTGCTATGTCTCCGAAAGAGAATCAAGTGTGTGTACAGGGGCATAAACGCAGCAGTGATAGGACTGGAGAGGTTCGGTGAGCAAATGAAGACCCTTTGAAGTCATATTGCATGGTACCCATTCCACGGGTCTCAACTCTCCAGGTTTAAGGGATTCTTCCTTCAGCTAAAACATGCATGTGGAACCCAGAGTATGATCAACCATGTGATCGGGAGACGTGTTCCAATATGTGTCAGTTTTCGTCCCCTGGTACTCGGGTGCAACATTCCAGACGCTTTACTAACACTCTCCCGACTTGGAGAGTCAGTGCCTTTAACCTCCTGTTTGGCCCAGTTTGCAATTTCTGCGGAAGATGAACAGGAATAGGGAGAACCAATGACAGACTAGCTGGAGGTGTCTAGACGGGCAAATTTAACTCTCATTTCCCACCAGGAAGAGGAATTAACCAAAGGCTCAGCGTGCCGTGCCGGAACCAGATTAGGGCCTGAAGCCATCCTGCGGTGTTGCGGCCAGCTCACGAGAAAGCGAGTTGAAGAAAGGAGCTCAGGGGCACTGTAATTCACAAACCTGCAGAGTTATAAATGACAGCTATCGTCCAAAAATATACTGAAGTAAGGCTGCCAAGAGGACTTGAAAGCGGTGGAGAATTGCAGAAAACCGATTTCAGGAGGTAGACTGGAATTGCATTTAAAGCATAGGAAAAGAGGCAGAACGTCCACAATGATGCACTTGGCCAAAAAGGGCTTATGCGTTTTTTCCTGAATATATTCAGGAAAAAACGCATACGCCCTTTTTGGCCAACCAAGCAAGCTTGCAATGGAAATCTGCACTACAATGAAGTCTCACTTCCCCCCGGTCAAAAGGGCCATCTGAAAAAAGTGTAAAATCCAGAAAGGCAGGACAGGCCATGGAGAACTGGGAGCCTTGTTATGCTGATGGGCGGGATGTCAATTGCCAACAGCCACTCGGGAGAAGTGTATGGTGTTTCCTGAAACATCTAAAAAACAAAGCAACAGAGCCTAGGGCACTTCCACTTATGGTCCTATAGCTTAGTTAATTTAAAATCAAACAGACACAGCCACCCCAAAGGTTGGGACGGTTCTTTTTACTGGAATCTCTTCTACGGCACAAGTTAAATATCCCAGAGAGCAAATAATGGATAAAGAAGTTGCGGTACTTATGTACAACAGAATACAACTCAGCAATGAAATCTATGTCACCAGGCCCGTACCAGCATAATGAATGGATTGAGGCACGATGATTCTAAGTGAAATAAGTCACACAGAAAAAGAAACATCATAAGGTATCACTAATACACGGAATGTGAACTTGGCTACACAGGAACTGAATTCCAAAACAGAACAGGGTCTCAAGTTTAGAAAACTAACTTATGCTTGCTTAAGGGGGAAGGTGAGTTGGGGTGCTGCATTAAACCAGAGTTTGAAATTAGCACAGATACCGTTCCATAAGCCAAATATGGAATAGACAAGACCTACCCTTGCTCAACGAAATGGATTCAACAATGAGGTATCACCTCACACCTGGTAGAATAGGCATCATAGAAAATCTACAAGCAAAAAATGCTGGAAATGGTGTGGAGAATAGGAACCCTCTTCCACTATTGTTGGGAATATAAATTGATACAGTCACTATGGAGAACAATATGGAATTTCTTAAGAAACTAACAATAGAATTACCATATGATACAGCAATCCCAGTACTGGACATATACCCAGACAAAACCATAAATCAAAAAGAGACATTCACCGCAATGTTCATTGCATCACTATTTACAATATCGAGGTAATGGAAGCAACCTAAATGCCCACAGACAGACGAATGCATAAAGCCGTGGTACATATATAAAATGCAATATTACTAAGCCATGAAAAGGAATGAAATTGGGTCATTTGTAGAGACGTCGATGCATCTAGAGACTGTCATACAGAGTGAAGTAAGTCAGAAAGAGAAAAACAAATCTTGTATATTCATGCATATATGTGGAAACTAGAAAACCTGTACAGATTAACCATTTTGCAAGGCATAAATTGAGCAACAGATGTAGACAACAAACGTATGGACAACAAGGGGGGAAAGCTGTTGGGGGGGGTGGTGGGAGGAGTTGAGAGACTGGGATTGGCATGTATACATTTATATGTATAAAATAGATAACCAATAAGAACCTGCTGTATAAAAATATAAAATAAAATTAAAAATTAAAAAGAAATAAAATTTAAAAAATAGAAAAAACAATTATTCCCTTCACATACATGTATTTATATGAATAAATTATTTCCATGCTTATATCTGTAAATACAAAAAAGAGGAATAAAATCTACCTTGAACCCAAAACGAAAAAGAGAAAAAAAACGCAGAACCCACCAGTTCCACAGAGGAAAACCGTATCAGGACACTTGCTCCAGTTGTAAACAATTCTGAAGTTGGTCAGTGGTGGGGAATCGTCTCCCATTCAGCCAGCAGCCCCCACGCAACAAGCGTCCTCATTGCAAAGCTGGGGCACCGTGCCGAGGCATCTGTGAGTAAACGTGAGCTGAGCCCCAGGCCAGTTGCTGCTGAACTTTTCCCACCCATCCCAGGTAAAACACCTGAATATATACAAGGACTTGAAAGCCTAGAGGGAGGGCCATAGAGCCACACGAGTGACAGCATGCCGGCCGACTTGGTGCCTGCAGGCCAGCCAGGATGGTCCTGGCCCTGGGTGCTCTTCTGGAAGATTTCCATTTCCCTGCCTGAGATACCCGTCCTGTCCCTGCCCCCACTGCTTTTTTCCTTCCTCACCTCTGCCCAGGGAGAAATTCCAGCAGCAGGTATGGGTGACACATCTTCTTCTTTAGCAGGTGGCAGCCTGGCAACTGCTGCAGAAAGTCCAGCAGAGCCCCACTCACACTGGGCCACCCACAAAGCCGTGGCCTCTCACTCCCTCCCACCAGCCCAGCCCCGAGACTGCTGACAGGGCAGAGAAAATGGTGTCAGGCACGGCTGCAGGGGCTCTTGCTGCCTGGAGTGGTATTTATAGTGATCTCAACCCAGGCACACCTGGGGAGGGCTGGCCGGCACGGTAAGGCTGCCCAGGTCAGCCAATCATCACCCCTCAGGGGCTCACAGTTGCAGAAAATGGAACTTGCTGAACCGGCCAGGTCCAAGGAACAGGTGTGGGCTCCTGAGAGTCAGGATAGACAAGGGGCTGCAGCTTTGGCTTGTTTTCTAATCATTTTATCTGGCCCATGAGTGGGAGACAACTTCAAGAAAACCCTCTCCTAATGAGAGGAACCCAGGAGTCAGGGAGAGGAGGGGTGGGTGGTGGTTGGAGACAGAGGCCTGGTGCCCCGGGTGCAGTGGAAGTCTCTGGAAGACCAGGTGGAGGGAGGCCTCACGGAGTGATGCCCAGGGTCACAGACCTGTCGCAGCTGCTGTTTGTTAGTTCAAGTCCTGCTCTGAGGTGCTCTGTGTCAGCTCTGAGCGACAGGTGAGCTGGGGGTGCTCTGCAATGAGGGCTATGTGCACGGTTCCTGTGTGCCCAGCCCTGCCACGGTACCTGCAAGGGTAGCTCTGTATCCTGGGAGGGGCCTGACCACGAGAGCCCTGTGGGCTGGGGTGGGGGTGGGGTACCTGCCCAGGTGAGCTCCATATTCTGGGATTGGTCTGACCACGAGAGCCCCATGGGCTGCTGGGGACCTGGTAAAGGATGTCAGGACAGTCAGTGAAGCCACCGAGGATATACCTCCAGTTGCTCCTAATTCCTACACCCTGCTGGTCATTCTACCAACCACCAGGACATGGTATTCTGTATTAGTCTTCAATGATGCCTTCTTTTGTATTCCATTAGTCCCAGAGTCACAAGAAATTTTGGCTTGTGAGTGGCAGGACTCAACATACAACTAAAACAATACTTCCGGGCCGTCTGGCCCCAAGGGTGCAAAAATTCCCACCCCATCTTTGGGGAAAGCTTAGCTAAAGACCTAAAAGTTCTACCTCTGGAAAAGGAAACCCTCCTTCAATATGCAGACGACATTCTGATCGCCAGCCCTACTAAGGAGGCCTCTGAACTACCAAGCCAATAAAGGATAGAAGTTGTCCAAGAAAAAGCTCAAATATCACAGACTGCCGTGACCTGCCTGGGCTTCATTCTCACAGAAGGTTGGAGAAGTCCATCCCAGGAAAGGGAAGAAACCATTTTCAGCCTTACCCCTTTCTAAAACTAGAAGACAGCTTAGGGGTTCCTGGGGAGGCCAGGGTTTGCTGCTTCTGGATCCCTAACTACAGTCTACTAGCTGGGCCTCTATATGAAACACTGAAAGGAAAAGATGATGATCCTTTTGAATAGAATCCAGAAGTGGCCTTTCAAGAATGGAAAGAGCAGTCAATTCAGACCCTTGCCCTGGAACTCCCTAATTTAGCTAAACCCTTTGACCTTTACATTCCCGGTGAAAGGTGAATCGCCATTGGAGAATTAGTGCAAAACCTGGGACCACTTGAAATGGAACAATGCAAGAATGCCATCCAGGTAGGATAAACTATGGTCACCAAGGGGCTTGGCCCACTGCCACATCTGGCCAAGATACTGGCGGTATCTAAAACCCTGGAAATCAGCAGCCCAAAAGGCCACCTCCCTCCTAAGGGAAAAGGACCCCACGTGGTGATCCTAACCACCAACCATGCCCTGAAGTTGCAGGGTTCGCTCCGTGGGCACACCGACCTCGAGTGAGGAGGCCCTCCAACTCCAACATCCAGAGAGATAACCGGGGGCAACAGGGCACCATGACGACTCGTGTGAACATCACTTGACCTGGAGTTTCTCTCATAAAACAACAAGAGTGTGTCCCAAAAGAGTAGACTACTGCTTGCCGGACTTACTGCACCCAGAGGGGAGCTAATAATCTTGGCGGGGGAACCGTATATCACACTGTCACCATAGAAAAGCCTACAGACACCGTGATGATGGTGGCCAGTAAGACCGGCTGGACTCTTGTTTACTTCAAAAGGCTGTTGACTCAGTGGCCATCATGGTCCTTGATCACCACTGACCCTGGACTGTCTGGGAGTTGAGCGGGCAGGGCTCTGACACCTGGTGCTGTTTGTACGTTAATTCAGGGGCCTAATTGAAGAAAGCGCAGACTACTGGTCAGAGCATCTAGGCTGGCAGAAACGGTCGGCCTAAGGTGGCCGAACAAATGTGGGGCGGGGTGAAACCGGCCCCCACAGCGTCTCTGCACATCTCTTTCCTGGACCCTTAAAGGTCATTGGAATCTATAACACTTCCAATGCTGGTGCTCAGGTGGACGAGCAGGGAGGCAGGGGGCCTGGGGACAATCAACGTCACCTGGAGGCTGCTGGGGAGAAGCTCTGACCCTCGCCCCAGGGTATGAGGGCTCCCAACTCAGCACTCAGCAGTTACAGAAGAAGGGTCTGCACCCTCAGCACTCCAAGAATGAGGAACGGGACAAAAGGCAGAGGGGGGGTTTGTCCCCAGCAAAGCCCATTAAAAATCCCTGGGAGATAAAAATAGAATCTGGGCAATAAAGTCAAGTCTAACCTTTTTTATCCTTTGTGCTTTGTCTAATTTCACGTGCTCCTAGGGTCCCGCATGCAGAGGTTCCACACCCGGCACTTCAGACCAGATTTCCTAGTGCAGAATGGCTGGGTCGACACCTCAGCTCCTGGGGCCCAGTGCAGACTCCGCGATATAGAGCCTGAGCTACAGCCAACCCGGCCCTCGAGAGCTCCGCCCCCTCCCTCCCACTGACTCTGACAGGATCTCTACACAGCAGCCCAGCCCACAGCCCACGGGGTAGTACATGCTCTCACCTCTCCATTCTCTGATCAAAATATAAAGTTTCCTTTGCTTGTGAACCAAACTCAGTCTCGATCTGTTGGCCCCAATGACACTGGGCAGGGGGACACTTGTTGGGGTCCACTCTGGAGGATCAGTAACAGAAATTGAGACTATTGTAACCTCAATGAACAGATGTGTGAGCCAAAGTGTAGTTAACATAGAACAGTGTATAAGGCTCGGGTAAAATAAGATGTTTCTAACACTTCCATTGGATATTTCCATCACTTTATTATAAGCAAGTTCAGTGAAAAGGTTTGTCTTATTTGTCAGCTCAATATTAGAGAAATGAAGTGATTTCTTTCCAAGGATGTACATCTAATAATCTTGGTTAAACCTTCAATCTTGTTTTAAATGCTTTTCCATTGAAAATGATACCTCTCTTTCAGCTCCCCCATTTCTGAGAAGTATAAAATCTTATAATTTATTATTACCAAAGGGGAAAGGTGGGAGGAGGGATAAATTAACAGTTTGGGATTAACACATACACACTGCTATGTATAAAATAGATCATCAACAAGGAACTACTGTATAGCACAGGGAACTACACTCAACATTTTGCAATAACCTATAAGGGGAAATAATCTGAAAAAGAATAGATATTTTTATTGACATCATCTATCAATGACAGTTAAAGTGTAACCTAAGGGAAGCTGGTGGTGAGTGCTTCTGACCCTGAAGACTTCAATCATCTAAAGTTTGGACTCTGCCTACTTCCCAAGGCCCTTAATGAACATATGTGTAGCCGTAGCTTAAAAAATTCCCCAGTTTGGGTTTCGGGGAGACACTGATTTTGAAAAAGCCCTGGTGTTCTCCTTACATGAATGGGACTCTTCCTACTGCTAAAACATGTCTGTCACACCCAGAGGATGGTATACCGTCTGATCGGGAAGAGTTTGGAAAAGGCATCTCATCTCCTCATCTCCTGGTGCTCGGGTTCACCCCTCCAGCGTCTTTACTAACAGTCTCCCCACTTGGAGATGTCAGCACTGTCAACATCCTGTTGCGTACAGTTTGGAATTTGTCCAGAGGATGAAGCGGAAGGATGAGGAACAATGAGAGACAAGTCCTACGTGTTCAGACAGGCACATGTCACTCTAATTTCCAATCAGGAAGACGAATTGACCAAAGGCTAGGGTTGCCCATGGAAACAGTATAGGGCTTGAGGAAATCCCGCTGCTTTGTGGCCAGTTCCCATAAACACAAGTTGAACAATAGAACTCAGGGGCAGTAAAATTCACAAAACTGCAGAGTTGAAAATATCCATCACTGAAAAATGTCTTGAGGAAAGTCAGAGAAAAGGACTCGTAAGCAAGGGAGAATGGCAGGAAAGGGATTTGAGGAGGTAGAAAGGACTCGCCGTTAAGCACAAGAAAAGGAGCTGAACATTGCCAACATTGCAGTTGGCCAAAAAGGGTGTATGCGTTTTTTTGTGTATATATTCAAGAAAAGAGCGTACACCTTTTTAGCCAACCAAACAGGTGGGCACTGGAAGTCAATACTACAAAAGACATCACTTCGCATCAGTCAGAAGAGCCATCCTCATAAAGCGTAAACAACAGAAATGCAGGACAGGGCAAGGAGAAGAGGGAGCCCTGTGAGACTTATAGTGGAAATGTATATTGCCAACGGCCATTCTGGAGAAGTGTATTGTGTCTACTAAAGCATCTAAACAATGAGCTACAGAGCATAGGGCACTTGCACTCATGGGCGTATATCTTGGGAAAAACAAAAATCGAGAGGACACAGGCACCCCAATGTTTACCCCCTCTCTGTTTAAAAGATCCTCGACTAGGATATAACTTAAATGTCTCTGGAGGGAAAAAATGGATAGAGATGTGGTACTTAGGTAGAGTGGAATATTATTCAGCCTGGAAATCAATGAAATATGGCCAGCTGTAACAACTCCGGAGGAGTTACGTATGATCATTCTAAGTGACAGAATTCAAAAAGAAGAAGACACATATCATAAGATATCACTTAAAGGTGGAATCCAAAATGGCTACACATGAAATAAATTACAAAACAAAAACATAGTCAAATATGTAGAAAACATGCATAAGGCTGCTAAACGGGAAAGGTGGGGAGGGGTGAGGCATCATCCAGGAGGTTGAAATTAGCAAAGATACCATTCCAAATACCAAACTGATAATCAACAAGGCCTACACGGTAGCTAAAAGAACTGCACTCAGCACACTCAAGTCACCGGAAAAGAATATATACGACTGGTAAGAATCTGAAAAAGAATTTATTGATGTCTCTCTGTACGTGAATCAAGTGGATGTACAGCAGCAAGAAACAGAGCTTTGAAAATCAGCTGTAACCAATATAGTAATAAATTGAAAAAAATAAACGACAGAGAGACAGAGAAAACCTCTTACAACTTTTCCTCAGGGACGGTGATGCAACATGGATTGAACACATCTAGACCCACAGCAGGATGAGACATAAGGCTGGAAACTGTTTGCGCTAAGAGAAATGTGAGGTTGGGTGAGGAAATGCACACCCTTTAAAGTAATACTACCTGGTACCCATTCAATGGGTCCCAAATCTGCAGGTTCAAGGGATCTTCCTACAGCTAAAACATGCATGGAAAACCCAGAGGACTGTACACCATGTGATCGGGAGATGTGTCTAAAATGCACCTCATTTATCCTCTCCTGGTGCTCCTGTTCACCATTCCAGCCACGTTACTTAGAAGCTCCCCACTTGGAGAATCAGCACATTTAAACTTCTGTTTCACACATTTTGCAAATTGTGAGGAGGATGAACGGGAAGAGGGGGAACCAATGAGAGAAGAGTTGTAGGGGTTTGGACGGGCACATATCACTCTAATTTCCCATTAAGAATAAGAATTAAAAAAAGGCTCAGCCTGCCTCGCCGGAGCCAAAATAGGGCCTGAAGCAATCCTGCGCGTTTGAGGCCAGCTCACAAAAGAGCAACTTAAAACATGGAGCTCAGGGTCACTGCAATTCACAAACCTGCAGAGTTATAAATGAAAACTAACGTCCAAAAATATGTTGAGGTAAGGCAAAGAAGAGGATCTGAATGCAAGACAGAATTGCAAGAAACAGATTTCAAGAGATAGATTGGACTCGTCTTTAACGCACATGAAAAGCGGCAGAATTTCGACAATGATGCAGTTGGCCCAAAAGGGCGTATGCGAGTTTTCCTGATTATATCCAGGAAAAAACGCATACGCACTTTATGGGCAACGAAGCAAGCAAGCAATGCAAATGTGCACAACAAAGAAGTCTCATTTCCCACCAGTCAAAAGGGCCATCCTAAAAAATTGTAAAAACCAGAAATGCAGGACAGGCCATGGAGAACAGGGAGCCTTTATACGCTGATGGGCAGTGTGTGAACTGCCGAGAGCCACTCTGGAGAAGTGTATGGTGGTTCCTAAATCATCTAAAAACAGAGCTACAGAGCATAGGACACTTCCAATCATGGGAGTATATCTAGGGAAGTCTAAAAATCAACAAGACACAAGCACACCACAGTTTAGGGCTACTCTGTTTACAAGAACCTCAACTTCAGTACACCTTAAATATCCCAGGAAAGAGAACAATGGATAAAGAAGATGTGGTACTTATGTACAATGGAATATCTCTTCACCATGAAATCAATGTAATAAGGCTAGTAGAAGGATAAAGAGTGGATTTAGGTCCGATAATACTACTTGAAATAAGTCAAACAGAAAAAGAAACATATCATATCACTTATAGAGGGAGGGTAAATATGGCTGCACAAGAAATGAATTACAGAACAGAACAGTGTCTCACATTTAGAAAACACACTTATGTCAGCTTAAGGGGAAAGGAGAGGTGGGGTGATGCATAAAACCAGAGTTTGAAATTAGCACAGATACCGTTCAAGAAACCAAATAGGTATTAGACAAGATCTACACCTTGCTCAATGAACTGGCCTCAACACACCCTATACACCGCAGAGAAATATATCTGAGTAATAAGAATCTTAAAACCCATGTATTGATATATCTCCATAAGGGAATCAAGTGTGTGCAGAGCGGCACAAACACAGCAGTGAAAATGAGCTAAACCCCATTATAGAAATAAATTTTAAAAACAAAACGCAGAAACAATGAAAGAGAGAAAAATTCTTACAAAATTCGCTCAGGGGCTGTGATGCAACCTGGATTGACCACATATAAACCCACAGCTGGATAAGACATAAGGCTGGACACTTGGGGCTGAGAGGATTGGTGAGCTTCGGTGAGCAACTGCCGAAAGTTTAATGCAATACTTCATGCTACTCATTCCAAGGGTCCCAACACTCCAGGTTGAAGGGAATCTTCCTACAGCTAAACCATGCTTGGGAAACCCAGCGACTGGTATACCATATGATCGGGAAAGGTTTCTAAAACGCACCACATTTTTCCTCTCCTGGGGCTCCGGATCGACATTCCAGCCGCTTTACTAACAACATCCCCACATGGAGAGTCAATGCCTTTAAGTTCTGGTATCGCACAGTCTTCAGTTAGTGCGGAGGATGAATGGGAATAGGGGGAACCAGTGAGAAACTAGCTGTAGCGGTTTCAATGGGCACATGTCACTCTAATTTCACATCAGTAAGAAGAATGAACCAAAGGCACAGCAAGGTGCCCCAGAAGAAGAATAGGGCTTCAAGGAATCCTGTGGTTATGGGGCAAGATCACAAAACTAAGAGCTGAAAAATGGAGCTAAGGGCCACTGCAATTCAAAAACCTGACTTGCCCAAAAAGGGCGTATGTGTTTTTTCCTGAATATATTCAGGAAAAAACGCATACGCCCTTTTTGGCCAACCAAGCAAGCTTGCAAAGGAAATCTGCACTACAATGAAGTCTCAATTCCCCCTGGTCAAAAGGGCCATCTGAAAAAAGTGTAAAATCCATAAAGGCATGACAGGCCATGGAGAACTGGGAGCCTTGTTATGCTGATGGGCAGGATGTAAATTGCCAACAGCCACTCTGGAGAAGTGTTTGGTGTTTCCTGAAACATCTAAAAAACAAAGCAACAGAGCCTAGGGCACTTCCACTTATGGTACTATAGTTTAGGGCAATTAAAATCAAAAAGACACAGCCACCCCAAAGTTTGGGATGGCTCTGTTTACAAGAACCTCATATACGGTACAAGTTCAATATCGCAGAAAGTGAAAAATGGATAAAGAAGTTGTGGTACTTACGTACAATGCAATATCACTCAGCAATGAAATCTATGTCATCAGGCCCGTAGCAGCATAATGAGTGGACTAAGTACGATGAATCTAACTGAAATAAGTCACACAGAAAAAGAAACATCATAAGGTATCACTAATACACGGAATGTAAACTTGGCTACACAGGAACTGAATTCCAAAACAGAACAGGGTCTCAAATTTAGAAACCCAACTTATGCTTGCTTAAGGGGAAAGGTGAGTTGGGGTGCTGCATAAAACCAGAGATTGAAATGAGCACAGATAATGTTCCTTAAGCCAAATATGGAATAGACAAGAGCTACTCCTTGCTCAACGAAATGGACTCAACACCCCATACTCAACGCCTAGGAATATACCTGACTAGTAAGAATCATAAAACCTATGGATTTATATATCTCTGTAAGAGAATCAAGAGTGTGTACAACGGCATTAAAGCAGTGAAAATCAGGTAAATCCCATAATAAAAATAAATTTCTTAAACAAAACACAATGACAGTGAAATAGAGAGAAATACTTAAGTAATTCATTCAAGGCTTCTGATGCAACCTGCATTTACCACATCTACACCCAGAGCTGGATGACACATAAGGCTGGACACTTGGGGCTCATAAGATTGGTGAGGTTCGGTGAGCAAATGAAGACCTTTGAAGTCATATTGCATGGTACCCATTCCATGGGTCTCAACTCTCCAGGTTTAAGGGATAATTCCTTCAGCTAAAACATGCATGTGGAACCCAGAGTATGATCCAACATGTGATCGAGAAACATGTTCAAATGTGTCTCACTTTTCGTTCCCTGGTACTCGGGTGCAACATGCCAGACGCTTTACTAACACTCTCCCGACTTGGAGAGTCAGTGCCTTTAACCTCCTGTTTGGCCCAGTTTGCAATTTCTGTGGAAGATGAACAGGAATAGGGAGAACCATTGAGAGACCAGCTGGAGGTGTCTGGACGGGCAAATTTAACTCTCATTTCCCACCAGGAAGAGGAATTAACCAAAGGCTCAGCGTGCCGTGCCGGAACCAGATTAGGGCCTGAAGCCATCCTGTGGTGTTGCGGCCAGCTCACGAGAAAGCGAGTTGAAGAAAGGAGCTCAGGGGCACTGTAATTCACAAACCTGCAGAGTTATAAATGACAGCTATCGTCCAAAAATATACTGAAGTAAGGCTGCCAAGAGGACTTGAAAGCGGGGCAGAATTGCAGGAAACCGATTTCAGGAGGTAGACTGGAATTGCATTTAAAGCATAGGAAAAGAGGCAGAACGTCCACAATGATGCACTTGGCCAAAAAGGGCGTATGCGTTTTTTCCTGAATATATTCAGGAAAAAACGCATACGCCCTTTTTGGCCAACCAAGCAAGCTTGCAAAGGAAATCTGCACTACAATGAAGTCTCAATTCCCCCCGGTCAAAAGGGCCATCTGAAAAAAGTGTAAAATCCAGAAAGGCAGGACAGGCCATGGAGAACTGGGAGCCTTGTTATGCTGATGGGCGGGATGTAAATTGCCACAGCCACTCGGGAGAAGTGTATGGTGTTTCCTGAAACATCTAAAAAACAAAGCAACAAAGCCTAGGGCACTTCCACTTATGGTCCTATAGCTTAGGGAAATTAAAATCAAAAAGACACAGCCACCCCAAAGGTTGGGACGGCTCTGTTTACAAGAACCTCATATACGGTACAAGTTCAATATCGCAGAAAGTGAAAAATGGATAAAGAAGTTGTGGTACTTACGTACAATGCAATATCACTCAGCAATGAAATCTATGTCATCAGGCCCGTAGCAGCATAATGAGTGGATTCAGGTATGATGATTCTAACTGAAATAAGTCACACAGAAAAAGAAACATCATAAGATATCACTAATACACGGAATGTAAACTTGGCTACACAGGAACTGAATTTCAAAACAGAACAGGGTCTCAAATTTAGAAAACCAATTTATGCTTGCTTCAGGGGAAAGGTGAGTTGGGGTGCTGCATAAAACCAGAGATTGAAATGAGCACAGATAAAGTTCCTTAAGCCAAATATGGAATAGACAAGAGCTACTCCTTGCTCAACGAAATGGACTCAACACCCCATATTAAATGCCTAAGAGTGTACCTGACTAGGAAGTATCTTAAAACCTATGGATTGCTATGTCTCCGAAAGAGAATCAAGCGTGTGTACAGGGGCATTAACGCAGCAGTGATAGGACTGGAGAGGTTCGGTGAGCAAATGAAGACCCTTTGAAGTCATATTGCATGGTACCCATTCCACGGGTCTCAACTCTCCAGGTTTAAGGTATTCTTCCTTCAGCTAAAACATGCATGTGGAACCCAGAGTATGATCAACCATGTGATCGGGAGACGTGTTCCAATATGTGTCAGTTTTCGTCCCCTGGTACTCGGGTGCAACATTCCAGACGCTTTACTAACACTCTCCCGACTTGGAGAGTCAGTGCCTTTAAGCTCCTGTTTGGCCCAGTTTGCAATTTCTGCGGAAGATGAACAGGAATAGGGAGAACCAATGACAGACTAGCTGGAGGTGTCTAGACGGGCAAATTTAACTCTCATTTCCCACCAGGAAGAGGAATTAACCAAAGGCTCAGCGTGCCGTGCCGGAACCAGATTAGGGCCTGAAGCCATCCTGCGGTGTTGCGGCCAGCTCACGAGAAAGCGAGTTGAAGAAAGGAGCTCAGGGGCACTGTAATTCACAAACCTGCAGAGTTATAAATGACAGCTATCGTCCAAAAATATACTGAAGTAAGGCTGCCAAGAGGACTTGAAAGCGGGGCAGAATTGCAGGAAACCGATTTCAGGAGGTAGACTGGAATTGCATTTAAAGCATAGGAAAAGAGGCAGAACGTCCACAATGATGCACTTGGCCAAAAAGGGCGTATGCGTTTTTTCCTGAATATATTCAGGAAAAAACGCATACGCCCTTTTTGGCCAACCAAGCAAGCTTGCAATGGAAATCTGCACTACAATGAAGTCTCACTTCCCCCCGGTCAAAAGGGCCATCTGAAAAAAGTGTAAAATCCAGAAAGGCAGGACAGGCCATGGAGAACTGGGAGCCTTGTTATGCTGATGGGCGGGATGTAAATTGCCAACAGCCACTCGGGAGAAGTGTATGGTGTTTCCTGAAACATCTAAAAAACAAAGCAACAGAGCCTAGGGCACTTCCACTTATGGTCCTATAGCTTAGGGAAATTAAAATCAAAAAGACACAGCCACCCCAAAGGTTGGGACGGCTCTGTTTACAAGAACCTGGTTTACGGTACAAGTCCAATATCGCAGAAAGTGAAAAATGGATAAAGAAGTTGTGGTACTTACGTACAATGCAATATCACTCAGCAATGAAATCTATGTCATCAGGCCCGTAGCAGCATAATGAGTGGATTCAGGTATGATGATTCTAACTGAAATAAGTCACACAGAAAAAGAAACATCCTAAGGTATCACTAATACACGGAATGTAAACTTGGCTACACAGGAACTGAATTACAAAACAGAACAGGGTCTCAAATTTAGAAACCCAACTTATGCTTGCTTAAGGGGAAAGGTGAGTTGGGGTGCTGCATAAAACCAGAGATTGAAATGAGCACAGATAAACTTCCTTAAGCCAAATATGGAATAGACAAGAGCTACTCCTTGCTCAACGAAATGGACTCAACACCCCATATTAAATGCCTAAGTGTGTACCTGACTAGGAAGTATCTTAAAACCTATGGATTGCTATGTCTCCGAAAGAGAATCAAGCGTGTGTACAGGGGCATAAACGCAGCAGTGATAGGATTGGAGAAGTTCGGTGAGCAAATGAAGACCCTTTGAAGTCATATTGCATGGTACCCATTCCACGGGTCTCAACTCTCCAGGTTTAAGGTATTCTTCCTTCAGCTAAAACATGCATGTGGAACCCAGAGTATGATCAACCGTGTGATCGGGAGACGTGTTCCAATATGTCTCAGTTTTCGTCCCCTGGTACTCGGGTGCAACATTCCAGACGCTTTACTAATACTCTCCCGACTTGGAGAGTCAGTGCCTTTAACCTCCTGTTTGGCCCAGTTTGCAATTTCTGCAGAAGATGAACAGGAATAGGGAGAACCAATGACAGACTAGCTGGAGGTGTCTGGACTGGCAAATTTAACTCTCATTTCCCACCAGGAAGAGGAATTAACCAAAGGCTCAGCGTGCCGTGCCGGAACCAGATTAGGGCCTGAAGCCATCCTGCGGTGTTGCGGCCAGCTCACGAGAAAGCGAGTTGAAGAAAGGAGCTCAGGGGCACTGTAATTCACAAACCTGCAGAGTTATAAATGACAGCTATCGTCCAAAAATATACTGAAGTAAGGCTGCCAAGAGGACTTGAAAGCGGGGCAGAATTGCAGGAAACCGATTTCAGGAGGTAGACTGGAATTGCATTGAAAGCATAGGAAAAGAGGCAGAACGTCCACAATGATGCACTTGGCCAAAAAGGGCGTATGCGTTTTTTCCTGAATATATTCAGGAAAAAACGCATACGCCCTTTTTGGCCAACCAAGCAAGCTTGCAAAGGAAATCTGCACTACAATGAAGTCTCACTTCCCCCCGGTCAAAAGGGCCATCTGAAAAAAGTGTAAAATCCAGAAAGGCAGGACAGGCCATGGAGAACTGGGAGCCTTGTTATGCTGATGGGCGGGATGTCAATTGCCAACAGCCACTCGGGAGAAGTGTATGGTGTTTCCTGAAACATCTAAAAAACAAAGCAACAGAGCCTAGGGCACTTCCACTTATGGTCCTATAGCTTAGGGAAATTAAAATCAAAAAGACACAGCCACCCCAAAGGTTGGGACGGCTCTGTTTACAAGAACCTGGTTTACGGTACAAGTCCAATATCGCAGAAAGTGAAAAATGGATAAAGAAGTTGTGGTACTTACGTACAATGCAATATCACTCAGCAATGAAATCTATGTCATCAGGCCCGTAGCAGCATAATGAGTGGATTCAGGTATGATGATTCTAACTGAAATAAGTCACACAGAAAAAGAAACATCCTAAGGTATCACTAATACACGGAATGTAAACTTGGCTACACAGGAACTGAATTACAAAACAGAACAGGGTCTCAAATTTAGAAACCCAACTTATGCTTGCTTAAGGGGAAAGGTGAGTTGGGGTGCTGCATAAAACCAGAGATTGAAATGAGCACAGATAAAGTTCCTTAAGCCAAATATGGAATAGACAAGAGCTACTCCTTGCTCAACGAAATGGACTCAACACCCCATATTAAATGCCTAAGTGTGTACCTGACTAGGAAGTATCTTAAAACCTATGGATTGCTATGTCTCCGAAAGAGAATCAAGCGTGTGTACAGGGGCATAAACGCAGCAGTGATAGGATTGGAGAAGTTCGGTGAGCAAATGAAGACCCTTTGAAGTCATATTGCATGGTACCCATTCCACGGGTCTCAACTCTCCAGGTTTAAGGTATTCTTCCTTCAGCTAAAACATGCATGTGGAACCCAGAGTATGATCAACCGTGTGATCGGGAGACGTGTTCCAATATGTCTCAGTTTTCGTCCCCTGGTACTCGGGTGCAACATTCCAGACGCTTTACTAATACTCTCCCGACTTGGAGAGTCAGTGCCTTTAACCTCCTGTTTGGCCCAGTTTGCAATTTCTGCGGAAGATGAACAGGAATAGGTAGAACCAATGACAGACTAGCTGGAGGTGTCTGGACTGGCAAATTTAACTCTCATTTCCCACCAGGAAGAGGAATTAACCAAAGGCTCAGCGTGCCGTGCCGGAACAAGATTAGGGCCTGAAGCCATCCTGCGGTGTTGCGGCCAGCTCACGAGAAAGCAAGTTGAAGAAAGGAGCTCAGGGGCACTGTAATTCACAAACCTGCAGAGTTATAAATGACAGCTATCGTCCAAAAATATACTGAAGTAAGGCTGCCAAGAGGACTTGAAAGCGGGGCAGAATTGCAGGAAACCGATTTCAGGAGGTAGACTGGAATTGCATTTAAAGCATAGGAAAAGAGGCAGAACGTCCACAATGATGCACTTGGCCAAAAAGGGCGTATGCGTTTTTTCCTGAATATATTCAGGAAAAAACGCATACGCCCTTTTTGGCCAACCAAGCAAGCTTGCAAAGGAAATCTGCACTACAATGAAGTCTCACTTCCCCCTGGTCAAAAGGGCCATCTGAAAAAAGTGTAAAATCCAGAAAGGCAGGACAGGCCATGGAGAACTGGGAGCCTTGTTATGCTGATGGGCGGGATGTAAATTGCCAACAGCCACTCGGGAGAAGTGTATGGTGTTTCCTGAAACATCTAAAAAACAAAGCAACAGAGCCTAGGGCACTTCCACTTATGGTCCTATAGCTTAGGGAAATTAAAATCAAAAAGACACAGCCACCCCAAAGGTTGGGACGGCTCTGTTTACAAGAACCTGGTTTACGGTACAAGTCCAATATCGCAGAAAGTGAAAAATGGATAAAGAAGTTGTGGTACTTACGTACAATGCAATATCACTCAGCAATGAAATCTATGTCATCAGGCCCGTAGCAGCATAATGAGTGGATTCAGGTATGATGATTCTAACTGAAATAAGTCACACAGAAAAAGAAACATCCTAAGGTATCACTAATACACGGAATGTAAACTTGGCTACACAGGAACTGAATTACAAAACAGAACAGGGTCTCAAATTTAGAAACCCAACTTATGCTTGCTTAAGGGGAAAGGTGAGTTGGGGTGCTGCATAAAACCAGAGATTGAAATGAGCACAGATAAAGTTCCTTAAGCCAAATATGGAATAGACAAGAGCTACTCCTTGCTCAAGGAAATGGACTCAACACCCCATATTAAACGCCTAAGAATGTACCTGACTAGGAAGTATCTTAAAACCTATGGATTGCTATGTCTCCGAAAGAGAATCAAGTGTGTGTACAGGGGCATAAACGCAGCAGTGATAGGACTGGAGAGGTTCGGTGAGCAAATGAAGACCCTTTGAAGTCATATTGCATGGTACCCATTCCACGGGTCTCAACTCTCCAGGTTTAAGGTATTCTTCCTTCAGCTAAAACATGCATGTGGAACCCAGAGTATGATCAACCGTGTGATCGGGAGACGTGTTCCAATATGTCTCAGTTTTCGTCCCCCGGTACTCGGGTGCAACATTCCAGACGCTTTACTAACACTCTCCCGACTTGGAGAGTCAGTGCCTTTAACCTCCTGTTTGGCCCAGTTTGCAATTTCTGCGGAAGATGAACAGGAATAGGGAGAACCAATGACAGACTAGCTGGAGGTGTCTGGACGGGCAAATTTAACTCTCATTTCCCACCAGGAAGAGGAATTAACCAAAGGCTCAGCGTGCCGTGCCGGAACCAGATTAGGGCCTGAAGCCATCCTGCGGTGTTGCGGCCAGCTCACGAGAAAGCGAGTTGAAGAAAGGAGCTCAGGGGCACTGTAATTCACAAACCTGCAGAGTTATAAATGACAGCTATCGTCCAAAAATATACTGAAGTAAGGCTGCCAAGAGGACTTGAAAGCGGTGGAGAATTGCAGAAAACCGATTTCAGGAGGTAGACTGGAATTGCATTTAAAGCATAGGAAAAGAGGCAGAACGTCCACAATGATGCACTTGGCCAAAAAGGGCTTATGCGTTTTTTCCTGAATATATTCAGGAAAAAACGCATAAGCCCTTTTTGGCCAACCAAGCAAGCTTGCAATGGAAATCTGCACTACAATGAAGTCTCACTTCCCCCCGGTCAAAAGGGCCATCTGAAAAAAGTGTAAAATCCAGAAAGGCAGGACAGGCCATGGAGAACTGGGAGCCTTGTTATGCTGATGGGCGGGATGTAAATTGCCAACAGCCACTCGGGAGAAGTGTATGGTGTTTCCTGAAACATCTAAAAAACAAAGCAACAGAGCCTAGGGCACTTCCACTTATGGTCCTATAGCTTAGTTAATTTAAAATCAAACAGACACAGCCACCCCAAAGGTTGGGACGGTTCTTTTTACTGGAATCTCTTCTACGGCACAAGTTAAATATCCCAGAGAGCAAATAATGGATAAAGAAGTTGCGGTACTTATGTACAACAGAATACAACTCAGCAATGAAATCTATGTCACCAGGCCCGTACCAGCATAATGAGTGGATTGAGGCACGATGATTCTAAGTGAAATAAGTCACACAGAAAAAGAAACATCATAAGGTATCACTAATACACGGAATGTGAACTTGGCTACACAGGAACTGAATTCCAAAACAGAACAGGGTCTCAAGTTTAGAAAACTAACTTATGCTTGCTTAAGGGGGAAGGTGAGTTGGGGTGCTGCATTAAACCAGAGTTTGAAATTAGCACAGATACCGTTCCATAAGCCAAATATGGAATAGACAAGACCTACCCTTGCTCAACGAAATGGATTCAACAATGAGGTATCACCTCACACCTGGTAGAATAGGCATCATAGAAAATCTACAAGCAAAAAATGCTGGAAATGGTGTGGAGAAAAGGAACCCTCTTCCACTATTGTTGGGAATATAAATTGATACAGTCACTATGGAGAACAATATGGAATTTCTTAAGAAACTAACAATAGAATTACCATATGATACAGCAATCCCAGTACTGGACATATACCCAGACAAAACCATAAATCAAAAAGAGACATTCACCGCAATGTTCATTGCATCACTATTTACAATATCGAGGTAATGGAAGCAACCTAAATGCCCACAGACAGACGAATGCATAAAGCCGTGGTACATATATAAAATGCAATATTACTAAGCCATGAAAAGGAATGAAATTGGGTCATTTGTAGAGACGTCGATGCATCTAGAGACTGTCATACAGAGTGAAGTAAGTCAGAAAGAGAAAAACAAATCTTGTATATTCATGCATATATGTGGAAACTAGAAAACCTGTACAGATTAACCATTTTGCAAGGCATAAATAGAGCAACAGATGTAGACAACAAACGTATGGACAACAAGGGGGGAAAGCTGTTGGGGGGGGTGGCGGGAGGAGTTGAGAGACTGGGATTGGCATGTATACATTTATATGTATAAAATAGATAACCAATAAGAACCTGCTGTATAAAAATATAAAATAAAATTAAAAATTAAAAAGAAATAAAATTTAAAAAATAGAAAAACAATTATTCCCTTCACATACATGTATTTATATGAATAAATTATTTCCATGCTTATATCTGTAAATACAAAAAAGAGGAATAAAATCTACCTTGAACCCAAAACGAAAAAGAGAAAAAAAACGCAGAACCCACCAGTTCCACAGAGGAAAACCGTATCAGGACACTTGCTCCAGTTGTAAACAATTCTGAAGTTGGTCAGTGGTGGGGAATCGTCTCCCATTCAGCCAGCAGCCCCCACGCAACAAGCGTCCTCATTGCAAAGCTGGGGCACCGTGCCGAGGCATCTGTGAGTAAACGTGAGCTGAGCCCCAGGCCAGTTGCTGCTGAACTATTCCCACCCATCCCAGGTAAAACACCTGAATATAGACAAGGACTTGAAAGCCTAGAGGGAGGGCCATAGAGCCACACGAGTGACAGCATGCCGGCCGACTTGGTGCCTGCAGGCCAGCCAGGATGGTCCTGGCCCTGGGTGCTCTTCTGGAAGATTTCCATTTCCCTGCCTGAGATACCCGTCCTGTCCCTGCCCCCACTGCTTTTTTCCTTCCTCACCTCTGCCCAGGGAGAAATTCCAGCAGCAGGTATGGGTGACACATCTTCTTCTTTAGCAGGTGGCAGCCTGGCAACTGCTGCAGAAAGTCCAGCAGAGCCCCACTCACACTGGGCCACCCACAAAGCCGTGGCCTCTCACTCCCTCCCACCAGCCCAGCCCCGAGACTGCTGACAGGGCAGAGAAAATGGCATCAGGCACGGCTGCAGGGGCTCTTGCTGCCTGGAGTGGTATTTATAGTGATCTCAACCCAGGCACACCTGGGGAGGGCTGGCCGGCACGGTAAGGCTGCCCAGGTCAGCCAATCATCACCCCTCAGGGGCTCACAGTTGCAGAAAATGGAACTTGCTGAACCGGCCAGGTCCAAGGAACAGGTGTGGGCTCCTGAGAGTCAGGATAGACAAGGGGCTGCAGCTTTGGCTTGTTTTCTAATCATTTTATCTGGCCCATGAGTGGGAGACAACTTCAAGAAAACCCTCTCCTAATGAGAGGAACCCAGGAGTCAGGGAGAGGAGGGGTGGGTGGTGGTTGGAGACAGAGGCCTGGTGCCCCGGGTGCAGTGGAAGTCTCTGGAAGACCAGGTGGAGGGAGGCCTCACGGAGTGATGCCCAGGGTCACAGACCTGTCGCAGCTGCTGTTTGTTAGTTCAAGTCCTGCTCTGAGGTGCTCTGTGTCAGCTCTGAGCGACAGGTGAGCTGGGGGTGCTCTGCAATGAGGGCTATGTGCACGGTTCCTGTGTGCCCAGCCCTGCCACGGTACCTGCAAGGGTAGCTCTGTATCCTGGGAGGGGCCTGACCACGAGAGCCCTGTGGGCTGGGGTGGGGGTGGGGTACCTGCCCAGGTGAGCTCCATATTCTGGGATTGGTCTGACCACGAGAGCCCCATGGGCTGCTGGGGACCTGGTAAAGGATGTCAGGACAGTCAGTGAAGCCACCGAGGATATACCTCCAGTTGCTCCTAATTCCTACACCCTGCTGGTCATTCTACCAACCACCAGGACATGGTATTCTGTATTAGTCTTCAATGATGCCTTCTTTTGTATTCCATTAGTCCCAGAGTCACAAGAAATTTTGGCTTGTGAGTGGCAGGACTCAACATACAACTAAAACAATACTTCCGGGCCGTCTGGCCCCAAGGGTGCAAAAATTCCCACCCCATCTTTGGGGAAAGCTTAGCTAAAGACCTAAAAGTTCTACCTCTGGAAAAGGAAACCCTCCTTCAATATGCAGACGACATTCTGATCGCCAGCCCTACTAAGGAGGCCTCTGAACTACCAAGCCAATAAAGGATAGAAGTTGTCCAAGAAAAAGCTCAAATATCACAGACTGCCGTGACCTGCCTGGGCTTCATTCTCACAGAAGGTTGGAGAAGTCCATCCCAGGAAAGGGAAGAAACCATTTTCAGCCTTACCCCTTTCTAAAACTAGAAGACAGCTTAGGGGTTCCTGGGGAGGCCAGGGTTTGCTGCTTCTGGATCCCTAACTACAGTCTACTAGCTGGGCCTCTATATGAAACACTGAAAGGAAAAGATGATGATCCTTTTGAATAGAATCCAGAAGTGGCCTTTCAAGAATGGAAAGAGCAGTCAATTCAGACCCTTGCCCTGGAACTCCCTAATTTAGCTAAACCCTTTGACCTTTACATTCCCGGTGAAAGGTGAATCGCCATTGGAGAATTAGTGCAAAACCTGGGACCACTTGAAATGGAACAATGCAAGAATGCCATCCAGGTAGGATAAACTATGGTCACCAAGGGGCTTGGCCCACTGCCACATCTGGCCAAGATACTGGCGGTATCTAAAACCCTGGAAATCAGCAGCCCAAAAGGCCACCTCCCTCCTAAGGGAAAAGGACCCCACGTGGTGATCCTAACCACCAACCATGCCCTGAAGTTGCAGGGTTCGCTCCGTGGGCACACCGACCTCGAGTGAGGAGGCCCTCCAACTCCAACATCCAGAGAGATAACCGGGGGCAACAGGGCACCATGACGACTCGTGTGAACATCACTTGACCTGGAGTTTCTCTCATAAAACAACAAGAGTGTGTCCCAAAAGAGTAGACTACTGCTTGCCGGACTTACTGCACCCAGAGGGGAGCTAATAATCTTGGCGGGGGAACCGTATATCACACTGTCACCATAGAAAAGCCTACAGACACCGTGATGATGGTGGCCAGTAAGACCGGCTGGACTCTTGTTTACTTCAAAAGGCTGTTGACTCAGTGGCCATCATGGTCCTTGATCACCACTGACCCTGGACTGTCTGGGAGTTGAGCGGGCAGGGCTCTGACACCTGGTGCTGTTTGTACGTTAATTCAGGGGCCTAATTGAAGAAAGCGCAGACTACTGGTCAGAGCATCTAGGCTGGCAGAAACGGTCGGCCTAAGGTGGCCGAACAAATGTGGGGCGGGGTGAAACCGGCCCCCACAGCGTCTCTGCACATCTCTTTCCTGGACCCTTAAAGGTCATTGGAATCTATAACACTTCCAATGCTGGTGCTCAGGTGGACGAGCAGGGAGGCAGGGGGCCTGGGGACAATCAACGTCACCTGGAGGCTGCTGGGGAGAAGCTCTGACCCTCGCCCCAGGGTATGAGGGCTCCCAACTCAGCACTCAGCAGTTACAGAAGAAGGGTCTGCACCCTCAGCACTCCAAGAATGAGGAACGGGACAAAAGGCAGAGGGGGGGTTTGTCCCCAGCAAAGCCCATTAAAAATCCCTGGGAGATAAAAATAGAATCTGGGCAATAAAGTCAAGTCTAACCTTTTTTATCCTTTGTGCTTTGTCTAATTTCACGTGCTCCTAGGGTCCCGCATGCAGAGGTTCCACACCCGGCACTTCAGACCAGATTTCCTAGTGCAGAATGGCTGGGTCGACACCTCAGCTCCTGGGGCCCAGTGCAGACTCCGCGATATAGAGCCTGAGCTACAGCCAACCCGGCCCTCGAGAGCTCCGCCCCCTCCCTCCCACTGACTCTGACAGGATCTCTACACAGCAGCCCAGCCCACAGCCCACGGGGTAGTACATGCTCTCACCTCTCCATTCTCTGATCAAAATATAAAGTTTCCTTTGCTTGTGAACCAAACTCAGTCTCGATCTGTTGGCCCCAATGACACTGGGCAGGGGGACACTTGTTGGGGTCCACTCTGGAGGATCAGTAACAGAAATTGAGACTATTGTAACCTCAATGAACAGATGTGTGAGCCAAAGTGTAGTTAACATAGAACAGTGTATAAGGCTCGGGTAAAATAAGATGTTTCTAACACTTCCATTGGATATTTCCATCACTTTATTATAAGCAAGTTCAGTGAAAAGGTTTGTCTTATTTGTCAGCTCAATATTAGAGAAATGAAGTGATTTCTTTCCAAGGATGTACATCTAATAATCTTGGTTAAACCTTCAATCTTGTTTTAAATGCTTTTCCATTGAAAATGATACCTCTCTTTCAGCTCCCCCATTTCTGAGAAGTATAAAATCTTATAATTTATTATTACCAAAGGGGAAAGGTGGGAGGAGGGATAAATTAACAGTTTGGGATTAACACATACACACTGCTATGTATAAAATAGATCATCAACAAGGAACTACTGTATAGCACAGGGAACTACACTCAACATTTTGCAATAACCTATAAGGGGAAATAATCTGAAAAAGAATAGATATTTTTATTGACATCATCTATCAATGACAGTTAAAGTGTAACCTAAGGGAAGCTGGTGGTGAGTGCTTCTGACCCTGAAGACTTCAATCATCTAAAGTTTGGACTCTGCCTACTTCCCAAGGCCCTTAATGAACATATGTGTAGCCGTAGCTTAAAAAATTCCCCAGTTTGGGTTTCGGGGAGACACTGATTTTGAAAAAGCCCTGGTGTTCTCCTTACATGAATGGGACTCTTCCTACTGCTAAAACATGTCTGTCACACCCAGAGGATGGTATACCGTCTGATCGGGAAGAGTTTGGAAAAGGCATCTCATCTCCTCATCTCCTGGTGCTCGGGTTCACCCCTCCAGCGTCTTTACTAACAGTCTCCCCACTTGGAGATGTCAGCACTGTCAACATCCTGTTGCGTACAGTTTGGAATTTGTCCAGAGGATGAAGCGGAAGGATGAGGAACAATGAGAGACAAGTCCTACGTGTTCAGACAGGCACATGTCACTCTAATTTCCAATCAGGAAGACGAATTGACCAAAGGCTAGGGTTGCCCATGGAAACAGTATAGGGCTTGAGGAAATCCCGCTGCTTTGTGGCCAGTTCCCATAAACACAAGTTGAACAATAGAACTCAGGGGCAGTAAAATTCACAAAACTGCAGAGTTGAAAATATCCATCACTGAAAAATGTCTTGAGGAAAGTCAGAGAAAAGGACTTGTAAGCAAGGGAGAATGGCAGGAAAGGGATTTGAGGAGGTAGAAAGGACTCGCCGTTAAGCACAAGAAAAGGAGCTGAACATTGCCAACATTGCAGTTGGCCAAAAAGGGTGTACGCGTTTTTTTGTGTATATATTCAAGAAAAGAGCGTACACCTTTTTAGCCAACCAAACAGGTGGGCACTGGAAGTCAATACTACAAAAGACATCACTTCGCATCAGTCAGAAGAGCCATCCTCATAAAGCGTAAACAACAGAAATGCAGGACAGGGCAAGGAGAAGAGGGAGCCCTGTGAGACTTATAGTGGAAATGTATATTGCCAACGGCCATTCTGGAGAAGTGTATTGTGTCTACTAAAGCATCTAAACAATGAGCTACAGAGCATAGGGCACTTGCACTCATGGGCGTATATCTTGGGAAAAACAAAAATCGAGAGGACACAGGCACCCCAATGTTTACCCCCTCTCTGTTTAAAAGATCCTCGACTAGGATATAACTTAAATGTCTCTGGAGGGAAAAAATGGATAGAGATGTGGTACTTAGGTAGAGTGGAATATTATTCAGCCTGGAAATCAATGAAATATGGCCAGCTGTAACAACTCCGGAGGAGTTACGTATGATCATTCTAAGTGACAGAATTCAAAAAGAAGAAGACACATATCATAAGATATCACTTAAAGGTGGAATCCAAAATGGCTACACATGAAATAAATTACAAAACAAAAACATAGTCAAATATGTAGAAAACACGCATAAGGCTGCTAAACGGGAAAGGTGGGGAGGGGTGAGGCATCATCCAGGAGGTTGAAATTAGCAAAGATACCATTCCAAATACCAAACTGATAATCAACAAGGCCTACACGGTAGCTAAAAGAACTGCACTCAGCACACTCAAGTCACCAGAAAAGAATATATACGACTGGTAAGAATCTGAAAAAGAATTTATTGATGTCTCTCTGTACGTGAATCAAGTGGATGTACAGCAGCAAGAAACAGAGCTTTGAAAATCAGCTGTAACCAATATAGTAATAAATTGAAAAAAATAAACGACAGAGAGACAGAGAAAACCTCTTACAACTTTTCCTCAGGGACGGTGATGCAACATGGATTGAACACATCTAGACCCACAGCAGGATGAGACATAAGGCTGGAAACTGTTTGCGCTAAGAGAAATGTGAGGTTGGGTGAGGAAATGCACACCCTTTAAAGTAATACTACCTGGTACCCATTCAATGGGTCCCAAATCTGCAGGTTCAAGGGATCTTCCTACAGCTAAAACATGCATGGAAAACCCAGAGGACTGTACACCATGTGATCGGGAGATGTGTCTAAAATGCACCTCATTTATCCTCTCCTGGTGCTCCTGTTCACCATTCCAGCCACGTTACTTAGAAGCTCCCCACTTGGAGAATCAGCACATTTAAACTTCTGTTTCACACATTTTGCAAATTGTGAGGAGGATGAACGGGAAGAGGGGGAACCAATGAGAGAAGAGTTGTAGGGGTTTGGACGGGCACATATCACTCTAATTTCCCATTAAGAATAAGAATTAAAAAAAGGCTCAGCCTGCCTCGCCGGAGCCAAAATAGGGCCTGAAGCAATCCTGCGCGTTTGAGGCCAGCTCACAAAAGAGCAACTTAAAACATGGAGCTCAGGGTCACTGCAATTCACAAACCTGCAGAGTTATAAATGAAAACTAACGTCCAAAAATATGTTGAGGTAAGGCAAAGAAGAGGATCTGAATGCAAGACAGAATTGCAAGAAACAGATTTCAAGAGATAGATTGGACTCGTCTTTAACGCACATGAAAAGCGGCAGAATTTCGACAATGATGCAGTTGGCCCAAAAGGGCGTATGCGATTTTTCCTGATTATATCCAGGAAAAAACGCATACGCACTTTATGGGCAACGAAGCAAGCAAGCAATGCAAATGTGCACAACAAAGAAGTCTCATTTCCCACCGGTCAAAAGGGCCATCCTAAAAAATTGTAAAAACCAGAAATGCAGGACAGGCCATGGAGAACAGGGAGCCTTTATACGCTGATGGGCAGTGTGTGAACTGCCGAGAGCCACTCTGGAGAAGTGTATGGTGGTTCCTAAATCATCTAAAAACAGAGCTACAGAGCATAGGACACTTCCAATCATGGGAGTATATCTAGGGAAGTCTAAAAATCAACAAGACACAAGCACACCACAGTTTAGGGCTACTCTGTTTACAAGAACCTCAACTTCAGTACACCTTAAATATCCCAGGAAAGAGAACAATGGATAAAGAAGATGTGGTACTTATGTACAATGGAATATCTCTTCACCATGAAATCAATGTAATAAGGCTAGTAGAAGGATAAAGAGTGGATTTAGGTCCGATAATACTACTTGAAATAAGTCAAACAGAAAAAGAAACATATCATAAGATATCACTTATAGAGGGAGGGTAAATATGGCTGCACAAGAAATGAATTACAGAACAGAACAGTGTCTCACATTTAGAAAACACACTTATGTCAGCTTAAGGGGAAAGGAGAGGTGGGGTGATGCATAAAACCAGAGTTTGAAATTAGCACAGATACCGTTCAAGAAACCAAATAGGTATTAGACAAGATCTACACCTTGCTCAATGAACTGGCCTCAACACACCCTATACACCGCAGAGAAATATATCTGAGTAATAAGAATCTTAAAACCCATGTATTGATATATCTCCATAAGGGAATCAAGTGTGTGCAGAGCGGCACAAACACAGCAGTGAAAATGAGCTAAACCCCATTATAGAAATAAATTTTAAAAACAAAACGCAGAAACAATGAAAGAGAGAAAAAGTCTTACAAAATTCGCTCAGGGGCTGTGATGCAACCTGGATTGACCACATATAAACCCACAGCTGGATAAGACATAAGGCTGGACACTTGGGGCTGAGAGGATTGGTGAGCTTCGGTGAGCAACTGCCGAAAGTTTAATGCAATACTTCATGCTACTCATTCCAAGGGTCCCAACACTCCAGGTTGAAGGGAATCTTCCTACAGCTAAACCATGCTTGGGAAACCCAGCGACTGGTATACCATATGATCGGGAAAGGTTTCTAAAACGCACCACATTTTTCCTCTCCTGGGGCTCCGGATCGACATTCCAGCCGCTTTACTAACAACATCCCCACATGGAGAGTCAATGCCTTTAAGTTCTGGTATCGCACAGTCTTCAGTTAGTGCGGAGGATGAATGGGAATAGGGGGAACCAGTGAGAAACTAGCTGTAGCGGTTTCAATGGGCACATGTCACTCTAATTTCACATCAGTAAGAAGAATGAACCAAAGGCACAGCAAGGTGCCCCAGAAGAAGAATAGGGCTTCAAGGAATCCTGTGGTTATGGGGCAAGATCACAAAACTAAGAGCTGAAAAATGGAGCTAAGGGCCACTGCAATTCAAAAACCTGACTTGCCCAAAAAGGGCGTATGTGTTTTTTCCTGAATATATTCAGGAAAAAACGCATACGCCCTTTTTGGCCAACCAAGCAAGCTTGCAAAGGAAATCTGCACTACAATGAAGTCTCAATTCCCCCTGGTCAAAAGGGCCATCTGAAAAAAGTGTAAAATCCATAAAGGCATGACAGGCCATGGAGAACTGGGAGCCTTGTTATGCTGATGGGCAGGATGTAAATTGCCAACAGCCACTCTGGAGAAGTGTTTGGTGTTTCCTGAAACATCTAAAAAACAAAGCAACAGAGCCTAGGGCACTTCCACTTATGGTACTATAGTTTAGGGCAATTAAAATCAAAAAGACACAGCCACCCCAAAGTTTGGGATGGCTCTGTTTACAAGAACCTCATATACGGTACAAGTTCAATATCGCAGAAAGTGAAAAATGGATAAAGAAGTTGTGGTACTTACGTACAATGCAATATCACTCAGCAATGAAATCTATGTCATCAGGCCCGTAGCAGCATAATGAGTGGACTAAGTACGATGAATCTAACTGAAATAAGTCACACAGAAAAAGAAACATCATAAGGTATCACTAATACACGGAATGTAAACTTGGCTACACAGGAACTGAATTCCAAAACAGAACAGGGTCTCAAATTTAGAAACCCAACTTATGCTTGCTTAAGGGGAAAGGTGAGTTGGGGTGCTGCATAAAACCAGAGATTGAAATGAGCACAGATAATGTTCCTTAAGCCAAATATGGAATAGACAAGAGCTACTCCTTGCTCAACGAAATGGACTCAACACCCCATACTCAACGCCTAGGAATATACCTGACTAGTAAGAATCATAAAACCTATGGATTTATATATCTCTGTAAGAGAATCAAGAGTGTGTACAGCGGCATTAAAGCAGTGAAAATCAGGTAAATCCCATAATAAAAATAAATTTCTTAAACAAAACACAATGACAGTGAAATAGAGAGAAATACTTAAGTAATTCATTCAAGGCTTCTGATGCAACCTGCATTTACCACATCTACACCCAGAGCTGGATGACACATAAGGCTGGACACTTGGGGCTCATAAGATTGGTGAGGTTCGGTGAGCAAATGAAGACCTTTGAAGTCATATTGCATGGTACCCATTCCATGGGTCTCAACTCTCCAGGTTTAAGGGATACTTCCTTCAGCTAAAACATGCATGTGGAACCCAGAGTATGATCCAACATGTGATCGAGAAACATGTTCAAATGTGTCTCACTTTTCGTTCCCTGGTACTCGGGTGCAACATGCCAGACGCTTTACTAACACTCTCCCGACTTGGAGAGTCAGTGCCTTTAACCTCCTGTTTGGCCCAGTTTGCAATTTCTGTGGAAGATGAACAGGAATAGGGAGAACCATTGAGAGACCAGCTGGAGGTGTCTGGACGGGCAAATTTAACTCTCATTTCCCACCAGGAAGAGGAATTAACCAAAGGCTCAGCGTGCCGTGCCGGAACCAGATTAGGGCCTGAAGCCATCCTGCGGTGTTGCGGCCAGCTCACGAGAAAGCGAGTTGAAGAAAGGAGCTCAGGGGCACTGTAATTCACAAACCTGCAGAGTTATAAATGACAGCTATCGTCCAAAAATATACTGAAGTAAGGCTGCCAAGAGGACTTGAAAGCGGGGCAGAATTGCAGGAAACCGATTTCAGGAGGTAGACTGGAATTGCATTGAAAGCATAGGAAAAGAGGCAGAACGTCCACAATGATGCACTTGGCCAAAAAGGGCGTATGCGTTTTTTCCTGAATATATTCAGGAAAAAACGCATACGCCCTTTTTGGCCAACCAAGCAAGCTTGCAAAGGAAATCTGCACTACAATGAAGTCTCACTTCCCCCCGGTCAAAAGGGCCATCTGAAAAAAGTGTAAAATCCAGAAAGGCAGGACAGGCCATGGAGAACTGGGAGCCTTGTTATGCTGATGGGCGGGATGTAAATTGCCAACAGCCACTCGGGAGAAGTGTATGGTGTTTCCTGAAACATCTAAAAAACAAAGCAACAGAGCCTAGGGCACTTCCACTTATGGTCCTATAGCTTAGGGAAATTAAAATCAAAAAGACACAGCCACCCCAAAGGTTGGGACGGCTCTGTTTACAAGAACCTGGTTTACGGTACAAGTCCAATATCGCAGAAAGTGAAAAATGGATAAAGAATTTGTGGTACTTACGTACAATGCAATATCACTCAGCAATGAAATCTATGTCATCAGGCCCGTAGCAGCATAATGAGTGGATTCAGGTATGATGATTCTAACTGAAATAAGTCACACAGAAAAAGAAACATCATAAGATATCACTAATACACGGAATGTAAACTTGGCTACACAGGAACTGAATTCCAAAACAGAACAGGGTCTCAAATTTAGAAACCCAACTTATGCTTGCTTAAGGGGAAAGGTGAGTTGGGGTGCTGCATAAAACCAGAGATTGAAATGAGCACAGATAAAGTTCCTTAAGCCAAATATGGAATAGACAAGAGCTACTCCTTGCTCAACGAAATGGACTCAACACCCCATATTAAACGCCTAAGAATGTACCTGACTAGGAAGTATCTTAAAACCTATGGATTGCTATGTCTCCGAAAGAGAATCAAGCGTGTGTACAGGGGCATAAACGCAGCAGTGATAGGACTGGAGAGGTTCGGTGAGCAAATGAAGACCCTTTGAAGTCATATTGCATGGTACCCATTCCACGGGTCTCAACTCTCCAGGTTTAAGGGATTCTTCCTTCAGCTAAAACATGCATGTGGAACCCAGAGTATGATCAACCGTGTGATCGGGAGACGTGTTCCAATATGTCTCAGTTTTCGTCCCCTGGTACTCGGGTGCAACATTCCAGACGCTTTACTAACACTCTCCCGACTTGGAGAGTCAGTGCCTTTAACCTCCTGTTTGGCCCAGTTTGCAATTTCTGCGGAAGATGAACAGGAATAGGGAGAACCAATGACAGACTAGCTGGAGGTGTCTAGACTGGCAAATTTAACTCCCATTTCCCACCAGGAAGAGGAATTAACCAAAGGCTCAGCGTGCCGTGCCGGAACCAGATTAGGGCCTGAAGCCATCCTGCGGTGTTGCGGCCAGCTCACGAGAAAGCGAGTTGAAGAAAGGAGCTCAGGGGCACTGTAATTCACAAACCTGCAGAGTTATAAATGACAGCTATCGTCCAAAAATATACTGAATTAAGGCTGCCAAGAGGACTTGAAAGCGGGGCAGAATTGCAGGAAACCGATTTCAGGAGGTAGACTGGAATTGCATTGAAAGCATAGGAAAAGAGGCAGAACGTCCACAATGATGCACTTGGCCAAAAAGGGCGTATGCGTTTTTTCCTGAATATATTCAGGAAAAAACGCATACGCCCTTTTTGGCCAACCAAGCAAGCTTGCAAAGGAAATCTGCACTACAATTAAGTCTCACTTCCCCCTGGTCAAAAGGGCCATCTGAAAAAAGTGTAAAATCCAGAAAGGCAGGACAGGCCATGGAGAACTGGGAGCCTTGTTATGCTGATGGGCGGGATGTAAATTGCCAACAGCCACTCGGGAGAAGTGTATGGTGTTTCCTGAAACATCTAAAAAACAAAGCAACAGAGCCTAGGGCACTTCCACTTATGGTCCTATAGCTTAGTTAATTTAAAATCAAACAGACACAGCCACCCCAAAGGTTGGGACGGTTCTTTTTACTGGAATCTCGTCTACGGCACAAGTTAAATATCCCAGAGAGCAAATAATGGATAAAGAAGTTGCGGTACTTATGTACAACAGAATACAACTCAGCAATGAAATCTATGTCACCAGGCCCGTACCAGCATAATGAGTGGATTGAGGCACGATGATTCTAAGTGAAATAAGTCACACAGAAAAAGAAACATCATAAGGTATCACTAATACACGGAATGTGAACTTGGCTACACAGGAACTGAATTCCAAAACAGAACAGGGTCTCAAGTTTAGAAAACTAACTTATGCTTGCTTAAGGGGGAAGGTGAGTTGGGGTGCTGCATTAAACCAGAGTTTGAAATTAGCACAGATACCGTTCCATAAGCCAAATATGGAATAGACAAGACCTACCCTTGCTCAACGAAATGGATTCAACAATGAGGTATCACCTCACACCTGGTAGAATAGGCATCATAGAAAATCTACAAGCAAAAAATGCTGGAAAGGGTGTGGAGAAAAGGAACCCTCTTCCACTATTGTTGGGAATATAAATTGATACAGTCACTATGGAGAACAATATGGAATTTCTTAAGAAACTAACAATAGAATTACCATATGATACAGCAATCCCAGTACTGGACATATACCCAGACAAAACCATAAATCAAAAAGAGACATTCACCGCAATGTTCATTGCATCACTATTTACAATATCGAGGTAATGGAAGCAACCTAAATGCCCACAGACAGACGAATGCATAAAGCCGTGGTACATATATAAAATGCAATATTACTAAGCCATGAAAAGGAATGAAATTGGGTCATTTGTAGAGACGTCGATGCATCTAGAGACTGTCATACAGAGTGAAGTAAGTCAGAAAGAGAAAAACAAATCTTGTATATTCATGCATATATGTGGAATCTAGAAAACCTGTACAGATTAACCATTTTGCAAGGCATAAATAGAGCAACAGATGTAGACAACAAACGTATGGACAACAAGGGGGGAAAGCTGTTGGGGGGGGTGGTGGGAGGAGTTGAGAGACTGGGATTGGCATGTATACATTTATATGTATAAAATAGATAACCAATAAGAACCTGCTGTATAAAAATATAAAATAAAATTAAAAATTAAAAAGAAATAAAATTTAAAAAATAGAAAAAACAATTATTCCCTTCACATACATGTATTTATATGAATAAATTATTTCCATGCTTATATCTGTAAATACAAAAAAGAGGAATAAAATCTACCTTGAACCCAAAACGAAAAAGAGAAAAAAACCACAGAACCCACCAGTTCCACAGAGGAAAACCGTATCAGGGCACTTGCTCCAGTTGTAAACAATTCTGAAGTTGGTCAGTGGTGGGGAATCGTCTCCCATTCAGCCAGCAGCCCCCACGCAACAAGCGTCCTCATTGCAAAGCTGGGGCACCGTGCCGAGGCATCTGTGAGTAAACGTGAGCTGAGCCCCAGGCCAGTTGCTGCTGAACTATTCCCACCCATCCCAGGTAAAACACCTGAATATAGACAAGGACTTGAAAGCCTAGAGGGAGGGCCATAGAGCCACACGAGTGACAGCATGCCGGCCGACTTGGTGCCTGCAGGCCAGCCAGGATGGTCCTGGCCCTGGGTGCTCTTCTGGAAGATTTCCATTTCCCTGCCTGAGATACCCGTCCTGTCCCTGCCCCCACTGCTTTTTTCCTTCCTCACCTCTGCCCAGGGAGAAATTCCAGCAGCAGGTATGGGTGACACATCTTCTTCTTTAGCAGGTGGCAGCCTGGCAACTGCTGCAGAAAGTCCAGCAGAGCCCCACTCACACTGGGCCACCCACAAAGCCGTGGCCTCTCACTCCCTCCCACCAGCCCAGCCCCGAGACTGCTGACAGGGCAGAGAAAATGGCGTCAGGCACGGCTGCAGGGGCTCTTGCTGCCTGGAGTGGTATTTATAGTGATCTCAACCCAGGCACACCTGGGGAGGGCTGGCCGGCACGGTAAGGCTGCCCAGGTCAGCCAATCATCACCCCTCAGTGGCTCACAGTTGCAGAAAATGGAACTTGCTGAACCGGCCAGGTCCAAGGAACAGGTGTGGGCTCCTGAGAGTCAGGATAGACAAGGGGCTGCAGCTTTGGCTTGTTTTCTAATCATTTTATCTGGCCCATGAGTGGGAGACAACTTCAAGAAAACCCTCTCCTAATGAGAGGAACCCAGGAGTCAGGGAGAGGAGGGGTGGGTGGTGGTTGGAGACAGAGGCCTGGTGCCCCGGGTGCAGTGGAAGTCTCTGGAAGACCAGGTGGAGGGAGGCCTCACGGAGTGATGCCCAGGGTCACAGACCTGTCGCAGCTGCTGTTTGTTAGTTCAAGTCCTGCTCTGAGGTGCTCTGTGTCAGCTCTGAGCGACAGGTGAGCTGGGGGTGCTCTGCAATGAGGGCTATGTGCACGGTTCCTGTGTGCCCAGCCCTGCCACGGTACCTGCAAGGGTAGCTCTGTATCCTGGGAGGGGCCTGACCACGAGAGCCCTGTGGGCTGGGGTGGGGGTGGGGTACCTGCCCAGGTGAGCTCCATATTCTGGGATTGGTCTGACCACGAGAGCCCCATGGGCTGCTGGGGACCTGGTAAAGGATGTCAGGACAGTCAGTGAAGCCACCGAGGATATACCTCCAGTTGCTCCTAATTCCTACACCCTGCTGGTCATTCTACCAACCACCAGGACATGGTATTCTGTATTAGTCTTCAATGATGCCTTCTTTTGTATTCCATTAGTCCCAGAGTCACAAGAAATTTTGGCTTGTGAGTGGCAGGACTCAACATACAACTAAAACAATACTTCCGGGCCGTCTGGCCCCAAGGGTGCAAAAATTCCCACCCCATCTTTGGGGAAAGCTTAGCTAAAGACCTAAAAGTTCTACCTCTGGAAAAGGAAACCCTCCTTCAATATGCAGACGACATTCTGATCGCCAGCCCTACTAAGGAGGCCTCTGAACTACCAAGCCAATAAAGGATAGAAGTTGTCCAAGAAAAAGCTCAAATATCACAGACTGCCGTGACCTGCCTGGGCTTCATTCTCACAGAAGGTTGGAGAAGTCCATCCCAGGAAAGGGAAGAAACCATTTTCAGCCTTACCCCTTTCTAAAACTAGAAGACAGCTTAGGGGTTCCTGGGGAGGCCAGGGTTTGCTGCTTCTGGATCCCTAACTACAGTCTACTAGCTGGGCCTCTATATGAAACACTGAAAGGAAAAGATGATGATCCTTTTGAATAGAATCCAGAAGTGGCCTTTCAAGAATGGAAAGAGCAGTCAATTCAGACCCTTGCCCTGGAACTCCCTAATTTAGCTAAACCCTTTGACCTTTACATTCCCGGTGAAAGGTGAATCGCCATTGGAGAATTAGTGCAAAACCTGGGACCACTTGAAATGGAACAATGCAAGAATGCCATCCAGGTAGGATAAACTATGGTCACCAAGGGGCTTGGCCCACTGCCACATCTGGCCAAGATACTGGCGGTATCTAAAACCCTGGAAATCAGCAGCCCAAAAGGCCACCTCCCTCCTAAGGGAAAAGGACCCCACGTGGTGATCCTAACCACCAACCATGCCCTGAAGTTGCAGGGTTCGTTCCGTGGGCACACCGACCTCGAGTGAGGAGGCCCTCCAACTCCAACATCCAGAGAGATAACCGGGGGCAACAGGGCACCATGACGACTCGTGTGAACATCACTTGACCTGGAGTTTCTCTCATAAAACAACAAGAGTGTGTCCCAAAAGAGTAGACTACTGCTTGCCGGACTTACTGCACCCAGAGGGGAGCTAATAATCTTGGCGGGGGAACCGTATATCACACTGTCACCATAGAAAAGCCTACAGACACCGTGATGATGGTGGCCAGTAAGACCGGCTGGACTCTTGTTTACTTCAAAAGGCTGTTGGCTCAGTGGCCATCATGGTCCTTGATCACCACTGACCCTGGACTGTCTGGGAGTTGAGCGGGCAGGGCTCTGACACCTGGTGCTGTTTGTACGTTAATTCAGGGGCCTAATTGAAGAAAGCGCAGACTACTGGTCAGAGCATCTAGGCTGGCAGAAACGGTCGGCCTAAGGTGGCCGAACAAATGTGGGGCGGGGTGAAACCGGCCCCCACAGCGTCTCTGCACATCTCTTTCCTGGACCCTTGAAGGTCATTAGAATCTATAACACTTCCAATGCTGGTGCTCAGGTGGACGAGCAGGGAGGCAGGGGGCCTGGGGACAATCAACGTCACCTGGAGGCTGCTGGGGAGAAGCTCTGACCCTCGCCCCAGGGTATGAGGGCTCCCAACTCAGCACTCAGCAGTTACAGAAGAAGGGTCTGCACCCTCAGCACTCCAAGAATGAGGAACGGGACAAAAGGCAGAGGGGGGGTTTGTCCCCAGCAAAGCCCATTAAAAATCCCTGGGAGATAAAAATAGAATCTGGGCAATAAAGTCAAGTCTAACCTTTTTTATCCTTTGTGCTTTGTCTAATTTCACGTGCTCCTAGGGTCCCGCATGCAGAGGTTCCACACCCGGCACTTCAGACCAGATTTCCTAGTGCAGAATGGCTGGGTCGACACCTCAGCTCCTGGGGCCCAGTGCAGACTCCGCGATATAGAGCCTGAGCTACAGCCAACCCGGCCCTCGAGAGCTCCGCCCCCTCCCTCCCACTGACTCTGACAGGATCTCTACACAGCAGCCCAGCCCACAGCCCACGGGGTAGTACATGCTCTCACCTCTCCATTCTCTGATCAAAATATAAAGTTTCCTTTGCTTGTGAACCAAACTCAGTCTCGATCTGTTGGCCCCAATGACACTGGGCAGGGGGACACTTGTTGGGGTCCACTCTGGAGGATCAGTAACAGAAATTGAGACTATTGTAACCTCAATGAACAGATGTGTGAGCCAAAGTGTAGTTAACATAGAACAGTGTATAAGGCTCGGGTAAAATAAGATGTTTCTAACACTTCCATTGGATATTTCCATCACTTTATTATAAGCAAGTTCAGTGAAAAGGTTTGTCTTATTTGTCAGCTCAATATTAGAGAAATGAAGTGATTTCTTTCCAAGGATGTACATCTAATAATCTTGGTTAAACCTTCAATCTTGTTTTAAATGCTTTTCCATTGAAAATGATACCTCTCTTTCAGCTCCCCCATTTCTGAGAAGTATAAAATCTTATAATTTATTATTACCAAAGGGGAAAGGTGGGAGGAGGGATAAATTAACAGTTTGGGATTAACACATACACACTGCTATGTATAAAATAGATCATCAACAAGGAACTACTGTATAGCACAGGGAACTACACTCAACATTTTGCAATAACCTATAAGGGGAAATAATCTGAAAAAGAATAGATATTTTTATTGACATCATCTATCAATGACAGTTAAAGTGTAACCTAAGGGAAGCTGGTGGTGAGTGCTTCTGACCCTGAAGACTTCAATCATCTAAAGTTTGGACTCTGCCTACTTCCCAAGGCCCTTAATGAACATATGTGTAGCCGTAGCTTAAAAAATTCCCCAGTTTGGGTTTCGGAGAGACACTGATTTTGAAAAAGCCCTGGTGTTCTCCTTACATGAATGGGACTCTTCCTACTGCTAAAACATGTCTGTCACACCCAGAGGATGGTATACCGTCTGATCGGGAAGAGTTTGGAAAAGGCATCTCATCTCCTCATCTCCTGGTGCTCGGGTTCACCCCTCCAGCGTCTTTACTAACAGTCTCCCCACTTGGAGATGTCAGCACTGTCAACATCCTGTTGCGTACAGTTTGGAATTTGTCCAGAGGATGAAGCGGAAGGATGAGGAACAATGAGAGACAAGTCCTACGTGTTCAGACAGGCACATGTCACTCTAATTTCCAATCAGGAAGACGAATTGACCAAAGGCTAGGGTTGCCCATGGAAACAGTATAGGGCTTGAGGAAATCCCGCTGCTTTGTGGCCAGTTCCCATAAACACAAGTTGAACAATAGAACTCAGGGGCAGTAAAATTCACAAAACTGCAGAATTGAAAATATCCATCACTGAAAAATGTCTTGAGGAAAGTCAGAGAAAAGGACTCGTAAGCAAGGGAGAATGGCAGGAAAGGGATTTGAGGAGGTAGAAAGGACTCGCCATTAAGCACAAGAAAAGGAGCTGAACATTGCCAACATTGCAGTTGGCCAAAAAGGGTGTATGCGTTTTTTTGTGTATATATTCAAGAAAAGAGCATACACCTTTTTAGCCAACCAAACAGGTGGGCACTGGAAGTCAATACTACAAAAGACATCACTTCGCATCAGTCAGAAGAGCCATCCTCATAAAGCGTAAACAACAGAAATGCAGGACAGGGCAAGGAGAAGAGGGAGCCCTGTGAGACTTATAGTGGAAATGTATATTGCCAACGGCCATTCTGGAGAAGTGTATTGTGTCTACTAAAGCATCTAAACAATGAGCTACAGAGCATAGGGCACTTGCACTCATGGGCGTATATCTTGGGAAAAACAAAAATCGAGAGGACACAGGCACCCCAATGTTTACCCCCTCTCTGTTTAAAAGATCCTCGACTAGGATATAACTTAAATGTCTCTGGAGGGAAAAAATGGATAGAGATGTGGTACTTAGGTAGAGTGGAATATTATTCAGCCTGGAAATCAATGAAATATGGCCAGCTGTAACAACTCCGGAGGAGTTACGTATGATCATTCTAAGTGACAGAATTCAAAAAGAAGAAGACACATATCATAAGATATCACTTAAAGGTGGAATCCAAAATGGCTACACATGAAATAAATTACAAAACAAAAACATAGTCAAATATGTAGAAAACACGCATAAGGCTGCTAAACGGGAAAGGTGGGGAGGGGTGAGGCATCATCCAGGAGGTTGAAATTAGCAAAGATACCATTCCAAATACCAAACTGATAATCAACAAGGCCTACACGGTAGCTAAAAGAACTGCACTCAGCACACTCAAGTCACCGGAAAAGAATATATACGACTGGTAAGAATCTGAAAAAGAATTTATTGATGTCTCTCTGTACGTGAATCAAGTGGATGTACAGCAGCAAGAAACAGAGCTTTGAAAATCAGCTGTAACCAATATAGTAATAAATTGAAAAAAATAAACGACAGAGAGACAGAGAAAACCTCTTACAACTTTTCCTCAGGGACGGTGATGCAACATGGATTGAACACATCTAGACCCACAGCAGGATGAGACATAAGGCTGGAAACTGTTTGCGCTAAGAGAAATGTGAGGTTGGGTGAGGAAATGCACACCCTTTAAAGTAATACTACCTGGTACCCATTCAATGGGTCCCAAATCTGCAGGTTCAAGGGATCTTCCTACAGCTAAAACATGCATGGAAAACCCAGAGGACTGTACACCATGTGATCGGGAGATGTGTCTAAAATGCACCTCATTTATCCTCTCCTGGTGCTCCTGTTCACCATTCCAGCCACGTTACTTAGAAGCTCCCCACTTGGAGAATCAGCACATTTAAACTTCTGTTTCACACATTTTGCAAATTGTGAGGAGGATGAACGGGAAGAGGGGGAACCAATGAGAGAAGAGTTGTAGGGGTTTGGACGGGCACATATCACTCTAATTTCCCATTAAGAATAAGAATTAAAAAAAGGCTCAGCCTGCCTCGCCGGAGCCAAAATAGGGCCTGAAGCAATCCTGCGCGTTTGAGGCCAGCTCACAAAAGAGCAACTTAAAACATGGAGCTCAGGGTCACTGCAATTCACAAACCTGCAGAGTTATAAATGAAAACTAACGTCCAAAAATATGTTGAGGTAAGGCAAAGAAGAGGATCTGAATGCAAGACAGAATTGCAAGAAACAGATTTCAAGAGATAGATTGGACTCGTCTTTAACGCACATGAAAAGCGGCAGAATTTCGACAATGATGCAGTTGGCCCAAAAGGGCGTATGCGATTTTTCCTGATTATATCCAGGAAAAAACGCATACGCACTTTATGGGCAACGAAGCAAGCAAGCAATGCAAATGTGCACAACAAAGAAGTCTCATTTCCCACCGGTCAAAAGGGCCATCCTAAAAAATTGTAAAAACCAGAAATGCAGGACAGGCCATGGAGAACAGGGAGCTTTTATATGCTGATGGGCAGTGTGTGAACTGCCGAGAGCCACTCTGGAGAAGTGTATGGTGGTTCCTAAATCATCTAAAAACAGAGCTACAGAGCATAGGACACTTCCAATCATGGGAGTATATCTAGGGAAGTCTAAAAATCAACAAGACACAAGCACACCACAGTTTAGGGCTACTCTGTTTACAAGAACCTCAACTTCAGTACACCTTAAATATCCCAGGAAAGAGAACAATGGATAAAGAAGATGTGGTACTTATGTACAATGGAATATCTCTTCACCATGAAATCAATGTAATAAGGCTAGTAGAAGGATAAAGAGTGGATTTAGGTCCGATAATACTACTTGAAATAAGTCAAACAGAAAAAGAAACATATCATATCACTTATAGAGGGAGGGTAAATATGGCTGCACAAGAAATGAATTACAGAACAGAACAGTGTCTCACATTTAGAAAACACACTTATGTCAGCTTAAGGGGAAAGGAGAGGTGGGGTGATGCATAAAACCAGAGTTTGAAATTAGCACAGATACCGTTCAAGAAACCAAATAGGTATTAGACAAGATCTACACCTTGCTCAATGAACTGGCCTCAACACACCCTATACACCGCAGAGAAATATATCTGAGTAATAAGAATCTTAAAACCCATGTATTGATATATCTCCATAAGGGAATCAAGTGTGTGCAGAGCGGCACAAACACAGCAGTGAAAATGAGCTAAACCCCATTATAGAAATAAATTTTAAAAACAAAACGCAGAAACAATGAAAGAGAGAAAAAGTCTTACAAAATTCGCTCAGGGGCTGTGATGCAACCTGGATTGACCACATATAAACCCACAGCTGGATAAGACATAAGGCTGGACACTTGGGGCTGAGAGGATTGGTGAGCTTCGGTGAGCAACTGCCGAAAGTTTAATGCAATACTTCATGCTACTCATTCCAAGGGTCCCAACACTCCAGGTTGAAGGGAATCTTCCTACAGCTAAACCATGCTTGGGAAACCCAGCGACTGGTATACCATATGATCGGGAAAGGTTTCTAAAACGCACCACATTTTTCCTCTCCTGGGGCTCCGGATCGACATTCCAGCCGCTTTACTAACAACATCCCCACATGGAGAGTCAATGCCTTTAAGTTCTGGTATCGCACAGTCTTCAGTTAGTGCGGAGGATGAATGGGAATAGGGGGAACCAGTGAGAAATTAGCTGTAGCGGTTTCAATGGGCACATGTCACTCTAATTTCACATCAGTAAGAAGAATGAACCAAAGGCACAGCAAGGTGCCCTAGAAGAAGAATAGGGCTTCAAGGAATCCTGTGGTTATGGGGCAAGATCACAAAACTAAGAGCTGAAAAATGGAGCTAAGGGCCACTGCAATTCAAAAACCTGACTTGCCCAAAAAGGGCGTATGCGTTTTTTCCTGAATATATTCAGGAAAAAACGCATACGCCCTTTTTGGCCAACCAAGCAAGCTTGCAAAGGAAATCTGCACTACAATGAAGTCTCAATTCCCCCTGGTCAAAAGGGCCATCTGAAAAAAGTGTAAAATCCATAAAGGCATGACAGGCCATGGAGAACTGGGAGCCTTGTTATGCTGATGGGCAGGATGTAAATTGCCAACAGCCACTCTGGAGAAGTGTTTGGTGTTTCCTGAAACATCTAAAAAACAAAGCAACAGAGCCTAGGGCACTTCCACTTATGGTACTATAGTTTAGGGCAATTAAAATCAAAAAGACACAGCCACCCCAAAGTTTGGGATGGCTCTGTTTACAAGAACCTCATATACGGTACAAGTTCAATATCGCAGAAAGTGAAAAATGGATAAAGAAGTTGTGGTACTTACGTACAATGCAATATCACTCAGCAATGAAATCTATGTCATCAGGCCCGTAGCAGCATAATGAGTGGACTAAGTACGATGAATCTAACTGAAATAAGTCACACAGAAAAAGAAACATCATAAGGTATCACTAATACACGGAATGTAAACTTGGCTACACAGGAACTGAATTCCAAAACAGAACAGGGTCTCAAATTTAGAAACCCAACTTATGCTTGCTTAAGGGGAAAGGTGAGTTGGGGTGCTGCATAAAACCAGAGATTGAAATGAGCACAGATAATGTTCCTTAAGCCAAATATGGAATAGACAAGAGCTACTCCTTGCTCAACGAAATGGACTCAACACCCCATACTCAACGCCTAGGAATATACCTGACTAGTAAGAATCATAAAACCTATGGATTTATATATCTCTGTAAGAGAATCAAGAGTGTGTACAGCGGCATTAAAGCAGTGAAAATCAGGTAAATCCCATAATAAAAATAAATTTCTTAAACAAAACACAATGACAGTGAAATAGAGAGAAATACTTAAGTAATTCATTCAAGGCTTCTGATGCAACCTGCATTTACCACATCTACACCCAGAGCTGGATGACACATAAGGCTGGACACTTGGGGCTCATAAGATTGGTGAGGTTCGGTGAGCAAATGAAGACCTTTGAAGTCATATTGCATGGTACCCATTCCATGGGTCTCAACTCTCCAGGTTTAAGGGATACTTCCTTCAGCTAAAACATGCATGTGGAACCCAGAGTATGATCCAACATGTGATCGAGAAACATGTTCAAATGTGTCTCACTTTTCGTTCCCTGGTACTCGGGTGCAACATGCCAGACGCTTTACTAACACTCTCCCGACTTGGAGAGTCAGCGCCTTTAACCTCCTGTTTGGCCCAGTTTGCAATTTCTGTGGAAGATGAACAGGAATAGGGAGAACAATTGAGAGACCAGCTGGAGGTGTCTGGACGGGCAAATTTAACTCTCATTTCCCACAAGGAAGAGGAATTAACCAAAGGCTCAGCGTGCCGTGCCGGAACCAGATTAGGGCCTGAAGCCATCCTGTGGTGTTGCGGCCAGCTCACGAGAAAGCGAGTTGAAGAAAGGAGCTCAGGGGCACTGTAATTCACAAACCTGCAGAGTTATAAATGACAGCTATCGTCCAAAAATATACTGAAGTAAGGCTGCCAAGAGGACTTGAAAGCGGGGCAGAATTGCAGGAAACCGATTTCAGGAGGTAGACTGGAATTGCATTGAAAGCATAGGAAAAGAGGCAGAACGTCCACAATGATGCACTTGGCCAAAAAGGGCGTATGCGTTTTTTCCTGAATATATTCAGGAAAAAACGCATACGCCCTTTTTGGCCAACCAAGCAAGCTTGCAATGGAAATCTGCACTACAATGAAGTCTCACTTCCCCCCGGTCAAAAGGGCCATCTGAAAAAAGTGTAAAATCCAGAAAGGCAGGACAGGCCATGGAGAACTGGGAGCCTTGTTATGCTGATGGGCGGGATGTAAATTGCCACAGCCACTCGGGAGAAGTGTATGGTGTTTCCTGAAACATCTAAAAAACAAAGCAACAAAGCCTAGGGCACTTCCACTTATGGTCCTATAGCTAAGGGAAATTAAAATCAAAAAGACACAGCCACCCCAAAGGTTGGGACGGCTCTGTTTACAAGAACCTCATATACGGTACAAGTTCAATATCGCAGAAAGTGAAAAATGGATAAAGAAGTTGTGGTACTTACGTACAATGCAATATCACTCAGCAATGAAATCTATGTCATCAGGCCCGTAGCAGCATAATGAGTGGATTCAGGTATGATGATTCTAACTGAAATAAGTCACACAGAAAAAGAAACATTATAAGATATCACTAATACACGGAATGTAAACTTGGCTACACAGGAACTGAATTTCAAAACAGAACAGGGTCTCAAATTTAGAAAACCAATTTATGCTTGCTTCAGGGGAAAGGTGAGTTGGGGTGCTGCATAAAACCAGAGATTGAAATGAGCACAGATAAACTTCCTTAAGCCAAATATGGAATAGACAAGAGCTACTCCTTGCTCAACGAAATGGACTCAACACCCCATATTAAACGCCTAAGAATGTACCTGACTAGGAAGTATCTTAAAACCTATGGATTGCTATGTCTCCGAAAGAGAATCAAGCGTGTGTACAGGGGCATAAACGCAGCAGTGATAGGATTGGAGAAGTTCGGTGAGCAAATGAAGACGCTTTGAAGTCATATTGCATGGTACCCATTCCACGGGTCTCAACTCTCCAGGTTTAAGGTATTCTTCCTTCAGCTAAAACATGCATGTGGAACCCAGAGTATGATCAACCGTGTGATCGGGAGACGTGTTCCAATATGTCTCAGTTTTCGTCCCCTGGTACTCGGGTGCAACATTCCAGACGCTTTACTAATACTCTCCCGACTTGGAGAGTCAGTGCCTTTAACCTCCTGTTTGGCCCAGTTTGCAATTTCTGCGGAAGATGAACAGGAATAGGGAGAACCAATGACAGACTAGCTGGAGGTGTCTGGACTGGCAAATTTAACTCTCATTTCCCACCAGGAAGAGGAATTAATCAAAGGCTCAGCGTGCCGTGCCGGAACCAGATTAGGGCCTGAAGCCATCCTGCGGTGTTGCGGCCAGCTCACGAGAAAGCGAGTTGAAGAAAGGAGCTCAGGGGCACTGTAATTCACAAACCTGCAGAGTTATAAATGACAGCTATCGTCCAAAAATATACTGAAGTAAGGCTGCCAAGAGGACTTGAAAGCGGGGCAGAATTGCAGGAAACCGATTTCAGGAGGTAGACTGGAATTGCATTGAAAGCATAGGAAAAGAGGCAGAACGTCCACAATGATGCACTTGGCCAAAAAGGGCGTATGCGTTTTTTCCTGAATATATTCAGGAAAAAACGCATACGCCCTTTTTGGCCAACCAAGCAAGCTTGCAAAGGAAATCTGCACTACAATGAAGTCTCACTTCCCCCCGGTCAAAAGGGCCATCTGAAAAAAGTGTAAAATCCAGAAAGGCAGGACAGGCCATGGAGAACTGGGAGCCTTGTTATGCTGATGGGCGGGATGTAAATTGCCAACAGCCACTCGGGAGAAGTGTATGGTGTTTCCTGAAACATCTAAAAAACAAAGCAACAGAGCCTAGGGCACTTCCACTTATGGTCCTATAGCTTAGGGAAATTAAAGTCAAAAAGACACAGCCACCCCAAAGGTTGGGACGGCTCTGTTTACACGAACCTGGTTTACGGTACAAGTCCAATATCGCAGAAAGTGAAAAATGGATAAAGAAGTTGTGGTACTTACGTACAATGCAATATCACTCAGCAATGAAATCTATGTCATCAGGCCCGTAGCAGCATAATGAGTGGATTCAGGTATGATGATTCTAACTGAAATAAGTCACACAGAAAAAGAAACATCATAAGATATCACTAATACACGGAATGTAAACTTGGCTACACAGGAACTGAATTTCAAAACAGAACAGGGTCTCAAATTTAGAAAACCAACTTATGCTTGCTTAAGGGGAAAGGTGAGTTGGGGTGCTGCATAAAACCAGAGATTGAAATGAGCACAGATAAAGTTCCTTAAGCCAAATATGGAATAGACAAGAGCTACTCCTTGCTCAAGGAAATGGACTCAACACCCCATATTAAACGCCTAAGAATGTACCTGACTAGGAAGTATCTTAAAACCTATGGATTGCTATGTCTCCGAAAGAGAATCAAGCGTGTGTACAGGGGCATAAACGCAGCAGTGATAGGATTGGAGAGGTTCGGTGAGCAAATGAAGACCCTTTGAAGTCATATTGCATGGTACCCATTCCACGGGTCTCAACTCTCCAGGTTTAAGGGATTCTTCCTTCAGCTAAAACATGCATGTGGAACCCAGAGTATGATCAACCATGTGATCGGGAGACGTGTTCCAATATGTGTCAGTTTTCGTCCCCTGGTACTCGGGTGCAACATTCCAGACGCTTTACTAACACTCTCCCGACTTGGAGAGTCAGTGCCTTTAACCTCCTGTTTGGCCCAGTTTGCAATTTCTGCGGAAGATGAACAGGAATAGGGAGAACCAATGAGAGACTAGCTGGAGGTGTCTAGACGGGCAAATTTAACTCCCATTTCCCACCAGGAAGAGGAATTAACCAAAGGCTCAGCGTGCCGTGCCGGAACCAGATTAGGGCCTGAAGCCATCCTGCGGTGTTGCGGCCAGCTCACGAGAAAGCGAGTTGAAGAAAGGAGCTCAGGGGCACTGTAATTCACAAACCTGCAGAGTTATAAATGACAGCTATCGTCCAAAAATATACTGAAGTAAGGCTGCCAAGAGGACTTGAAAGCGGGGCAGAATTGCAGGAAACCGATTTCAGGAGGTAGACTGGAATTGCATTGAAAGCATAGGAAAAGAGGCAGAACGTCCACAATGATGCACTTGGCCAAAAAGGGCGTATGCGTTTTTTCCTGAATATATTCAGGAAAAAACGCATACGCCCTTTTTGGCCAACCAAGCAAGCTTGCAAAGGAAATCTGCACTACAATGAAGTCTCACTTCCCCCCGGTCAAAAGGGCCATCTGAAAAAAGTGTAAAATCCAGAAAGGCAGGACAGGCCATGGAGAACTGGGAGCCTTGTTATGCTGATGGGCGGGATGTAAATTGCCAACAGCCACTCGGGAGAAGTGTATGGTGTTTCCTGAAACATCTAAAAAACAAAGCAACAGAGCCTAGGGCACTTCCACTTATGGTCCTATAGCTTAGGGAAATTAAAGTCAAAAAGACACAGCCACCCCAAAGGTTGGGACGGCTCTGTTTACAAGAACCTGGTTTATGGTACAAGTCCAATATCGCAGAAAGTGAAAAATGGATAAAGAAGTTGTGGTACTTACGTACAATGCAATATCACTCAGCAATGAAATCTATGTCATCAGGCCCGTAGCAGCATAATGAGTGGATTCAGGTATGATGATTCTAACTGAAATAAGTCACACAGAAAAAGAAACATCATAAGATATCACTAATACACGGAATGTAAACTTGGCTACACAGGAACTGAATTACAAAACAGAACAGGGTCTCAAATTTAGAAACCCAACTTATGCTTGCTTAAGGGGAAAGGTGAGTTGGGGTGCTGCATAAAACCAGAGATTGAAATGAGCACAGATAAAGTTCCTTAAGCCAAATATGGAATAGACAAGAGCTACTCCTTGCTCAATGAAATGGACTCAACACCCCATATTAAACGCCTAAGAATGTACCTGACTAGGAAGTATCTTAAAACCTATGGATTGCTATGTCTCCGAAAGAGAATCAAGCGTGTGTACAGGGGCATAAACGCAGCAGTGATAGGACTGGAGAGGTTCGGTGAGCAAATGAAGACCCTTTGAAGTCATATTGCATGGTACCCATTCCACGGGTCTCAACTCTCCAGGTTTAAGGGATTCTTCCTTCAGCTAAAACATGCATGTGGAACCCAGAGTATGATCAACCATGTGATCGGGAGACGTGTTCCAATATGTGTCAGTTTTCGTCCCCTGGTACTCGGGTGCAACATGCCAGACGCTTTACTAACACTCTCCCGACTTGGAGAGTCAGTGCCTTTAACCTCCTGTTTGGCCCAGTTTGCAATTTCTGCGGAAGATGAACAGGAATAGGGAGAACCAATGAGAGACTAGCTGGAGGTGTCTAGACGGGCAAATTTAACTCCCATTTCCCACCAGGAAGAGGAATTAACCAAAGGCTCAGCGTGCCGTGCCGGAACCAGATTAGGGCCTGAAGCCATCCTGCGGTGTTGCGGCCAGCTCACGAGAAAGCGAGTTGAAGAAAGGAGCTCAGGGGCACTGTAATTCACAAACCTGCAGAGTTATAAATGACAGCTATCGTCCAAAAATATACTGAAGTAAGGCTGCCAAGAGGACTTGAAAGCGGGGCAGAATTGCAGGAAACCGATTTCAGGAGGTAGACTGGAATTGCATTTAAAGCATAGGAAAAGAGGCAGAACGTCCACAATGATGCACTTGGCCAAAAAGGGCGTATGCGTTTTTTCCTGAATATATTCAGGAAAAAACGCATACGCCCTTTTTGGCCAACCAAGCAAGCTTGCAATGGAAATCTGCACTACAATGAAGTCTCACTTCCCCCCGGTCAAAAGGGCCATCTGAAAAAAGTGTAAAATCCAGAAAGGCAGGACAGGCCATGGAGAACTGGGAGCCTTGTTATGCTGATGGGCGGGATGTAAATTGCCAACAGCCACTCGGGAGAAGTGTATGGTGTTTCCTGAAACATCTAAAAAACAAAGCAACAGAGCCTAGGACACTTCCACTTATGGTCCTATAGCTTAGTTAATTTAAAATCAAAAAGACACAGCCACCCCAAAGGTTGGGACGGTTCTTTTTACTGGAATCTCTTCTACGGCACAAGTTAAATATCCCAGAGAGCAAATAATGGATAAAGAAGTTGCGGTACTTATGTACAACAGAATACAACTCAGCAATGAAATCTATGTCACCAGGTCCGTACCAGCATAATGAGTGGATTGAGGCACGATGATTCTAAGTGAAATAAGTCACACAGAAAAAGAAACATCATAAGGTATCACTAATACACGGAATGTGAACTTGGCTACACAGGAACTGAATTCCAAAACAGAACAGGGTCTCAAGTTTAGAAAACTAACTTATGCTTGCTTAAGGGGGAAGGTGAGTTGGGGTGCTGCATTAAACCAGAGTTTGAAATTAGCACAGATACCGTTCCATAAGCCAAATATGGAATAGACAAGACCTACCCTTGCTCAACGAAATGGATTCAACAATGAGGTATCACCTCACACCTGGTAGAATAGGCATCATAGAAAATCTACAAGCAAAAAATGCTGGAAAGGGTGTGGAGAAAAGGAACCCTCTTCCACTATTGTTGGGAATATAAATTGATACAGTCACTATGGAGAACAATATGGAATTTCTTAAGAAACTAACAATAGAATTACCATATGATACAGCAATCCCAGTACTGGACATATACCCAGACAAAACCATAAATCAAAAAGAGACATTCACCGCAATGTTCATTGCATCACTATTTACAATATCGAGGTAATGGAAGCAACCTAAATGCCCACAGACAGACGAATGCATAAAGCCGTGGTACATATATAAAATGCAATATTACTAAGCCATGAAAAGGAATGAAATTGGGTCATTTGTAGAGACGTCGATGCATCTAGAGACTGTCATACAGAGTGAAGTAAGTCAGAAAGAGAAAAACAAATCTTGTATATTCATGCATATATGTGGAATCTAGAAAACCTGTACAGATTAACCATTTTGCAAGGCATAAATTGAGCAACAGATGTAGACAACAAACGTATGGACAACAAGGGGGGAAAGCTGTTGGGGGGGTGGTGGGAGGAGTTGAGAGACTGGGATTGGCATGTATACATTTATATGTATAAAATAGATAACCAATAAGAACCTGCTGTATAAAAATATAAAATAAAATTAAAAATTAAAAAGAAATAAAATTTAAAAAATAGAAAAAACAATTATTCCCTTCACATACATGTATTTATATGAATAAATTATTTCCATGCTTATATCTGTAAATACAAAAAAGAGGAATAAAATCTACCTTGAACCCAAAACGAAAAAGAGAAAAAAAACACAGAACCCACCAGTTCCACAGAGGAAAACCGTATCAGGACACTTGCTCCAGTTGTAAACAATTCTGAAGTTGGTCAGTGGTGGGGAATCGTCTCCCATTCAGCCAGCAGCCCCCACGCAACAAGCGTCCTCATTGCAAAGCTGGGGCACCGTGCCGAGGCATCTGTGAGTAAACGTGAGCTGAGCCCCAGGCCAGTTGCTGCTGAACTATTCCCACCCATCCCAGGTAAAACACCTGAATATAGACAAGGACTTGAAAGCCTAGAGGGAGGGCCATAGAGCCACACGAGTGACAGCATGCCGGCCGACTTGGTGCCTGCAGGCCAGCCAGGATGGTCCTGGCCCTGGGTGCTCTTCTGGAAGATTTCCATTTCCCTGCCTGAGATACCCGTCCTGTCCCTGCCCCCACTGCTTTTTTCCTTCCTCACCTCTGCCCAGGGAGAAATTCCAGCAGCAGGTATGGGTGACACATCTTCTTCTTTAGCAGGTGGCAGCCTGGCAACTGCTGCAGAAAGTCCAGCAGAGCCCCACTCACACTGGGCCACCCACAAAGCCGTGGCCTCTCACTCCCTCCCACCAGCCCAGCCCCGAGACTGCTGACAGGGCAGAGAAAATGGCGTCAGGCACGGCTGCAGGGGCTCTTGCTGCCTGGAGTGGTATTTATAGTGATCTCAACCCAGGCACACCTGGGGAGGGCTGGCCGGCACGGTAAGGCTGCCCAGGTCAGCCAATCATCACCCCTCAGGGGCTCACAGTTGCAGAAAATGGAACTTGCTGAACCGGCCAGGTCCAAGGAACAGGTGTGGGCTCCTGAGAGTCAGGATAGACAAGGGGCTGCAGCTTTGGCTTGTTTTCTAATCATTTTATCTGGCCCATGAGTGGGAGACAACTTCAAGAAAACCCTCTCCTAATGAGAGGAACCCAGGAGTCAGGGAGAGGAGGGGTGGGTGGTGGTTGGAGACAGAGGCCTGGTGCCCCGGGTGCAGTGGAAGTCTCTGGAAGACCAGGTGGAGGGAGGCCTCACGGAGTGATGCCCAGGGTCACAGACCTGTCGCAGCTGCTGTTTGTTAGTTCAAGTCCTGCTCTGAGGTGCTCTGTGTCAGCTCTGAGCGACAGGTGAGCTGGGGGTGCTCTGCAATGAGGGCTATGTGCACGGTTCCTGTGTGCCCAGCCCTGCCACGGTACCTGCAAGGGTAGCTCTGTATCCTGGGAGGGGCCTGACCACGAGAGCCCTGTGGGCTGGGGTGGGGGTGGGGTACCTGCCCAGGTGAGCTCCATATTCTGGGATTGGTCTGACCACGAGAGCCCCATGGGCTGCTGGGGACCTGGTAAAGGATGTCAGGACAGTCAGTGAAGCCACCGAGGATATACCTCCAGTTGCTCCTAATTCCTACACCCTGCTGGTCATTCTACCAACCACCAGGACATGGTATTCTGTATTAGTCTTCAATGATGCCTTCTTTTGTATTCCATTAGTCCCAGAGTCACAAGAAATTTTGGCTTGTGAGTGGCAGGACTCAACATACAACTAAAACAATACTTCCGGGCCGTCTGGCCCCAAGGGTGCAAAAATTCCCACCCCATCTTTGGGGAAAGCTTAGCTAAAGACCTAAAAGTTCTACCTCTGGAAAAGGAAACCCTCCTTCAATATGCAGACGACATTCTGATCGCCAGCCCTACTAAGGAGGCCTCTGAACTACCAAGCCAATAAAGGATAGAAGTTGTCCAAGAAAAAGCTCAAATATCACAGACTGCCGTGACCTGCCTGGGCTTCATTCTCACAGAAGGTTGGAGAAGTCCATCCCAGGAAAGGGAAGAAACCATTTTCAGCCTTACCCCTTTCTAAAACTAGAAGACAGCTTAGGGGTTCCTGGGGAGGCCAGGGTTTGCTGCTTCTGGATCCCTAACTACAGTCTACTAGCTGGGCCTCTATATGAAACACTGAAAGGAAAAGATGATGATCCTTTTGAATAGAATCCAGAAGTGGCCTTTCAAGAATGGAAAGAGCAGTCAATTCAGACCCTTGCCCTGGAACTCCCTAATTTAGCTAAACCCTTTGACCTTTACATTCCCGGTGAAAGGTGAATCGCCATTGGAGAATTAGTGCAAAACCTGGGACCACTTGAAATGGAACAATGCAAGAATGCCATCCAGGTAGGATAAACTATGGTCACCAAGGGGCTTGGCCCACTGCCACATCTGGCCAAGATACTGGCGGTATCTAAAACCCTGGAAATCAGCAGCCCAAAAGGCCACCTCCCTCCTAAGGGAAAAGGACCCCACGTGGTGATCCTAACCACCAACCATGCCCTGAAGTTGCAGGGTTCGCTCCGTGGGCACACCGACCTCGAGTGAGGAGGCCCTCCAACTCCAACATCCAGAGAGATAACCGGGGGCAACAGGGCACCATGACGACTCGTGTGAACATCACTTGACCTGGAGTTTCTCTCATAAAACAACAAGAGTGTGTCCCAAAAGAGTAGACTACTGCTTGCCGGACTTACTGCACCCAGAGGGGAGCTAATAATCTTGGCGGGGGAACCGTATATCACACTGTCACCATAGAAAAGCCTACAGACACCGTGATGATGGTGGCCAGTAAGACCGGCTGGACTCTTGTTTACTTCAAAAGGCTGTTGACTCAGTGGCCATCATGGTCCTTGATCACCACTGACCCTGGACTGTCTGGGAGTTGAGCGGGCAGGGCTCTGACACCTGGTGCTGTTTGTACGTTAATTCAGGGGCCTAATTGAAGAAAGCGCAGACTACTGGTCAGAGCATCTAGGCTGGCAGAAACGGTCGGCCTAAGGTGGCCGAACAAATGTGGGGCGGGGTGAAACCGGCCCCCACAGCGTCTCTGCACATCTCTTTCCTGGACCCTTAAAGGTCATTGGAATCTATAACACTTCCAATGCTGGTGCTCAGGTGGACGAGCAGGGAGGCAGGGGGCCTGGGGACAATCAACGTCACCTGGAGGCTGCTGGGGAGAAGCTCTGACCCTCGCCCCAGGGTATGAGGGCTCCCAACTCAGCACTCAGCAGTTACAGAAGAAGGGTCTGCACCCTCAGCACTCCAAGAATGAGGAACGGGACAAAAGGCAGAGGGGGGGTTTGTCCCCAGCAAAGCCCATTAAAAATCCCTGGGAGATAAAAATAGAATCTGGGCAATAAAGTCAAGTCTAACCTTTTTTATCCTTTGTGCTTTGTCTAATTTCACGTGCTCCTAGGGTCCCGCATGCAGAGGTTCCACACCCGGCACTTCAGACCAGATTTCCTAGTGCAGAATGGCTGGGTCGACACCTCAGCTCCTGGGGCCCAGTGCAGACTCCGCGATATAGAGCCTGAGCTACAGCCAACCCGGCCCTCGAGAGCTCCGCCCCCTCCCTCCCACTGACTCTGACAGGATCTCTACACAGCAGCCCAGCCCACAGCCCACGGGGTAGTACATGCTCTCACCTCTCCATTCTCTGATCAAAATATAAAGTTTCCTTTGCTTGTGAACCAAACTCAGTCTCGATCTGTTGGCCCCAATGACACTGGGCAGGGGGACACTTGTTGGGGTCCACTCTGGAGGATCAGTAACAGAAATTGAGACTATTGTAACCTCAATGAACAGATGTGTGAGCCAAAGTGTAGTTAACATAGAACAGTGTATAAGGCTCGGGTAAAATAAGATGTTTCTAACACTTCCATTGGATATTTCCATCACTTTATTATAAGCAAGTTCAGTGAAAAGGTTTGTCTTATTTGTCAGCTCAATATTAGAGAAATGAAGTGATTTCTTTCCAAGGATGTACATCTAATAATCTTGGTTAAACCTTCAATCTTGTTTTAAATGCTTTTCCATTGAAAATGATACCTCTCTTTCAGCTCCCCCATTTCTGAGAAGTATAAAATCTTATAATTTATTATTACCAAAGGGGAAAGGTGGGAGGAGGGATAAATTAACAGTTTGGGATTAACACATACACACTGCTATGTATAAAATAGATCATCAACAAGGAACTACTGTATAGCACAGGGAACTACACTCAACATTTTGCAATAACCTATAAGGGGAAATAATCTGAAAAAGAATAGATATTTTTATTGACATCATCTATCAATGACAGTTAAAGTGTAACCTAAGGGAAGCTGGTGGTGAGTGCTTCTGACCCTGAAGACTTCAATCATCTAAAGTTTGGACTCTGCCTACTTCCCAAGGCCCTTAATGAACATATGTGTAGCCGTAGCTTAAAAAATTCCCCAGTTTGGGTTTCGGGGAGACACTGATTTTGAAAAAGCCCTGGTGTTCTCCTTACATGAATGGGACTCTTCCTACTGCTAAAACATGTCTGTCACACCCAGAGGATGGTATACCGTCTGATCGGGAAGAGTTTGGAAAAGGCATCTCATCTCCTCATCTCCTGGTGCTCGGGTTCACCCCTCCAGCGTCTTTACTAACAGTCTCCCCACTTGGAGATGTCAGCACTGTCAACATCCTGTTGCGTACAGTTTGGAATTTGTCCAGAGGATGAAGCGGAAGGATGAGGAACAATGAGAGACAAGTCCTACGTGTTCAGACAGGCACATGTCACTCTAATTTCCAATCAGGAAGACGAATTGACCAAAGGCTAGGGTTGCCCATGGAAACAGTATAGGGCTTGAGGAAATCCCGCTGCTTTGTGGCCAGTTCCCATAAACACAAGTTGAACAATAGAACTCAGGGGCAGTAAAATTCACAAAACTGCAGAGTTGAAAATATCCATCACTGAAAAATGTCTTGAGGAAAGTCAGAGAAAAGGACTCGTAAGCAAGGGAGAATGGCAGGAAAGGGATTTGAGGAGGTAGAAAGGACTCGCCATTAAGCACAAGAAAAGGAGCTGAACATTGCCAACATTGCAGTTGGCCAAAAAGGGTGTATGCGTTTTTTTGTGTATATATTCAAGAAAAGAGCATACACCTTTTTAGCCAACCAAACAGGTGGGCACTGGAAGTCAATACTACAAAAGACATCACTTCGCATCAGTCAGAAGAGCCATCCTCATAAAGCGTAAACAACAGAAATGCAGGACAGGGCAAGGAGAAGAGGGAGCCCTGTGAGACTTATAGTGGAAATGTATATTGCCAACGGCCATTCTGGAGAAGTGTATTGTGTCTACTAAAGCATCTAAACAATGAGCTACAGAGCATAGGGCACTTGCACTCATGGGCGTATATCTTGGGAAAAACAAAAATCGAGAGGACACAGGCACCCCAATGTTTACCCCCTCTCTGTTTAAAAGATCCTCGACTAGGATATAACTTAAATGTCTCTGGAGGGAAAAAATGGATAGAGATGTGGTACTTAGGTAGAGTGGAATATTATTCAGCCTGGAAATCAATGAAATATGGCCAGCTGTAACAACTCCGGAGGAGTTACGTATGATCATTCTAAGTGACAGAATTCAAAAAGAAGAAGACACATATCATAAGATATCACTTAAAGGTGGAATCCAAAATGGCTACACATGAAATAAATTACAAAGCAAAAACATAGTCAAATATGTAGAAAACACGCATAAGGCTGCTAAACGGGAAAGGTGGGGAGGGGTGAGGCATCATCCAGGAGGTTGAAATTAGCAAAGATACCATTCCAAATACCAAACTGATAATCAACAAGGCCTACACGGTAGCTAAAAGAACTGCACTCAGCACACTCAAGTCACCGGAAAAGAATATATACGACTGGTAAGAATCTGAAAAAGAATTTATTGATGTCTCTCTGTACGTGAATCAAGTGGATGTACAGCAGCAAGAAACAGAGCTTTGAAAATCAGCTGTAACCAATATAGTAATAAATTGAAAAAAATAAACGACAGAGAGACAGAGAAAACCTCTTACAACTTTTCCTCAGGGACGGTGATGCAACATGGATTGAACACATCTAGACCCACAGCAGGATGAGACATAAGGCTGGAAACTGTTTGCGCTAAGAGAAATGTGAGGTTGGGTGAGGAAATGCACACCCTTTAAAGTAATACTACCTGGTACCCATTCAATGGGTCCCAAATCTGCAGGTTCAAGGGATCTTCCTACAGCTAAAACATGCATGGAAAACCCAGAGGACTGTACACCATGTGATTGGGAGATGTGTCTAAAATGCACCTCATTTATCCTCTCCTGGTGCTCCTGTTCACCATTCCAGCCACGTTACTTAGAAGCTCCCCACTTGGAGAATCAGCACATTTAAACTTCTGTTTCACACATTTTGCAAATTGTGAGGAGGATGAACGGGAAGAGGGGGAACCAATGAGAGAAGAGTTGTAGGGGTTTGGACGGGCACATATCACTCTAATTTCCCATTAAGAATAAGAATTAAAAAAAGGCTCAGCCTGCCTCGCCAGAGCCAAAATAGGGCCTGAAGCAATCCTGCGCGTTTGAGGCCAGCTCACAAAAGAGCAACTTAAAACATGGAGCTCAGGGTCACTGCAATTCACAAACCTGCAGAGTTATAAATGAAAACTAACGTCCAAAAATATGTTGAGGTAAGGCAAAGAAGAGGATCTGAATGCAAGACAGAATTGCAAGAAACAGATTTCAAGAGATAGATTGGACTCGTCTTTAACGCACATGAAAAGCGGCAGAATTTCGACAATGATGCAGTTGGCCCAAAAGGGCGTATGCGATTTTTCCTGATTATATCCAGGAAAAAACGCATACGCACTTTATGGGCAACGAAGCAAGCAAGCAATGCAAATGTGCACAACAAAGAAGTCTCATTTCCCACCGGTCAAAAGGGCCATCCTAAAAAATTGTAAAAACCAGAAATGCAGGACAGGCCATGGAGAACAGGGAGCTTTTATACGCTGATGGGCAGTGTGTGAACTGCCGAGAGCCACTCTGGAGAAGTGTATGGTGGTTCCTAAATCATCTAAAAACAGAGCTACAGAGCATAGGACACTTCCAATCATGGGAGTATATCTAGGGAAGTCTAAAAATCAACAAGACACAAGCACACCACAGTTTAGGGCTACTCTGTTTACAAGAACCTCAACTTCAGTACACCTTAAATATCCCAGGAAAGAGAACAATGGATAAAGAAGATGTGGTACTTATGTACAATGGAATATCTCTTCACCATGAAATCAATGTAATAAGGCTAGTAGAAGGATAAAGAGTGGATTTAGGTCCGATAATACTACTTGAAATAAGTCAAACAGAAAAAGAAACATATCATAAGATATCACTTATAGAGGGAGGGTAAATATGGCTGCACAAGAAATGAATTACAGAACAGAACAGTGTCTCACATTTAGAAAACACACTTATGTCAGCTTAAGGGGAAAGGAGAGGTGGGGTGATGCATAAAACCAGAGTTTGAAATTAGCACAGATACCGTTCAAGAAACCAAATAGGTATTAGACAAGATCTACACCTTGCTCAATGAACTGGCCTCAACACACCCTATACACCGCAGAGAAATATATCTGAGTAATAAGAATCTTAAAACCCATGTATTGATATATCTCCATAAGGGAATCAAGTGTGTGCAGAGCAGCACAAACACAGCAGTGAAAATGAGCTAAACCCCATTATAGAAATAAATTTTAAAAACAAAACGCAGAAACAATGAAAGAGAGAAAAATTCTTACAAAATTCGCTCAGGGGCTGTGATGCAACCTGGATTGACCACATATAAACCCACAGCTGGATAAGACATAAGGCTGGACACTTGGGGCTGAGAGGATTGGTGAGCTTCGGTGAGCAACTGCCGAAAGTTTAATGCAATACTTCATGCTACTCATTCCAAGGGTCCCAACACTCCAGGTTGAAGGGAATCTTCCTACAGCTAAACCATGCTTGGGAAACCCAGCGACTGGTATACCATATGATCGGGAAAGGTTTCTAAAACGCACCACATTTTTCCTCTCCTGGGGCTCCGGATCGACATTCCAGCCGCTTTACTAACAACATCCCCACATGGAGAGTCAATGCCTTTAAGTTCTGGTATCGCACAGTCTTCAGTTAGTGCGGAGGATGAATGGGAATAGGGGGAACCAGTGAGAAATTAGCTGTAGCGGTTTCAATGGGCACATGTCACTCTAATTTCACATCAGTAAGAAGAATGAACCAAAGGCACAGCAAGGTGCCCTAGAAGAAGAATAGGGCTTCAAGGAATCCTGTGGTTATGGGGCAAGATCACAAAACTAAGAGCTGAAAAATGGAGCTAAGGGCCACTGCAATTCAAAAACCTGACTTGCCCAAAAAGGGCGTATGCGTTTTTTCCTGAATATATTCAGGAAAAAACGCATACGCCCTTTTTGGCCAACCAAGCAAGCTTGCAAAGGAAATCTGCACTACAATGAAGTCTCAATTCCCCCTGGTCAAAAGGGCCATCTGAAAAAAGTGTAAAATCCATAAAGGCATGACAGGCCATGGAGAACTGGGAGCCTTGTTATGCTGATGGGCAGGATGTAAATTGCCAACAGCCACTCTGGAGAAGTGTTTGGTGTTTCCTGAAACATCTAAAAAACAAAGCAACAGAGCCTAGGGCACTTCCACTTATGGTACTATAGTTTAGGGCAATTAAAATCAAAAAGACACAGCCACCCCAAAGTTTGGGATGGCTCTGTTTACAAGAACCTCATATACGGTACAAGTTCAATATCGCAGAAAGTGAAAAATGGATAAAGAAGTTGTGGTACTTACGTACAATGCAATATCACTCAGCAATGAAATCTATGTCATCAGGCCCGTAGCAGCATAATGAGTGGACTAAGTACGATGAATCTAACTGAAATAAGTCACACAGAAAAAGAAACATCATAAGGTATCACTAATACACGGAATGTAAACTTGGCTACACAGGAACTGAATTCCAAAACAGAACAGGGTCTCAAATTTAGAAACCCAACTTATGCTTGCTTAAGGGGAAAGGTGAGTTGGGGTGCTGCATAAAACCAGAGATTGAAATGAGCACAGATAATGTTCCTTAAGCCAAATATGGAATAGACAAGAGCTACTCCTTGCTCAACGAAATGGACTCAACACCCCATACTCAACGCCTAGGAATATACCTGACTAGTAAGAATCATAAAACCTATGGATTTATATATCTCTGTAAGAGAATCAAGAGTGTGTACAGCGGCATTAAAGCAGTGAAAATCAGGTAAATCCCATAATAAAAATAAATTTCTTAAACAAAACACAATGACAGTGAAATAGAGAGAAATACTTAAGTAATTCATTCAAGGCTTCTGATGCAACCTGCATTTACCACATCTACACCCAGAGCTGGATGACACATAAGGCTGGACACTTGGGGCTCATAAGATTGGTGAGGTTCGGTGAGCAAATGAAGACCTTTGAAGTCATATTGCATGGTACCCATTCCATGGGTCTCAACTCTCCAGGTTTAAGGGATACTTCCTTCAGCTAAAACATGCATGTGGAGCCCAGAGTATGATCCAACATGTGATCGAGAAACATGTTCAAATGTGTCTCACTTTTCGTTCCCTGGTACTCGGGTGCAACATGCCAGACGCTTTACTAACCCTCTCCCGACGTGGAGAGTCAGCGCCTTTAACCTCCTGTTTGGCCCAGTTTGCAATTTCTGTGAAAGATGAACAGGAATAGGGAGAACCATTGAGAGACCAGCTGGAGGTGTCTGGACGGGCAAATTTAACTCTCATTTCCCACCAGGAAGAGGAATTAACCAAAGGCTCAGCGTGCCGTGCCGGAACCAGATTAGGGCCTGAAGCCATCCTGCGGTGTTGCGGCCAGCTCACGAGAAAGCGACTTGAAGAAAGGAGCTCAGGGGCACTGTAATTCACAAACCTGCAGAGTTATAAATGACAGCTATCGTCCAAAAATATACTGAAGTAAGGCTGCCAAGAGGACTTGAAAGCGGGGCAGAATTGCAGGAAACCGATTTCAGGAGGTAGACTGGAATTGCATTGAAAGCATAGGAAAAGAGGCAGAACGTCCACAATGATGCACTTGGCCAAAAAGGGCGTATGCGTTTTTTCCTGAATATATTCAGGAAAAAACGCATACGCCCTATTTGGCCAACCAAGCAAGCTTGCAAAGGAAATCTGCACTACAATGAAGTCTCACTTCCCCCCGGTCAAAAGGGCCATCTGAAAAAAGTGTAAAATCCAGAAAGGCAGGACAGGCCATGGAGAACTGGGAGCCTTGTTATGCTGATGGGCGGGATGTAAATTGCCAACAGCCACGCGGGAGAAGTGTATGGTGTTTCCTGAAACATCTAAAAAACAAAGCAACAGAGCCTAGGGCACTTCCACTTATGGTCCTATAGCTTAGGGAAATTAAAATCAAAAGACACAGCCACCCCAAAGGTTGGGACGGCTCTGTTTACAAGAACCTGGTTTACGGTACAAGTTCAATATCGCAGAAAGTGAAAAATGGATAAAGAAGTTGTGGTACTTACGTACAATGCAGTATCACTCAGCAATGAAATCTATGTCATCAGGCCCGTAGCAGCATAATGAGTGGATTCAGGTACGATGATTCTAACTGAAATAAGTCACACAGAAAAAGAAACATCATAAGTTATCACTACTACACGGAATGTAAACTTGGCTACACAGGAACTGTATTCCAAAACAGAACAGGGTCTCAAATTTAGAAAACCAACTTATGCTTGCTTAAGGGGAAAGGTGAGTTGGGGTGCTGCATAAAACCAGAGATTGAAATGAGCACAGATAAAGTTCCTTAAGCCAAATATGGAATAGACAAGATCTACTCCTTGCTCAACGAAATGGACTCAACACCCCATATTAAACGCCTAAGTATGTACCTGACTAAGAAGTATCTTAAAACCTATGGACTGCTATGACTCCGAAAGAGAATCAAGCGTGTGTACAGGGGCATAAACGCAGCAGTGATAGGATTGGAGAGGTTCGGTGAGCAAATGAAGACCCTTTGAAGTCATATTGCATGGTACCCATTCCACGGGTCTCAACTCTCCAGGTTTAAGGTATTCTTCCTTCAGCTAAAACATGCATGTGGAACCCAGAGTATGATCAACCGTGTGATCGGGAGACGTGTTCCAATATGTCTCAGGTTTCGTCCCTTGGTACTCGGGTGCAACATTCCAGACGCTTTACTAACACTCTCCCGACCTGGAGAGTCAGAGCCTTTAACCTCCTCTTTGGCCCAGTTTGCAATTTCTGCGGAAGATGAACAGGAATAGGGAGAACCAATTACAGACTAGGTGGAGGTGTCTGGACGGGCAAATTTAACTCTCATTTCCCACCAGGAAGAGGAAATAACCAAAGGCTCAGCGTGCCGTGCCGGAACCAGATTAGGGCCTGAAGCCATCCTGCGGTGTTGCGGCCAGCTCACGAGAAAGCGAGTTGAAGAAAGGAGCTCAGGGGCACTGTAATTCACAAACCTGCAGAGTTATAAATGACAGCTATCGTCCAAAAATATACTGAAGTAAGGCTGCCAAGAGGACTTGAAAGCGGGGCAGAATTGCAGGAAACCGATTTCAGGAGGTAGACTGGAATTGCATTTAAAGCATAGGAAAAGAGGCAGAACGTCCACAATGATGCACTTGGCCAAAAAGGGCGTATGCGTTTTTTCCTGAATATATTTAGGAAAAAACGCATACGCCCTTTTTGGCCAACCAAGCATGCTTGCAAAGGAAATCTGCACTACAATGAAGGCTCACTTCCCCCCGGTCAAAAGGGCCATCTGAAAAAAGTGTAAAATCCAGAAAGGCAGGACAGGCCATGGAGAACTGGGAGCCTTGTTATGCTGTTGGGCGGGATGTAAATTGCCAATAGCCACTCGGGAGAAGTGTATGGTGTTTCCTGAAACATCTAAAAAACAAAGCAACAGAGCCTAGGGCACTTCCACTTATGGTCTTATAGCTTAGGGAAATTAAAATCAAAAAGACACAGCCACCCCAAAGGTTGGGACGGCTCTGTTTACAAGAACCACGTTTACGGTACAAGTTCAATATCGCAGAAAGTGAAAAATGGATAAAGAAGTTGTGGTACTTACGTACAATGCAATATCACTCAGCAAGGAAATCTATGTCATCAGACCCGTAGCAGCATAATGAGTGGATTCAGGTACGATGATTCTAACTGAAATAAGTCTCACAGAAAAAGAAACATCATAAGATATCACTGATACACGGAATGTAAACTTGGCTACACAGGAACTGAATTACAAAACAGAACAGGGTCTCAAATTTAGAAACCCAACTTATGCTTGCTTAAGGGGAAAGGTGAGTTGGGGTGCTGCATAAAACCAGAGATTGAAATGAGCACAGATAAAGTTCCTTAAGCCAAATATGGAATAGACAAGAGCTACTCCTTGCTCAACGAAATGGACTCAACACCCCATATTAAACGCCTAAGAATGTACCTGAGTAGGAAGTATCTTAAAACCTATGGACTGCTAAGTCTCCGAAAGAGAATCAAGCGTGTGTACAGGGGCATAAACGCAGCAGTGATAGGATTGGAGAGGTTCGGTGAGCAAATGAAGACCCTTTGAAGTCATATTGCATGGTACCCATTCCACGGGTCTCAACTCTCCAGGTTGAAGGTATTCTTCCTTCAGCTAAAACATGCATGTGGAACCCAGAGTATGATCAACCGTGTGATCGGGAGACGTGTTCCAATATGTCTCAGTTTTCGTCCCCTGGTACTCGGGTGCAACATTCCAGACGCTTTACAAACACTCTCCCGACTTGGAGAGTCAGTGCCTTTAACCTCCTGTTTGGCCCAGTTTGCAATTTCTGCGGAAGATGAACAGGAATAGGGAGAACCAATGACAGACTAGCTGGAGGTGTGTGGACGGGCAAATTTAACTCTCATTTCCCACCAGGAAGAGGAATTAACCAAAGGCTCAGCGTGCCGTGCCGGAACCAGATTAGGGCCTGAAGCCATCCTGTGGTGTTGCGGCCAGCTCACGAGAAAGCGAGTTGAAGAAAGGAGCTCAGGGGCACTGTAATTCACAAACCTGCAGAGTTATAAATGACAGCTATCGTCCAAAAATATACTGAAGTAAGGCTGCCAAGAGGACTTGAAAGCGGGGCAGAATTGCAGGAAACCGATTTCAGGAGGTAGACTGGAATTGCATTTAAAGCATAGGAAAAGAGGCAGAACGTCCACAATGATGCACTTGGCCAAAAAGGGCGTATGCGTTTTTTCCTGAATATATTCAGGAAAAAACGCATACGCCCTTTTTGGCCAACCAAGCAAGCTTGCAAAGGAAATCTGCACTACAATGAAGTCTCACTTCCCCCCGGTCAAAAGGGCCATCTGAAAAAAGTGTAAAATCCAGAAAGGCAGGACAGGCCATGGAGAACTGGGAGCCTTGTTATGCTGATGGGCGGGATATAAATTGCCAACAGCCACTCGGGAGAAATGTATGGTGTTTCCTGAAACATCTAAAAAACAAAGCAACAGAACCTAGGGCACTTCCACTTATGGTCCTATAGCTTAGGGAAATTAAAATCAAAAAGACACAGCCACCCCAAAAGTTGGCACGGCTCTGTTTACAAGAACCTGGTTTACGGTACGAGTTCAATATCGCAGAAAGTGAAAAATGGATAAAGAAGTTGTGGTACTTACGTACAATGCAGTATCACTCAGCAATGAAATCTATGTCATCAGGCCCGTAGCAGCATAATGAGTGGATTCAGGTATGATGATTCTAACTGAAATAAGTCACACAGGAAAAGAAACATCATAAGATATCACTAATACACGGAATGTAACCTTGGCGACACAGGAACTGAATTACAAAACAGAACAGGGTCTCAAATTTAGAAAACCAACTTATGCTTGCTTAAGGGGAAAGGTGAGTTGGGGTGCTGCATAAAACCAGAGATTGAAATGAGCACAGATAAAGTTCCTTAAGCCAAATATGGAATAGACAAGAGCTACTCCTTGCTCAACGAAATGGACTCAACACCCCATATTAAACGCCTAAGAATGTACCTGAGTAGGAAGTATCTTAAAACCTATGGACTGCTAAGTCTCCGAAAGAGAATCAAGCGTGTGTACAGGGGCATAAACGCAGCAGTGATAGGATTGGAGAGGTTCGGTGAGCAAATGAAGACCCTTTGAAGTCATATTGCATGGTACCCATTCCACCGGTCTCAACTCTCCAGGTTTAAGGTATTCTTCCTTCAGCTAAAACATGCATGTGGAACCCAGAGTATGATCAACCGTGTGATCGGGAGACGTGTTCCAATATGTCTCAGTTTTCGTCCCCTGGTACTCGGGTGCAACATTCCAGACGCTTTACTAACACTCTCCCGACTTGGAGAGTCAGTGCCTTTAACCTCCTGTTTGGCCCAGTTTGCAATTTCTGCGGAAGATGAACAGGAATAGGGAGAACCAATGACAGACTAGCTGGAGGTGTGTGGACGGGCAAATTTAACTCTCATTTCCCACCAGGAAGAGGAATTAACCAAAGGCTCAGCGTGCCGTGCCGGAACAAGATTAGGGCCTGAAGCCATCCTGCGGTGTTGCGGCCAGCTCACGAGAAAGCGAGTTGAAGAAAGGAGCTCAGGGGCACTGTAATTCACAAACCTGCAGAGTTATAAATGACAGCTATCGTCCAAAAATATACTGAAGTAAGGCTGCCAAGAGGACTTGAAAGCGGGGCAGAATTGCAGGAAACCGATTTCAGGAGGTAGACTGGAATTGCATTGAAAGCATAGGAAAAGAGGCAGAACGTCCACAATGATGCACTTGGCCAAAAAGGGCGTATGCGTTTTTTCCTGAATATATTCAGGAAAAAACGCATACGCCGTTTTTGGCCAACCAAGCAAGCTTGCAAAGGAAATCTGCACTACAATGAAGTCTCACTTCCCCCCGGTCAAAAGGGCCATCTGAAAAAAGTGTAAAATCCAGAAAGGCAGGACAGGCCATGGAGAACTGGGAGCCTTGTTATGCTGATGGGCGGGATGTCAATTGCCAACAGCGACTCGGAAGAAGTGTATGGTGTTTCCTGAAACATCTAAAAAACAAAGCAACAGAGCCTAGGGCACTTCCACTTATGGTCCTATAGCTTAGGGAAATTAAAATCAAAAAGACACAGCCACCCCAAAGGTTGGGACGGCTCTGTTTACAAGAACCTGGTTTACGGTACAAGTTCAATATCGCAGAAAGTGAAAAATGGATAAAGAAGTTGTGGTACTTACGTACAATGCAATATCACTCAGCAATGAAATCTATGTCATCAGGCCCGTAGCAGCATAATGAGTGGATTCAGGTATGATGATTCTAACTGAAATAAGTCACACAGAAAAAGAAACATCATAAGATATCACTAATACACGGAATGTAAACTTGGCTACACAGGAACTGAATTACAAAACAGAACAGGGTCTCAAATTTAGAAAACCAACTTATGCTTGCTTAAGGGGAAAGGTGAGTTGGGGTGCTGCATAAAACAAGAGATTGAAATGAGCACAGATAAACTTCCTTAAGCCAAATATGGAATAGACAAGAGCTACTCCTTGCTCAACGAAATGGACTCAACACCCCATATTAAACGCCTAAGAGTGTACCTGACTAGGAAGTATCTTAAAACATATGGATTGCTATGTCTCTGAAAGAGAATTAAGTGTGTGTACAGGGGCATAAACGCAGCAGTGATAGGATTGGAGAGGTTCGGTGAGCAAATGAAGACCCTTTGAAGTCATATTGCATGGTACCCATTCCACGGGTCTCAACTCTCCAGGTTTAAGGTATTCTTCCTTCAGCTAAAACATGCATGTGGAACCCAGAGTATGATCAACCGTGTGATCGGGAGATGTGTTCCAATATGTCTCAGTTTTCGTCCCCTGGTACTCGGGTGCAACATTCCAGACGCTTTACTAACACTCTCCCGACTTGGAGAGTCAGTGCCTTTAACCTCCTGTTTGGCCCAGTTTGCAATTTCTGCGGAAGATGAACAGGAATAGGGAGAACCCATGACAGACTAGCTGGAGGTGTCTGGACGGGCAAATTTAACTCTCATTTCCCACCAGGAAGAGGAATTAACCAAAGGCTCAGCGTGCCGTGCCGGAACCAGATTAGGGCCTGAAGCCATCCTGCGGTGTTGCGGCCAGCTCACGAGAAAGCGAGTTGAAGAAAGGAGCTCAGGGGCACTGTAATTCACAAACCTGCAGAGTTATAAATGACAGCTATCGTCCAAAAATATACTGAAGTAAGGCTGCCAAGAGGACTTGAAAGCGGGGCAGAATTGCAGGAAACCGATTTCAGGAGGTAGACTGGAATTGCATTGAAAGCATAGGAAAAGAGGCAGAACGTCCACAATGATGCACTTGGCCAAAAAGGGCGTATGCGTTTTTTCCTGAATATATTCAGGAAAAAACGCATACGCCCTTTTTGGCCAACCAAGCAAGCTTGCAAAGGAAATCTGCACTACAATGAAGTCTCACTTCCCCGCGGTCAAAAGGGCCATCTGAAAAAAGTGTAAAATCCAGAAAGGCAGGACAGGCCATGGAGAACTGGGAGCCTTGTTATGCTGATGGGCGGGATGTCAATTGCCAACAGCCACTCGGGAGAAGTGTATGGTGTTTCCTGAAACATCTAAAAAACAAAGCAACAGAGCCTAGGGCACTTCCACTTATGGTCCTATAGCTTAGGGAAATTAAAATCAAAAAGACACAGCCACCCCAAAGGTTGGGACGGCTCTGTTTACAAGAACCTGGTTTACGGTACAAGTTCAATATCGCAGAAAGTGAAAAATGGATAAAGAAGTTGTGGTACTTACGTACAATGCAGTATCACTCAGCAATGAAATCTATGTCATCAGGCCCGTAGCAGCATAATGAGTGGATTCAGGTACGATGATTCTAACTGAAATAAGTCACACAGAAAATGAAACATCATAAGATATCACTAATACACGGAATGTAAACGTGGCTACACAGGAACTGAATTACAAAACAGAACAGGGTCTCAAATTTAGAAAACCAACTTATGCTTGCTTAAGGGGAAAGGTGAGATGGGGTGCTGCATAAAACCAGAGATTGAAATGAGCACAGATAAAGTTCCTTAAGCCAAATATGGAATAGACAAGAGCTACTCCTTGCTCAACGAAATGGACTCAACACCCCATATTAAATGCCTAAGAGTGTACCTGACTAGGAAGTATCTTAAAACCTATGGATTGCTATGTCTCTGAAAGAGAATCAAGTGTGTGTACAGGGGCATAAACGCAGCAGTGATAGGATTGGAGAGGTTCGGTGAGCAAATGAAGACCCTTTGAAGTCATATTGCATGGTACCCATTCCACGGGTCTCAACTCTCCAGGTTGAAGGTATTCTTCCTTCAGCTAAAACATGCATGTGGAACCCAGAGTATGATCAACCGTGTGATCGGGAGACGTGTTCCAATATGTGTCAGTTTTCGTCCCCTGGTACTCGGGTGCAACATTCCAGACGCTTTACTAACACTCTCCCGACTTGGAGAGTCAGTGCCTTTAACCTCCTGTTTGGCCCAGTTTGCAATATCTGCGGAAGATGAACAGGAATAGGGAGAACCAATGACAGACTAGCTGGAGGTGTCTGGACGGGCAAATTTAACTCTCATTTCCCACCAGGAAGAGGAATTAACCAAAGGCTCAGCGTGCCGTGCCGGAACCAGATTAGGGCCTGAAGCCATCCTGCGGTGTTGCGGCCAGCTCACGAGAAAGCGAGTTGAAGAAAGGAGCTCAGGGGCACTGTAATTCACAAACCTGCAGAGTTATAAATGACAGCTATCGTCCAAAAATATACTGAAGTAAGGCTGCCAAGAGGACTTGAAAGTGGGGCAGAATTGCAGGAAACCGATTTCAGGCGGTAGACTGGAATTGCATTGAAAGCATAGGAAAAGAGGCAGAACGTCCACAATGATGCACTTGGCCAAAAAGGGCGTATGCGTTTTTTCCTGAATATATTCAGGAAAAAACGCATACGCCCTTTTTGGCCAAACAAGCAAGCTTGCAAAGGAAATCTGCACTACAATGAAGTCTCACTTCCCCCCGGTCAAAAGGGCCATCTGAAAAAAGTGTAAAATCCAGAAAGGCAGGACAGGCCATGGAGAACTGGGAGCCTTGTTATGCTGATGGGCGGGATGTCAATTGCCAACAGCCACTCGGGAGAAGTGTATGGTGTTTCCTGAAACATCTAAAAAACAAAGCAACAGAGCCTAGGGCACTTCCACTTATGGTCCTATAGCTTAGGGAAATTAAAATCAAAAAGACACAGCCACCCCAAAAGTTGGCACGGCTCTGTTTACAAGAACCTGGTTTACGGTACAAGTTCAATATCGCAGAAAGTGAAAAATGGATAAAGAAGTTGTGGTACTTACGTACAATGCAGTATCACTCAGCAATGAAATCTATGTCATCAGGCCCGTAGCAGCATAATGAGTGGATTCAGGTATGATGATTCTAACTGAAATAAGTCACACAGGAAAAGAAACATCATAAGATATCACTAATACACGGAATGTAAACTTGGCTACACAGGAACTGAATTACAAAACAGAACAGGGTCTCAAATTTAGAAAACCAACTTATGCTTGCTTAAGGGGAAAGGTGAGTTGGGGTGCTGTATAAAACCAGAGATTGAAATGAGCACAGATAAAGTTCCTTAAGCCAAATATGGAATAGACAAGAGCTACTCCTTGCTCAACGAAATGGATTCAACACCCCATATTAAACACCTAAGAATATACCTGACTAGGAAGTATCTTAAAACCTATGGATTGCTATGTCTCTGAAAGAGAATCAAGCGTGTGTACAGGGGCATTAACGCAGCAGTGATAGGATTGGAGAGGTTCGGTGAGCAAATGAAGACCCTTTGAAGGCATATTGCATGGTACCCATTCCACCGGTCTCAACTCTCCAGGTTTAAGGTATTCTTCCTTCAGCTAAAACATGCATGTGGAACCCAGAGTATGATCAACCGTGTGATCGGGAGACGTGTTCCAATATGTGTCAGTTTTCGTCCCCTGGTACTCGGGTGCAACATTCCAGACGCTTTACTAACACTCTCCCGACTTGGAGAGTCAGTGCCTTTAACCTCCTGTTTGGCCCAGTTTGCAATTTCTGCGGAAGATGAACAGGAATAGGGAGAACCCATGACAGACTAGCTGGAGGTGTCTGGACAGGCAAATTTAACTCTCATTTCCCACCAGGAAGAGGAATTAACCAAAGGCTCAGCGTGCCGTGCCGGAACCAGATTAGGGCCTGAAGCCATCCTGCGGTGTTGCGGCCAGCTCACGAGAAAGCGAGTTGAAGAAAGGAGCTCAGGGGCACTGTAATTCACAAACCTGCAGAGTTATAAATGACAGCTATCGTCCAAAAATATACTGAAGTAAGGCTGCCAAGAGGACTTGAAAGCGGGGCAGAATTGCAGGAAACCGATTTCAGGAGGTAGACTGGAATTGCATTGAAAGCATAGGAAAAGAGGCAGAACGTCCACAATGATGCACTTGGCCAAAAAGGGCGTATGCGTTTTTTCCTGAATATATTCAGGAAAAAACGCATACGCCCTTTTTGGCCAACCAAGCAAGCTTGCAAAGGAAATCTGCACTACAATGAAGTCTCACTTCCCCCCGGTCAAAAGGGCCATCTGAAAAAAGTGTAAAATCCAGAAAGGCAGGACAGGCCATGGAGAACTGGGAGCCTTGTTATGCTGATGGGCGGGATGTCAATTGCCAACAGCCACTCGGGAGAAGTGTATGGTGTTTCCTGAAACATCTAAAAAACAAAGCAACAGAGCCTAGGGCACTTCCACTTATGGTCCTATAGCTTAGGGAAATTAAAATCAAAAAGACACAGCCACCCCAAAGGTTGGGACGGCTCTGTTTACAAGAACCTGGTTTACGGTACAAGTTCAATATCGCAGAAAGTGAAAAATGGATAAAGAAGTTGTGGTACTTACGTACAATGCAGTATCACTCAGCAATGAAATCTATGTCATCAGGCCCGTAGCAGCATAATGAGTGGATTCAGGTACGATGATTCTAACTGAAATAAGTCACACAGGAAAAGAAACATCATAAGATATCACTAATACACGGAATGTAACCTTGGCGACACAGGAACTGAATTACAAAACAGAACAGGGTCTCAAATTTAGAAAACCAACTTATGCTTGCTTAAGGGGAAAGGTGAGTTGGGGTGCTGCATAAAACCAGAGATTGAAATGAGCACAGATAAAGTTCCTTAAGCCAAATATGGAATAGACAAGAGCTACTCCTTGCTCAACGAAATGGACTCAACACCCCATATTAAATGCCTAAGAGTGTACCTGACTAGGAAGTATCTTAAAACCTATGGATTGCTATGTCTCTGAAAGAGAATCAAGCGTGTGTACAGGGGCATTAACGCAGCAGTGATAGGATTGGAGAGGTTCGGTGAGCAAATGAAGACCCTTTGAAGGCATATTGCATGGTACCCATTCCACCGGTCTCAACTCTCCAGGTTTAAGGTATTCTTCCTTCAGCTAAAACATGCATGTGGAACCCAGAGTATGATCAACCGTGTGATCGGGAGACGTGTTCCAATATGTGTCAGTTTTCGTCCCCTGGTACTCGGGTGCAACATTCCAGACGCTTTACTAACACTCTCCCGACTTGGAGAGTCAGTGCCTTTAACCTCCTGTTTGGCCCAGTTTGCAATTTCTGCGGAAGATGAACAGGAATAGGGAGAACCCATGACAGACTAGCTGGAGGTGTCTGGACAGGCAAATTTAACTCTCATTTCCCACCAGGAAGAGGAATTAACCAAAGGCTCAGCGTGCCGTGCCGGAACCAGATTAGGGCCTGAAGCCATCCTGCGGTGTTGCGGCCAGCTCACGAGAAAGCGAGTTGAAGAAAGGAGCTCAGGGGCACTGTAATTCACAAACCTGCAGAGTTATAAATGACAGCTATCGTCCAAAAATATACTGAAGTAAGGCTGCCAAGAGGACTTGAAAGCGGGGCAGAATTGCAGGAAACCGATTTCAGGAGGTAGACTGGAATTGCATTGAAAGCATAGGAAAAGAGGCAGAACGTCCACAATGATGCACTTGGCCAAAAAGGGCGTATGCGTTTTTTCCTGAATATATTCAGGAAAAAACGCATACGCCCTTTTTGGCCAACCAAGCAAGCTTGCAAAGGAAATCTGCACTACAATGAAGTCTCACTTCCCCCCGGTCAAAAGGGCCATCTGAAAAAAGTGTAAAATCCAGAAAGGCAGGACAGGCCATGGAGAACTGGGAGCCTTGTTATGCTGATGGGCGGGATGTCAATTGCCAACAGCCACTCGGGAGAAGTGTATGGTGTTTCCTGAAACATCTAAAAAACAAAGCAACAGAGCCTAGGGCACTTCCACTTATGGTCCTATAGCTTAGGGAAATTAAAATCAAAAAGACACAGCCACCCCAAAGGTTGGGACGGCTCTGTTTACAAGAACCTGGTTTACGGTACAAGTTCAATATCGCAGAAAGTGAAAAATGGATAAAGAAGTTGTGGTACTTACGTACAATGCAGTATCACTCAGCAATGAAATCTATGTCATCAGGCCCGTAGCAGCATAATGAGTGGATTCAGGTACGATGATTCTAACTGAAATAAGTCACACAGGAAAAGAAACATCATAAGATATCACTAATACACGGAATGTAACCTTGGCGACACAGGAACTGAATTACAAAACAGAACAGGGTCTCAAATTTAGAAAACCAACTTATGCTTGCTTAAGGGGAAAGGTGAGTTGGGGTGCTGCATAAAACCAGAGATTGAAATGAGCACAGATAAAGTTCCTTAAGCCAAATATGGAATAGACAAGAGCTACTCCTTGCTCAACGAAATGGACTCAACACCCCATATTAAATGCCTAAGAGTGTACCTGACTAGGAAGTATCTTAAAACCTATGGATTGCTATGTCTCTGAAAGAGAATCAAGTGTGTGTACAGGGGCATAAACGCAGCAGTGATAGGATTGGAGAGGTTCGGTGAGCAAATGAAGACCCTTTGAAGTCATATTGCATGGTACCCATTCCACGGGTCTCAACTCTCCAGGTTTAAGGTATTCTTCCTTCAGCTAAAACATGCATGTGGAACCCAGAGTATGATCAACCGTGTGATCGGGAGACGTGTTCCAATATGTGTCAGTTTTCGTCCCCTGGTACTCGGGTGCAACATTCCAGACGCTTTACTAACACTCTCCCGACTTGGAGAGTCAGTGCCTTTAACCTCCTGTTTGGCCCAGTTTGCAATTTCTGCGGAAGATGAACAGGAATAGGGAGAACCCATGACAGACTAGCTGGAGGTGTCTGGACGGGCAAATTTAACTCTCATTTCCCACCAGGAAGAGGAATTAACCAAAGGCTCAGCGTGCCGTGCCGGAACCAGATTAGGGCCTGAAGCCATCCTGCGGTGTTGCGGCCAGCTCACGAGAAAGCGAGTTGAAGAAAGGAGCTCAGGGGCACTGTAATTCACAAACCTGCAGAGTTATAAATGACAGCTATCGTCCAAAAATATACTGAAGTAAGGCTGCCAAGAGGACTTGAAAGCGGGGCAGAATTGCAGGAAACCGATTTCAGGAGGTAGACTGGAATTGCATTGAAAGCATAGGAAAAGAGGCAGAACGTCCACAATGATGCACTTGGCCAAAAAGGGCGTATGCGTTTTTTCCTGAATATATTCAGGAAAAAACGCATACGCCCTTTTTGGCCAACCAAGCAAGCTGGCAAAGGAAATCTGCACTACAATGAAGTCTCACTTCCCCCCGGTCAAAAGGGCCATCTGAAAAAAGTGTAAAATCCAGAAAGGCAGGACAGGCCATGGAGAACTGGGAGCCTTGATATGTTGATGGGCGGGATGTAAATTGCCAACAGCCACTCGGGAGAAGTGAATGGTGTTTCCTGAAACAGCTAAAAAACAAAGCAACAGAGCCTAGGGCACTTCCACTTATGGTCCTATAGCTTAGGGAAATTAAAATCAAAAAGACACAGCCACCCCAAACGTTGGGACGGCTCTGTTTACAAGAACCTGGTTTACGGAACAAGTTCAATATCGCAGAAAGTGAAAAATGGATAAAGAAGTTGTGGTACTTACGTACAATGCAATATCACTCAGCAATGAAATCTATGTCATCAGGCCCGTAGCAGCATAATGAGTGGATTCAGGTATGATGATTCTAACTGAAATAAGTCACACAGAAAAAGAAACATCATAAGATATCACTAATACACGGAATGTAAACTTGGCTACACAGGAACTGAATTACAAAACAGAACAGGGTCTCAAATTTAGAAAACAAACTTATGCTTGCTTAAGGGGAAAGGTGAGTTGGGGTGCTGCATAAAACCAGAGATTGAAATGAGCACAGATAAAGTTCCTTAAGCCAAATATGGAATAGACAAGAGCTACTCCTTGCTCAACGAAATGGACTCAACACCCCATATTAAATGCCTAAGAGTGTACCTGACTAGGAAGTATCTTAAAACCTATGGATTGCTATGTCTCTGAAAGAGAATCAAGTGTGTGTACAGGGGCATAAACGCAGCAGTGATAGGATTGGAGAGGTTCGGTGAGCAAATGAAGACCCTTTGAAGTCATATTGCATGGTACCCATTCCACGGGTCTCAACTCTCCAGGTTTAAGGTATTCTTCCTTCAGCTAAAACATGCATGTGGAACCCAGAGTATGATCAACCGTGTGATCGGGAGACGTGTTCCAATGTGTGTCAGTTTTCGTCCCCTGGTACTCGGGTGCAACATTCCAGACGCTTTACTAACACTCTCCCGACTTGGAGAGTCAGTGCCTTTAACCTCCTGTTTGGCCCAGTTTGCAATTTCTGCGGAAGATGAACAGGAATAGGGAGAACCAATGACAGACTAGCTGGAGGTGTCTGGACGGGCAAATTTAACTCCCATTTCCCACCAGGAAGAGGAATTAACCAAAGGCTCAGCGTGCCGTGCCGGAACCAGATTAGGGCCTGAAGCCATCCTGCGGTGTTGCGGCCAGCTCACGAGAAAGCGAGTTGAAGAAAGGAGCTCAGGGGCACTGTAATTCACAAACCTGCAGAGTTATAAATGACAGCTATCGTCCAAAAATATACTGAAGTAAGGCTGCCAAGAGGACTTGAAAGCGGGGCAGAATTGCAGGAAACCGATTTCAGGAGGTAGACTGGAATTGCATTGAAAGCATAGGAAAAGAGGCAGAACGTCCACAATGATGCACTTGGCCAAAAAGGGCGTATGCGTTTTTTCCTGAATATATTCAGGAAAAAACGCATACGCCCTTTTTGGCCAACCAAGCAAGCTTGCAAAGGAAATCTGCACTACAATGAAGTCTCACTTCCCCCCGGTCAAAAGGGCCATCTGAAAAAAGTGTAAAATCCAGAAAGGCAGGACAGGCCATGGAGAACTGGGAGCCTTGTTATGCTGATGGGCGGGATGTAAATTGCCAACAGCCACTCGGGAGAAGTGTATGGTGTTTCCTGAAACATCTAAAAAACAAAGCAACAGAGCCTAGGGCACTTCCACTTATGGTCCTATAGCTTAGGGAAATTAAAATCAAAAAGACACAGCCACCCCAAAGGTTGGGACGGCTCTGTTTACAAGAACCTGGTTTACGGTACAAGTTCAATATCGCAGAAAGTGAAAAATGGATAAAGAAGTTGTGGTACTTACGTACAATGCAATATCACTCAGCAATGAAATCTATGTCATCAGGCCCGTAGCAGCATAATGAGTGGATTCAGGTATGATGATTCTAACCGAAATAAGTCACACAGAAAAAGAAACATCATAAGATATCACTAATACACGGAATGTAAACTTGGCTACACAGGAACTGAATTTCAAAACAGAACAGGGTCTCAAATTTAGAAAACCAATTTATGCTTGCTTCAGGGGAAAGGTGAGTTGGGGTGCTGCATAAAACCAGAGATTGAAATGAGCACAGATAAAGTTCCTTAAGCCAAATATGGAATAGACAAGAGCTACTCCTTGCTCAACGAAATGGACTCAACACCCCATATTAAATGCCTAAGAGTGTACCTGACTAGGAAGTATCTTAAAACCTATGGATTGCTATGTCTCTGAAAGAGAATCAAGTGTGTGTACAGGGGCATAAACGCAGCAGTGATAGGATTGGAGAGGTTCGGTGAGCAAATGAAGACCCTTTGAAGTCATATTGCATGGTACCCATTCCACGGGTCTCAACTCTCCAGGTTTAAGGTATTCTTCCTTCAGCTAAAACATGCATGTGGAACCCAGAGTATGATCAACCGTGTGATCGGGAGACGTGTTCCAATGTGTGTCAGTTTTCGTCCCCTGGTACTCGGGTGCAACATTCCAGACGCTTTACTAACACTCTCCCGACTTGGAGAGTCAGTGCCTTTAACCTCCTGTTTGGCCCAGTTTGCAATTTCTGCGGAAGATGAACAGGAATAGGGAGAACCAATGACAGACTAGCTGGAGGTGTCTGGACGGGCAAATTTAACTCTCATTTCCCACCAGGAAGAGGAATTAACCAAAGGCTCAGCGTGCCGTGCCGGAACCAGATTAGGGCCTGAAGCCATCCTGTGGTGTTGCGGCCAGCTCACGAGAAAGCGAGTTGAAGAAAGGAGCTCAGGGGCACTGTAATTCACAAACCTGCAGAGTTATAAATGACAGCTATCGTCCAAAAATATACTGAAGTAAGGCTGCCAAGAGGACTTGAAAGCGGGGCAGAATTGCAGGAAACCGATTTCAGGAGGTAGACTGGAATTGCATTGAAAGCATAGGAAAAGAGGCAGAACGTCCACAATGATGCACTTGGCCAAAAAGGGCGTATGCGTTTTATCCTGAATATATTCAGGAAAAAACGCATACGCCCTTTTTGGCCAACCAAGCAAGCTTGCAAAGGAAATCTGCACTACAATGAAGTCTCACTTCCCTCCGGTCAAAAGGGCCATCTGAAAAAAGTGTAAAATCCAGAAAGGCAGGACAGGCCATGGAGAACTGGCAGCCTTGTTATGCTGATGGGCGGGATGTAAATTGCCAACAGCCACTCGGGAGAAGTGTATGGTGTTTCCTGAAACATCTAAAAAACAAAGCAACAGAGCCTAGGGCACTTCCACTTATGGTCCTATAGCTTAGGGAAATTAAAATCAAAAGACACAGCCACCCCAAAGGTTGGGACGGCTCTGTTTACAAGAACCTGGTTTACGGTACAAGTTCAATATCGCAGAAAGTGAAAAATGGATAAAGAAGTTGTGGTACTTACGTACAATGCAATATCACTCAGCAATGAAATCTATGTCATCAGGCCCGTAGCAGCATAATGAGTGGATTCAGGTACGATGATTCTAACTGAAATAAGTCACACAGAAAAAGAAACATCATAAGATATCACTAATACACGGAATGTAAACTTGGCGACACAGGAACTGAATTACAAAACAGAACAGGGTCTCAAATTTAGAAACCCAACTTATGCTTGCTTAAGGGGAAAGGTGAGTTGGGGTGCTGCATAAAACCAGAGATTGAAATGAGCACAGATAAAGTTCCTTAAGCCAAATATGGAATAGACAAGAGCTACTCCTTGCTCAACGAAATGGATTCAACACCCCATATTAAACACCTAAGAATATAACTGACTAGGAAGTATCTTAAAACCTATGGATTGCTATGTCTCCGAAAGAGAATCAAGCGTGTGTACAGGGGCATAAACGCAGCAGTGATAGGATTGGAGAGGTTCGGTGAGCAAATGAAGACCCTTTGAAGTCATATTGCATGGTACCCATTCCACGGGTCTCAACTCTCCAGGTTGAAGGTATTCTTCCTTCAGCTAAAACATGCATGTGGAACCCAGAGTATGATCAACCGTGTGATCGGGAGACGTGTTCCAATATGTGTCAGTTTTCGTCCCCTGGTACTCGGGTGCAACATTCCAGACGCTTTACTAACACTGTCCCGACTTGGAGAGTCAGTGCCTTTAACCTCCTGTTTGGCCCAGTTTGCAATTTCTGCGGAAGATGAACAGGAATAGGGAGAACCAATGACAGACTAGCTGGAGGTGTCTGGACGGGCAAATTTAACTCTCATTTCCCACCAGGAAGAGGAATTAACCAAAGGCTCAGCGTGCCGTGCCGGAACCAGATTAGGGCCTGAAGCCATCCTGCGGTGTTGCGGCCAGCTCACGAGAAAGCGAGTTGAAGAAAGGAGCTCAGGGGCACTGTAATTCACAAACCTGCAGAGTTATAAATGACAGCTATCGTCCAAAAATATACTGAAGTAAGGCTGCCAAGAGGACTTGAAAGCGGGGCAGAATTGCAGGAAACCGATTTCAGGAGGTAGACTGGAATTGCATTTAAAGCATAGGAAAAGAGGCAGAACGTCCACAATGATGCACTTGGCCAAAAAGGGCGTATGCGTTTTTTCCTGAATATATTCAGGAAAAAACGCATACGCCCTTTTTGGCCAACCAAGCAAGCTTGCAAAGGAAATCTGCACTACAATGAAGTCTCACTTCCCCCCGGTCAAAAGGGCCATCTGAAAAAAGTGTAAAATCCAGAAAGGCAGGACAGGCCATGGAGAACTGGGAGCCTTGTTATGCTGATGGGCGGGATGTAAATTGCCAACAGCCACTCGGGAGAAGTGTATGGTGTTTCCTGAAACATCTAAAAAACAAAGCAACAGAGCCTAGGGCACTTCCACTTATGGTCCTATAGCTTAGGGAAATTAAAATCAAAAAGACACAGCCACCCCAAAGGTTGGGACGGCTCTGTTTACAAGAACCTGGTTTACGGTACAAGTTCAATATCGCAGAAAGTGAAAAATGGATAAAGAAGTTGTGGTACTTACGTACAATGCAATATCACTCAACAATGAAATCTATGTCATCAGGCCCGTAGCAGCATAATGAGTGGATTCAGGTATGATGATTCTAACCGAAATAAGTCACACAGAAAAAGAAACATCATAAGATATCACTAATACACGGAATGTAAACTTGGCTACACAGGAACTGAATTTCAAAACAGAACAGGGTCTCAAATTTAGAAAACCAATTTATGCTTGCTTCAGGGGAAAGGTGAGTTGGGGTGCTGCATAAAACCAGAGATTGAAATGAGCACAGATAAAGTTCCTTAAGCCAAATATGGAATAGACAAGAGCTACTCCTTGCTCAACGAAATGGACTCAACACCCCATATTAAATGCCTAAGAGTGTACCTGACTAGGAAGTATCTTAAAACCTATGGATTGCTATGTCTCTGAAAGAGAATCAAGTGTGTGTACAGGGGCATAAACGCAGCAGTGATAGGATTGGAGACGTTTGGTGAGCAAATGAAGACCCTTTGAAGTCATATTGCATGGTACCCATTCCACGGGTCTCAACTCTCCAGGTTTAAGGTATTCTTCTTTCAGCTAAAACATGCATGTGGAACCCAGAGTATGATCAACCGTGTGATCGGGAGACATGTTCCAATATGTCTCAGTTTTTGTCCCCTGGTACTCGGGTGCAACATTCCAGACGCTTTACTAACACTCTCCCGACTTGGAGAGTCAGTGCCTTTAACCTCCTGTTTGGCCCAGTTTGCAATTTCTGCGGAAGATGAACAGGAATAGGGAGAACCAATGACAGACTAGCTGGAGGTGTCTGGACGGGCAAATTTAACTCTCATTTCCCACCAGGAAGAGGAATTAACCAAAGGCTCAGCGTGCTGTGCCGGAACCAGATTAGGGCCTGAAGCTATCCTGAGGTGTTGCGGCCAGCTCACGAGAAAGCGAGTTGAAGAAAGGAGCTCAGGGGCACTGTAATTCACAAACCTGCAGAGTTATAAATGACAGCTATCGTCCAAAAATATACTGAAGTAAGGCTGCCAAGAGGACTTGAAAGCGGGGCAGAATTGCAGGAAACCGATTTCAGGAGGTAGACTGGAATTGCATTTAAAGCATAGGAAAAGAGGCAGAACGTCCACAATGATGCACTTGGCCAAAAAGTGTGTATGCGTTTTTTCCTGAATATATTCAGGAAAAAACGCATACGCCCTTTTTGGCCAACCAAGAAAGCTTGCAAAGGAAATCTGCACTACAATGAAGTCTCACTTCCCCCCGGTCAAAAGGGCCATCTGAAAAAAGTGTAAAATCCAGAAAGGCAGGACAGGCCATGGAGAACTGGGAGCCTTGTTATGCTGATGGGCGGGATGTCAATTGCCAACAGCCACTCGGGAGAAGTGTATGGTGTTTCCTGAAACATCTAAAAAACAAAGCAACAGAGCCTAGGGCACTTCCACTTATGGTCCTATAGCTTAGGGAAATTAAAATCAAAAAGACACAGCCACCCCAAAGGTTGGGACGGCTCTGTTTACAAGAACCTGGTTTACGGTACAAGTTCAATATCGCAGAAAGTGAAAAATGGATAAAGAAGTTGTGGTAGTTACGTACAATGCAGTATCACTCAGCAATGAAATCTATGTCATCAGGCCCGTAGCAGCATAATGAGTGGATTCAGGTACGATGATTCTAACTGAAATAAGTCACACAGGAAAAGAAACATCATAAGATATCACTAATACACGGAATGTAAACTTGGCGACACAGGAACTGAATTACAAAACAGAACAGGGTCTCAAATTTAGAAAACCAACTTATGCTTGCTTAAGGGGAAAGGTGAGTTGAGGTGCTGCATAAAACCAGAGATTGAAATGAGCACAGATAAAGTTCCTTAAGCCAAATATGGAATAGACAAGAGCTACTCCTTGCTCAACGAAATGGACTCAACACCCCATATTAAATGCCTAAGAGTGTACCTGACTAGGAAGTATCTTAAAACCTATGGATTGCTATGTCTCTGAAAGAGAATCAAGTGTGTGTACAGGGGCATAAACGCAGCAGTGATAGGATTGGAGAGGTTCGGTGAGCAAATGAAGACCCTTTGAAGTCATATTGCATGGTACCCATTCCACGGGTCTCAACTCTCCAGGTTGAAGGTATTCTTCCTTCAGCTAAAACATGCATGTGGAACCCAGAGTATGATCAACCGTGTGATCGGGAGACGTGTTCCAATATGTGTCAGTTTTCGTCCCCTGGTACTCGGGTGCAACATTCCAGACGCTTTACTAACACTCTCCCGACTTGGAGAGTCAGTGCCTTTAACCTCCTGTTTGGCCCAGTTTGCAATTTCTGCGGAAGATGAACAGGAATAGGGAGAACCAATGACAGACTAGCTGGAGGTGTCTGGACGGGCAAATTTAACTCTCATTTCCCACCAGGAAGAGGAATTAACCAAAGGCTCAGCGTGCCGTGCCGGAACCAGATTAGGGCCTGAAGCCATCCTGCGGTGTTGCGGCCAGCTCACGAGAAAGCGAGTTGAAGAAAGGAGCTCAGGGGCACTGTAATTCACAAACCTGCAGAGTTATAAATGACAGCTATCGTCCAAAAATATACTGAAGTAAGGCTGCCAAGAGGACTTGAAAGCGGGGCAGAATTGCAGGAAACCGATTTCAGGAGGTAGACTGGAATTGCATTGAAAGCATAGGAAAAGAGGCAGAACGTCCACAATGATGCACTTGGCCAAAAAGGGCGTATGCGTTTTATCCTGAATATATTCAGGAAAAAACGCATACGCCCTTTTTGGCCAACCAAGCAAGCTTGCAAAGGAAATCTGCACTACAATGAAGTCTCACTTCCCCCCGGTCAAAAGGGCCATCTGAAAAAAGTGTAAAATCCAGAAAGGCAGGACAGGCCATGGAGAACTGGGAGCCTTGTTATGCTGATGGGCGGGATGTCAATTGCCAACAGCCACTCGGGAGAAGTGTATGGTGTTTCCTGAAACATCTAAAAAACAAAGCAACAGAGCCTAGGGCACTTCCACTTATGGTCCTATAGCTTAGGGAAATTAAAATCAAAAAGACACAGCCACCCCAAAGGTTGGGACGGCTCTGTTTACAAGAACCTGGTTTACGGTACAAGTTCAATATCGCAGAAAGTGAAAAATGGATAAAGAAGTTGTGGTACTTACGTACAATGCAGTATCACTCAGCAATGAAATCTATGTCATCAGGCCCGTAGCAGCATAATGAGTGGATTCAGGTACGATGATTCTAACTGAAATAAGTCACACAGGAAAAGAAACATCATAAGATATCACTAATACACGGAATGTAACCTTGGCGACACAGGAACTGAATTACAAAACAGAACAGGGTCTCAAATTTAGAAAACCAACTTATGCTTGCTTAAGGGGAAAGGTGAGTTGGGGTGCTGCATAAAACCAGAGATTGAAATGAGCACAGATAAAGTTCCTTAAGCCAAATATGGAATAGACAAGAGCTACTCCTTGCTCAACGAAATGGACTCAACACCCCATATTAAATGCCTAAGAGTGTACCTGACTAGGAAGTATCTTAAAACCTATGGATTGCTATGTCTCTGAAAGAGAATCAAGTGTGTGTACAGGGGCATAAACGCAGCAGTGATAGGATTGGAGAGGTTCGGTGAGCAAATGAAGACCCTTTGAAGTCATATTGCATGGTACCCATTCCACGGGTCTCAACTCTCCAGGTTGAAGGTATTCTTCCTTCAGCTAAAACATGCATGTGGAACCCAGAGTATGATCAACCGTGTGATCGGGAGACGTGTTCCAATATGTGTCAGTTTTCGTCCCCTGGTACTCGGGTGCAACATTCCAGACGCTTTACTAACACTCTCCCGACTTGGAGAGTCAGTGCCTTTAACCTCCTGTTTGGCCCAGTTTGCAATTTCTGCGGAAGATGAACAGGAATAGGGAGAACCAATGACAGACTAGCTGGAGGTGTCTGGACGGGCAAATTTAACTCTCATTTCCCACCAGGAAGAGGAATTAACCAAAGGCTCAGCGTGCCGTGCCGGAACCAGATTAGGGCCTGAAGCCATCCTGCGGTGTTGCGGCCAGCTCACGAGAAAGCGAGTTGAAGAAAGGAGCTCAGGGGCACTGTAATTCACAAACCTGCAGAGTTATAAATGACAGCTATCGTCCAAAAATATACTGAAGTAAGGCTGCCAAGAGGACTTGAAAGCGGGGCAGAATTGCAGGAAACCGATTTCAGGAGGTAGACTGGAATTGCATTGAAAGCATAGGAAAAGAGGCAGAACGTCCACAATGATGCACTTGGCCAAAAAGGGCGTATGCGTTTTATCCTGAATATATTCAGGAAAAAACGCATACGCCCTTTTTGGCCAACCAAGCAAGCTTGCAAAGGAAATCTGCACTACAATGAAGTCTCACTTCCCCCCGGTCAAAAGGGCCATCTGAAAAAAGTGTAAAATCCAGAAAGGCAGGACAGGCCATGGAGAACTGGGAGCCTTGTTATGCTGATGGGCGGGATGTAAATTGCCAACAGCCACTCGGGAGAAGTGTATGGTGTTTCCTGAAACATCTAAAAAACAAAGCAACAGAGCCTAGGGCACTTCCACTTATGGTCCTATAGCTTAGGGAAATTAAAATCAAAAAGACACAGCCACCCCAAAGGTTGGGACGGCTCTGTTTACAAGAACCTGGTTTACGGTACAAGTTCAATATCGCAGAAAGTGAAAAATGGATAAAGAAGTTGTGGTACTTACGTACAATGCAGTATCACTCAGCAATGAAATCTATGTCATCAGGCCCGTAGCAGCATAATGAGTGGATTCAGGTACGATGATTCTAACTGAAATAAGTCACACAGGAAAAGAAACATCATAAGATATCACTAATACACGGAATGTAACCTTGGCGACACAGGAACTGAATTACAAAACAGAACAGGGTCTCAAATTTAGAAAACCAACTTATGCTTGCTTAAGGGGAAAGGTGAGTTGGGGTGCTGCATAAAACCAGAGATTGAAATGAGCACAGATAAAGTTCCTTAAGCCAAATATGGAATAGACAAGAGCTACTCCTTGCTCAACGAAATGGACTCAACACCCCATATTAAATGCCTAAGAGTGTACCTGACTAGGAAGTATCTTAAAACCTATGGATTGCTATGTCTCTGAAAGAGAATCAAGTGTGTGTACAGGGGCATAAACGCAGCAGTGATAGGATTGGAGAGGTTCGGTGAGCAAATGAAGACCCTTTGAAGTCATATTGCATGGTACCCATTCCACGGGTCTCAACTCTCCAGGTTGAAGGTATTCTTCCTTCAGCTAAAACATGCATGTGGAACCCAGAGTATGATCAACCGTGTGATCGGGAGACGTGTTCCAATATGTGTCAGTTTTCGTCCCCTGGTACTCGGGTGCAACATTCCAGACGCTTTACTAACACTCTCCCGACTTGGAGAGTCAGTGCCTTTAACCTCCTGTTTGGCCCAGTTTGCAATTTCTGCGGAAGATGAACAGGAATAGGGAGAACCAATGACAGACTAGCTGGAGGTGTCTGGACGGGCAAATTTAACTCTCATTTCCCACCAGGAAGAGGAATTAACCAAAGGCTCAGCGTGCCGTGCCGGAACCAGATTAGGGCCTGAAGCCATCCTGCGGTGTTGCGGCCAGCTCACGAGAAAGCGAGTTGAAGAAAGGAGCTCAGGGGCACTGTAATTCACAAACCTGCAGAGTTATAAATGACAGCTATCGTCCAAAAATATACTGAAGTAAGGCTGCCAAGAGGACTTGAAAGCGGGGCAGAATTGCAGGAAACCGATTTCAGGAGGTAGACTGGAATTGCATTTAAAGCATAGGAAAAGAGGCAGAACGTCCACAATGATGCACTTGGCCAAAAAGGGCGTATGCGTTTTATCCTGAATATATTCAGGAAAAAACGCATACGCCCTTTTTGGCCAACCAAGCAAGCTTGCAAAGGAAATCTGCACTACAATGAAGTCTCACTTCCCCCCGGTCAAAAGGGCCATCTGAAAAAAGTGTAAAATCCAGAAAGGCAGGACAGGCCATGGAGAACTGGGAGCCTTGTTATGCTGATGGGCGGGATGTCAATTGCCAACAGCCACTCGGGAGAAGTGTATGGTGTTTCCTGAAACATCTAAAAAACAAAGCAACAGAGCCTAGGGCACTTCCACTTATGGTCCTATAGCTTAGGGAAATTAAAATCAAAAAGACACAGCCACCCCAAAGGTTGGGACGGCTCTGTTTACAAGAACCTGGTTTACGGTACAAGTTCAATATCGCAGAAAGTGAAAAATGGATAAAGAAGTTGTGGTACTTACGTACAATGCAGTATCACTCAGCAATGAAATCTATGTCATCAGGCCCGTAGCAGCATAATGAGTGGATTCAGGTACGATGATTCTAACTGAAATAAGTCACACAGGAAAAGAAACATCATAAGATATCACTAATACACGGAATGTAACCTTGGCGACACAGGAACTGAATTACAAAACAGAACAGGGTCTCAAATTTAGAAAACCAACTTATGCTTGCTTAAGGGGAAAGGTGAGTTGGGGTGCTGCATAAAACCAGAGATTGAAATGAGCACAGATAAAGTTCCTTAAGCCAAATATGGAATAGACAAGAGCTACTCCTTGCTCAACGAAATGGACTCAACACCCCATATTAAATGCCTAAGAGTGTACCTGACTAGGAAGTATCTTAAAACCTATGGATTGCTATGTCTCTGAAAGAGAATCAAGTGTGTGTACAGGGGCATAAACGCAGCAGTGATAGGATTGGAGAGGTTCGGTGAGCAAATGAAGACCCTTTGAAGTCATATTGCATGGTACCCATTCCACGGGTCTCAACTCTCCAGGTTGAAGGTATTCTTCCTTCAGCTAAAACATGCATGTGGAACCCAGAGTATGATCAACCGTGTGATCGGGAGACGTGTTCCAATATGTGTCAGTTTTCGTCCCCTGGTACTCGGGTGCAACATTCCAGACGCTTTACTAACACTCTCCCGACTTGGAGAGTCAGTGCCTTTAACCTCCTGTTTGGCCCAGTTTGCAATTTCTGCGGAAGATGAACAGGAATAGGGAGAACCAATGACAGACTAGCTGGAGGTGTCTGGACGGGCAAATTTAACTCTCATTTCCCACCAGGAAGAGGAATTAACCAAAGGCTCAGCGTGCCGTGCCGGAACCAGATTAGGGCCTGAAGCCATCCTGCGGTGTTGCGGCCAGCTCACGAGAAAGCAAGTTGAAGAAAGGAGCTCAGGGGCACTGTAATTCACAAACCTGCAGAGTTATAAATGACAGCTATCGTCCAAAAATATACTGAAGTAAGGCTGCCAAGAGGACTTGAAAGCGGGGCAGAATTGCAGGAAACCGATTTCAGGAGGTAGACTGGAATTGCATTGAAAGCATAGGAAAAGAGGCAGAACGTCCACAATGATGCACTTGGCCAAAAAGGGCGTATGCGTTTTTTCCTGAATATATTCAGGAAAAAACGCATACGCCCTTTTTGGCCAACCAAGCAAGCTTGCAAAGGAAATCTGCACTACAATGAAGTCTCACTTCCCCCCGGTCAAAAGGGCCATCTGAAAAAAGTGTAAAATCCAGAAAGGCAGGACAGGCCATGGAGAACTGGGAGCCTTGTTATGCTGATGGGCGGGATGTCAATTGCCAACAGCCACTCGGGAGAAGTGTATGGTGTTTCCTGAAACATCTAAAAAACAAAGCAACAGAGCCTAGGGCACTTCCACTTATGGTCCTATAGCTTAGGGAAATTAAAATCAAAAAGACACAGCCACCCCAAAGGTTGGGACGGCTCTGTTTACAAGAACCTGGTTTACGGTACAAGTTCAATATCGCAGAAAGTGAAAAATGGATAAAGAAGTTGTGGTACTTACGTACAATGCAGTATCACTCAGCAATGAAATCTATGTCATCAGGCCCGTAGCAGCATAATGAGTGGATTCAGGTACGATGATTCTAACTGAAATAAGTCACACAGGAAAAGAAACATCATAAGATATCACTAATACACGGAATGTAACCTTGGCGACACAGGAACTGAATTACAAAACAGAACAGGGTCTCAAATTTAGAAACCCAACTTATGCTTGCTTAAGGGGAAAGGTGAGTTGGGGTGCTGCATAAAACCAGAGATTGAAATGAGCACAGATAAAGTTCCTTAAGCCAAATATGGAATAGACAAGAGCTACTCCTTGCTCAACGAAATGGACTCAACACCCCATATTAAATGCCTAAGAGTGTACCTGACTAGGAAGTATCTTAAAACCTATGGATTGCTATGTCTCTGAAAGAGAATCAAGTGTGTGTACAGGGGCATAAACGCAGCAGTGATAGGATTGGAGAGGTTCGGTGAGCAAATGAAGACCCTTTGAAGTCATATTGCATGGTACCCATTCCACGGGTCTCAACTCTCCAGGTTGAAGGTATTCTTCCTTCAGCTAAAACATGCATGTGGAACCCAGAGTATGATCAACCGTGTGATCGGGAGACGTGTTCCAATATGTGTCAGTTTTCGTCCCCTGGTACTCGGGTGCAACATTCCAGACGCTTTACTAACACTCTCCCGACTTGGAGAGTCAGTGCCTTTAACCTCCTGTTTGGCCCAGTTTGCAATTTCTGCGGAAGATGAACAGGAATAGGGAGAACCAATGACAGACTAGCTGGAGGTGTCTGGACGGGCAAATTTAACTCTCATTTCCCACCAGGAAGAGGAATTAACCAAAGGCTCAGCGTGCCGTGCCGGAACCAGATTAGGGCCTGAAGCCATCCTGCGGTGTTGCGGCCAGCTCACGAGAAAGTGAGTTGAAGAAAGGAGCTCAGGGGCACTGTAATTCACAAACCTGCAGAGTTATAAATGACAGCTATCGTCCAAAAATATACTGAAGTAAGGCTGCCAAGAGGACTTGAAAGCGGGGCAGAATTGCAGGAAACCGATTTCAGGAGGTAGACTGGAATTGCATTGAAAGCATAGGAAAAGAGGCAGAACGTCCACAATGATGCACTTGGCCAAAAAGGGCGTATGCGTTTTATCCTGAATATATTCAGGAAAAAACGCATACGCCCTTTTTGGCCAACCAAGCAAGCTTGCAAAGGAAATCTGCACTACAATGAAGTCTCACTTCCCCCCGGTCAAAAGGGCCATCTGAAAAAAGTGTAAAATCCAGAAAGGCAGGACAGGCCATGGAGAACTGGGAGCCTTGTTATGCTGATGGGCGGGATGTAAATTGCCAACAGCCACTCGGGAGAAGTGTATGGTGTTTCCTGAAACATCTAAAAAACAAAGCAACAGAGCCTAGGGCACTTCCACTTATGGTCCTATAGCTTAGGGAAATTAAAATCAAAAAGACACAGCCACCCCAAAGGTTGGGACGGCTCTGTTTACAAGAACCTGGTTTACGGTACAAGTTCAATATCGCAGAAAGTGAAAAATGGATAAAGAAGTTGTGGTACTTACGTACAATGCAGTATCACTCAGCAATGAAATCTATGTCATCAGGCCCGTAGCAGCATAATGAGTGGATTCAGGTACGATGATTCTAACTGAAATAAGTCACACAGGAAAAGAAACATCATAAGATATCACTAATACACGGAATGTAACCTTGGCGACACAGGAACTGAATTACAAAACAGAACAGGGTCTCAAATTTAGAAAACCAACTTATGCTTGCTTAAGGGGAAAGGTGAGTTGGGGTGCTGCATAAAACCAGAGATTGAAATGAGCACAGATAAAGTTCCTTAAGCCAAATATGGAATAGACAAGAGCTACTCCTTGCTCAACGAAATGGACTCAACACCCCATATTAAATGCCTAAGAGTGTACCTGACTAGGAAGTATCTTAAAACCTATGGATTGCTATGTCTCTGAAAGAGAATCAAGTGTGTGTACAGGGGCATAAACGCAGCAGTGATAGGATTGGAGAGGTTCGGTGAGCAAATGAAGACCCTTTGAAGTCATATTGCATGGTACCCATTCCACGGGTCTCAACTCTCCAGGTTGAAGGTATTCTTCCTTCAGCTAAAACATGCATGTGGAACCCAGAGTATGATCAACCGTGTGATCGGGAGACGTGTTCCAATATGTGTCAGTTTTCGTCCCCTGGTACTCGGGTGCAACATTCCAGACGCTTTACTAACACTGTCCCGACTTGGAGAGTCAGTGCCTTTAACCTCCTGTTTGGCCCAGTTTGCAATTTCTGCGGAAGATGAACAGGAATAGGGAGAACCAATGACAGACTAGCTGGAGGTGTCTGGACGGGCAAATTTAACTCTCATTTCCCACCAGGAAGAGGAATTAACCAAAGGCTCAGCGTGCCGTGCCGGAACCAGATTAGGGCCTGAAGCCATCCTGCGGTGTTGCGGCCAGCTCACGAGAAAGCGAGTTGAAGAAAGGAGCTCAGGGGCACTGTAATTCACAAACCTGCAGAGTTATAAATGACAGCTATCGTCCAAAAATATACTGAAGTAAGGCTGCCAAGAGTACTTGAAAGCGGGGCAGAATTGCAGGAAACCGATTTCAGGAGGTAGACTGGAATTGCATTGAAAGCATAGGAAAAGAGGCAGAACGTCCACAATGATGCACTTGGCCAAAAAGGGCGTATGCGTTTTTTCCTGAATATATTCAGGAAAAAACGCATACGCCCTTTTTGGCCAACCAAGCAAGCTTGCAAAGGAAATCTGCACTACAATGAAGTCTCACTTCCCCCCGGTCAAAAGGGCCATCTGAAAAAAGTGTAAAATCCAGAAAGGCAGGACAGGCCATGGAGAACTGGGAGCCTTGTTATGCTGATGGGCGGGATGTAAATTGCCAACAGCCACTCGGGAGAAGTGTATGGTGTTTCCTGAAACATCTAAAAAACAAAGCAACAGAGCCTAGGGCACTTCCACTTATGGTCCTATAGCTTAGGGAAATTAAAATCAAAAAGACACAGCCACCCCAAAGGTTGGGACGGCTCTGTTTACAAGAACCTGGTTTACGGTACAAGTTCAATATCGCAGAAAGTGAAAAATGGATAAAGAAGTTGTGGTACTTACGTACAATGCAGTATCACTCAGCAATGAAATCTATGTCATCAGGCCCATAGCAGCATAATGAGTGGATTCAGGTACGATGATTCTAACTGAAATAAGTCACACAGGAAAAGAAACATCATAAGATATCACTAATACACGGAATGTAACCTTGGCGACACAGGAACTGAATTACAAAACAGAACAGGGTCTCAAATTTAGAAAACCAACTTATGCTTGCTTAAGGGGAAAGGTGAGTTGGGGTGCTGCATAAAACCAGAGATTGAAATGAGCACAGATAAAGTTCCTTAAGCCAAATATGGAATAGACAAGAGCTACTCCTTGCTCAACGAAATGGACTCAACACCCCATATTAAATGCCTAAGAGTGTACCTGACTAGGAAGTATCTTAAAACCTATGGATTGCTATGTCTCTGAAAGAGAATCAAGTGTGTGTACAGGGGCATAAACGCAGCAGTGATAGGATTGGAGAGGTTCGGTGAGCAAATGAAGACCCTTTGAAGTCATATTGCATGGTACCCATTCCACGGGTCTCAACTCTCCAGGTTAAAGGTATTCTTCCTTCAGCTAAAACATGCATGTGGAACCCAGAGTATGATCAACCGTGTGATCGGGAGACGTGTTCCAATATGTGTCAGTTTTCGTCCCCTGGTACTCGGGTGCAACATTCCAGACGCTTTACTAACACTCTCCCGACTTGGAGAGTCAGTGCCTTTAACCTCCTGTTTGGCCCAGTTTGCAATTTCTGCGGAAGATGAACAGGAATAGGGAGAACCAATGAGAGACTAGCTGGAGGTGTCTGGACGGGCAAATTTAACTCTCATTTCCCACCAGGAAGAGGAATTAACCAAAGGCTCAGCGTGCCGTGCCGGAACCAGATTAGGGCCTGAAGCCATCCTGCGGTGTTGCGGCCAGCTCACGAGAAAGCGAGTTGAAGAAAGGAGCTCAGGGGCACTGTAATTCACAAACCTGCAGAGTTATAAATGACAGCTATCGTCCAAAAATATACTGAAGTAAGGCTGCCAAGAGGACTTGAAAGCGGGGCAGAATTGCAGGAAACCGATTTCAGGAGGTAGACTGGAATTGCATTGAAAGCATAGGAAAAGAGGCAGAACGTCCACAATGATGCACTTGGCCAAAAAGGGCGTATGCGTTTTTTCCTGAATATATTCAGGAAAAAACGCATACGCCCTTTTTGGCCAACCAAGCAAGCTTGCAAAGGAAATCTGCACTACAATGAAGTCTCACTTCCCCCCGGTCAAAAGGGCCATCTGAAAAAAGTGTAAAATCCAGAAAGGCAGGACAGGCCATGGAGAACTGGGAGCCTTGTTATGCTGATGGGCGGGATGTAAATTGCCAACAGCCACTCGGGAGAAGTGTATGGTGTTTCCTGAAACATCTAAAAAACAAAGCAACAGAGCCTAGGGCACTTCCACTTATGGTCCTATAGCTTAGGGAAATTAAAATCAAAAAGACACAGCCACCCCAAAGGTTGGGACGGCTCTGTTTACAAGAACCTGGTTTACGGTACAAGTTCAATATCGCAGAAAGTGAAAAATGGATAAAGAAGTTGTGGTACTTACGTACAATGCAGTATCACTCAGCAATGAAATCTATGTCATCAGGCCCGTAGCAGCATAATGAGTGGATTCAGGTACGATGATTCTAACTGAAATAAGTCACACAGGAAAAGAAACATCATAAGATATCACTAATACACGGAATGTAACCTTGGCGACACAGGAACTGAATTACAAAACAGAACAGGGTCTCAAATTTAGAAAACCAACTTATGCTTGCTTAAGGGGAAAGGTGAGTTGGGGTGCTGCATAAAACCAGAGATTGAAATGAGCACAGATAAAGTTCCTTAAGCCAAATATGGAATAGACAAGAGCTACTCCTTGCTCAACGAAATGGACTCAACACCCCATATTAAATGCCTAAGAGGGTACCTGACTAGGAAGTATCTTAAAACCTATGGATTGCTATGTCTCTGAAAGAGAATCAAGTGTGTGTACAGGGGCATAAACGCAGCAGTGATAGGATTGGAGAGGTTCGGTGAGCAAATGAAGACCCTTTGAAGTCATATTGCATGGTACCCATTCCACGGGTCTCAACTCTCCAGGTTGAAGGTATTCTTCCTTCAGCTAAAACATGCATGTGGAACCCAGAGTATGATCAACCGTGTGATCGGGAGACGTGTTCCAATATGTGTCAGTTTTCGTCCCCTGGTACTCGGGTGCAACATTCCAGACGCTTTACTAACACTCTCCCGACTTGGAGAGTCAGTGCCTTTAACCTCCTGTTTGGCCCAGTTTGCAATTTCTGCGGAAGATGAACAGGAATAGGGAGAACCAATGACAGACTAGCTGGAGGTGTCTGGACGGGCAAATTTAACTCTCATTTCCCACCAGGAAGAGGAATTAACCAAAGGCTCAGCGTGCCGTGCCGGAACCAGATTAGGGCCTGAAGCCATCCTGCGGTGTTGCGGCCAGCTCACGAGAAAGCGAGTTGAAGAAAGGAGCTCAGGGGCACTGTAATTCACAAACCTGCAGAGTTATAAATGACAGCTATCGTCCAAAAATATACTGAAGTAAGGCTGCCAAGAGGACTTGAAAGCGGGGCAGAATTGCAGGAAACCGATTTCAGGAGGTAGACTGGAATTGCATTGAAAGCATAGGAAAAGAGGCAGAACGTCCACAATGATGCACTTGGCCAAAAAGGGCGTATGCGTTTTTTCCTGAATATATTCAGGAAAAAACGCATACGCCCTTTTTGGCCAACCAAGCAAGCTTGCAAAGGAAATCTGCACTACAATGAAGTCTCACTTCCCCCCGGTCAAAAGGGCCATCTGAAAAAAGTGTAAAATCCAGAAAGGCAGGACAGGCCATGGAGAACTGGGAGCCTTGTTATGCTGATGGGCGGGATGTAAATTGCCAACAGCCACTCGGGAGAAGTGTATGGTGTTTCCTGAAACATCTAAAAAACAAAGCAACAGAGCCTAGGGCACTTCCACTTATGGTCCTATAGCTTAGGGAAATTAAAATCAAAAAGACACAGCCACCCCAAAGGTTGGGACGGCTCTGTTTACAAGAACCTGGTTTACGGTACAAGTTCAATATCGCAGAAAGTGAAAAATGGATAAAGAAGTTGTGGTACTTACGTACAATGCAGTATCACTCAGCAATGAAATCTATGTCATCAGGCCCGTAGCAGCATAATGAGTGGATTCAGGTACGATGATTCTAACTGAAATAAGTCACACAGGAAAAGAAACATCATAAGATATCACTAATACACGGAATGTAACCTTGGCGACACAGGAACTGAATTACAAAACAGAACAGGGTCTCAAATTTAGAAAACCAACTTATGCTTGCTTAAGGGGAAAGGTGAGTTGGGGTGCTGCATAAAACCAGAGATTGAAATGAGCACAGATAAAGTTCCTTAAGCCAAATATGGAATAGACAAGAGCTACTCCTTGCTCAACGAAATGGACTCAACACCCCATATTAAATGCCTAAGAGTGTACCTGACTAGGAAGTATCTTAAAACCTATGGATTGCTATGTCTCTGAAAGAGAATCAAGTGTGTGTACAGGGGCATAAACGCAGCAGTGATAGGATTGGAGAGGTTCGGTGAGCAAATGAAGACCCTTTGAAGTCATATTGCATGGTACCCATTCCACGGGTCTCAACTCTCCAGGTTGAAGGTATTCTTCCTTCAGCTAAAACATGCATGTGGAACCCAGAGTATGATCAACCGTGTGATCGGGAGACGTGTTCCAATATGTGTCAGTTTTCGTCCCCTGGTACTCGGGTGCAACATTCCAGACGCTTTACTAACACTCTCCCGACTTGGAGAGTCAGTGCCTTTAACCTCCTGTTTGGCCCAGTTTGCAATTTCTGCGGAAGATGAACAGGAATAGGGAGAACCAATGACAGACTAGCTGGAGGTGTCTGGACGGGCAAATTTAACTCTCATTTCCCACCAGGAAGAGGAATTAACCAAAGGCTCAGCGTGCCGTGCCGGAACCAGATTAGGGCCTGAAGCCATCCTGCGGTGTTGCGGCCAGCTCACGAGAAAGCAAGTTGAAGAAAGGAGCTCAGGGGCACTGTAATTCACAAACCTGCAGAGTTATAAATGACAGCTATCGTCCAAAAATATACTGAAGTAAGGCTGCCAAGAGGACTTGAAAGCGGGGCAGAATTGCAGGAAACCGATTTCAGGAGGTAGACTGGAATTGCATTGAAAGCATAGGAAAAGAGGCAGAACGTCCACAATGATGCACTTGGCCAAAAAGGGCGTATGCGTTTTTTCCTGAATATATTCAGGAAAAAACGCATACGCCCTTTTTGGCCAACCAAGCAAGCTTGCAAAGGAAATCTGCACTACAATGAAGTCTCACTTCCCCCCGGTCAAAAGGGCCATCTGAAAAAAGTGTAAAATCCAGAAAGGCAGGACAGGCCATGGAGAACTGGGAGCCTTGTTATGCTGATGGGCGGGATGTAAATTGCCAACAGCCACTCGGGAGAAGTGTATGGTGTTTCCTGAAACATCTAAAAAACAAAGCAACAGAGCCTAGGGCACTTCCACTTATGGTCCTATAGCTTAGGGAAATTAAAATCAAAAAGACACAGCCACCCCAAAGGTTGGGACGGCTCTGTTTACAAGAACCTGGTTTACGGTACAAGTTCAATATCGCAGAAAGTGAAAAATGGATAAAGAAGTTGTGGTACTTACGTACAATGCAGTATCACTCAGCAATGAAATCTATGTCATCAGGCCCGTAGCAGCATAATGAGTGGATTCAGGTACGATGATTCTAACTGAAATAAGTCACACAGGAAAAGAAACATCATAAGATATCACTAATACACGGAATGTAACCTTGGCGACAGAGGAACTGAATTACAAAACAGAACAGGGTCTCAAATTTAGAAAACCAACTTATGCTTGCTTAAGGGGAAAGGTGAGTTGGGGTGCTGCATAAAACCAGAGATTGAAATGAGCACAGATAAAGTTCCTTAAGCCAAATATGGAATAGACAAGAGCTACTCCTTGCTCAACGAAATGGACTCAACACCCCATATTAAATGCCTAAGAGTGTACCTGACTAGGAAGTATCTTAAAACCTATGGATTGCTATGTCTCTGAAAGAGAATCAAGTGTGTGTACAGGGGCATAAACGCAGCAGTGATAGGATTGGAGAGGTTCGGTGAGCAAATGAAGACCCTTTGAAGTCATATTGCATGGTACCCATTCCACGGGTCTCAACTCTCCAGGTTGAAGGTATTCTTCCTTCAGCTAAAACATGCATGTGGAACCCAGAGTATGATCAACCGTGTGATCGGGAGACGTGTTCCAATATGTGTCAGTTTTCGTCCCCTGGTACTCGGGTGCAACATTCCAGACGCTTTACTAACACTCTCCCGACTTGGAGAGTCAGTGCCTTTAACCTCCTGTTTGGCCCAGTTTGCAATTTCTGCGGAAGATGAACAGGAATAGGGAGAACCCATGACAGACTAGCTGGAGGTGTCTGGACGGGCAAATTTAACTCTCATTTCCCACCAGGAAGAGGAATTAACCAAAGGCTCAGCGTGCCGTGCCGGAACCAGATTAGGGCCTGAAGCCATCCTGCGGTGTTGCGGCCAGCTCACGAGAAAGCGAGTTGAAGAAAGGAGCTCAGGGGCACTGTAATTCACAAACCTGCAGAGTTATAAATGACAGCTATCGTCCAAAAATATACTGAAGTAAGGCTGCCAAGAGGACTTGAAAGCGGGGCAGAATTGCAGGAAACCGATTTCAGGAGGTAGACTGGAATTGCATTGAAAGCATAGGAAAAGAGGCAGAACGTCCACAATGATGCACTTGGCCAAAAAGGGCGTATGCGTTTTTTCCTGAATATATTCAGGAAAAAACGCATACGCCCTTTTTGGCCAACCAAGCAAGCTTGCAAAGGAAATCTGCACTACAATGAAGTCTCACTTCCCCCCGGTCAAAAGGGCCATCTGAAAAAAGTGTAAAATCCAGAAAGGCAGGACAGGCCATGGAGAACTGGCAGCCTTGTTATGCTGATGGGCGGGATGTAAATTGCCAACAGCCACATGGAAGAAGTGTATGGTGTTTCCTGAAACATCTAAAAAACAAAGCAACAGAGCCTAGGGCACTTCCACTTATGGTCCTATAGATTAGGGAAATTAAAATCAAAAAGACACAGCCACCCCAAAGGTTGGGACGGCTCTGTTTACAAGAACCTGGTTTACGGTACAAGTTCAATATCGCAGAAAGTGAAAAATGGATAAAGAAGTTGTGGTACTTACGTACAATGCAGTATCACTCAGCAATGAAATCTATGTCATCAGGCCCGTAGCAGCATAATGAGTGGATTCAGGTACGATGATTCTAACTGAAATAAGTCACACAGGAAAAGAAACATCATAAGATATCACTAATACACGGAATGTAACCTTGGCGACACAGGAACTGAATTACAAAACAGAACAGGGTCTCAAATTTAGAAAACCAACTTATGCTTGCTTAAGGGGAAAGGTGAGTTGGGGTGCTGCATAAAACCAGAGATTGAAATGAGCACAGATAAAGTTCCTTAAGCCAAATATGGAATAGACAAGAGCTACTCCTTGCTCAACGAAATGGACTCAACACCCCATATTAAATGCCTAAGAGTGTACCTGACTAGGAAGTATCTTAAAACCTATGGATTGCTATGTCTCTGAAAGAGAATCAAGTGTGTGTACAGGGGCATAAACGCAGCAGTGATAGGATTGGAGAGGTTCGGTGAGCAAATGAAGACCCTTTGAAGTCATATTGCATGGTACCCATTCCACGGGTCTCAACTCTCCAGGTTGAAGGTATTCTTCCTTCAGCTAAAACATGCATGTGGAACCCAGAGTATGATCAACCGTGTGATCGGGAGACGTGTTCCAATATGTGTCAGTTTTCGTCCCCTGGTACTCGGGTGCAACATTCCAGACGCTTTACTAACACTCTCCCGACTTGGAGAGTCAGTGCCTTTAACCTCCTGTTTGGCCCAGTTTGCAATTTCTGCGGAAGATGAACAGGAATAGGGAGAACCAATGACAGACTAGCTGGAGGTGTCTGGACGGGCAAATTTAACTCTCATTTCCCACCAGGAAGAGGAATTAACCAAAGGCTCAGCGTGCCGTGCCGGAACCAGATTAGGGCCTGAAGCCATCCTGCGGTGTTGCTGCCAGCTCACGAGAAAGCGAGTTGAAGAAAGGAGCTCAGGGGCACTGTAATTCACAAACCTGCAGAGTTATAAATGACAGCTATCGTCCAAAAATATACTGAAGTAAGGCTGCCAAGAGGACTTGAAAGCGGGGCAGAATTGCAGGAAACCGATTTCAGGAGGTAGACTGGAATTGCATTTAAAGCATAGGAAAAGAGGCAGAACGTCCACAATGATGCACTTGGCCAAAAAGGGCGTATGCGTTTTTTCCTGAATATATTCAGGAAAAAACGCATACGCCCTTTTTGGCCAACCAAGCAAGCTTGCAAAGGAAATCTGCACTACAATGAAGTCTCACTTCCCCCCGGTCAAAAGGGCCATCTGAAAAAAGTGTAAAATCCAGAAAGGCAGGACAGGCCATGGAGAACTGGGAGCCTTGTTATGCTGATGGGCGGGATGTAAATTGCCAACAGCCACTCGGGAGAAGTGTATGGTGTTTCCTGAAACATCTAAAAAACAAAGCAACAGAGCCTAGGGCACTTCCACTTATGGTCCTATAGCTTAGGGAAATTAAAATCAAAAAGACACAGCCACCCCAAAGGTTGGGACGGCTCTGTTTACAAGAACCTGGTTTACGGTACAAGTTCAATATCGCAGAAAGTGAAAAATGGATAAAGAAGTTGTGGTACTTACGTACAATGCAGTATCACTCAGCAATGAAATCTATGTCATCAGGCCCGTAGCAGCATAATGAGTGGATTCAGGTACGATGATTCTAACTGAAATAAGTCACACAGGAAAAGAAACATCATAAGATATCACTAATACACGGAATGTAAACTTGGCTACACAGGAACTGAATTACAAAACAGAACAGGGTCTCAAATTTAGAAAACCAACTTATGCTTGCTTAAGGGGAAAGGTGAGTTGAGGTGCTGCATAAAACCAGAGATTGAAATGAGCACAGATAAAGTTCCTTAAGCCAAATATGGAATAGACAAGAGCTACTCCTTGCTCAACGAAATGGACTCAACACCCCATATTAAATGCCTAAGAGTGTACCTGACTAGGAAGTATCTTAAAACCTATGGATTGCTATGTCTCTGAAAGAGAATCAAGTGTGTGTACAGGGGCATAAACGCAGCAGTGATAGGATTGGAGAGGTTCGGTGAGCAAATGAAGACCCTTTGAAGTCATATTGCATGGTACCCATTCCACGGGTCTCAACTCTCCAGGTTTAAGGTATTCTTCCTTCAGCTAAAACATGCATGTGGAACCCAGAGTATGATCAACCGTGTGATCGGGAGACGTGTTCCAATATGTGTCAGTTTTCGTCCCCTGGTACTCGGGTGCAACATTCCAGACGCTTTACTAACACTCTCCCGACTTGGAGAGTCAGTGCCTTTAACCTCCTGTTTGGCCCAGTTTGCAATTTCTGCGGAAGATGAACAGGAATAGGGAGAACCAATGACAGACTAGCTGGAGGTGTCTGGACGGGCAAATTTAACTCTCATTTCCCACCAGGAAGAGGAATTAACCAAAGGCTCAGCGTGCCGTGCCGGAACCAGATTAGGGCCTGAAGCCATCCTGCGGTGTTGCGGCCAGCTCACGAGAAAGCGAGTTGAAGAAAGGAGCTCAGGGGCACTGTAATTCACAAACCTGCAGAGTTATAAATGACAGCTATCGTCCAAAAATATACTGAAGTAAGGCTGCCAAGAGGACTTGAAAGCGGGGCAGAATTGCAGGAAACCGATTTCAGGAGGTAGACTGGAATTGCATTGAAAGCATAGGAAAAGAGGCAGAACGTCCACAATGATGCACTTGGCCAAAAAGGGCGTATGCGTTTTTTCCTGAATATATTCAGGAAAAAACGCATACGCCCTTTTTGGCCAACCAAGCAAGCTTGCAAAGGAAATCTGCACTACAATGAAGTCTCACTTCCCCCCGGTCAAAAGGGCCATCTGAAAAAAGTGTAAAATCCAGAAAGGCAGGACAGGCCATGGAGAACTGGGAGCCTTGTTATGCTGATGGGCGGGATGTAAATTGCCAACAGCCACTCAGGAGAAGTGTATGGTGTTTCCTGAAACATCTAAAAAACAAAGCAACAGAGCCTAGGGCACTTCCACTTATGGTCCTATAGCTTAGGGAAATTAAAATCAAAAAGACACAGCCACCCCAAAGGTTGGGACGGCTCTGTTTACAAGAACCTGGTTTACGGTACAAGTTCAATATCGCAGAAAGTGAAAAATGGATAAAGAAGTTGTGGTACTTACGTACAATGCAGTATCACTCAGCAATGAAATCTATGTCATCAGGCCCGTAGCAGCATAATGAGTGGATTCAGGTACGATGATTCTAACTGAAATAAGTCACACAGGAAAAGAAACATCATAAGATATCACTAATACACGGAATGTAACCTTGGCGACACAGGAACTGAATTACAAAACAGAACAGGGTCTCAAATTTAGAAACCCAACTTATGCTTGCTTAAGGGGAAAGGTGAGTTGGGGTGCTGCATAAAACCAGAGATTGAAATGAGCACAGATAAAGTTCCTTAAGCCAAATATGGAATAGACAAGAGCTACTCCTTGCTCAACGAAATGGACTCAACACCCCATATTAAATGCCTAAGAGTGTACCTGACTAGGAAGTATCTTAAAACCTATGGATTGCTATGTCTCTGAAAGAGAATCAAGTGTGTGTACAGGGGCATAAACGCAGCAGTGATAGGATTGGAGAGGTTCGGTGAGCAAATGAAGACCCTTTGAAGTCATATTGCATGGTACCCATTCCACGGGTCTCAACTCTCCAGGTTTAAGGTATTCTTCCTTCAGCTAAAACATGCATGTGGAACCCAGAGTATGATCAACCGTGTGATCGGGAGACGTGTTCCAATATGTGTCAGTTTTCGTCCCCTGGTACTCGGGTGCAACATTCCAGACGCTTTACTAACACTCTCCTGACTTGGAGAGTCAGTGCCTTTAACCTCCTGTTTGGCCCAGTTTGCAATTTCTGCGGAAGATGAACAGGAATAGGGAGAACCAATGACAGACTAGCTGGAGGTGTCTGGACGGGCAAATTTAACTCTCATTTCCCACCAGGAAGAGGAATTAACCAAAGGCTCAGCGTGCCGTGCCGGAACCAGATTAGGGCCTGAAGCCATCCTGCGGTGTTGCGGCCAGCTCACGAGAAAGCGAGTTGAAGAAAGGAGCTCAGGGGCACTGTAATTCACAAATCTGCAGAGTTATAAATGACAGCTATCGTCCAAAAATATACTGAAGTAAGGCTGCCAAGAGGACTTGAAAGCGGGGCAGAATTGCAGGAAACCGATTTCAGGAGGTAGACTGGAATTGCATTGAAAGCATAGGAAAAGAGGCAGAACGTCCACAATGATGCACTTGGCCAAAAAGGGCGTATGCGTTTTTTCCTGAATATATTCAGGAAAATACGCATACGCTCTTTTTGGCCAACCAAGCAAGCTTGCAAAGGAAATCTGCACTACAATGAAGTCTCACTTCCCCCCGGTCAAAAGGGCCATCTGAAAAAAGTGTAAAATCCAGAAAGGCAGGACAGGCCATGGAGAACTGGGAGCCTTGTTATGCTGATGGGCGGGATGTAAATTGCCAACAGCCACTCGGGAGAAGTGTATGGTGTTTCCTGAAACATCTAAAAAACAAAGCAACAGAGCCTAGGGCACTTCCACTTATGGTCCTATAGATTAGGGAAATTAAAATCAAAAAGACACAGCCACCCCAAAGGTTGGGACGGCTCTGTTTACAAGAACCTGGTTTACGGTACAAGTTCAATATCGCAGAAAGTGAAAAATGGATAAAGAAGTTGTGGTACTTACGTACAATGCAGTATCACTCAGCAATGAAATCTATGTCATCAGGCCCGTAGCAGCATAATGAGTGGATTCAGGTACGATGATTCTAACTGAAATAAGTCACACAGGAAAAGAAACATCATAAGATATCACTAATACACGGAATGTAAACTTGGCTACACAGGAACTGAATTACAAAACAGAACAGGGTCTCAAATTTAGAAAACCAACTTATGCTTGCTTAAGGGGAAAGGTGAGTTGAGGTGCTGCATAAAACCAGAGATTGAAATGAGCACAGATAAAGTTCCTTAAGCCAAATATGGAATAGACAAGAGCTACTCCTTGCTCAACGAAATGGACTCAACACCCCATATTAAATGCCTAAGAGTGTACCTGACTAGGAAGTATCTTAAAACCTATGGATTGCTATGTCTCTGAAAGAGAATCAAGTGTGTGTACAGGGGCATAAACGCAGCAGTGATAGGATTGGAGAGGTTCGGTGAGCAAATGAAGACCCTTTGAAGTCATATTGCATGGTACCCATTCCACGGGTCTCAACTCTCCAGGTTTAAGGTATTCTTCCTTCAGCTAAAACATGCATGTGGAACCCAGAGTATGATCAACCGTGTGATCGGGAGACGTGTTCCAATATGTGTCAGTTTTCGTCCCCTGGTACTCGGGTGCAACATTCCAGACGCTTTACTAACACTCTCCCGACTTGGAGAGTCAGTGCCTTTAACCTCCTGTTTGGCCCAGTTTGCAATTTCTGCGGAAGATGAACAGGAAGAGGGAGAACCAATGACAGACTAGCTGGAGGTGTCTGGACGGGCAAATTTAACTCTCATTTCCCACCAGGAAGAGGAATTAACCAAAGGCTCAGCGTGCCGTGCCGGAACCAGATTAGGGCCTGAAGCCATCCTGCGGTGTTGCGGCCAGCTCACGAGAAAGCGAGTTGAAGAAAGGAGCTCAGGGGCACTGTAATTCACAAACCTGCAGAGTTATAAATGACAGCTATCGTCCAAAAATATACTGAAGTAAGGCTGCCAAGAGGACTTGAAAGCGGGGCAGAATTGCAGGAAACCGATTTCAGGAGGTAGACTGGAATTGCATTTAAAGCATAGGAAAAGAGGCAGAACGTCCACAATGATGCACTTGGCCAAAAAGGGCGTATGCGTTTTTTCCTGAATATATTCAGGAAAAAACGCATACGCCCTTTTTGGCCAACCAAGCAAGCTTGCAAAAGAAATCTGCACTACAATGAAGTCTCACTTCCCCGCGGTCAAAAGGGCCATCTGAAAAAAGTGTAAAATCCAGAAAGGCAGGACAGGCCATGGAGAACTGGGAGCCTTGTTATGCTGATGGGCGGGATGTAAATTGCCAACAGCCACTCGGGAGAAGTGTATGGTGTTTCCTGAAACATCTAAAAAACAAAGCAACAGAGCCTAGGGCACTTCCACTTATGGTCCTATAGCTTAGGGAAATTAAAATCAAAAAGACACAGCCACCCCAAAGGTTGGGACGGCTCTGTTTACAAGAACCTGGTTTACGGTACAAGTTCAATATCGCAGAAAGTGAAAAATGGATAAAGAAGTTGTGGTACTTACGTACAATGCAGTATCACTCAGCAATGAAATCTATGTCATCAGGCCCATAGCAGCATAATGAGTGGATTCAGGTACGATGATTCTAACTGAAATAAGTCACACAGGAAAAGAAACATCATAAGATATCACTAATACACGGAATGTAAACTTGGCTACACAGGAACTGAATTACAAAACAGAACAGGGTCTCAAATTTAGAAAACCAACTTATGCTTGCTTAAGGGGAAAGGTGAGTTGAGGTGCTGCATAAAACCAGAGATTGAAATGAGCACAGATAAAGTTCCTTAAGCCAAATATGGAATAGACAAGAGCTACTCCTTGCTCAACGAAATGGACTCAACACCCCATATTAAATGCCTAAGAGTGTACCTGACTAGGAAGTATCTTAAAACCTATGGATTGCTATGTCTCTGAAAGAGAATCAAGTGTGTGTACAGGGGCATAAACGCAGCAGTGATAGGATTGGAGAGGTTCGGTGAGCAAATGAAGACCCTTTGAAGTCATATTGCATGGTACCCATTCCACGGGTCTCAACTCTCCAGGTTGAAGGTATTCTTCCTTCAGCTAAAACATGCATGTGGAACCCAGAGTATGATCAACCGTGTGATCGGGAGACGTGTTCCAATATGTGTCAGTTTTCGTCCCCTGGTACTCGGGTGCAACATTCCAGACGCTTTACTAACACTCTCCCGACTTGGAGAGTCAGTGCCTTTAAGCTCCTGTTTGGCCCAGTTTGCAATTTCTGCGGAAGATGAACAGGAATAGGGAGAACCAATGACAGACTAGCTGGAGGTGTCTGGACGGGCAAATTTAACTCTCATTTCCCACCAGGAAGAGGAATTAACCAAAGGCTCAGCGTGCCGTGCCGGAACCAGATTAGGGCCTGAAGCCATCCTGCGGTGTTGCGGCCAGCTCACGAGAAAGCGAGTTGAAGAAAGGAGCTCAGGGGCACTGTAATTCACAAACCTGCAGAGTTATAAATGACAGCTATCGTCCAAAAATATACTGAAGTAAGGCTGCCAAGAGGACTTGAAAGCGGGGCAGAATTGCAGGAAACCGATTTCAGGAGGTAGACTGGAATTGCATTTAAAGCATAGGAAAAGAGGCAGAACGTCCACAATGATGCACTTGGCCAAAAAGGGCGTATGCGTTTTTTCCTGAATATATTCAGGAAAAAACGCATACGCCCTTTTTGGCCAACCAAGCAAGCTTGCAAAGGAAATCTGCACTACAATGAAGTCTCACTTCCCCCCGGTCAAAAGGGCCATCTGAAAAAAGTGTAAAATCCAGAAAGGCAGGACAGGCCATGGAGAACTGGGAGCCTTGTTATGCTGATGGGCGGGATGTAAATTGCCAACAGCCACTCGGGAGAAGTGTATGGTGTTTCCTGAAACATCTAAAAAACAAAGCAACAGAGCCTAGGGCACTTCCACTTATGGTCCTATAGCTTAGGGAAATTAAAATCAAAAGACACAGCCACCCCAAAGGTTGGGACAGCTCTGTTTACAAGAACCTGGTTTACGGTACAAGTTCAATATCGCAGAAAGTGAAAAATGGATAAAGAAGTTGTGGTACTTACGTACAATGCAATATCACTCAGCAATGAAATCTATGTCATCAGGCCCGTAGCAGCATAATGAGTGGATTCAGGTATGATGATTCTAACTGAAATAAGTCACACAGAAAAAGAAACATCATAAGATATCACTAATACACGGAATGTAAACTTGGCTACACAGGAACTGAATTCCAAAACAGAACAGGGTCTCAAATTTAGAAAACCAACTTATGCTTGCTTAAGGGGAAAGGTGAGTTGGGGTGCTGCATAAAACCAGAGATTGAAATGAGCACAGATAAAGTTCCTTAAGCCAAATATGGAATAGACAAGAGCTACTCCTTGCTCAACGAAATGGACTCAACACCCCATATTAAATGCCTAAGAGTGTACCTGACTAGGAAGTATCTTAAAACCTATGGATTGCTATGTCTCTGAAAGAGAATCAAGTGTGTGTACAGGGGCATAAACGCAGCAGTGATAGGATTGGAGAGGTTCGGTGAGCAAATGAAGACCCTTTGAAGTCATATTGCATGGTATCCATTCCACGGGTCTCAACTCTCCAGTTTTAAGGTATTCTTCCTTCAGCTAAAACATGCATGTGGAACCCAGAGTATGATCAACCGTGTGATCGGGACACGTGTTCAAATATGTCTCAGTTTTCGTCCCCTGGTACTCGGGTGCAACATTCCAGACGCTTTACTAACACTCTCCCGACTTGGAGAGTCAGTGCCTTTAACCTCCTGTTTGGCCCAGTTTGCAATTTCTGCGGAAGATGAACAGGAATAGGGAGAACCAATGAGAGACTAGCTGGAGGTGTCTGGACGGGCAAATTTAACTCTCATTTCCCACCAGGAAGAGGAATTAACCAAAGGCTCAGCGTGCCGTGCCGGAACCAGATTAGGGCCTGAAGCCATCCTGCGGTGTTGCGGCCAGCTCACGAGAAAGCGAGTTGAAGAAAGGAGCTCAGGGGCACTGTAATTCACAAACCTGCAGAGTTATAAATGACAGCTATCGTCCAAAAATATACTGAAGTAAGGCTGCCAAGAGGACTTGAAAGCGGGGCAGAATTGCAGGAAACCGATTTCAGGAGGTAGACTGGAATTGCATTGAAAGCATAGGAAAAGAGGCAGAACGTCCACAATGATGCACTTGGCCAAAAAGGGCGTATGCGTTTTTTCCTGAATATATTCAGGAAAAAACGCATACGCCCTTTTTGGCCAACCAAGCAAGCTTGCAAAGGAAATCTGCACTACAATGAAGTCTCACTTCCCCCCGGTCAAAAGGGCCATCTGAAAAAAGTGTAAAATCCAGAAAGGCAGGACAGGCCATGGAGAACTGGGAGCCTTGTTATGCTGATGGGCGGGATGTCAATTGCCAACAGCCACTCGGGAGAAGTGTATGGTGTTTCCTGAAACATCTAAAAAACAAAGCAACAGAGCCTAGGGCACTTCCACTTATGGTCCTATAGCTTAGGGAAATTAAAATCAAAAAGACACAGCCACCCCAAAGGTTGGGACGGCTCTGTTTACAAGAACCTGGTTTACGGTACAAGTTCAATATCGCAGAAAGTGAAAAATGGATAAAGAAGTTGTGGTACTTACGTACAATGCAGTATCACTCAGCAATGAAATCTATGTCATCAGGCCCGTAGCAGCATAATGAGTGGATTCAGGTACGATGATTGTAACTGAAATAAGTCACACAGAAAAAGAAACATCATAAGATATCACTAATACACGGAATGTAAACTTGGCGACACAGGAACTGAATTACAAAACAGAACAGGGTCTCAAATTTAGAAACCCAACTTATGCTTGCTTAAGGGGAAAGGTGAGTTGGGGTGCTGCATAAAACCAGAGATTGAAATGAGCACAGATAAAGTTCCTTAAGCCAAATATGGAATAGACAAGAGCTACTCCTTGCTCAACGAAATGGACTCAACACCCCATATTAAATGCCTAAGAGTGTACCTGACTAGGAAGTATCTTAAAACCTATGGATTGCTATGTCTCTGAAAGAGAATCAAGCGTGTGTACAGGGGCATAAACGCAGCAGTGATAGGATTGGAGAGGTTCGGTGAGCAAATGAAGACCCTTTGAAGTCATATTGCATGGTACCCATTCCACGGGTCTCAACTCTCCAGGTTTAAGGTATTCTTCCTTCAGCTAAAACATGCATGTGGAACCCAGAGTATGATCAACCGTGTGATCGGGAGACGTGTTCCAATATGTGTCAGTTTTCGTCCCCTGGTACTCGGGTGCAACATTCCAGACGCTTTACTAACACTCTCCCGACTTGGAGAGTCAGTGCCTTTAACCTCCTGTTTGGCCCAGTTTGCAATTTCTGCGGAAGATGAACAGGAGTAGGGAGAACCAATGACAGACTAGCTGGAGGTGTCTGGACGGGCAAATTTAACTCTCATTTCCCACCAGGAAGAGGAATTAACCAAAGGCTCAGTGTGCCGTGCCGGAACCAGATTAGGGCCTGAAGCCATCCTGCGGTGTTGCGGCCAGCTCACGAGAAAGCGAGTTGAAGAAAGGAGCTCAGGGGCACTGTAATTCACAAACTTGCAGAGTTATAAATGACAGCTATCGTCCAAAAATATACTGAAGTAAGGCTGCCAAGAGGACTTGAAAGCGGGGCAGAATTGCAGGAAACCGATTTCAGGAGGTAGACTGGAATTGCATTGAAAGCATAGGAAAAGAGGCAGAACGTCCACAATGATGCACTTGGCCAAAAAGGGCGTATGCGTTTTTTCCTGAATATATTCAGGAAAAAACGCATACGCCCTTTTTGGCCAACCAAGCAAGCTTGCAAAGGAAATCTGCACTACAATGAAGTCTCACTTCCCCCCGGTCAAAAGGGCCATCTGAAAAAAGTGTAAAATCCAGAAAGGCAGGACAGGCCATGGAGAACTGGGAGCCTTGTTATGCTGATGGGCGGGATGTCAATTGCCAACAGCCACTCGGGAGAAGTGTATGGTGTTTCCTGAAACATCTAAAAAACAAAGCAACAGAGCCTAGGGCACTTCCACTTATGGTCCTATAGCTTAGGGAAATTAAAATCAAAAAGACACAGCCACCCCAAAGGTTGGGACGGCTCTGTTTACAAGAACCTGGTTTACGGTACAAGTTCAATATCGCAGAAAGTGAAAAATGGATAAAGAAGTTGTGGTACTTACGTACAATGCAGTATCACTCAGCAATGAAATCTATGTCATCAGGCCCGTAGCAGCATAATGAGTGGATTCAGGTACGATGATTCTAACTGAAATAAGTCACACAGGAAAAGAAACATCATAAGATATCACTAATACACGGAATGTAACCTTGGCGACACAGGAACTGAATTACAAAACAGAACAGGGTCTCAAATTTAGAAACCCAACTTATGCTTGCTTAAGGGGAAAGGTGAGTTGGGGTGCTGCATAAAACCAGAGATTGAAATGAGCACAGATAAAGTTCCTTAAGCCAAATATGGAATAGACAAGAGCTACTCCTTGCTCAACGAAATGGACTCAACATCCCATATTAAACACCTAAGAATATACCTGACTAGGAAGTATCTTAAAACCTATGGATTGCTATGTCTCTGAAAGAGAATCAAGCGTGTGTACAGGGGCATAAACGCAGCAGTGATAGGATTGGAGAGGTTCGGTGAGCAAATGAAGACCCTTTGAAGTCATATTGCATGGTACCCATTCCACGGGTCTCAACTCTCCAGGTTGAAGGTATTCTTCCTTCAGCTAAAACATGCATGTGGAACCCAGAGTATGATCAACCGTGTGATCGGGAGACGTGTTCCAATATGTGTCAGTTTTCGTCCCCTGGTACTCGGGTGCAACATTCCAGACGCTTTACTAACACTCTCCCGACTTGGAGAGTCAGTGCCTTTAACCTCCTGTTTGGCCCAGTTTGCAATTTCTGCGGAAGATGAACAGGAATAGGGAGAACCAATGACAGACTAGCTGGAGGTGTCTGGACGGGCAAATTTAACTCTCATTTCCCACCAGGAAGAGGAATTAACCAAAGGCTCAGCGTGCCGTGCCGGAACCAGATTAGGGCCTGAAGCCATCCTGCGGTGTTGCGGCCAGCTCACGAGAAAGCGAGTTGAAGAAAGGAGCTCAGGGGCACTGTAATTCACAAACCTGCAGAGTTATAAATGACAGCTATCGTCCAAAAATATACTGAAGTAAGGCTGCCAAGAGGACTTGAAAGCGGGGCAGAATTGCAGGAAACCGATTTCAGGAGGTAGACTGGAATTGCATTGAAAGCATAGGAAAAGAGGCAGAACGTCCACAATGATGCACTTGGCCAAAAAGGGCGTATGCGTTTTTTCCTGAATATATTCAGGAAAAAACGCATACGCCCTTTTTGGCCAACCAAGCAAGCTTGCAAAGGAAATCTGCACTACAATGAAGTCTCACTTCCCCCCGGTCAAAAGGGCCATCTGAAAAAAGTGTAAAATCCAGAAAGGCAGGACAGGCCATGGAGAACTGGGAGCCTTGTTATGCTGATGGGCGGGATGTCAATTGCCAACAGCTACTCGGGAGAAGTGTATGGTGTTTCCTGAAACATCTAAAAAACAAAGCAACAGAGCCTAGGGCACTTCCACTTATGGTCCTATAGCTTAGGGAAATTAAAATCAAAAAGACACAGCCACCCCAAAGGTTGGGACGGCTCTGTTTACAAGAACCTGGTTTACGGTACAAGTTCAATATCGCAGAAAGTGAAAAATGGATAAAGAAGTTGTGGTACTTACGTACAATGCAGTATCACTCAGCAATGAAATCTATGTCATCAGGCCCGTAGCAGCATAATGAGTGGATTCAGGTACGATGATTCTAACTGAAATCAGTCACACAGAAAAAGAAACATCATAAGATATCACTAATACACGGAATGTAAACTTGGCTACACAGGAACTGAATTACAAAACAGAACAGGGTCTCAAATTTAGAAAACCAACTTATGCTTGCTTAAGGGGAAAGGTGAGTTGGGGTGCTGCATAAAACCAGAGATTGAAATGAGCACAGATAAAGTTCCTTAAGCCAAATATGGAATAGACAAGAGCTACTCCTTGCTCAACGAAATGGACTCAACATCCCATATTAAACACCTAAGAATATACCTGACTAGGAAGTATCTTAAAACCTATGGATTGCTGTGTCTCTGAAAGAGAATCAAGCGTGTGTACAGGGGCATAAACGCAGCAGTGATAGGATTGGAGAGGTTCGGTGAGCAAATGAAGACCCTTTGAAGTCATATTGCATGGTACCCATTCCACGGGTCTCAACTCTCCAGGTTGAAGGTATTCTTCCTTCAGCTAAAACATGCATGTGGAACCCAGAGTATGATCAACCGTGTGATCGGGAGACGTGTTCCAATATGTGTCAGTTTTCGTCCCCTGGTACTCGGGTGCAACATTCCAGACGCTTTACTAACACTCTCCCGACTTGGAGAGTCAGTGCCTTTAACCTCCTGTTTGGCCCAGTTTGCAATTTCTGCGGAAGATGAACAGGAATAGGGAGAACCAATGAGAGACTAGCTGGAGGTGTCTGGACGGGCAAATTTAACTCTCATTTCCCACCAGGAAGAGGAATTAACCAAAGGCTCAGCGTGCCGTGCCGGAACCAGATTAGGGCCTGAAGCCATCCTGCGGTGTTGCGGCCAGCTCACGAGAAAGCGAGTTGAAGAAAGGAGCTCAGGGGCACTGTAATTCACAAACCTGCAGAGTTATAAATGACAGCTATCGTCCAAAAATATACTGAAGTAAGGCTGCCAAGAGGACTTGAAAGCGGGGCAGAATTGCAGGAAACCGATTTCAGGAGGTAGACTGGAATTGCATTGAAAGCATAGGAAAAGAGGCAGAACGTCCACAATGATGCACTTGGCCAAAAAGGGCGTATGCGTTTTTTCCTGAATATATTCAGGAAAAAACGCATACGCCCTTTTTGGCCAACCAAGCAAGCTTGCAAAGGAAATCTGCACTACAATGAAGTCTCACTTCCCCCCGGTCAAAAGGGCCATCTGAAAAAAGTGTAAAATCCAGAAAGGCAGGACAGGCCATGGAGAACTGGGAGCCTTGTTATGCTGATGGGCGGGATGTCAATTGCCAACAGCCACTCGGGAGAAGTGTATGGTGTTTCCTGAAACATCTAAAAAACAAAGCAACAGAGCCTAGGGCACTTCCACTTATGGTCCTATAGCTTAGGGAAATTAAAATCAAAAAGACACAGCCACCCCAAAGGTTGGGACGGCTCTGTTTACAAGAACCTGGTTTACGGTACAAGTTCAATATCGCAGAAAGTGAAAAATGGATAAAGAAGTTGTGGTACTTACGTACAATGCAGTATCACTCAGCAATGAAATCTATGTCATCAGGCCCGTAGCAGCATAATGAGTGGATTCAGGTACGATGATTCTAACTGAAATAAGTCACACAGGAAAAGAAACATCATAAGATATCACTAATACACGGAATGTAAACTTGGCTACACAGGAACTGAATTACAAAACAGAACAGGGTCTCAAATTTAGAAACCCAACTTATGCTTGCTTAAGGGGAAAGGTGAGTTGGGGTGCTGCATAAAACCAGAGATTGAAATGAGCACAGATAAAGTTCCTTAAGCCAAATATGGAATAGACAAGCGCTACTCCTTGCTCAACGAAATGGACTCAACATCCCATATTAAACACCTAAGAATATACCTGACTAGGAAGTATCTTAAAACCTATGGATTGCTATGTCTCTGAAAGAGAATCAAGCGTGTGTACAGGGGCATAAACGCAGCAGTGATAGGATTGGAGAGGTTCGGTGAGCAAATGAAGACCCTTTGAAGTCATATTGCATGGTACCCATTCCACGGGTCTCAACTCTCCAGGTTGAAGGTATTCTTCCTTCAGCTAAAACATGCATGTGGAACCCAGAGTATGATCAACCGTGTGATCGGGAGACGTGTTCCAATATGTGTCAGTTTTCGTCCCCTGGTACTCGGGTGCAACATTCCAGACGCTTTACTAACACTCTCCCGACTTGGAGAGTCAGTGCCTTTAACCTCCTGTTTGGCCCAGTTTGCAATTTCTGCGGAAGATGAACAGGAATAGGGAGAACCAATGACAGACTAGCTGGAGGTGTCTGGACGGGCAAATTTAACTCTCATTTCCCACCAGGAAGAGGAATTAACCAAAGGCTCAGCGTGCCGTGCCGGAACCAGATTAGGGCCTGAAGCCATCCTGCGGTGTTGCGGCCAGCTCACGAGAAAGCGAGTTGAAGAAAGGAGCTCAGGGGCACTGTAATTCACAAACCTGCAGAGTTATAAATGACAGCTATCGTCCAAAAATATACTGAAGTAAGGCTGCCAAGAGGACTTGAAAGCGGGGCAGAATTGCAGGAAACCGATTTCAGGAGGTAGACTGGAATTGCATTGAAAGCATAGGAAAAGAGGCAGAACGTCCACAATGATGCACTTGGCCAAAAAGGGCGTATGCGTTTTTTCCTGAATATATTCAGGAAAAAACGCATACGCCCTTTTTGGCCAACCAAGCAAGCTTGCAAAGGAAATCTGCACTACAATGAAGTCTCACTTCCCCCCGGTCAAAAGGGCCATCTGAAAAAAGTGTAAAATCCAGAAAGGCAGGACAGGCCATGGAGAACTGGGAGCCTTGTTATGCTGATGGGCGGGATGTCAATTGCCAACAGCCACTCGGGAGAAGTGTATGGTGTTTCCTGAAACATCTAAAAAACAAAGCAACAGAGCCTAGGGCACTTCCACTTATGGTCCTATAGCTTAGGGAAATTAAAATCAAAAAGACACAGCCACCCCAAAGGTTGGGACGGCTCTGTTTACAAGAACCTGGTTTACGGTACAAGTTCAATATCGCAGAAAGTGAAAAATGGATAAAGAAGTTGTGGTACTTACGTACAATGCAGTATCACTCAGCAATGAAATCTATGTCATCAGGCCCGTAGCAGCATAATGAGTGGATTCAGGTACGATGATTCTAACTGAAATCAGTCACACAGAAAAAGAAACATCATAAGATATCACTAATACACGGAATGTAAACTTGGCTACACAGGAACTGAATTACAAAACAGAACAGGGTCTCAAATTTAGAAAACCAACTTATGCTTGCTTAAGGGGAAAGGTGAGTTGGGGTGCTGCATAAAACCAGAGATTGAAATGAGCACAGATAAAGTTCCTTAAGCCAAATATGGAATAGACAAGCGCTACCCCTTGCTCAACGAAATGGACTCAACATCCCATATTAAACACCTAAGAATATACCTGACTAGGAAGTATCTTAAAACCTATGGATTGCTGTGTCTCTGAAAGAGAATCAAGCGTGTGTACAGGGGCATAAACGCAGCAGTGATAGGATTGGAGAGGTTCGGTAAGCAAATGAAGACCCTTTGAAGTCATATTGCATGGTACCCATTCCACGGGTCTCAACTCTCCAGGTTGAAGGTATTCTTCCTTCAGCTAAAACATGCATGTGGAACCCAGAGTATGATCAACCGTGTGATCGGGAGACGTGTTCCAATATGTGTCAGTTTTCGTCCCCTGGTACTCGGGTGCAACATTCCAGACGCTTTACTAACACTCTCCCGACTTGGAGAGTCAGTGCCTTTAACCTCCTGTTTGGCCCAGTTTGCAATTTCTGCGGAAGATGAACAGGAATAGGGAGAACCAATGACAGACTAGCTGGAGGTGTCTGGACGGGCAAATTTAACTCTCATTTCCCACCAGGAAGAGGAATTAACCAAAGGCTCAGCGTGCCGTGCCGGAACCAGATTAGGGCCTGAAGCCATCCTGCGGTGTTGCGGCCAGCTCACGAGAAAGCGAGTTGAAGAAAGGAGCTCAGGGGCACTGTAATTCACAAACCTGCAGAGTTATAAATGACAGCTATCGTCCAAAAATATACTGAAGTAAGGCTGCCAAGAGGACTTGAAAGCGGGGCAGAATTGCAGGAAACCGATTTCAGGAGGTAGACTGGAATTGCATTGAAAGCATAGGAAAAGAGGCAGAACGTCCACAATGATGCACTTGGCCAAAAAGGGCGTATGCGTTTTTTCCTGAATATATTCAGGAAAAAACGCATACGCCCTTTTTGGCCAACCAAGCAAGCTTGCAAAGGAAATCTGCACTACAATGAAGTCTCACTTCCCCCCGGTCAAAAGGGCCATCTGAAAAAAGTGTAAAATCCAGAAAGGCAGGACAGGCCATGGAGAACTGGGAGCCTTGTTATGCTGATGGGCGGGATGTCAATTGCCAACAGCCACTCGGGAGAAGTGTATGGTGTTTCCTGAAACATCTAAAAAACAAAGCAACAGAGCCTAGGGCACTTCCACTTATGGTCCTATAGCTTAGGGAAATTAAAATCAAAAAGACACAGCCACCCCAAAGGTTGGGACGGCTCTGTTTACAAGAACCTGGTTTACGGTACAAGTTCAATATCGCAGAAAGTGAAAAATGGATAAAGAAGTTGTGGTACTTACGTACAATGCAGTATCACTCAGCAATGAAATCTATGTCATCAGGCCCGTAGCAGCATAATGAGTGGATTCAGGTACGATGATTCTAACTGAAATAAGTCACACAGGAAAAGAAACATCATAAGATATCACTAATACACGGAATGTAACCTTGGCGACAGAGGAACTGAATTACAAAACAGAACAGGGTCTCAAATTTAGAAAACCAACTTATGCTTGCTTAAGGGGAAAGGTGAGTTGGGGTGCTGCATAAAACCAGAGATTGAAATGAGCACAGATAAAGTTCCTTAAGCCAAATATGGAATAGACAAGAGCTACTCCTTGCTCAACGAAATGGACTCAACACCCCATATTAAATGCCTAAGAGTGTACCTGACTAGGAAGTATCTTAAAACCTATGGATTGCTATGTCTCTGAAAGAGAATCAAGCGTGTGTACAGGGGCATAAACGCAGCAGTGATAGGATTGGAGAGGTTCGGTGAGCAAATGAAGACCCTTTGAAGTCATATTGCATGGTACCCATTCCACGGGTCTCAACTCTCCAGGTTGAAGGTATTCTTCCTTCAGCTAAAACATGCATGTGGAACCCAGAGTATGATCAACCGTGTGATCGGGAGACGTGTTCCAATATGTGTCAGTTTTCGTCCCCTGGTACTCGGGTGCAACATTCCAGACGCTTTACTAACACTCTCCCGACTTGGAGAGTCAGTGCCTTTAACCTCCTGTTTGGCCCAGTTTGCAATTTCTGCGGAAGATGAACAGGAATAGGGAGAACCAATGACAGACTAGCTGGAGGTGTCTGGACGGGCAAATTTAACTCTCATTTCCCACCAGGAAGAGGAATTAACCAAAGGCTCAGCGTGCCGTGCCGGAACCAGATTAGGGCCTGAAGCCATCCTGCGGTGTTGCGGCCAGCTCACGAGAAAGCGAGTTGAAGAAAGGAGCTCAGGGGCACTGTAATTCACAAACCTGCAGAGTTATAAATGACAGCTATCGTCCAAAAATATACTGAAGTAAGGCTGCCAAGAGGACTTGAAAGCGGGGCAGAATTGCAGGAAACCGATTTCAGGAGGTAGACTGGAATTGCATTGAAAGCATAGGAAAAGAGGCAGAACGTCCACAATGATGCACTTGGCCAAAAAGGGCGTATGCGTTTTTTCCTGAATATATTCAGGAAAAAACGCATACGCCCTTTTTGGCCAACCAAGCAAGCTTGCAAAGGAAATCTGCACTACAATGAAGTCTCACTTCCCCCCGGTCAAAAGGGCCATCTGAAAAAAGTGTAAAATCCAGAAAGGCAGGACAGGCCATGGAGAACTGGGAGCCTTGTTATGCTGATGGGCGGGATGTCAATTGCCAACAGCCACTCGGGAGAAGTGTATGGTGTTTCCTGAAACATCTAAAAAACAAAGCAACAGAGCCTAGGGCACTTCCACTTATGGTCCTATAGCTTAGGGAAATTAAAATCAAAAAGACACAGCCACCCCAAAGGTTGGGACGGCTCTGTTTACAAGAACCTGGTTTACGGTACAAGTTCAATATCGCAGAAAGTGAAAAATGGATAAAGAAGTTGTGGTACTTACGTACAATGCAGTATCACTCAGCAATGAAATCTATGTCATCAGGCCCGTAGCAGCATAATGAGTGGATTCAGGTACGATGATTCTAACTGAAATCAGTCACACAGAAAAAGAAACATCATAAGATATCACTAATACACGGAATGTAAACTTGGCTACACAGGAACTGAATTACAAAACAGAACAGGGTCTCAAATTTAGAAAACCAACTTATGCTTGCTTAAGGGGAAAGGTGAGTTGGGGTGCTGCATAAAACCAGAGATTGAAATGAGCACAGATAAAGTTCCTTAAGCCAAATATGGAATAGACAAGAGCTACTCCTTGCTCAACGAAATGGACTCAACATCCCATATTAAACACCTAAGAATATACCTGACTAGGAAGTATCTTAAAACCTATGGATTGCTGTGTCTCTGAAAGAGAATCAAGCGTGTGTACAGGGGCATAAACGCAGCAGTGATAGGATTGGAGAGGTTCGGTGAGCAAATGAAGACCCTTTGAAGTCATATTGCATGGTACCCATTCCACGGGTCTCAACTCTCCAGGTTGAAGGTATTCTTCCTTCAGCTAAAACATGCATGTGGAACCCAGAGTATGATCAACCGTGTGATCGGGAGACGTGTTCCAATATGTGTCAGTTTTCGTCCCCTGGTACTCGGGTGCAACATTCCAGACGCTTTACTAACACTCTCCCGACTTGGAGAGTCAGTGCCTTTAACCTCCTGTTTGGCCCAGTTTGCAATTTCTGCGGAAGATGAACAGGAATAGGGAGAACCAATGACAGACTAGCTGGAGGTGTCTGGACGGGCAAATTTAACTCTCATTTCCCACCAGGAAGAGGAATTAACCAAAGGCTCAGCGTGCCGTGCCGGAACCAGATTAGGGCCTGAAGCCATCCTGCGGTGTTGCGGCCAGCTCACGAGAAAGCGAGTTGAAGAAAGGAGCTCAGGGGCACTGTAATTCACAAACCTGCAGAGTTATAAATGACAGCTATCGTCCAAAAATATACTGAAGTAAGGCTGCCAAGAGGACTTGAAAGCGGGGCAGAATTGCAGGAAACCGATTTCAGGAGGTAGACTGGAATTGCATTGAAAGCATAGGAAAAGAGGCAGAACGTCCACAATGATGCACTTGGCCAAAAAGGGCGTATGCGTTTTTTCCTGAATATATTCAGGAAAAAACGCATACGCCCTTTTTGGCCAACCAAGCAAGCTTGCAAAGGAAATCTGCACTACAATGAAGTCTCACTTCCCCCCGGTCAAAAGGGCCATCTGAAAAAAGTGTAAAATCCAGAAAGGCAGGACAGGCCATGGAGAACTGGGAGCCTTGTTATGCTGATGGGCGGGATGTCAATTGCCAACAGCCACTCGGGAGAAGTGTATGGTGTTTCCTGAAACATCTAAAAAACAAAGCAACAGAGCCTAGGGCACTTCCACTTATGGTCCTATAGCTTAGGGAAATTAAAATCAAAAAGACACAGCCACCCCAAAGGTTGGGACGGCTCTGTTTACAAGAACCTGGTTTATGGTACAAGTTCAATATCGCAGAAAGTGAAAAATGGATAAAGAAGTTGTGGTACTTACGTACAATGCAGTATCACTCAGCAATGAAATCTATGTCATCAGGCCCGTAGCAGCATAATGAGTGGATTCAGGTACGATGATTCTAACTGAAATAAGTCACACAGGAAAAGAAACATCATAAGATATCACTAATACACGGAATGTAACCTTGGCGACACAGGAACTGAATTACAAAACAGAACAGGGTCTCAAATTTAGAAACCCAACTTATGCTTGCTTAAGGGGAAAGGTGAGTTGGGGTGCTGCATAAAACCAGAGATTGAAATGAGCACAGATAAAGTTCCTTAAGCCAAATATGGAATAGACAAGAGCTACTCCTTGCTCAACGAAATGGACTCAACACCCCATATTAAATGCCTAAGAGTGTACCTGACTAGGAAGTATCTTAAAACCTATGGATTGCTATGTCTCTGAAAGAGAATCAAGCGTGTGTACAGGGGCATAAACGCAGCAGTGATAGGATTGGAGAGGTTCGGTGAGCAAATGAAGACCCTTTGAAGTCATATTGCATGGTACCCATTCCACGGGTCTCAACTCTCCAGGTTGAAGGTATTCTTCCTTCAGCTAAAACATGCATGTGGAACCCAGAGTATGATCAACCGTGTGATCGGGAGACGTGTTCCAATATGTGTCAGTTTTCGTCCCCTGGTACTCGGGTGCAACATTCCAGACGCTTTACTAACACTCTCCCGACTTGGAGAGTCAGTGCCTTTAACCTCCTGTTTGGCCCAGTTTGCAATTTCTGCGGAAGATGAACAGGAGTAGGGAGAACCAATGACAGACTAGCTGGAGGTGTCTGGACGGGCAAATTTAACTCTCATTTCCCACCAGGAAGAGGAATTAACCAAAGGCTCAGCGTGCCGTGCCGGAACCAGATTAGGGCCTGAAGCCATCCTGCGGTGTTGCGGCCAGCTCACGAGAAAGCGAGTTGAAGAAAGGAGCTCAGGGGCACTGTAATTCACAAACCTGCAGAGTTATAAATGACAGCTATCGTCCAAAAATATACTGAAGTAAGGCTGCCAAGAGGACTTGAAAGCGGGGCAGAATTGCAGGAAACCGATTTCAGGAGGTAGACTGGAATTGCATTGAAAGCATAGGAAAAGAGGCAGAACGTCCACAATGATGCACTTGGCCAAAAAGGGCGTATGCGTTTTTTCCTGAATATATTCAGGAAAAAACGCATACGCCCTTTTTGGCCAACCAAGCAAGCTTGCAAAGGAAATCTGCACTACAATGAAGTCTCACTTCCCCCCGGTCAAAAGGGCCATCTGAAAAAAGTGTAAAATCCAGAAAGGCAGGACAGGCCATGGAGAACTGGGAGCCTTGTTATGCTGATGGGCGGGATGTCAATTGCCAACAGCCACTCGGGAGAAGTGTATGGTGTTTCCTGAAACATCTAAAAAACAAAGCAACAGAGCCTAGGGCACTTCCACTTATGGTCCTATAGCTTAGGGAAATTAAAATCAAAAAGACACAGCCACCCCAAAGGTTGGGACGGCTCTGTTTACAAGAACCTGGTTTACGGTACAAGTTCAATATCGCAGAAAGTGAAAAATGGATAAAGAAGTTGTGGTACTTACGTACAATGCAGTATCACTCAGCAATGAAATCTATGTCATCAGGCCCGTAGCAGCATAATGAGTGGATTCAGGTACAATGATTCTAACTGAAATAAGTCACACAGGAAAAGAAACATCATAAGATATCACTAATACACGGAATGTAAACTTGGCTACACAGGAACTGAATTACAAAACAGAACAGGGTCTCAAATTTAGAAACCCAACTTATGCTTGCTTAAGGGGAAAGGTGAGTTGGGGTGCTGCATAAAACCAGAGATTGAAATGAGCACAGATAAAGTTCCTTAAGCCAAATATGGAATAGACAAGCGCTACTCCTTGCTCAACGAAATGGACTCAACATCCCATATTAAACACCTAAGAATATACCTGACTAGGAAGTATCTTAAAACCTATGGATTGCTATGTCTCTGAAAGAGAATCAAGCGTGTGTACAGGGGCATAAACGCAGCAGTGATAGGATTGGAGAGGTTCGGTGAGCAAATGAAGACCCTTTGAAGTCATATTGCATGGTACCCATTCCACGGGTCTCAACTCTCCAGGTTGAAGGTATTCTTCCTTCAGCTAAAACATGCATGTGGAACCCAGAGTATGATCAACCGTGTGATCGGGAGACGTGTTCCAATATGTGTCAGTTTTCGTCCCCTGGTACTCGGGTGCAACATTCCAGACGCTTTACTAACACTCTCCCGACTTGGAGAGTCAGTGCCTTTAACCTCCTGTTTGGCCCAGTTTGCAATTTCTGCGGAAGATGAACAGGAATAGGGAGAACCAATGACAGACTAGCTGGAGGTGTCTGGACGGGCAAATTTAACTCTCATTTCCCACCAGGAAGAGGAATTAACCAAAGGCTCAGCGTGCCGTGCCGGAACCAGATTAGGGCCTGAAGCCATCCTGCGGTGTTGCGGCCAGCTCACGAGAAAGCGAGTTGAAGAAAGGAGCTCAGGGGCACTGTAATTCACAAACCTGCAGAGTTATAAATGACAGCTATCGTCCAAAAATATACTGAAGTAAGGCTGCCAAGAGGACTTGAAAGCGGGGCAGAATTGCAGGAAACCGATTTCAGGAGGTAGACTGGAATTGCATTGAAAGCATAGGAAAAGAGGCAGAACGTCCACAATGATGCACTTGGCCAAAAAGGGCGTATGCGTTTTTTCCTGAATATATTCAGGAAAAAACGCATACGCCCTTTTTGGCCAACCAAGCAAGCTTGCAAAGGAAATCTGCACTACAATGAAGTCTCACTTCCCCCCGGTCAAAAGGGCCATCTGAAAAAAGTGTAAAATCCAGAAAGGCAGGACAGGCCATGGAGAACTGGGAGCCTTGTTATGCTGATGGGCGGGATGTCAATTGCCAACAGCCACTCGGGAGAAGTGTATGGTGTTTCCTGAAACATCTAAAAAACAAAGCAACAGAGCCTAGGGCACTTCCACTTATGGTCCTATAGCTTAGGGAAATTAAAATCAAAAAGACACAGCCACCCCAAAGGTTGGGACGGCTCTGTTTACAAGAACCTGGTTTACGGTACAAGTTCAATATCGCAGAAAGTGAAAAATGGATAAAGAAGTTGTGGTACTTACGTACAATGCAGTATCACTCAGCAATGAAATCTATGTCATCAGGCCCGTAGCAGCATAATGAGTGGATTCAGGTACGATGATTCTAACTGAAATCAGTCACACAGAAAAAGAAACATCATAAGATATCACTAATACACGGAATGTAAACTTGGCTACACAGGAACTGAATTACAAAACAGAACAGGGTCTCAAATTTAGAAAACCAACTTATGCTTGCTTAAGGGGAAAGGTGAGTTGGGGTGCTGCATAAAACCAGAGATTGAAATGAGCACAGATAAAGTTCCTTAAGCCAAATATGGAATAGACAAGAGCTACCCCTTGCTCAACGAAATGGACTCAACATCCCATATTAAACACCTAAGAATATACCTGACTAGGAAGTATCTTAAAACCTATGGATTGCTGTGTCTCTGAAAGAGAATCAAGCGTGTGTACAGGGGCATAAACGCAGCAGTGATAGGATTGGAGAGGTTCGGTAAGCAAATGAAGACCCTTTGAAGTCATATTGCATGGTACCCATTCCACGGGTCTCAACTCTCCAGGTTGAAGGTATTCTTCCTTCAGCTAAAACATGCATGTGGAACCCAGAGTATGATCAACCGTGTGATCGGGAGACGTGTTCCAATATGTGTCAGTTTTCGTCCCCTGGTACTCGGGTGCAACATTCCAGACGCTTTACTAACACTCTCCCGACTTGGAGAGTCAGTGCCTTTAACCTCCTGTTTGGCCCAGTTTGCAATTTCTGCGGAAGATGAACAGGAGTAGGGAGAACCAATGACAGACTAGCTGGAGGTGTCTGGACGGGCAAATTTAACTCTCATTTCCCACCAGGAAGAGGAATTAACCAAAGGCTCAGCGTGCCGTGCCGGAACCAGATTAGGGCCTGAAGCCATCCTGCGGTGTTGCGGCCAGCTCACGAGAAAGCGAGTTGAAGAAAGGAGCTCAGGGGCACTGTAATTCACAAACCTGCAGAGTTATAAATGACAGCTATCGTCCAAAAATATACTGAAGTAAGGCTGCCAAGAGGACTTGAAAGCGGGGCAGAATTGCAGGAAACCGATTTCAAGAGGTAGACTGGAATTGCATTGAAAGCATAGGAAAAGAGGCAGAACGTCCACAATGATGCACTTGGCCAAAAAGGGCGTATGCGTTTTTTCCTGAATATATTCAGGAAAAAACGCATACGCCCTTTTTGGCCAACCAAGCAAGCTTGCAAAGGAAATCTGCACTACAATGAAGTCTCACTTCCCCCCGGTCAAAAGGGCCATCTGAAAAAAGTGTAAAATCCAGAAAGGCAGGACAGGCCATGGAGAACTGGGAGCCTTGTTATGCTGATGGGCGGGATGTCAATTGCCAACAGCCACTCGGGAGAAGTGTATGGTGTTTCCTGAAACATCTAAAAAACAAAGCAACAGAGCCTAGGGCACTTCCACTTATGGTCCTATAGCTTAGGGAAATTAAAATCAAAAAGACACAGCCACCCCAAAGGTTGGGACGGCTCTGTTTACAAGAACCTGGTTTACGGTACAAGTTCAATATCGCAGAAAGTGAAAAATGGATAAAGAAGTTGTGGTACTTACGTACAATGCAGTATCACTCAGCAATGAAATCTATGTCATCAGGCCCGTAGCAGCATAATGAGTGGATTCAGGTACGATGATTCTAACTGAAATAAGTCACACAGGAAAAGAAACATCATAAGATATCACTAATACACGGAATGTAAACTTGGCTACACAGGAACTGAATTACAAAACAGAACAGGGTCTCAAATTTAGAAACCCAACTTATGCTTGCTTAAGGGGAAAGGTGAGTTGGGGTGCTGCATAAAACCAGAGATTGAAATGAGCCCAGATAAAGTTCCTTAAGCCAAATATGGAATAGACAAGAGCTACTCCTTGCTCAACGAAATGGACTCAACATCCCATATTAAACACCTAAGAATATACCTGACTAGGAAGTATCTTAAAACCTATGGATTGCTATGTCTCTGAAAGAGAATCAAGCGTGTGTACAGGGGCATAAACGCAGCAGTGATAGGATTGGAGAGGTTCGGTGAGCAAATGAAGACCCTTTGAAGTCATATTGCATGGTACCCATTCCACGGGTCTCAACTCTCCAGGTTGAAGGTATTCTTCCTTCAGCTAAAACATGCATGTGGAACCCAGAGTATGATCAACCGTGTGATCGGGAGACGTGTTCCAATATGTGTCAGTTTTCGTCCCCTGGTACTCGGGTGCAACATTCCAGACGCTTTACTAACACTCTCCCGACTTGGAGAGTCAGTGCCTTTAACCTCCTGTTTGGCCCAGTTTGCAATTTCTGCGGAAGATGAACAGGAATAGGGAGAACCAATGACAGACTAGCTGGAGGTGTCTGGACGGGCAAATTTAACTCTCATTTCCCACCAGGAAGAGGAATTAACCAAAGGCTCAGCGTGCCGTGCCGGAACCAGATTAGGGCCTGAAGCCATCCTGCGGTGTTGCGGCCAGCTCACGAGAAAGCGAGTTGAAGAAAGGAGCTCAGGGGCACTGTAATTCACAAACCTGCAGAGTTATAAATGACAGCTATCGTCCAAAAATATACTGAAGTAAGGCTGCCAAGAGGACTTGAAAGCGGGGCAGAATTGCAGGAAACCGATTTCAGGAGGTAGACTGGAATTGCATTGAAAGCATAGGAAAAGAGGCAGAACGTCCACAATGATGCACTTGGCCAAAAAGGGCGTATGCGTTTTTTCCTGAATATATTCAGGAAAAAACGCATACGCCCTTTTTGGCCAACCAAGCAAGCTTGCAAAGGAAATCTGCACTACAATGAAGTCTCACTTCCCCCCGGTCAAAAGGGCCATCTGAAAAAAGTGTAAAATCCAGAAAGGCAGGACAGGCCATGGAGAACTGGGAGCCTTGTTATGCTGATGGGCGGGATGTCAATTGCCAACAGCCACTCGGGAGAAGTGTATGGTGTTTCCTGAAACATCTAAAAAACAAAGCAACAGAGCCTAGGGCACTTCCACTTATGGTCCTATAGCTTAGGGAAATTAAAATCAAAAAGACACAGCCACCCCAAAGGTTGGGACGGCTCTGTTTACAAGAACCTGGTTTACGGTACAAGTTCAATATCGCAGAAAGTGAAAAATGGATAAAGAAGTTGTGGTACTTACGTACAATGCAGTATCACTCAGCAATGAAATCTATGTCATCAGGCCCGTAGCAGCATAATGAGTGGATTCAGGTACGATGATTCTAACTGAAATCAGTCACACAGAAAAAGAAACATCATAAGATATCACTAATACACGGAATGTAAACTTGGCTACACAGGAACTGAATTACAAAACAGAACAGGGTCTCAAATTTAGAAAACCAACTTATGCTTGCTTAAGGGGAAAGGTGAGTTGGGGTGCTGCATAAAACCAGAGATTGAAATGAGCACAGATAAAGTTCCTTAAGCCAAATATGGAATAGACAAGAGCTACCCCTTGCTCAACGAAATGGACTCAACATCCCATATTAAACACCTAAGAATATACCTGACTAGGAAGTATCTTAAAACCTATGGATTGCTGTGTCTCTGAAAGAGAATCAAGCGTGTGTACAGGGGCATAAACGCAGCAGTGATAGGATTGGAGAGGTTCGGTAAGCAAATGAAGACCCTTTGAAGTCATATTGCATGGTACCCATTCCACGGGTCTCAACTCTCCAGGTTGAAGGTATTCTTCCTTCAGCTAAAACATGCATGTGGAACCCAGAGTATGATCAACCGTGTGATCGGGAGACGTGTTCCAATATGTGTCAGTTTTCGTCCCCTGGTACTCGGGTGCAACATTCCAGACGCTTTACTAACACTCTCCCGACTTGGAGAGTCAGTGCCTTTAACCTCCTGTTTGGCCCAGTTTGCAATTTCTGCGGAAGATGAACAGGAATAGGGAGAACCAATGACAGACTAGCTGGAGGTGTCTGGACGGGCAAATTTAACTCTCATTTCCCACCAGGAAGAGGAATTAACCAAAGGCTCAGCGTGCCGTGCCGGAACCAGATTAGGGCCTGAAGCCATCCTGCGGTGTTGCGGCCAGCTCACGAGAAAGCGAGTTGAAGAAAGGAGCTCAGGGGCACTGTAATTCACAAACCTGCAGAGTTATAAATGACAGCTATCGTCCAAAAATATACTGAAGTAAGGCTGCCAAGAGGACTTGAAAGCGGGGCAGAATTGCAGGAAACCGATTTCAGGAGGTAGACTGGAATTGCATTGAAAGCATAGGAAAAGAGGCAGAACGTCCACAATGATGCACTTGGCCAAAAAGGGCGTATGCGTTTTTTCCTGAATATATTCAGGAAAAAACGCATACGCCCTTTTTGGCCAACCAAGCAAGCTTGCAAAGGAAATCTGCACTACAATGAAGTCTCACTTCCCCCCGGTCAAAAGGGCCATCTGAAAAAAGTGTAAAATCCAGAAAGGCAGGACAGGCCATGGAGAACTGGGAGCCTTGTTATGCTGATGGGCGGGATGTCAATTGCCAACAGCCACTCGGGAGAAGTGTATGGTGTTTCCTGAAACATCTAAAAAACAAAGCAACAGAGCCTAGGGCACTTCCACTTATGGTCCTATAGCTTAGGGAAATTAAAATCAAAAAGACACAGCCACCCCAAAGGTTGGGACGGCTCTGTTTACAAGAACCTGGTTTACGGTACAAGTTCAATATCGCAGAAAGTGAAAAATGGATAAAGAAGTTGTGGTACTTACGTACAATGCAGTATCACTCAGCAATGAAATCTATGTCATCAGGCCCGTAGCAGCATAATGAGTGGATTCAGGTACGATGATTCTAACTGAAATAAGTCACACAGGAAAAGAAACATCATAAGATATCACTAATACACGGAATGTAACCTTGGCGACACAGGAACTGAATTACAAAACAGAACAGGGTCTCAAATTTAGAAACCCAACTTATGCTTGCTTAAGGGGAAAGGTGAGTTGGGGTGCTGCATAAAACCAGAGATTGAAATGAGCACAGATAAAGTTCCTTAAGCCAAATATGGAATAGACAAGAGCTACTCCTTGCTCAACGAAATGGACTCAACACCCCATATTAAATGCCTAAGAGTGTACCTGACTAGGAAGTATCTTAAAACCTATGGATTGCTATGTCTCTGAAAGAGAATCAAGCGTGTGTACAGGGGCATAAACGCAGCAGTGATAGGATTGGAGAGGTTCGGTGAGCAAATGAAGACCCTTTGAAGTCATATTGCATGGTACCCATTCCACGGGTCTCAACTCTCCAGGTTGAAGGTATTCTTCCTTCAGCTAAAACATGCATGTGGAACCCAGAGTATGATCAACCGTGTGATCGGGAGACGTGTTCCAATATGTGTCAGTTTTCGTCCCCTGGTACTCGGGTGCAACATTCCAGACGCTTTACTAACACTCTCCCGACTTGGAGAGTCAGTGCCTTTAACCTCCTGTTTGGCCCAGTTTGCAATTTCTGCGGAAGATGAACAGGAGTAGGGAGAACCAATGACAGACTAGCTGGAGGTGTCTGGACGGGCAAATTTAACTCTCATTTCCCACCAGGAAGAGGAATTAACCAAAGGCTCAGTGTGCCGTGCCGGAACCAGATTAGGGCCTGAAGCCATCCTGCGGTGTTGCGGCCAGCTCACGAGAAAGCGAGTTGAAGAAAGGAGCTCAGGGGCACTGTAATTCACAAACTTGCAGAGTTATAAATGACAGCTATCGTCCAAAAATATACTGAAGTAAGGCTGCCAAGAGGACTTGAAAGCGGGGCAGAATTGCAGGAAACCGATTTCAGGAGGTAGACTGGAATTGCATTGAAAGCATAGGAAAAGAGGCAGAACGTCCACAATGATGCACTTGGCCAAAAAGGGCGTATGCGTTTTTTCCTGAATATATTCAGGAAAAAACGCATACGCCCTTTTTGGCCAACCAAGCAAGCTTGCAAAGGAAATCTGCACTACAATGAAGTCTCACTTCCCCCCGGTCAAAAGGGCCATCTGAAAAAAGTGTAAAATCCAGAAAGGCAGGACAGGCCATGGAGAACTGGGAGCCTTGTTATGCTGATGGGCGGGATGTAAATTGCCAACAGCCACTCGGGAGAAGTGTATGGTGTTTCCTGAAACATCTAAAAAACAAAGCAACAGAGCCTAGGGCACTTCCACTTATGGTCCTATAGCTTAGGGAAATTAAAATCAAAAAGACACAGCCACCCCAAAGGTTGGGACGGCTCTGTTTACAAGAACCTGGTTTACGGTACAAGTTCAATATCGCAGAAAGTGAAAAATGGATAAAGAAGTTGTGGTACTTACGTACAATGCAGTATCACTCAGCAATGAAATCTATGTCATCAGGCCCGTAGCAGCATAATGAGTGGATTCAGGTACGATGATTCTAACTGAAATAAGTCACACAGGAAAAGAAACATCATAAGATATCACTAATACACGGAATGTAACCTTGGCGACACAGGAACTGAATTACAAAACAGAACAGGGTCTCAAATTTAGAAACCCAACTTATGCTTGCTTAAGGGGAAAGGTGAGTTGGGGTGCTGCATAAAACCAGAGATTGAAATGAGCACAGATAAAGTTCCTTAAGCCAAATATGGAATAGACAAGAGCTACTCCTTGCTCAACGAAATGGACTCAACATCCCATATTAAACACCTAAGAATATACCTGACTAGGAAGTATCTTAAAACCTATGGATTGCTATGTCTCTGAAAGAGAATCAAGCGTGTGTACAGGGGCATAAACGCAGCAGTGATAGGATTGGAGAGGTTCGGTGAGCAAATGAAGACCCTTTGAAGTCATATTGCATGGTACCCATTCCACGGGTCTCAACTCTCCAGGTTGAAGGTATTCTTCCTTCAGCTAAAACATGCATGTGGAACCCAGAGTATGATCAACCGTGTGATCGGGAGACGTGTTCCAATATGTGTCAGTTTTCGTCCCCTGGTACTCGGGTGCAACATTCCAGACGCTTTACTAACACTCTCCCGACTTGGAGAGTCAGTGCCTTTAACCTCCTGTTTGGCCCAGTTTGCAATTTCTGCGGAAGATGAACAGGAATAGGGAGAACCAATGACAGACTAGCTGGAGGTGTCTGGACGGGCAAATTTAACTCTCATTTCCCACCAGGAAGAGGAATTAACCAAAGGCTCAGCGTGCCGTGCCGGAACCAGATTAGGGCCTGAAGCCATCCTGCGGTGTTGCGGCCAGCTCACGAGAAAGCGACTTGAAGAAAGGAGCTCAGGGGCACTGTAATTCACAAACCTGCAGAGTTATAAATGACAGCTATCGTCCAAAAATATACTGAAGTAAGGCTGCCAAGAGGACTTGAAAGCGGGGCAGAATTGCAGGAAACCGATTTCAGGAGGTAGACTGGAATTGCATTGAAAGCATAGGAAAAGAGGCAGAACGTCCACAATGATGCACTTGGCCAAAAAGGGCGTATGCGTTTTTTCCTGAATATATTCAGGAAAAAACGCATACGCCCTTTTTGGCCAACCAAGCAAGCTTGCAAAGGAAATCTGCACTACAATGAAGTCTCACTTCCCCCCGGTCAAAAGGGCCATCTGAAAAAAGTGTAAAATCCAGAAAGGCAGGACAGGCCATGGAGAACTGGGAGCCTTGTTATGCTGATGGGCGGGATGTCAATTGCCAACAGCCACTCGGGAGAAGTGTATGGTGTTTCCTGAAACATCTAAAAAACAAAGCAACAGAGCCTAGGGCACTTCCACTTATGGTCCTATAGCTTAGGGAAATTAAAATCAAAAAGACACAGCCACCCCAAAGGTTGGGACGGCTCTGTTTACAAGAACCTGGTTTACGGTACAAGTTCAATATCGCAGAAAGTGAAAAATGGATAAAGAAGTTGTGGTACTTACGTACAATGCAGTATCACTCAGCAATGAAATCTGTCATCAGGCCCGTAGCAGCATAATGAGTGGATTCAGGTATGATGATTCTAACTGAAATAAGTCACACAGAAAAAGAAACATCATAAGATATCACTAATACACGGAATGTAAACTTGGCTACACAGGAACTGAATTACAAAACAGAACAGGGTCTCAAATTTAGAAAACCAACTTATGCTTGCTTAAGGGGAAAGGTGAGTTGGGGTGCTGCATAAAACCAGAGATTGAAATGAGCCCAGATAAAGTTCCTTAAGCCAAATATGGAATAGACAAGAGCTACTCCTTGCTCAACGAAATGGACTCAACACCCCATATTAAATGCCTAAGAGTGTACCTGACTAGGAAGTATCTTAAAACCTATGGATTGCTATGTCTCTGAAAGAGAATCAAGCGTGTGTACAGGGTCATAAACGCAGCAGTGATAGGATTGGAGAGGTTCGGTGAGCAAATGAAGACCCTTTGAAGTCATATTGCATGGTACCCATTCCACGGGTCTCAACTCTCCAGGTTGAAGGTATTCTTCCTTCAGCTAAAACATGCATGTGGAACCCAGAGTATGATCAACCGTGTGATCGGGAGACGTGTTCCAATATGTGTCAGTTTTCGTCCCCTGGTACTCGGGTGCAACATTCCAGACGCTTTACTAACACTCTCCCGACTTGGAGAGTCAGTGCCTTTAACCTCCTGTTTGGCCCAGTTTGCAATTTCTGCGGAAGATGAACAGGAGTAGGGAGAACCAATGACAGACTAGCTGGAGGTGTCTGGACGGGCAAATTTAACTCTCATTTCCCACCAGGAAGAGGAATTAACCAAAGGCTCAGCGTGCCGTGCCGGAACCAGATTAGGGCCTGAAGCCATCCTGCGGTGTTGCGGCCAGCTCACGAGAAAGCGAGTTGAAGAAAGGAGCTCAGGGGCACTGTAATTCACAAACCTGCAGAGTTATAAATGACAGCTATCGTCCAAAAATATACTGAAGTAAGGCTGCCAAGAGGACTTGAAAGCGGGGCAGAATTGCAGGAAACCGATTTCAGGAGGTAGACTGGAATTGCATTGAAAGCATAGGAAAAGAGGCAGAACGTCCACAATGATGCACTTGGCCAAAAAGGGCGTATGCGTTTTTTCCTGAATATATTCAGGAAAAAACGCATACGCCCTTTTTGGCCAACCAAGCAAGCTTGCAAAGGAAATCTGCACTACAATGAAGTCTCACTTCCCCCCGGTCAAAAGGGCCATCTGAAAAAAGTGTAAAATCCAGAAAGGCAGGACAGGCCATGGAGAACTGGGAGCCTTGTTATGCTGATGGGCGGGATGTCAATTGCCAACAGCCACTCGGGAGAAGTGTATGGTGTTTCCTGAAACATCTAAAAAACAAAGCAACAGAGCCTAGGGCACTTCCACTTATGGTCCTATAGCTTAGGGAAATTAAAATCAAAAAGACACAGCCACCCCAAAGGTTGGGACGGCTCTGTTTACAAGAACCTGGTTTACGGTACAAGTTCAATATCGCAGAAAGTGAAAAATGGATAAAGAAGTTGTGGTACTTACGTACAATGCAGTATCACTCAGCAATGAAATCTATGTCATCAGGCCCGTAGCAGCATAATGAGTGGATTCAGGTACGATGATTCTAACTGAAATAAGTCACACAGGAAAAGAAACATCATAAGATATCACTAATACACGGAATGTAACCTTGGCGACACAGGAACTGAATTACAAAACAGAACAGGGTCTCAAATTTAGAAACCCAACTTATGCTTGCTTAAGGGGAAAGGTGAGTTGGGGTGCTGCATAAAACCAGAGATTGAAATGAGCACAGATAAAGTTCCTTAAGCCAAATATGGAATAGACAAGAGCTACTCCTTGCTCAACGAAATGGACTCAACATCCCATATTAAACACCTAAGAATATACCTGAATAGGAAGTATCTTAAAACCTATGGATTGCTATGTCTCTGAAAGAGAATCAAGCGTGTGTACAGGGGCATAAACGCAGCAGTGATAGGATTGGAGAGGTTCGGTGAGCAAATGAAGACCCTTTGAAGTCATATTGCATGGTACCCATTCCACGGGTCTCAACTCTCCAGGTTGAAGGTATTCTTCCTTCAGCTAAAACATGCATGTGGAACCCAGAGTATGATCAACCGTGTGATCGGGAGACGTGTTCCAATATGTGTCAGTTTTCGTCCCCTGGTACTCGGGTGCAACATTCCAGACGCTTTACTAACACTCTCCCGACTTGGAGAGTCAGTGCCTTTAACCTCCTGTTTGGCCCAGGTTGCAATTTCTGCGGAAGATGAACAGGAGTAGGTAGAACCAATGACAGACTAGCTGGAGGTGTCTGGACGGGCAAATTTAACTCTCATTTCCCACCAGGAAGAGGAATTAACCAAAGGCTCAGCGTGCCGTGCCGGAACCAGATTAGGGCCTGAAGCCATCCTGCGGTGTTGCGGCCAGCTCACGAGAAAGCGAGTTGAAGAAAGGAGCTCAGGGGCACTGTAATTCACAAACCTGCAGAGTTATAAATGACAGCTATCGTCCAAAAATATACTGAAGTAAGGCTGCCAAGAGGACTTGAAAGCGGGGCAGAATTGCAGGAAACCGATTTCAGGAGGTAGACTGGAATTGCATTGAAAGCATAGGAAAAGAGGCAGAACGTCCACAATGATGCACTTGGCCAAAAAGGGCGTATGCGTTTTTTCCTGAATATATTCAGGAAAAAACGCATACGCCCTTTTTGGCCAACCAAGCAAGCTTGCAAAGGAAATCTGCACTACAATGAAGTCTCACTTCCCCCCGGTCAAAAGGGCCATCTGAAAAAAGTGTAAAATCCAGAAAGGCAGGACAGGCCATGGAGAACTGGGAGCCTTGTTATGCTGATGGGCGGGATGTAAATTGCCAACAGCCACTCGGGAGAAGTGTATGGTGTTTCCTGAAACATCTAAAAAACAAAGCAACAGAGCCTAGGGCACTTCCACTTATGGTCCTATAGCTTAGGGAAATTAAAATCAAAAAGACACAGCCACCCCAAAGGTTGGGACGGCTCTGTTTACAAGAACCTGGTTTACGGTACAAGTTCAATATCGCAGAAAGTGAAAAATGGATAAAGAAGTTGTGGTACTTACGTACAATGCAGTATCACTCAGCAATGAAATCTATGTCATCAGGCCCGTAGCAGCATAATGAGTGGATTCAGGTATGATGATTCTAACTGAAATAAGTCACACAGAAAAAGAAACATCATAAGATATCACTAATACACGGAATGTAAACTTGGCTACACAGGAACTGAATTCCAAAACAGAACAGTGTCTCAAATTTAGAAAACCAACTTATGCTTGCTTAAGGGGAAAGGTGAGTTGGGGTGCTGCATAAAACCAGAGATTGAAATGAGCCCAGATAAAGTTCCTTAAGCCAAATATGGAATAGACAAGAGCTACTCCTTGCTCAACGAAATGGACTCAACATCCCATATTAAACACCTAAGAATATACCTGAATAGGAAGTATCTTAAAACCTATGGATTGCTATGTCTCTGAAAGAGAATCAAGCGTGTGTACAGGGGCATAAACGCAGCAGTGATAGGATTGGAGAGGTTCGGTGAGCAAATGAAGACCCTTTGAAGTCATATTGCATGGTACCCATTCCACGGGTCTCAACTCTCCAGGTTGAAGGTATTCTTCCTTCAGCTAAAACATGCATGTGGAACCCAGAGTATGATCAACCGTGTGATCGGGAGACGTGTTCCAATATGTGTCAGTTTTCGTCCCCTGGTACTCGGGTGCAACATTCCAGACGCTTTACTAACACTCTCCCGACTTGGAGAGTCAGTGCCTTTAACCTCCTGTTTGGCCCAGTTTGCAATTTCTGCGGAAGATGAACAGGAATAGGGAGAACCAATGACAGACTAGCTGGAGGTGTCTGGACGGGCAAATTTAACTCTCATTTCCCACCAGGAAGAGGAATTAACCAAAGGCTCAGCGTGCCGTGCCGGAACCAGATTAGGGCCTGAAGCCATCCTGCGGTGTTGCGGCCAGCTCACGAGAAAGCGAGTTGAAGAAAGGAGCTCAGGGGCACTGTAATTCACAAACCTGCAGAGTTATAAATGACAGCTATCGTCCAAAAATATACTGAAGTAAGGCTGCCAAGAGGACTTGAAAGCGGGGCAGAATTGCAGGAAACCGATTTCAGGAGGTAGACTGGAATTGCATTGAAAGCATAGGAAAAGAGGCAGAACGTCCACAATGATGCACTTGGCCAAAAAGGGCGTATGCGTTTTTTCCTGAATATATTCAGGAAAAAACGCATACGCCCTTTTTGGCCAACCAAGCAAGCTTGCAAAGGAAATCTGCACTACAATGAAGTCTCACTTCCCCCCGGTCAAAAGGGCCATCTGAAAAAAGTGTAAAATCCAGAAAGGCAGGACAGGCCATGGAGAACTGGGAGCCTTGTTATGCTGATGGGCGGGATGTAAATTGCCAACAGCCACTCGGGAGAAGTGTATGGTGTTTCCTGAAACATCTAAAAAACAAAGCAACAGAGCCTAGGGCACTTCCACTTATGGTCCTATAGCTTAGGGAAATTAAAATCAAAAAGACACAGCCACCCCAAAGGTTGGGACGGCTCTGTTTACAAGAACCTGGTTTACGGTACAAGTTCAATATCGCAGAAAGTGAAAAATGGATAAAGAAGTTGTGGTACTTACGTACAATGCAGTATCACTCAGCAATGAAATCTATGTCATCAGGCCCGTAGCAGCATAATGAGTGGATTCAGGTACGATGATTCTAACTGAAATAAGTCACACAGGAAAAGAAACATCATAAGATATCACTAATACACGGAATGTAACCTTGGCGACACAGGAACTGAATTACAAAACAGAACAGGGTCTCAAATTTAGAAACCCAACTTATGCTTGCTTAAGGGGAAAGGTGAGTTGGGGTGCTGCATAAAACCAGAGATTGAAATGAGCACAGATAAAGTTCCTTAAGCCAAATATGGAATAGACAAGAGCTACTCCTTGCTCAACGAAATGGACTCAACATCCCATATTAAACACCTAAGAATATACCTGAATAGGAAGTATCTTAAAACCTATGGATTGCTATGTCTCTGAAAGAGAATCAAGCGTGTGTACAGGGGCATAAACGCAGCAGTGATAGGATTGGAGAGGTTCGGTGAGCAAATGAAGACCCTTTGAAGTCATATTGCATGGTACCCATTCCACGGGTCTCAACTCTCCAGGTTGAAGGTATTCTTCCTTCAGCTAAAACATGCATGTGGAACCCAGAGTATGATCAACCGTGTGATCGGGAGACGTGTTCCAATATGTGTCAGTTTTCGTCCCCTGGTACTCGGGTGCAACATTCCAGACGCTTTACTAACACTCTCCCGACTTGGAGAGTCAGTGCCTTTAACCTCCTGTTTGGCCCAGTTTGCAATTTCTGCGGAAGATGAACAGGAATAGGGAGAACCAATGACAGACTAGCTGGAGGTGTCTGGACGGGCAAATTTAACTCTCATTTCCCACCAGGAAGAGGAATTAACCAAAGGCTCAGCGTGCCGTGCCGGAACCAGATTAGGGCCTGAAGCCATCCTGCGGTGTTGCGGCCAGCTCACGAGAAAGCGAGTTGAAGAAAGGAGCTCAGGGGCACTGTAATTCACAAACCTGCAGAGTTATAAATGACAGCTATCGTCCAAAAATATACTGAAGTAAGGCTGCCAAGAGGACTTGAAAGCGGGGCAGAATTGCAGGAAACCGATTTCAGGAGGTAGACTGGAATTGCATTGAAAGCATAGGAAAAGAGGCAGAACGTCCACAATGATGCACTTGGCCAAAAAGGGCGTATGCGTTTTTTCCTGAATATATTCAGGAAAAAACGCATACGCCCTTTTTGGCCAACCAAGCAAGCTTGCAAAGGAAATCTGCACTACAATGAAGTCTCACTTCCCCCCGGTCAAAAGGGCCATCTGAAAAAAGTGTAAAATCCAGAAAGGCAGGACAGGCCATGGAGAACTGGGAGCCTTGTTATGCTGATGGGCGGGATGTCAATTGCCAACAGCCACTCGGGAGAAGTGTATGGTGTTTCCTGAAACATCTAAAAAACAAAGCAACAGAGCCTAGGGCACTTCCACTTATGGTCCTATAGCTTAGGGAAATTAAAATCAAAAAGACACAGCCACCCCAAAGGTTGGGACGGCTCTGTTTACAAGAACCTGGTTTACGGTACAAGTTCAATATCGCAGAAAGTGAAAAATGGATAAAGAAGTTGTGGTACTTACGTACAATGCAGTATCACTCAGCAATGAAATCTATGTCATCAGGCCCGTAGCAGCATAATGAGTGGATTCAGGTACGATGATTCTAACTGAAATAAGTCACACAGGAAAAGAAACATCATAAGATATCACTAATACACGGAATGTAACCTTGGCGACACAGGAACTGAATTACAAAACAGAACAGGGTCTCAAATTTAGAAAACCAACTTATGCTTGCTTAAGGGGAAAGGTGAGTTGGGGTGCTGCATAAAACCAGAGATTGAAATGAGCACAGATAAAGTTCCTTAAGCCAAATATGGAATAGACAAGAGCTACTCCTTGCTCAACGAAATGGACTCAACATCCCATATTAAACACCTAAGAATATACCTGAATAGGAAGTATCTTAAAACCTATGGATTGCTATGTCTCTGAAAGAGAATCAAGCGTGTGTACAGGGGCATAAACGCAGCAGTGATAGGATTGGAGAGGTTCGGTGAGCAAATGAAGACCCTTTGAAGTCATATTGCATGGTACCCATTCCACGGGTCTCAACTCTCCAGGTTGAAGGTATTCTTCCTTCAGCTAAAACATGCATGTGGAACCCAGAGTATGATCAACCGTGTGATCGGGAGACGTGTTCCAATATGTGTCAGTTTTCGTCCCCTGGTACTCGGGTGCAACATTCCAGACGCTTTACTAACACTCTCCCGACTTGGAGAGTCAGTGCCTTTAACCTCCTGTTTGGCCCAGGTTGCAATTTCTGCGGAAGATGAACAGGAGTAGGTAGAACCAATGACAGACTAGCTGGAGGTGTCTGGACGGGCAAATTTAACTCTCATTTCCCACCAGGAAGAGGAATTAACCAAAGGCTCAGCGTGCCGTGCCGGAACCAGATTAGGGCCTGAAGCCATCCTGCGGTGTTGCGGCCAGCTCACGAGAAAGCGAGTTGAAGAAAGGAGCTCAGGGGCACTGTAATTCACAAACCTGCAGAGTTATAAATGACAGCTATCGTCCAAAAATATACTGAAGTAAGGCTGCCAAGAGGACTTGAAAGCGGGGCAGAATTGCAGGAAACCGATTTCAGGAGGTAGACTGGAATTGCATTGAAAGCATAGGAAAAGAGGCAGAACGTCCACAATGATGCACTTGGCCAAAAAGGGCGTATGCGTTTTTTCCTGAATATATTCAGGAAAAAACGCATACGCCCTTTTTGGCCAACCAAGCAAGCTTGCAAAGGAAATCTGCACTACAATGAAGTCTCACTTCCCCCCGGTCAAAAGGGCCATCTGAAAAAAGTGTAAAATCCAGAAAGGCAGGACAGGCCATGGAGAACTGGGAGCCTTGTTATGCTGATGGGCGGGATGTAAATTGCCAACAGCCACTCGGGAGAAGTGTATGGTGTTTCCTGAAACATCTAAAAAACAAAGCAACAGAGCCTAGGGCACTTCCACTTATGGTCCTATAGCTTAGGGAAATTAAAATCAAAAAGACACAGCCACCCCAAAGGTTGGGACGGCTCTGTTTACAAGAACCTGGTTTACGGTACAAGTTCAATATCGCAGAAAGTGAAAAATGGATAAAGAAGTTGTGGTACTTACGTACAATGCAGTATCACTCAGCAATGAAATCTATGTCATCAGGCCCGTAGCAGCATAATGAGTAGATTCAGGTATGATGATTCTAACTGAAATAAGTCACACAGAAAAAGAAACATCATAAGATATCACTAATACACGGAATGTAAACTTGGCTACACAGGAACTGAATTACAAAACAGAACAGGGTCTCAAATTTAGAAAACCAACTTATGCTTGCTTAAGGGGAAAGGTGAGTTGGGGTGCTGCATAAAACCAGAGATTGAAATGAGCCCAGATAAAGTTCCTTAAGCCAAATATGGAATAGACAAGAGCTACTCCTTGCTCAACGAAATGGACTCAACACCCCATATTAAACGCCTAAGAGTGTACCTGACTAGGAAGTATCTTAAAACCTATGGATTGCTATGTCTCTGAAAGAGAATCAAGCGTGTGTACAGGGGCATAAACGCAGCAGTGATAGGATTGGAGAGGTTCGGTGAGCAAATGAAGACCCTTTGAAGTCATATTGCATGGTACCCATTCCACGGGTCTCAACTCTCCAGGTTGAAGGTATTCTTCCTTCAGCTAAAACATGCATGTGGAACCCAGAGTATGATCAACCGTGTGATCGGGAGACGTGTTCCAATATGTGTCAGTTTTCGTCCCCTGGTACTCGGGTGCAACATTCCAGACGCTTTACTAACACTCTCCCGACTTGGAGAGTCAGTGCCTTTAACCTCCTGTTTGGCCCAGTTTGCAATTTCTGCGGAAGATGAACAGGAGTAGGGAGAACCAATGACAGACTAGCTGGAGGTGTCTGGACGGGCAAATTTAACTCTCATTTCCCACCAGGAAGAGGAATTAACCAAAGGCTCAGCGTGCCGTGCCGGAACCAGATTAGGGCCTGAAGCCATCCTGCGGTGTTGCGGCCAGCTCACGAGAAAGCGAGTTGAAGAAAGGAGCTCAGGGGCACTGTAATTCACAAACCTGCAGAGTTATAAATGACAGCTATCGTCCAAAAATATACTGAAGTAAGGCTGCCAAGAGGACTTGAAAGCGGGGCAGAATTGCAGGAAACCGATTTCAGGAGGTAGACTGGAATTGCATTGAAAGCATAGGAAAAGAGGCAGAACGTCCACAATGATGCACTTGGCCAAAAAGGGCGTATGCGTTTTTTCCTGAATATATTCAGGAAAAAACGCATACGCCCTTTTTGGCCAACCAAGCAAGCTTGCAAAGGAAATCTGCACTACAATGAAGTCTCACTTCCCCCCGGTCAAAAGGGCCATCTGAAAAAAGTGTAAAATCCAGAAAGGCAGGACAGGCCATGGAGAACTGGGAGCCTTGTTATGCTGATGGGCGGGATGTCAATTGCCAACAGCCACTCGGGAGAAGTGTATGGTGTTTCCTGAAACATCTAAAAAACAAAGCAACAGAGCCTAGGGCACTTCCACTTATGGTCCTATAGCTTAGGGAAATTAAAATCAAAAAGACACAGCCACCCCAAAGGTTGGGACGGCTCTGTTTACAAGAACCTGGTTTACGGTACAAGTTCAATATCGCAGAAAGTGAAAAATGGATAAAGAAGTTGTGGTACTTACGTACAATGCAGTATCACTCAGCAATGAAATCTATGTCATCAGGCCCGTAGCAGCATAATGAGTGGATTCAGGTACGATGATTCTAACTGAAATAAGTCACACAGGAAAAGAAACATCATAAGATATCACTAATAGACGGAATGTAACCTTGGCGACACAGGAACTGAATTACAAAACAGAACAGGGTCTCAAATTTAGAAACCCAACTTATGCTTGCTTAAGGGGAAAGGTGAGTTGGGGTGCTGCATAAAACCAGAGATTGAAATGAGCACAGATAAAGTTCCTTAAGCCAAATATGGAATAGACAAGAGCTACTCCTTGCTCAACGAAATGGACTCAACACCCCATATTAAATGCCTAAGAGTGTACCTGACTAGGAAGTATCTTAAAACCTATGGATTGCTATGTCTCTGAAAGAGAATCAAGCGTGTGTACAGGGGCATAAACGCAGCAGTGATAGGATTGGAGAGGTTCGGTGAGCAAATGAAGACCCTTTGAAGTCATATTGCATGGTACCCATTCCACGGGTCTCAACTCTCCAGGTTGAAGGTATTCTTCCTTCAGCTAAAACATGCATGTGGAACCCAGAGTATGATCAACCGTGTGATCGGGAGACGTGTTCCAATATGTGTCAGTTTTCGTCCCCTGGTACTCGGGTGCAACATTCCAGACGCTTTACTAACACTTTCCCGACTTGGAGAGTCAGTGCCTTTAACCTCCTGTTTGGCCCAGTTTGCAATTTCTGCGGAAGATGAACAGGAGTAGGGAGAACCAATGAGAGACTAGCTGGAGGTGTCTGGACGGGCAAATTTAACTCTCATTTCCCACCAGGAAGAGGAATTAACCAAAGGCTCAGCGTGCCGTGCCGGAACCAGATTAGGGCCTGAAGCCATCCTGCGGTGTTGCGGCCAGCTCACGAGAAAGCGAGTTGAAGAAAGGAGCTCAGGGGCACTGTAATTCACAAACCTGCAGAGTTATAAATGACAGCTATCGTCCAAAAATATACTGAAGTAAGGCTGCCAAGAGGACTTGAAAGCGGGGCAGAATTGCAGGAAACCGATTTCAGGAGGTAGACTGGAATTGCATTGAAAGCATAGGAAAAGAGGCAGAACGTCCACAATGATGCACTTGGCCAAAAAGGGCGTATGCGTTTTTTCCTGAATATATTCAGGAAAAAACGCATACGCCCTTTTTGGCCAACCAAGCAAGCTTGCAAAGGAAATCTGCACTACAATGAAGTCTCACTTCCCCCCGGTCAAAAGGGCCATCTGAAAAAAGTGTAAAATCCAGAAAGGCAGGACAGGCCATGGAGAACTGGGAGCCTTGTTATGCTGATGGGCGGGATGTAAATTGCCAACAGCCACTCGGGAGAAGTGTATGGTGTTTCCTGAAACATCTAAAAAACAAAGCAACAGAGCCTAGGGCACTTCCACTTATGGTCCTATAGCTTAGGGAAATTAAAATCAAAAAGACACAGCCACCCCAAAGGTTGGGACGGCTCTGTTTACAAGAACCTGGTTTACGGTACAAGTTCAATATCGCAGAAAGTGAAAAATGGATAAAGAAGTTGTGGTACTTACGTACAATGCAGTATCACTCAGCAATGAAATCTATGTCATCAGGCCCGTAGCAGCATAATGAGTGGATTCAGGTACGATGATTCTAACTGAAATAAGTCACACAGGAAAAGAAACATCATAAGATATCACTAATAGACGGAATGTAACCTTGGCGACACAGGAACTGAATTACAAAACAGAACAGGGTCTCAAATTTAGAAACCCAACTTATGCTTGCTTAAGGGGAAAGGTGAGTTGGGGTGCTGCATAAAACCAGAGATTGAAATGAGCACTGATAAAGTTCCTTAAGCCAAATATGGAATAGACAAGAGCTACTCCTTGCTCAACGAAATGGACTCAACACCCCATATTAAATGCCTAAGAGTGTACCTGACTAGGAAGTATCTTAAAACCTATGGATTGCTATGTCTCTGAAAGAGAATCAAGTGTGTGTACAGGGGCATAAACGCAGCAGTGATAGGATTGGAGAGGTTCGGTGAGCAAATGAAGACCCTTTGAAGTCATATTGCATGGTACCCATTCCACGGGTCTCAACTCTCCAGGTTGAAGGTATTCTTCCTTCAGCTAAAACATGCATGTGGAACCCAGAGTATGATCAACCGTGTGATCGGGAGACGTGTTCCAATATGTGTCAGTTTTCATCCCCTGGTACTCGGGTGCAACATTCCAGACGCTTTACTAACACTCTCCCGACTTGGAGAGTCAGTGCCTTTAACCTCCTGTTTGGCCCAGGTTGCAATTTCTGCGGAAGATGAACAGGAGTAGGTAGAACCAATGACAGACTAGCTGGAGGTGTCTGGACGGGCAAATTTAACTCTCATTTCCCACCAGGAAGAGGAATTAACCAAAGGCTCAGCGTGCCGTGCCGGAACCAGATTAGGGCCTGAAGCCATCCTGCGGTGTTGCGGCCAGCTCATGAGAAAGCGAGTTGAAGAAAGGAGCTCAGGGGCACTGTAATTCACAAACCTGCAGAGTTATAAATGACAGCTATCGTCCAAAAATATACTGAAGTAAGGCTGCCAAGAGGACTTGAAAGCGGGGCAGAATTGCAGGAAACCGATTTCAGGAGGTAGACTGGAATTGCATTGAAAGCATAGGAAAAGAGGCAGAACGTCCACAATGATGCACTTGGCCAAAAAGGGCGTATGCGTTTTTTCCTGAATATATTCAGGAAAAAACGCATACGCCCTTTTTGGCCAACCAAGCAAGCTTGCAAAGGAAATCTGCACTACAATGAAGTCTCACTTCCCCCCGGTCAAAAGGGCCATCTGAAAAAAGTGTAAAATCCAGAAAGGCAGGACAGGCCATGGAGAACTGGGAGCCTTGTTATGCTGATGGGCGGGATGTCAATTGCCAACAGCCACTCGGGAGAAGTGTATGGTGTTTCCTGAAACATCTAAAAAACAAAGCAACAGAGCCTAGGGCACTTCCACTTATGGTCCTATAGCTTAGGGAAATTAAAATCAAAAAGACACAGCCACCCCAAAGGTTGGGACGGCTCTGTTTACAAGAACCTGGTTTACGGTACAAGTTCAATATCGCAGAAAGTGAAAAATGGATAAAGAAGTTGTGGTACTTACGTACAATGCAGTATCACTCAGCAATGAAATCTATGTCATCAGGCCCGTAGCAGCATAATGAGTGGATTCAGGTATGATGATTCTAACTGAAATAAGTCACACAGAAAAAGAAACATCATAAGATATCACTAATACACGGAATGTAAACTTGGCTACACAGGAACTGAATTACAAAACAGAACAGGGTCTCAAATTTAGAAAACCAACTTATGCTTGCTTAAGGGGAAAGGTGAGTTGGGGTGCTGCATAAAACCAGAGATTGAAATGAGCACAGATAAAGTTCCTTAAGCCAAATATGGAATAGACAAGAGCTACTCCTTGCTCAACGAAATGGACTCAACATCCCATATTAAACACCTAAGAATATACCTGACTAGGAAGTATCTTAAAACCTATGGATTGCTATGTCTCTGAAAGAGAATCAAGCGTGTGTACAGGGGCATAAACGCAGCAGTGATAGGATTGGAGAGGTTCGGTGAGCAAATGAAGACCCTTTGAAGTCATATTGCATGGTACCCATTCCACGGGTCTCAACTCTCCAGGTTGAAGGTATTCTTCCTTCAGCTAAAACATGCATGTGGAACCCAGAGTATGATCAACCGTGTGATCGGGAGACGTGTTCCAATATGTGTCAGTTTTCGTCCCCTGGTACTCGGGTGCAACATTCCAGACGCTTTACTAACACTCTCCCGACTTGGAGAGTCAGTGCCTTTAACCTCCTGTTTGGCCCAGTTTGCAATTTCTGCGGAAGATGAACAGGAATAGGGAGAACCAATGACAGACTAGCTGGAGGTGTCTGGACGGGCAAATTTAACTCTCATTTCCCACCAGGAAGAGGAATTAACCAAAGGCTCAGCGTGCCGTGCCGGAACCAGATTAGGGCCTGAAGCCATCCTGCGGTGTTGCGGCCAGCTCACGAGAAAGCGAGTTGAAGAAAGGAGCTCAGGGGCACTGTAATTCACAAACCTGCAGAGTTATAAATGACAGCTATCGTCCAAAAATATACTGAAGTAAGGCTGCCAAGAGGACTTGAAAGCGGGGCAGAATTGCAGGAAACCGATTTCAGGAGGTAGACTGGAATTGCATTGAAAGCATAGGAAAAGAGGCAGAACGTCCACAATGATGCACTTGGCCAAAAAGGGCGTATGCGTTTTTTCCTGAATATATTCAGGAAAAAACGCATACGCCCTTTTTGGCCAACCAAGCAAGCTTGCAAAGGAAATCTGCACTACAATGAAGTCTCACTTCCCCCCGGTCAAAAGGGCCATCTGAAAAAAGTGTAAAATCCAGAAAGGCAGGACAGGCCATGGAGAACTGGGAGCCTTGTTATGCTGATGGGCGGGATGTCAATTGCCAACAGCCACTCGGGAGAAGTGTATGGTGTTTCCTGAAACATCTAAAAAACAAAGCAACAGAGCCTAGGGCACTTCCACTTATGGTCCTATAGCTTAGGGAAATTAAAATCAAAAAGACACAGCCACCCCAAAGGTTGGGACGGCTCTGTTTACAAGAACCTGGTTTACGGTACAAGTTCAATATCGCAGAAAGTGAAAAATGGATAAAGAAGTTGTGGTACTTACGTACAATGCAGTATCACTCAGCAATGAAATCTATGTCATCAGGCCCGTAGCAGCATAATGAGTGGATTCAGGTACGATGATTCTAACTGAAATAAGTCACACAGGAAAAGAAACATCATAAGATATCACTAATACACGGAATGTAACCTTGGCGACACAGGAACTGAATTACAAAACAGAACAGGGTCTCAAATTTAGAAACCCAACTTATGCTTGCTTAAGGGGAAAGGTGAGTTGGGGTGCTGCATAAAACCAGAGATTGAAATGAGCACAGATAAAGTTCCTTAAGCCAAATATGGAATAGACAAGAGCTACTCCTTGCTCAACGAAATGGACTCAACATCCCATATTAAACACCTAAGAATATACCTGAATAGGAAGTATCTTAAAACCTATGGATTGCTATGTCTCTGAAAGAGAATCAAGCGTGTGTACAGGGGCATAAACGCAGCAGTGATAGGATTGGAGAGGTTCGGTGAGCAAATGAAGACCCTTTGAAGTCATATTGCATGGTACCCATTCCACGGGTCTCAACTCTCCAGGTTGAAGGTATTCTTCCTTCAGCTAAAACATGCATGTGGAACCCAGAGTATGATCAACCGTGTGATCGGGAGACGTGTTCCAATATGTGTCAGTTTTCGTCCCCTGGTACTCGGGTGCAACATTCCAGACGCTTTACTAACACTCTCCCGACTTGGAGAGTCAGTGCCTTTAACCTCCTGTTTGGCCCAGTTTGCAATTTCTGCGGAAGATGAACAGGAATAGGGAGAACCAATGACAGACTAGCTGGAGGTGTCTGGACGGGCAAATTTAACTCTCATTTCCCACCAGGAAGAGGAATTAACCAAAGGCTCAGCGTGCCGTGCCGGAACCAGATTAGGGCCTGAAGCCATCCTGCGGTGTTGCGGCCAGCTCACGAGAAAGCGAGTTGAAGAAAGGAGCTCAGGGGCACTGTAATTCACAAACCTGCAGAGTTATAAATGACAGCTATCGTCCAAAAATATACTGAAGTAAGGCTGCCAAGAGGACTTGAAAGCGGGGCAGAATTGCAGGAAACCGATTTCAGGAGGTAGACTGGAATTGCATTGAAAGCATAGGAAAAGAGGCAGAACGTCCACAATGATGCACTTGGCCAAAAAGGGCGTATGCGTTTTTTCCTGAATATATTCAGGAAAAAACGCATACGCCCTTTTTGGCCAACCAAGCAAGCTTGCAAAGGAAATCTGCACTACAATGAAGTCTCACTTCCCCCCGGTCAAAAGGGCCATCTGAAAAAAGTGTAAAATCCAGAAAGGCAGGACAGGCCATGGAGAACTGGGAGCCTTGTTATGCTGATGGGCGGGATGTCAATTGCCAACAGCCACTCGGGAGAAGTGTATGGTGTTTCCTGAAACATCTAAAAAACAAAGCAACAGAGCCTAGGGCACTTCCACTTATGGTCCTATAGCTTAGGGAAATTAAAATCAAAAAGACACAGCCACCCCAAAGGTTGGGACGGCTCTGTTTACAAGAACCTGGTTTACGGTACAAGTTCAATATCGCAGAAAGTGAAAAATGGATAAAGAAGTTGTGGTACTTACGTACAATGCAGTATCACTCAGCAATGAAATCTATGTCATCAGGCCCGTAGCAGCATAATGAGTAGATTCAGGTATGATGATTCTAACTGAAATAAGTCACACAGAAAAAGAAACATCATAAGATATCACTAATACACGGAATGTAAACTTGGCTACACAGGAACTGAATTACAAAACAGAACAGGGTCTCAAATTTAGAAAACCAACTTATGCTTGCTTAAGGGGAAAGGTGAGTTGGGGTGCTGCATAAAACCAGAGATTGAAATGAGCCCAGATAAAGTTCCTTAAGCCAAATATGGAATAGACAAGAGCTACTCCTTGCTCAACGAAATGGACTCAACACCCCATATTAAACGCCTAAGAGTGTACCTGACTAGGAAGTATCTTAAAACCTATGGATTGCTATGTCTCTGAAAGAGAATCAAGCGTGTGTACAGGGGCATAAACGCAGCAGTGATAGGATTGGAGAGGTTCGGTGAGCAAATGAAGACCCTTTGAAGTCATATTGCATGGTACCCATTCCACGGGTCTCAACTCTCCAGGTTGAAGGTATTCTTCCTTCAGCTAAAACATGCATGTGGAACCCAGAGTATGATCAACCGTGTGATCGGGAGACGTGTTCCAATATGTGTCAGTTTTCGTCCCCTGGTACTCGGGTGCAACATTCCAGACGCTTTACTAACACTCTCCCGACTTGGAGAGTCAGTGCCTTTAACCTCCTGTTTGGCCCAGTTTGCAATTTCTGCGGAAGATGAACAGGAGTAGGGAGAACCAATGACAGACTAGCTGGAGGTGTCTGGACGGGCAAATTTAACTCTCATTTCCCACCAGGAAGAGGAATTAACCAAAGGCTCAGCGTGCCGTGCCGGAACCAGATTAGGGCCTGAAGCCATCCTGCGGTGTTGCGGCCAGCTCACGAGAAAGCGAGTTGAAGAAAGGAGCTCAGGGGCACTGTAATTCACAAACCTGCAGAGTTATAAATGACAGCTATCGTCCAAAAATATACTGAAGTAAGGCTGCCAAGAGGACTTGAAAGCGGGGCAGAATTGCAGGAAACCGATTTCAGGAGGTAGACTGGAATTGCATTGAAAGCATAGGAAAAGAGGCAGAACGTCCACAATGATGCACTTGGCCAAAAAGGGCGTATGCGTTTTTTCCTGAATATATTCAGGAAAAAACGCATACGCCCTTTTTGGCCAACCAAGCAAGCTTGCAAAGGAAATCTGCACTACAATGAAGTCTCACTTCCCCCCGGTCAAAAGGGCCATCTGAAAAAAGTGTAAAATCCAGAAAGGCAGGACAGGCCATGGAGAACTGGGAGCCTTGTTATGCTGATGGGCGGGATGTCAATTGCCAACAGCCACTCGGGAGAAGTGTATGGTGTTTCCTGAAACATCTAAAAAACAAAGCAACAGAGCCTAGGGCACTTCCACTTATGGTCCTATAGCTTAGGGAAATTAAAATCAAAAAGACACAGCCACCCCAAAGGTTGGGACGGCTCTGTTTACAAGAACCTGGTTTACGGTACAAGTTCAATATCGCAGAAAGTGAAAAATGGATAAAGAAGTTGTGGTACTTACGTACAATGCAGTATCACTCAGCAATGAAATCTATGTCATCAGGCCCGTAGCAGCATAATGAGTGGATTCAGGTACGATGATTCTAACTGAAATAAGTCACACAGGAAAAGAAACATCATAAGATATCACTAATACACGGAATGTAACCTTGGCGACACAGGAACTGAATTACAAAACAGAACAGGGTCTCAAATTTAGAAACCCAACTTATGCTTGCTTAAGGGGAAAGGTGAGTTGGGGTGCTGCATAAAACCAGAGATTGAAATGAGCACAGATAAAGTTCCTTAAGCCAAATATGGAATAGACAAGAGCTACTCCTTGCTCAACGAAATGGACTCAACACCCCATATTAAATGCCTAAGAGTGTACCTGACTAGGAAGTATCTTAAAACCTATGGATTGCTATGTCTCTGAAAGAGAATCAAGCGTGTGTACAGGGGCATAAACGCAGCAGTGATAGGATTGGAGAGGTTCGGTGAGCAAATGAAGACCCTTTGAAGTCATATTGCATGGTACCCATTCCACGGGTCTCAACTCTCCAGGTTGAAGGTATTCTTCCTTCAGCTAAAACATGCATGTGGAACCCAGAGTATGATCAACCGTGTGATCGGGAGACGTGTTCCAATATGTGTCAGTTTTCGTCCCCTGGTACTCGGGTGCAACATTCCAGACGCTTTACTAACACTTTCCCGACTTGGAGAGTCAGTGCCTTTAACCTCCTGTTTGGCCCAGTTTGCAATTTCTGCGGAAGATGAACAGGAGTAGGGAGAACCAATGAGAGACTAGCTGGAGGTGTCTGGACGGGCAAATTTAACTCTCATTTCCCACCAGGAAGAGGAATTAACCAAAGGCTCAGCGTGCCGTGCCGGAACCAGATTAGGGCCTGAAGCCATCCTGCGGTGTTGCGGCCAGCTCACGAGAAAGCGAGTTGAAGAAAGGAGCTCAGGGGCACTGTAATTCACAAACCTGCAGAGTTATAAATGACAGCTATCGTCCAAAAATATACTGAAGTAAGGCTGCCAAGAGGACTTGAAAGCGGGGCAGAATTGCAGGAAACCGATTTCAGGAGGTAGACTGGAATTGCATTGAAAGCATAGGAAAAGAGGCAGAACGTCCACAATGATGCACTTGGCCAAAAAGGGCGTATGCGTTTTTTCCTGAATATATTCAGGAAAAAACGCATACGCCCTTTTTGGCCAACCAAGCAAGCTTGCAAAGGAAATCTGCACTACAATGAAGTCTCACTTCCCCCCGGTCAAAAGGGCCATCTGAAAAAAGTGTAAAATCCAGAAAGGCAGGACAGGCCATGGAGAACTGGGAGCCTTGTTATGCTGATGGGCGGGATGTAAATTGCCAACAGCCACTCGGGAGAAGTGTATGGTGTTTCCTGAAACATCTAAAAAACAAAGCAACAGAGCCTAGGGCACTTCCACTTATGGTCCTATAGCTTAGGGAAATTAAAATCAAAAAGACACAGCCACCCCAAAGGTTGGGACGGCTCTGTTTACAAGAACCTGGTTTACGGTACAAGTTCAATATCGCAGAAAGTGAAAAATGGATAAAGAAGTTGTGGTACTTACGTACAATGCAGTATCACTCAGCAATGAAATCTATGTCATCAGGCCCGTAGCAGCATAATGAGTGGATTCAGGTACGATGATTCTAACTGAAATAAGTCACACAGGAAAAGAAACATCATAAGATATCACTAATACACGGAATGTAACCTTGGCGACACAGGAACTGAATTACAAAACAGAACAGGGTCTCAAATTTAGAAACCCAACTTATGCTTGCTTAAGGGGAAAGGTGAGTTGGGGTGCTGCATAAAACCAGAGATTGAAATGAGCACTGATAAAGTTCCTTAAGCCAAATATGGAATAGACAAGAGCTACTCCTTGCTCAACGAAATGGACTCAACACCCCATATTAAATGCCTAAGAGTGTACCTGACTAGGAAGTATCTTAAAACCTATGGATTGCTATGTCTCTGAAAGAGAATCAAGTGTGTGTACAGGGGCATAAACGCAGCAGTGATAGGATTGGAGAGGTTCGGTGAGCAAATGAAGACCCTTTGAAGTCATATTGCATGGTACCCATTCCACGGGTCTCAACTCTCCAGGTTGAAGGTATTCTTCCTTCAGCTAAAACATGCATGTGGAACCCAGAGTATGATCAACCGTGTGATCGGGAGACGTGTTCCAATATGTGTCAGTTTTCGTCCCCTGGTACTCGGGTGCAACATTCCAGACGCTTTACTAACACTCTCCCGACTTGGAGAGTCAGTGCCTTTAACCTCCTGTTTGGCCCAGTTTGCAATTTCTGCGGAAGATGAACAGGAATAGGGAGAACCAATGACAGACTAGCTGGAGGTGTCTGGACGGGCAAATTTAACTCTCATTTCCCACCAGGAAGAGGAATTAACCAAAGGCTCAGCGTGCCGTGCCGGAACCAGATTAGGGCCTGAAGCCATCCTGCGGTGTTGCGGCCAGCTCACGAGAAAGCGAGTTGAAGAAAGGAGCTCAGGGGCACTGTAATTCACAAACCTGCAGAGTTATAAATGACAGCTATCGTCCAAAAATATACTGAAGTAAGGCTGCCAAGAGGACTTGAAAGCGGGGCAGAATTGCAGGAAACCGATTTCAGGAGGTAGACTGGAATTGCATTGAAAGCATAGGAAAAGAGGCAGAACGTCCACAATGATGCACTTGGCCAAAAAGGGCGTATGCGTTTTTTCCTGAATATATTCAGGAAAAAACGCATACGCCCTTTTTGGCCAACCAAGCAAGCTTGCAAAGGAAATCTGCACTACAATGAAGTCTCACTTCCCCCCGGTCAAAAGGGCCATCTGAAAAAAGTGTAAAATCCAGAAAGGCAGGACAGGCCATGGAGAACTGGGAGCCTTGTTATGCTGATGGGCGGGATGTAAATTGCCAACAGCCACTCGGGAGAAGTGTATGGTGTTTCCTGAAACATCTAAAAAACAAAGCAACAGAGCCTAGGGCACTTCCACTTATGGTCCTATAGCTTAGGGAAATTAAAATCAAAAAGACACAGCCACCCCAAAGGTTGGGACGGCTCTGTTTACAAGAACCTGGTTTATGGTACAAGTTCAATATCGCAGAAAGTGAAAAATGGATAAAGAAGTTGTGGTACTTACGTACAATGCAGTATCACTCAGCAATGAAATCTATGTCATCAGGCCCGTAGCAGCATAATGAGTGGATTCAGGTACGATGATTCTAACTGAAATAAGTCACACAGGAAAAGAAACATCATAAGATATCACTAATACACGGAATGTAACCTTGGCGACACAGGAACTGAATTACAAAACAGAACAGGGTCTCAAATTTAGAAACCCAACTTATGCTTGCTTAAGGGGAAAGGTGAGTTGGGGTGCTGCATAAAACCAGAGATTGAAATGAGCACAGATAAAGTTCCTTAAGCCAAATATGGAATAGACAAGAGCTACTCCTTGCTCAACGAAATGGACTCAACACCCCATATTAAATGCCTAAGAGTGTACCTGACTAGGAAGTATCTTAAAACCTATGGATTGCTATGTCTCTGAAAGAGAATCAAGCGTGTGTACAGGGGCATAAACGCAGCAGTGATAGGATTGGAGAGGTTCGGTGAGCAAATGAAGACCCTTTGAAGTCATATTGCATGGTACCCATTCCACGGGTCTCAACTCTCCAGGTTGAAGGTATTCTTCCTTCAGCTAAAACATGCATGTGGAACCCAGAGTATGATCAACCGTGTGATCGGGAGACGTGTTCCAATATGTGTCAGTTTTCGTCCCCTGGTACTCGGGTGCAACATTCCAGACGCTTTACTAACACTCTCCCGACTTGGAGAGTCAGTGCCTTTAACCTCCTGTTTGGCCCAGTTTGCAATTTCTGCGGAAGATGAACAGGAGTAGGGAGAACCAATGACAGACTAGCTGGAGGTGTCTGGACGGGCAAATTTAACTCTCATTTCCCACCAGGAAGAGGAATTAACCAAAGGCTCAGCGTGCCGTGCCGGAACCAGATTAGGGCCTGAAGCCATCCTGCGGTGTTGCGGCCAGCTCACGAGAAAGCGAGTTGAAGAAAGGAGCTCAGGGGCACTGTAATTCACAAACCTGCAGAGTTATAAATGACAGCTATCGTCCAAAAATATACTGAAGTAAGGCTGCCAAGAGGACTTGAAAGCGGGGCAGAATTGCAGGAAACCGATTTCAGGAGGTAGACTGGAATTGCATTGAAAGCATAGGAAAAGAGGCAGAACGTCCACAATGATGCACTTGGCCAAAAAGGGCGTATGCGTTTTTTCCTGAATATATTCAGGAAAAAACGCATACGCCCTTTTTGGCCAACCAAGCAAGCTTGCAAAGGAAATCTGCACTACAATGAAGTCTCACTTCCCCCCGGTCAAAAGGGCCATCTGAAAAAAGTGTAAAATCCAGAAAGGCAGGACAGGCCATGGAGAACTGGGAGCCTTGTTATGCTGATGGGCGGGATGTAAATTGCCAACAGCCACTCGGGAGAAGTGTATGGTGTTTCCTGAAACATCTAAAAAACAAAGCAACAGAGCCTAGGGCACTTCCACTTATGGTCCTATAGCTTAGGGAAATTAAAATCAAAAAGACACAGCCACCCCAAAGGTTGGGACGGCTCTGTTTACAAGAACCTGGTTTACGGTACAAGTTCAATATCGCAGAAAGTGAAAAATGGATAAAGAAGTTGTGGTACTTACGTACAATGCAGTATCACTCAGCAATGAAATCTATGTCATCAGGCCCGTAGCAGCATAATGAGTGGATTCAGGTACGATGATTCTAACTGAAATAAGTCACACAGGAAAAGAAACATCATAAGATATCACTAATACACGGAATGTAACCTTGGCGACACAGGAACTGAATTACAAAACAGAACAGGGTCTCAAATTTAGAAACCCAACTTATGCTTGCTTAAGGGGAAAGGTGAGTTGGGGTGCTGCATAAAACCAGAGATTGAAATGAGCACAGATAAAGTTCCTTAAGCCAAATATGGAATAGACAAGAGCTACTCCTTGCTCAACGAAATGGACTCAACACCCCATATTAAATGCCTAAGAGTGTACCTGACTAGGAAGTATCTTAAAACCTATGGATTGCTATGTCTCTGAAAGAGAATCAAGTGTGTGTACAGGGGCATAAACGCAGCAGTGATAGGATTGGAGAGGTTCGGTGAGCAAATGAAGACCCTTTGAAGTCATATTGCATGGTACCCATTCCACGGGTCTCAACTCTCCAGGTTGAAGGTATTCTTCCTTCAGCTAAAACATGCATGTGGAACCCAGAGTATGATCAACCGTGTGATCGGGAGACGTGTTCCAATATGTGTCAGTTTTCGTCCCCTGGTACTCGGGTGCAACATTCCAGACGCTTTACTAACACTCTCCCGACTTGGAGAGTCAGTGCCTTTAACCTCCTGTTTGGCCCAGTTTGCAATTTCTGCGGAAGATGAACAGGAATAGGGAGAACCAATGACAGACTAGCTGGAGGTGTCTGGACGGGCAAATTTAACTCTCATTTCCCACCAGGAAGAGGAATTAACCAAAGGCTCAGCGTGCCGTGCCGGAACCAGATTAGGGCCTGAAGCCATCCTGCGGTGTTGCGGCCAGCTCACGAGAAAGCGAGTTGAAGAAAGGAGCTCAGGGGCACTGTAATTCACAAACCTGCAGAGTTATAAATGACAGCTATCGTCCAAAAATATACTGAAGTAAGGCTGCCAAGAGGACTTGAAAGCGGGGCAGAATTGCAGGAAACCGATTTCAGGAGGTAGACTGGAATTGCATTGAAAGCATAGGAAAAGAGGCAGAACGTCCACAATGATGCACTTGGCCAAAAAGGGCGTATGCGTTTTTTCCTGAATATATTCAGGAAAAAACGCATACGCCCTTTTTGGCCAACCAAGCAAGCTTGCAAAGGAAATCTGCACTACAATGAAGTCTCACTTCCCCCCGGTCAAAAGGGCCATCTGAAAAAAGTGTAAAATCCAGAAAGGCAGGACAGGCCATGGAGAACTGGGAGCCTTGTTATGCTGATGGGCGGGATGTAAATTGCCAACAGCCACTCGGGAGAAGTGTATGGTGTTTCCTGAAACATCTAAAAAACAAAGCAACAGAGCCTAGGGCACTTCCACTTATGGTCCTATAGCTTAGGGAAATTAAAATCAAAAAGACACAGCCACCCCAAAGGTTGGGACGGCTCTGTTTACAAGAACCTGGTTTATGGTACAAGTTCAATATCGCAGAAAGTGAAAAATGGATAAAGAAGTTGTGGTACTTACGTACAATGCAGTATCACTCAGCAATGAAATCTATGTCATCAGGCCCGTAGCAGCATAATGAGTGGATTCAGGTACGATGATTCTAACTGAAATAAGTCACACAGGAAAAGAAACATCATAAGATATCACTAATACACGGAATGTAACCTTGGCGACACAGGAACTGAATTACAAAACAGAACAGGGTCTCAAATTTAGAAACCCAACTTATGCTTGCTTAAGGGGAAAGGTGAGTTGGGGTGCTGCATAAAACCAGAGATTGAAATGAGCACAGATAAAGTTCCTTAAGCCAAATATGGAATAGACAAGAGCTACTCCTTGCTCAACGAAATGGACTCAACACCCCATATTAAATGCCTAAGAGTGTACCTGACTAGGAAGTATCTTAAAACCTATGGATTGCTATGTCTCTGAAAGAGAATCAAGCGTGTGTACAGGGGCATAAACGCAGCAGTGATAGGATTGGAGAGGTTCGGTGAGCAAATGAAGACCCTTTGAAGTCATATTGCATGGTACCCATTCCACGGGTCTCAACTCTCCAGGTTGAAGGTATTCTTCCTTCAGCTAAAACATGCATGTGGAACCCAGAGTATGATCAACCGTGTGATCGGGAGACGTGTTCCAATATGTGTCAGTTTTCGTCCCCTGGTACTCGGGTGCAACATTCCAGACGCTTTACTAACACTCTCCCGACTTGGAGAGTCAGTGCCTTTAACCTCCTGTTTGGCCCAGTTTGCAATTTCTGCGGAAGATGAACAGGAGTAGGGAGAACCAATGACAGACTAGCTGGAGGTGTCTGGACGGGCAAATTTAACTCTCATTTCCCACCAGGAAGAGGAATTAACCAAAGGCTCAGCGTGCCGTGCCGGAACCAGATTAGGGCCTGAAGCCATCCTGCGGTGTTGCGGCCAGCTCACGAGAAAGCGAGTTGAAGAAAGGAGCTCAGGGGCACTGTAATTCACAAACCTGCAGAGTTATAAATGACAGCTATCGTCCAAAAATATACTGAAGTAAGGCTGCCAAGAGGACTTGAAAGCGGGGCAGAATTGCAGGAAACCGATTTCAGGAGGTAGACTGGAATTGCATTGAAAGCATAGGAAAAGAGGCAGAACGTCCACAATGATGCACTTGGCCAAAAAGGGCGTATGCGTTTTTTCCTGAATATATTCAGGAAAAAACGCATACGCCCTTTTTGGCCAACCAAGCAAGCTTGCAAAGGAAATCTGCACTACAATGAAGTCTCACTTCCCCCCGGTCAAAAGGGCCATCTGAAAAAAGTGTAAAATCCAGAAAGGCAGGACAGGCCATGGAGAACTGGGAGCCTTGTTATGCTGATGGGCGGGATGTAAATTGCCAACAGCCACTCGGGAGAAGTGTATGGTGTTTCCTGAAACATCTAAAAAACAAAGCAACAGAGCCTAGGGCACTTCCACTTATGGTCCTATAGCTTAGGGAAATTAAAATCAAAAAGACACAGCCACCCCAAAGGTTGGGACGGCTCTGTTTACAAGAACCTGGTTTACGGTACAAGTTCAATATCGCAGAAAGTGAAAAATGGATAAAGAAGTTGTGGTACTTACGTACAATGCAGTATCACTCAGCAATGAAATCTATGTCATCAGGCCCGTAGCAGCATAATGAGTGGATTCAGGTACGATGATTCTAACTGAAATAAGTCACACAGGAAAAGAAACATCATAAGATATCACTAATACACGGAATGTAACCTTGGCGACACAGGAACTGAATTACAAAACAGAACAGGGTCTCAAATTTAGAAACCCAACTTATGCTTGCTTAAGGGGAAAGGTGAGTTGGGGTGCTGCATAAAACCAGAGATTGAAATGAGCACAGATAAAGTTCCTTAAGCCAAATATGGAATAGACAAGAGCTACTCCTTGCTCAACGAAATGGACTCAACACCCCATATTAAATGCCTAAGAGTGTACCTGACTAGGAAGTATCTTAAAACCTATGGATTGCTATGTCTCTGAAAGAGAATCAAGCGTGTGTACAGGGGCATAAACGCAGCAGTGATAGGATTGGAGAGGTTCGGTGAGCAAATGAAGACCCTTTGAAGTCATATTGCATGGTACCCATTCCACGGGTCTCAACTCTCCAGGTTGAAGGTATTCTTCCTTCAGCTAAAACATGCATGTGGAACCCAGAGTATGATCAACCGTGTGATCGGGAGACGTGTTCCAATATGTGTCAGTTTTCGTCCCCTGGTACTCGGGTGCAACATTCCAGACGCTTTACTAACACTCTCCCGACTTGGAGAGTCAGTGCCTTTAACCTCCTGTTTGGCCCAGTTTGCAATTTCTGTGGAAGATGAACAGGAGTAGGGAGAACCAATGAGAGACTAGCTGGAGGTGTCTGGACGGGCAAATTTAACTCTCATTTCCCACCAGGAAGAGGAATTAACCAAAGGCTCAGCGTGCCGTGCCGGAACCAGATTAGGGCCTGAAGCCATCCTGCGGTGTTGCGGCCAGCTCACGAGAAAGCGAGTTGAAGAAAGGAGCTCAGGGGCACTGTAATTCACAAACCTGCAGAGTTATAAATGACAGCTATCGTCCAAAAATATACTGAAGTAAGGCTGCCAAGAGGACTTGAAAGCGGGGCAGAATTGCAGGAAACCAATTTCAGGAGGTAGACTGGAATTGCATTGAAAGCATAGGAAAAGAGGCAGAACGTCCACAATGATGCACTTGGCCAAAAAGGGCGTATGCGTTTTTTCCTGAATATATTCAGGAAAAAACGCATACGCCCTTTTTGGCCAACCAAGCAAGCTTGCAAAGGAAATCTGCACTACAATGAAGTCTCACTTCCCCCCGGTCAAAAGGGCCATCTGAAAAAAGTGTAAAATCCAGAAAGGCAGGACAGGCCATGGAGAACTGGGAGCCTTGTTATGCTGATGGGCGGGATGTAAATTGCCAACAGCCACTCGGGAGAAGTGTATGGTGTTTCCTGAAACATCTAAAAAACAAAGCAACAGAGCCTAGGGCACTTCCACTTATGGTCCTATAGCTTAGGGAAATTAAAATCAAAAAGACACAGCCACCCCAAAGGTTGGGACGGCTCTGTTTACAAGAACCTGGTTTATGGTACAAGTTCAATATCGCAGAAAGTGAAAAATGGATAAAGAAGTTGTGGTACTTACGTACAATGCAGTATCACTCAGCAATGAAATCTATGTCATCAGGCCCGTAGCAGCATAATGAGTGGATTCAGGTACGATGATTCTAACTGAAATAAGTCACACAGGAAAAGAAACATCATAAGATATCACTAATACACGGAATGTAACCTTGGCGACACAGGAACTGAATTACAAAACAGAACAGGGTCTCAAATTTAGAAACCCAACTTATGCTTGCTTAAGGGGAAAGGTGAGTTGGGGTGCTGCATAAAACCAGAGATTGAAATGAGCACAGATAAAGTTCCTTAAGCCAAATATGGAATAGACAAGAGCTACTCCTTGCTCAACGAAATGGACTCAACATCCCATATTAAACACCTAAGAATATACCTGAATAGGAAGTATCTTAAAACCTATGGATTGCTATGTCTCTGAAAGAGAATCAAGCGTGTGTACAGGGGCATAAACGCAGCAGTGATAGGATTGGAGAGGTTCGGTGAGCAAATGAAGACCCTTTGAAGTCATATTGCATGGTACCCATTCCACGGGTCTCAACTCTCCAGGTTGAAGGTATTCTTCCTTCAGCTAAAACATGCATGTGGAACCCAGAGTATGATCAACCGTGTGATCGGGAGACGTGTTCCAATATGTGTCAGTTTTCGTCCCCTGGTACTCGGGTGCAACATTCCAGACGCTTTACTAACACTCTCCCGACTTGGAGAGTCAGTGCCTTTAACCTCCTGTTTGGCCCAGTTTGCAATTTCTGCGGAAGATGAACAGGAATAGGGAGAACCAATGACAGACTAGCTGGAGGTGTCTGGACGGGCAAATTTAACTCTCATTTCCCACCAGGAAGAGGAATTAACCAAAGGCTCAGCGTGCCGTGCCGGAACCAGATTAGGGCCTGAAGCCATCCTGCGGTGTTGCGGCCAGCTCACGAGAAAGCGAGTTGAAGAAAGGAGCTCAGGGGCACTGTAATTCACAAACCTGCAGAGTTATAAATGACAGCTATCGTCCAAAAATATACTGAAGTAAGGCTGCCAAGAGGACTTGAAAGCGGGGCAGAATTGCAGGAAACCAATTTCAGGAGGTAGACTGGAATTGCATTGAAAGCATAGGAAAAGAGGCAGAACGTCCACAATGATGCACTTGGCCAAAAAGGGCGTATGCGTTTTTTCCTGAATATATTCAGGAAAAAACGCATACGCCCTTTTTGGCCAACCAAGCAAGCTTGCAAAGGAAATCTGCACTACAATGAAGTCTCACTTCCCCCCGGTCAAAAGGGCCATCTGAAAAAAGTGTAAAATCCAGAAAGGCAGGACAGGCCATGGAGAACTGGGAGCCTTGTTATGCTGATGGGCGGGATGTAAATTGCCAACAGCCACTCGGGAGAAGTGTATGGTGTTTCCTGAAACATCTAAAAAACAAAGCAACAGAGCCTAGGGCACTTCCACTTATGGTCCTATAGCTTAGGGAAATTAAAATCAAAAAGACACAGCCACCCCAAAGGTTGGGACGGCTCTGTTTACAAGAACCTGGTTTATGGTACAAGTTCAATATCGCAGAAAGTGAAAAATGGATAAAGAAGTTGTGGTACTTACGTACAATGCAGTATCACTCAGCAATGAAATCTATGTCATCAGGCCCGTAGCAGCATAATGAGTGGATTCAGGTACGATGATTCTAACTGAAATAAGTCACACAGGAAAAGAAACATCATAAGATATCACTAATACACGGAATGTAACCTTGGCGACACAGGAACTGAATTACAAAACAGAACAGGGTCTCAAATTTAGAAACCCAACTTATGCTTGCTTAAGGGGAAAGGTGAGTTGGGGTGCTGCATAAAACCAGAGATTGAAATGAGCACAGATAAAGTTCCTTAAGCCAAATATGGAATAGACAAGAGCTACTCCTTGCTCAACGAAATGGACTCAACATCCCATATTAAACACCTAAGAATATACCTGAATAGGAAGTATCTTAAAACCTATGGATTGCTATGTCTCTGAAAGAGAATCAAGCGTGTGTACAGGGGCATAAACGCAGCAGTGATAGGATTGGAGAGGTTCGGTGAGCAAATGAAGACCCTTTGAAGTCATATTGCATGGTACCCATTCCACGGGTCTCAACTCTCCAGGTTGAAGGTATTCTTCCTTCAGCTAAAACATGCATGTGGAACCCAGAGTATGATCAACCGTGTGATCGGGAGACGTGTTCCAATATGTGTCAGTTTTCGTCCCCTGGTACTCGGGTGCAACATTCCAGACGCTTTACTAACACTCTCCCGACTTGGAGAGTCAGTGCCTTTAACCTCCTGTTTGGCCCAGTTTGCAATTTCTGCGGAAGATGAACAGGAATAGGGAGAACCAATGACAGACTAGCTGGAGGTGTCTGGACGGGCAAATTTAACTCTCATTTCCCACCAGGAAGAGGAATTAACCAAAGGCTCAGCGTGCCGTGCCGGAACCAGATTAGGGCCTGAAGCCATCCTGCGGTGTTGCGGCCAGCTCACGAGAAAGCGAGTTGAAGAAAGGAGCTCAGGGGCACTGTAATTCACAAACCTGCAGAGTTATAAATGACAGCTATCGTCCAAAAATATACTGAAGTAAGGCTGCCAAGAGGACTTGAAAGCGGGGCAGAATTGCAGGAAACCGATTTCAGGAGGTAGACTGGAATTGCATTGAAAGCATAGGAAAAGAGGCAGAACGTCCACAATGATGCACTTGGCCAAAAAGGGCGTATGCGTTTTTTCCTGAATATATTCAGGAAAAAACGCATACGCCCTTTTTGGCCAACCAAGCAAGCTTGCAAAGGAAATCTGCACTACAATGAAGTCTCACTTCCCCCCGGTCAAAAGGGCCATCTGAAAAAAGTGTAAAATCCAGAAAGGCAGGACAGGCCATGGAGAACTGGGAGCCTTGTTATGCTGATGGGCGGGATGTAAATTGCCAACAGCCACTCGGGAGAAGTGTATGGTGTTTCCTGAAACATCTAAAAAACAAAGCAACAGAGCCTAGGGCACTTCCACTTATGGTCCTATAGCTTAGGGAAATTAAAATCAAAAAGACACAGCCACCCCAAAGGTTGGGACGGCTCTGTTTACAAGAACCTGGTTTATGGTACAAGTTCAATATCGCAGAAAGTGAAAAATGGATAAAGAAGTTGTGGTACTTACGTACAATGCAGTATCACTCAGCAATGAAATCTATGTCATCAGGCCCGTAGCAGCATAATGAGTGGATTCAGGTACGATGATTCTAACTGAAATAAGTCACACAGGAAAAGAAACATCATAAGATATCACTAATACACGGAATGTAACCTTGGCGACACAGGAACTGAATTACAAAACAGAACAGGGTCTCAAATTTAGAAAACCAACTTATGCTTGCTTAAGGGGAAAGGTGAGTTGGGGTGCTGCATAAAACCAGAGATTGAAATGAGCACAGATAAAGTTCCTTAAGCCAAATATGGAATAGACAAGAGCTACTCCTTGCTCAACGAAATGGACTCAACACCCCATATTAAATGCCTAAGAGTGTACCTGACTAGGAAGTATCTTAAAACCTATGGATTGCTATGTCTCTGAAAGAGAATCAAGCGTGTGTACAGGGGCATAAACGCAGCAGTGATAGGATTGGAGAGGTTCGGTGAGCAAATGAAGACCCTTTGAAGTCATATTGCATGGTACCCATTCCACGGGTCTCAACTCTCCAGGTTGAAGGTATTCTTCCTTCAGCTAAAACATGCATGTGGAACCCAGAGTATGATCAACCGTGTGATCGGGAGACGTGTTCCAATATGTGTCAGTTTTCGTCCCCTGGTACTCGGGTGCAACATTCCAGACGCTTTACTAACACTCTCCCGACTTGGAGAGTCAGTGCCTTTAACCTCCTGTTTGGCCCAGTTTGCAATTTCTGCGGAAGATGAACAGGAGTAGGGAGAACCAATGACAGACTAGCTGGAGGTGTCTGGACGGGCAAATTTAACTCTCATTTCCCACCAGGAAGAGGAATTAACCAAAGGCTCAGCGTGCCGTGCCGGAACCAGATTAGGGCCTGAAGCCATCCTGCGGTGTTGCGGCCAGCTCACGAGAAAGCGAGTTGAAGAAAGGAGCTCAGGGGCACTGTAATTCACAAACCTGCAGAGTTATAAATGACAGCTATCGTCCAAAAATATACTGAAGTAAGGCTGCCAAGAGGACTTGAAAGCGGGGCAGAATTGCAGGAAACCGATTTCAGGAGGTAGACTGGAATTGCATTGAAAGCATAGGAAAAGAGGCAGAACGTCCACAATGATGCACTTGGCCAAAAAGGGCGTATGCGTTTTTTCCTGAATATATTCAGGAAAAAACGCATACGCCCTTTTTGGCCAACCAAGCAAGCTTGCAAAGGAAATCTGCACTACAATGAAGTCTCACTTCCCCCCGGTCAAAAGGGCCATCTGAAAAAAGTGTAAAATCCAGAAAGGCAGGACAGGCCATGGAGAACTGGGAGCCTTGTTATGCTGATGGGCGGGATGTCAATTGCCAACAGCCACTCGGGAGAAGTGTATGGTGTTTCCTGAAACATCTAAAAAACAAAGCAACAGAGCCTAGGGCACTTCCACTTATGGTCCTATAGCTTAGGGAAATTAAAATCAAAAAGACACAGCCACCCCAAAGGTTGGGACGGCTCTGTTTACAAGAACCTGGTTTACGGTACAAGTTCAATATCGCAGAAAGTGAAAAATGGATAAAGAAGTTGTGGTACTTACGTACAATGCAGTATCACTCAGCAATGAAATCTATGTCATCAGGCCCGTAGCAGCATAATGAGTGGATTCAGGTACGATGATTCTAACTGAAATAAGTCACACAGGAAAAGAAACATCATAAGATATCACTAATACACGGAATGTAACCTTGGCGACACAGGAACTGAATTACAAAACAGAACAGGGTCTCAAATTTAGAAACCCAACTTATGCTTGCTTAAGGGGAAAGGTGAGTTGGGGTGCTGCATAAAACCAGAGATTGAAATGAGCACAGATAAAGTTCCTTAAGCCAAATATGGAATAGACAAGAGCTACTCCTTGCTCAACGAAATGGACTCAACATCCCATATTAAACACCTAAGAATATACCTGACTAGGAAGTATCTTAAAACCTATGGATTGCTATGTCTCTGAAAGAGAATCAAGCGTGTGTACAGGGGCATAAACGCAGCAGTGATAGGATTGGAGAGGTTCGGTGAGCAAATGAAGACCCTTTGAAGTCATATTGCATGGTACCCATTCCACGGGTCTCAACTCTCCAGGTTGAAGGTATTCTTCCTTCAGCTAAAACATGCATGTGGAACCCAGAGTATGATCAACCGTGTGATCGGGAGACGTGTTCCAATATGTGTCAGTTTTCGTCCCCTGGTACTCGGGTGCAACATTCCAGACGCTTTACTAACACTCTCCCGACTTGGAGAGTCAGTGCCTTTAACCTCCTGTTTGGCCCAGTTTGCAATTTCTGCGGAAGATGAACAGGAATAGGGAGAACCAATGACAGACTAGCTGGAGGTGTCTGGACGGGCAAATTTAACTCTCATTTCCCACCAGGAAGAGGAATTAACCAAAGGCTCAGCGTGCCGTGCCGGAACCAGATTAGGGCCTGAAGCCATCCTGCGGTGTTGCGGCCAGCTCACGAGAAAGCGAGTTGAAGAAAGGAGCTCAGGGGCACTGTAATTCACAAACCTGCAGAGTTATAAATGACAGCTATCGTCCAAAAATATACTGAAGTAAGGCTGCCAAGAGGACTTGAAAGCGGGGCAGAATTGCAGGAAACCGATTTCAGGAGGTAGACTGGAATTGCATTGAAAGCATAGGAAAAGAGGCAGAACGTCCACAATGATGCACTTGGCCAAAAAGGGCGTATGCGTTTTTTCCTGAATATATTCAGGAAAAAACGCATACGCCCTTTTTGGCCAACCAAGCAAGCTTGCAAAGGAAATCTGCACTACAATGAAGTCTCACTTCCCCCCGGTCAAAAGGGCCATCTGAAAAAAGTGTAAAATCCAGAAAGGCAGGACAGGCCATGGAGAACTGGGAGCCTTGTTATGCTGATGGGCGGGATGTCAATTGCCAACAGCCACTCGGGAGAAGTGTATGGTGTTTCCTGAAACATCTAAAAAACAAAGCAACAGAGCCTAGGGCACTTCCACTTATGGTCCTATAGCTTAGGGAAATTAAAATCAAAAAGACACAGCCACCCCAAAGGTTGGGACGGCTCTGTTTACAAGAACCTGGTTTACGGTACAAGTTCAATATCGCAGAAAGTGAAAAATGGATAAAGAAGTTGTGGTACTTACGTACAATGCAGTATCACTCAGCAATGAAATCTATGTCATCAGGCCCGTAGCAGCATAATGAGTGGATTCAGGTACGATGATTCTAACTGAAATAAGTCACACAGGAAAAGAAACATCATAAGATATCACTAATACACGGAATGTAACCTTGGCGACACAGGAACTGAATTACAAAACAGAACAGGGTCTCAAATTTAGAAAACCAACTTATGCTTGCTTAAGGGGAAAGGTGAGTTGGGGTGCTGCATAAAACCAGAGATTGAAATGAGCACAGATAAAGTTCCTTAAGCCAAATATGGAATAGACAAGAGCTACTCCTTGCTCAACGAAATGGACTCAACACCCCATATTAAACGCCTAAGAGTGTACCTGACTAGGAAGTATCTTAAAACCTATGGATTGCTATGTCTCTGAAAGAGAATCAAGCGTGTGTACAGGGGCATAAACGCAGCAGTGATAGGATTGGAGAGGTTCGGTGAGCAAATGAAGACCCTTTGAAGTCATATTGCATGGTACCCATTCCACGGGTCTCAACTCTCCAGGTTGAAGGTATTCTTCCTTCAGCTAAAACATGCATGTGAAACCCAGAGTATGATCAACCGTGTGATCGGGAGACGTGTTCCAATATGTGTCAGTTTTCGTCCCCTGGTACTCGGGTGCAACATTCCAGACGCTTTACTAACACTCTCCCGACTTGGAGAGTCAGTGCCTTTAACCTCCTGTTTGGCCCAGGTTGCAATTTCTGCGGAAGATGAACAGGAGTAGGGAGAACCAATGACAGACTAGCTGGAGGTGTCTGGACGGGCAAATTTAACTCTCATTTCCCACCAGGAAGAGGAATTAACCAAAGGCTCAGTGTGCCGTGCCGGAACCAGATTAGGGCCTGAAGCCATCCTGCGGTGTTGCGGCCAGCTCACGAGAAAGCGAGTTGAAGAAAGGAGCTCAGGGGCACTGTAATTCACAAACTTGCAGAGTTATAAATGACAGCTATCGTCCAAAAATATACTGAAGTAAGGCTGCCAAGAGGACTTGAAAGCGGGGCAGAATTGCAGGAAACCGATTTCAGGAGGTAGACTGGAATTGCATTGAAAGCATAGGAAAAGAGGCAGAACGTCCACAATGATGCACTTGGCCAAAAAGGGCGTATGCGTTTTTTCCTGAATATATTCAGGAAAAAACGCATACGCCCTTTTTGGCCAACCAAGCAAGCTTGCAAAGGAAATCTGCACTACAATGAAGTCTCACTTCCCCCCGGTCAAAAGGGCCATCTGAAAAAAGTGTAAAATCCAGAAAGGCAGGACAGGCCATGGAGAACTGGGAGCCTTGTTATGCTGATGGGCGGGATGTCAATTGCCAACAGCCACTCGGGAGAAGTGTATGGTGTTTCCTGAAACATCTAAAAAACAAAGCAACAGAGCCTAGGGCACTTCCACTTATGGTCCTATAGCTTAGGGAAATTAAAATCAAAAAGACACAGCCACCCCAAAGGTTGGGACGGCTCTGTTTACAAGAACCTGGTTTACGGTACAAGTTCAATATCGCAGAAAGTGAAAAATGGATAAAGAAGTTGTGGTACTTACGTACAATGCAGTATCACTCAGCAATGAAATCTATGTCATCAGGCCCGTAGCAGCATAATGAGTGGATTCAGGTACGATGATTCTAACTGAAATAAGTCACACAGGAAAAGAAACATCATAAGATATCACTAATACACGGAATGTAACCTTGGCGACACAGGAACTGAATTACAAAACAGAACAGGGTCTCAAATTTAGAAACCCAACTTATGCTTGCTTAAGGGGAAAGGTGAGTTGGGGTGCTGCATAAAACCAGAGATTGAAATGAGCACAGATAAAGTTCCTTAAGCCAAATATGGAATAGACAAGAGCTACTCCTTGCTCAACGAAATGGACTCAACATCCCATATTAAACACCTAAGAGTATACCTGACTAGGAAGTATCTTAAAACCTATGGATTGCTATGTCTCTGAAAGAGAATCAAGCGTGTGTACAGGGGCATAAACGCAGCAGTGATAGGATTGGAGAGGTTCGGTGAGCAAATGAAGACCCTTTGAAGTCATATTGCATGGTACCCATTCCACGGGTCTCAACTCTCCAGGTTGAAGGTATTCTTCCTTCAGCTAAAACATGCATGTGGAACCCAGAGTATGATCAACCGTGTGATCGGGAGACGTGTTCCAATATGTGTCAGTTTTCGTCCCCTGGTACTCGGGTGCAACATTCCAGACGCTTTACTAACACTCTCCCGACTTGGAGAGTCAGTGCCTTTAACCTCCTGTTTGGCCCAGTTTGCAATTTCTGCGGAAGATGAACAGGAATAGGGAGAACCAATGACAGACTAGCTGGAGGTGTCTGGACGGGCAAATTTAACTCTCATTTCCCACCAGGAAGAGGAATTAACCAAAGGCTCAGCGTGCCGTGCCGGAACCAGATTAGGGCCTGAAGCCATCCTGCGGTGTTGCGGCCAGCTCACGAGAAAGCGAGTTGAAGAAAGGAGCTCAGGGGCACTGTAATTCACAAACCTGCAGAGTTATAAATGACAGCTATCGTCCAAAAATATACTGAAGTAAGGCTGCCAAGAGGACTTGAAAGCGGGGCAGAATTGCAGGAAACCGATTTCAGGAGGTAGACTGGAATTGCATTGAAAGCATAGGAAAAGAGGCAGAACGTCCACAATGATGCACTTGGCCAAAAAGGGCGTATGCGTTTTTTCCTGAATATATTCAGGAAAAAACGCATACGCCCTTTTTGGCCAACCAAGCAAGCTTGCAAAGGAAATCTGCACTACAATGAAGTCTCACTTCCCCCCGGTCAAAAGGGCCATCTGAAAAAAGTGTAAAATCCAGAAAGGCAGGACAGGCCATGGAGAACTGGGAGCCTTGTTATGCTGATGGGCGGGATGTCAATTGCCAACAGCCACTCGGGAGAAGTGTATGGTGTTTCCTGAAACATCTAAAAAACAAAGCAACAGAGCCTAGGGCACTTCCACTTATGGTCCTATAGCTTAGGGAAATTAAAATCAAAAAGACACAGCCACCCCAAAGGTTGGGACGGCTCTGTTTACAAGAACCTGGTTTATGGTACAAGTTCAATATCGCAGAAAGTGAAAAATGGATAAAGAAGTTGTGGTACTTACGTACAATGCAGTATCACTCAGCAATGAAATCTATGTCATCAGGCCCGTAGCAGCATAATGAGTGGATTCAGGTACGATGATTCTAACTGAAATAAGTCACACAGGAAAAGAAACATCATAAGATATCACTAATACACGGAATGTAACCTTGGCGACACAGGAACTGAATTACAAAACAGAACAGGGTCTCAAATTTAGAAAACCAACTTATGCTTGCTTAAGGGGAAAGGTGAGTTGGGGTGCTGCATAAAACCAGAGATTGAAATGAGCACAGATAAAGTTCCTTAAGCCAAATATGGAATAGACAAGAGCTACTCCTTGCTCAACGAAATGGACTCAACACCCCATATTAAATGCCTAAGAGTGTACCTGACTAGGAAGTATCTTAAAACCTATGGATTGCTATGTCTCTGAAAGAGAATCAAGCGTGTGTACAGGGGCATAAACGCAGCAGTGATAGGATTGGAGAGGTTCGGTGAGCAAATGAAGACCCTTTGAAGTCATATTGCATGGTACCCATTCCACGGGTCTCAACTCTCCAGGTTGAAGGTATTCTTCCTTCAGCTAAAACATGCATGTGGAACCCAGAGTATGATCAACCGTGTGATCGGGAGACGTGTTCCAATATGTGTCAGTTTTCGTCCCCTGGTACTCGGGTGCAACATTCCAGACGCTTTACTAACACTCTCCCGACTTGGAGAGTCAGTGCCTTTAACCTCCTGTTTGGCCCAGTTTGCAATTTCTGCGGAAGATGAACAGGAGTAGGGAGAACCAATGACAGACTAGCTGGAGGTGTCTGGACGGGCAAATTTAACTCTCATTTCCCACCAGGAAGAGGAATTAACCAAAGGCTCAGCGTGCCGTGCCGGAACCAGATTAGGGCCTGAAGCCATCCTGCGGTGTTGCGGCCAGCTCACGAGAAAGCGAGTTGAAGAAAGGAGCTCAGGGGCACTGTAATTCACAAACCTGCAGAGTTATAAATGACAGCTATCGTCCAAAAATATACTGAAGTAAGGCTGCCAAGAGGACTTGAAAGCGGGGCAGAATTGCAGGAAACCGATTTCAGGAGGTAGACTGGAATTGCATTGAAAGCATAGGAAAAGAGGCAGAACGTCCACAATGATGCACTTGGCCAAAAAGGGCGTATGCGTTTTTTCCTGAATATATTCAGGAAAAAACGCATACGCCCTTTTTGGCCAACCAAGCAAGCTTGCAAAGGAAATCTGCACTACAATGAAGTCTCACTTCCCCCCGGTCAAAAGGGCCATCTGAAAAAAGTGTAAAATCCAGAAAGGCAGGACAGGCCATGGAGAACTGGGAGCCTTGTTATGCTGATGGGCGGGATGTCAATTGCCAACAGCCACTCGGGAGAAGTGTATGGTGTTTCCTGAAACATCTAAAAAACAAAGCAACAGAGCCTAGGGCACTTCCACTTATGGTCCTATAGCTTAGGGAAATTAAAATCAAAAAGACACAGCCACCCCAAAGGTTGGGACGGCTCTGTTTACAAGAACCTGGTTTACGGTACAAGTTCAATATCGCAGAAAGTGAAAAATGGATAAAGAAGTTGTGGTACTTACGTACAATGCAGTATCACTCAGCAATGAAATCTATGTCATCAGGCCCGTAGCAGCATAATGAGTGGATTCAGGTACGATGATTCTAACTGAAATAAGTCACACAGGAAAAGAAACATCATAAGATATCACTAATACACGGAATGTAACCTTGGCGACACAGGAACTGAATTACAAAACAGAACAGGGTCTCAAATTTAGAAACCCAACTTATGCTTGCTTAAGGGGAAAGGTGAGTTGGGGTGCTGCATAAAACCAGAGATTGAAATGAGCACAGATAAAGTTCCTTAAGCCAAATATGGAATAGACAAGAGCTACTCCTTGCTCAACGAAATGGACTCAACATCCCATATTAAACACCTAAGAATATACCTGACTAGGAAGTATCTTAAAACCTATGGATTGCTATGTCTCTGAAAGAGAATCAAGCGTGTGTACAGGGGCATAAACGCAGCAGTGATAGGATTGGAGAGGTTCGGTGAGCAAATGAAGACCCTTTGAAGTCATATTGCATGGTACCCATTCCACGGGTCTCAACTCTCCAGGTTGAAGGTATTCTTCCTTCAGCTAAAACATGCATGTGGAACCCAGAGTATGATCAACCGTGTGATCGGGAGACGTGTTCCAATATGTGTCAGTTTTCGTCCCCTGGTACTCGGGTGCAACATTCCAGACGCTTTACTAACACTCTCCCGACTTGGAGAGTCAGTGCCTTTAACCTCCTGTTTGGCCCAGTTTGCAATTTCTGCGGAAGATGAACAGGAATAGGGAGAACCAATGACAGACTAGCTGGAGGTGTCTGGACGGGCAAATTTAACTCTCATTTCCCACCAGGAAGAGGAATTAACCAAAGGCTCAGCGTGCCGTGCCGGAACCAGATTAGGGCCTGAAGCCATCCTGCGGTGTTGCGGCCAGCTCACGAGAAAGCGAGTTGAAGAAAGGAGCTCAGGGGCACTGTAATTCACAAACCTGCAGAGTTATAAATGACAGCTATCGTCCAAAAATATACTGAAGTAAGGCTGCCAAGAGGACTTGAAAGCGGGGCAGAATTGCAGGAAACCGATTTCAGGAGGTAGACTGGAATTGCATTGAAAGCATAGGAAAAGAGGCAGAACGTCCACAATGATGCACTTGGCCAAAAAGGGCGTATGCGTTTTTTCCTGAATATATTCAGGAAAAAACGCATACGCCCTTTTTGGCCAACCAAGCAAGCTTGCAAAGGAAATCTGCACTACAATGAAGTCTCACTTCCCCCCGGTCAAAAGGGCCATCTGAAAAAAGTGTAAAATCCAGAAAGGCAGGACAGGCCATGGAGAACTGGGAGCCTTGTTATGCTGATGGGCGGGATGTCAATTGCCAACAGCCACTCGGGAGAAGTGTATGGTGTTTCCTGAAACATCTAAAAAACAAAGCAACAGAGCCTAGGGCACTTCCACTTATGGTCCTATAGCTTAGGGAAATTAAAATCAAAAAGACACAGCCACCCCAAAGGTTGGGACGGCTCTGTTTACAAGAACCTGGTTTACGGTACAAGTTCAATATCGCAGAAAGTGAAAAATGGATAAAGAAGTTGTGGTACTTACGTACAATGCAGTATCACTCAGCAATGAAATCTATGTCATCAGGCCCGTAGCAGCATAATGAGTGGATTCAGGTACGATGATTCTAACTGAAATAAGTCACACAGAAAAAGAAACATCATAAGATATCACTAATACACGGAATGTAACCTTGGCGACACAGGAACTGAATTACAAAACAGAACAGGGTCTCAAATTTAGAAAACCAACTTATGCTTGCTTAAGGGGAAAGGTGAGTTGGGGTGCTGCATAAAACCAGAGATTGAAATGAGCACAGATAAAGTTCCTTAAGCCAAATATGGAATAGACAAGAGCTACTCCTTGCTCAACGAAATGGACTCAACACCCCATATTAAACGCCTAAGAGTGTACCTGACTAGGAAGTATCTTAAAACCTATGGATTGCTATGTCTCTGAAAGAGAATCAAGCGTGTGTACAGGGGCATAAACGCAGCAGTGATAGGATTGGAGAGGTTCGGTGAGCAAATGAAGACCCTTTGAAGTCATATTGCATGGTACCCATTCCACGGGTCTCAACTCTCCAGGTTGAAGGTATTCTTCCTTCAGCTAAAACATGCATGTGAAACCCAGAGTATGATCAACCGTGTGATCGGGAGACGTGTTCCAATATGTGTCAGTTTTCGTCTCCTGGTACTCGGGTGCAACATTCCAGACGCTTTACTAACACTCTCCCGACTTGGAGAGTCAGTGCCTTTAACCTCCTGTTTGGCCCAGGTTGCAATTTCTGCGGAAGATGAACAGGAGTAGGGAGAACCAATGACAGACTAGCTGGAGGTGTCTGGACGGGCAAATTTAACTCTCATTTCCCACCAGGAAGAGGAATTAACCAAAGGCTCAGTGTGCCGTGCCGGAACCAGATTAGGGCCTGAAGCCATCCTGCGGTGTTGCGGCCAGCTCACGAGAAAGCGAGTTGAAGAAAGGAGCTCAGGGGCACTGTAATTCACAAACTTGCAGAGTTATAAATGACAGCTATCGTCCAAAAATATACTGAAGTAAGGCTGCCAAGAGGACTTGAAAGCGGGGCAGAATTGCAGGAAACCGATTTCAGGAGGTAGACTGGAATTGCATTGAAAGCATAGGAAAAGAGGCAGAACGTCCACAATGATGCACTTGGCCAAAAAGGGCGTATGCGTTTTTTCCTGAATATATTCAGGAAAAAACGCATACGCCCTTTTTGGCCAACCAAGCAAGCTTGCAAAGGAAATCTGCACTACAATGAAGTCTCACTTCCCCCCGGTCAAAAGGGCCATCTGAAAAAAGTGTAAAATCCAGAAAGGCAGGACAGGCCATGGAGAACTGGGAGCCTTGTTATGCTGATGGGCGGGATGTCAATTGCCAACAGCCACTCGGGAGAAGTGTATGGTGTTTCCTGAAACATCTAAAAAACAAAGCAACAGAGCCTAGGGCACTTCCACTTATGGTCCTATAGCTTAGGGAAATTAAAATCAAAAAGACACAGCCACCCCAAAGGTTGGGACGGCTCTGTTTACAAGAACCTGGTTTACGGTACAAGTTCAATATCGCAGAAAGTGAAAAATGGATAAAGAAGTTGTGGTACTTACGTACAATGCAGTATCACTCAGCAATGAAATCTATGTCATCAGGCCCGTAGCAGCATAATGAGTGGATTCAGGTACGATGATTCTAACTGAAATAAGTCACACAGGAAAAGAAACATCATAAGATATCACTAATACACGGAATGTAACCTTGGCGACACAGGAACTGAATTACAAAACAGAACAGGGTCTCAAATTTAGAAACCCAACTTATGCTTGCTTAAGGGGAAAGGTGAGTTGGGGTGCTGCATAAAACCAGAGATTGAAATGAGCACAGATAAAGTTCCTTAAGCCAAATATGGAATAGACAAGAGCTACTCCTTGCTCAACGAAATGGACTCAACATCCCATATTAAACACCTAAGAGTATACCTGACTAGGAAGTATCTTAAAACCTATGGATTGCTATGTCTCTGAAAGAGAATCAAGCGTGTGTACAGGGGCATAAACGCAGCAGTGATAGGATTGGAGAGGTTCGGTGAGCAAATGAAGACCCTTTGAAGTCATATTGCATGGTACCCATTCCACGGGTCTCAACTCTCCAGGTTGAAGGTATTCTTCCTTCAGCTAAAACATGCATGTGGAACCCAGAGTATGATCAACCGTGTGATCGGGAGACGTGTTCCAATATGTGTCAGTTTTCGTCCCCTGGTACTCGGGTGCAACATTCCAGACGCTTTACTAACACTCTCCCGACTTGGAGAGTCAGTGCCTTTAACCTCCTGTTTGGCCCAGTTTGCAATTTCTGCGGAAGATGAACAGGAATAGGGAGAACCAATGACAGACTAGCTGGAGGTGTCTGGACGGGCAAATTTAACTCTCATTTCCCACCAGGAAGAGGAATTAACCAAAGGCTCAGCGTGCCGTGCCAGAACCAGATTAGGGCCTGAAGCCATCCTGCGGTGTTGCGGCCAGCTCACGAGAAAGCGAGTTGAAGAAAGGAGCTCAGGGGCACTGTAATTCACAAACCTGCAGAGTTATAAATGACAGCTATCGTCCAAAAATATACTGAAGTAAGGCTGCCAAGAGGACTTGAAAGCGGGGCAGAATTGCAGGAAACCGATTTCAGGAGGTAGACTGGAATTGCATTGAAAGCATAGGAAAAGAGGCAGAACGTCCACAATGATGCACTTGGCCAAAAAGGGCGTATGCGTTTTTTCCTGAATATATTCAGGAAAAAACGCATACGCCCTTTTTGGCCAACCAAGCAAGCTTGCAAAGGAAATCTGCACTACAATGAAGTCTCACTTCCCCCCGGTCAAAAGGGCCATCTGAAAAAAGTGTAAAATCCAGAAAGGCAGGACAGGCCATGGAGAACTGGGAGCCTTGTTATGCTGATGGGCGGGATGTAAATTGCCAACAGCCACTCGGGAGAAGTGTATGGTGTTTCCTGAAACATCTAAAAAACAAAGCAACAGAGCCTAGGGCACTTCCACTTATGGTCCTATAGCTTAGGGAAATTAAAATCAAAAAGACACAGCCACCCGAAAAGTTGGGACGGCTCTGTTTACAAGAACCTGGTTTACGGTACAAGTTCAATATCGCAGAAAGTGAAAAATGGATAAAGAAGTTGTGGTACTTACGTACAATGCAGTATCACTCAGCAATGAAATCTATGTCATCAGGCCCGTAGCAGCATAATGAGTGGATTCAGGTACGATGATTCTAACTGAAATCAGTCACACAGAAAAAGAAACATCATAAGATATCACTAATACACGGAATGTAAACTTGGCTACACAGGAACTGAATTACAAAACAGAACAGGGTCTCAAATTTAGAAAACCAACTTATGCTTGCTTAAGGGGAAAGGTGAGTTGGGGTGCTGCATAAAACCAGAGATTGAAATGAGCACAGATAAAGTTCCTTAAGCCAAATATGGAATAGACAAGAGCTACTCCTTGCTCAACGAAATGGACTCAACATCCCATATTAAACACCTAAGAATATACCTGACTAGGAAGTATCTTAAAACCTATGGATTGCTGTGTCTCTGAAAGAGAATCAAGCGTGTGTACAGGGGCATAAACGCAGCAGTGATAGGATTGGAGAGGTTCGGTGAGCAAATGAAGACCCTTTGAAGTCATATTGCATGGTACCCATTCCACGGGTCTCAACTCTCCAGGTTGAAGGTATTCTTCCTTCAGCTAAAACATGCATGTGGAACCCAGAGTATGATCAACCGTGTGATCGGGAGACGTGTTCCAATATGTGTCAGTTTTCGTCCCCTGGTACTCGGGTGCAACATTCCAGACGCTTTACTAACACTCTCCCGACTTGGAGAGTCAGTGCCTTTAACCTCCTGTTTGGCCCAGTTTGCAATTTCTGCGGAAGATGAACAGGAATAGGGAGAACCAATGACAGACTAGCTGGAGGTGTCTGGACGGGCAAATTTAACTCTCATTTCCCACCAGGAAGAGGAATTAACCAAAGGCTCAGCGTGCCGTGCCGGAACCAGATTAGGGCCTGAAGCCATCCTGCGGTGTTGCGGCCAGCTCACGAGAAAGCGAGTTGAAGAAAGGAGCTCAGGGGCACTGTAATTCACAAACCTGCAGAGTTATAAATGACAGCTATCGTCCAAAAATATACTGAAGTAAGGCTGCCAAGAGGACTTGAAAGCGGGGCAGAATTGCAGGAAACCGATTTCAGGAGGTAGACTGGAATTGCATTTAAAGCATAGGAAAAGAGGCAGAACGTCCACAATGATGCACTTGGCCAAAAAGGGCGTATGCGTTTTTTCCTGAATATATTCAGGAAAAAACGCATACGCCCTTTTTGGCCAACCAAGCAAGCTTGCAAAGGAAATCTGCACTACAATGAAGTCTCACTTCCCCCCGGTCAAAAGGGCCATCTGAAAAAAGTGTAAAATCCAGAAAGGCAGGACAGGCCATGGAGAACTGGGAGCCTTGTTATGCTGATGGGCGGGATGTCAATTGCCAACAGCCACTCGGGAGAAGTGTATGGTGTTTCCTGAAACATCTAAAAAACAAAGCAACAGAGCCTAGGGCACTTCCACTTATGGTCCTATAGCTTAGGGAAATTAAAATCAAAAAGACACAGCCACCCCAAAGGTTGGGACGGCTCTGTTTACAAGAACCTCATATACGGTACAAGTTCAATATCGCAGAAAGTGAAAAATGGATAAAGAAGTTGTGGTACTTACGTACAATGCAGTATCACTCAGCAATGAAATCTATGTCATCAGGCCCGTAGCAGCATAATGAGTGGATTCAGGTATGATGATTCTAACTGAAATAAGTCACACAGAAAAAGAAACATTATAAGATATCACTAATACACGGAATGTAAACTTGGCTACACAGGAACTGAATTACAAAACAGAACAGGGTCTCAAATTTAGAAAACCAACTTATGCTTGCTTAAGGGGAAAGGTGAGTTGGGGTGCTGCATAAAACCAGAGATTGAAATGAGCACAGATAAAGTTCCTTAAGCCAAATATGGAATAGACAAGAGCTACTCCTTGCTCAACGAAATGGACTCAACACCCCATATTAAATGCCTAAGAGTGTACCTGACTAGGAAGTATCTTAAAACCTATGGATTGCTATGTCTCTGAAAGAGAATCAAGCGTGTGTACAGGGGCATAAACGCAGCAGTGATAGGATTGGAGAGGTTCGGTGAGCAAATGAAGACCCTTTGAAGTCATATTGCATGGTACCCATTCCACGGGTCTCAACTCTCCAGGTTGAAGGTATTCTTCCTTCAGCTAAAACATGCATGTGGAACCCAGAGTATGATCAACCGTGTGATCGGGAGACGTGTTCCAATATGTGTCAGTTTTCGTCCCCTGGTACTCGGGTGCAACATTCCAGATGCTTTACTAACACTCTCCCGACTTGGAGAGTCAGTGCCTTTAACCTCCTGTTTGGCCCAGGTTGCAATTTCTGCGGAAGATGAACAGGAGTAGGGAGAACCAATGACAGACTAGCTGGAGGTGTCTGGACGGGCAAATTTAACTCTCATTTCCCACCAGGAAGAGGAATTAACCAAAGGCTCAGCGTGCCGTGCCGGAACCAGATTAGGGCCTGAAGCCATCCTGCGGTGTTGCGGCCAGCTCACGAGAAAGCGAGTTGAAGAAAGGAGCTCAGGGGCACTGTAATTCACAAACCTGCAGAGTTATAAATGACAGCTATCGTCCAAAAATATACTGAAGTAAGGCTGCCAAGAGGACTTGAAAGCGGGGCAGAATTGCAGGAAACCGATTTCAGGAGGTAGACTGGAATTGCATTGAAAGCATAGGAAAAGAGGCAGAACGTCCACAATGATGCACTTGGCCAAAAAGGGCGTATGCGTTTTTTCCTGAATATATTCAGGAAAAAACGCATACGCCCTTTTTGGCCAACCAAGCAAGCTTGCAAAGGAAATCTGCACTACAATGAAGTCTCACTTCCCCCCGGTCAAAAGGGCCATCTGAAAAAAGTGTAAAATCCAGAAAGGCAGGACAGGCCATGGAGAACTGGGAGCCTTGTTATGCTGATGGGCGGGATGTAAATTGCCAACAGCCACTCGGGAGAAGTGTATGGTGTTTCCTGAAACATCTAAAAAACAAAGCAACAGAGCCTAGGGCACTTCCACTTATGGTCCTATAGCTTAGGGAAATTAAAATCAAAAAGACACAGCCACCCCAAAGGTTGGGACGGCTCTGTTTACAAGAACCTGGTTTACGGTACAAGTTCAATATCGCAGAAAGTGAAAAATGGATAAAGAAGTTGTGGTACTTACGTACAATGCAGTATCACTCAGCAATGAAATCTATGTCATCAGGCCCGTAGCAGCATAATGAGTGGATTCAGGTATGATGATTCTAACTGAAATAAGTCACACAGAAAAAGAAACATCATAAGATATCACTAATACACGGAATGTAAACTTGGCTACACAGGAACTGAATTACAAAACAGAACAGGGTCTCAAATTTAGAAAACCAACTTATGCTTGCTTAAGGGGAAAGGTGAGTTGGGGTGCTGCATAAAACCAGAGATTGAAATGAGCCCAGATAAAGTTCCTTAAGCCAAATATGGAATAGACAAGAGCTACTCCTTGCTCAACGAAATGGACTCAACATCCCATATTAAACACCTAAGAATATACCTGACTAGGAAGTATCTTAAAACCTATGGATTGCTATGTCTCTGAAAGAGAATCAAGCGTGTGTACAGGGGCATAAACGCAGCAGTGATAGGATTGGAGAGGTTCGGTGAGCAAATGAAGACCCTTTGAAGTCATATTGCATGGTACCCATTCCACGGGTCTCAACTCTCCAGGTTGAAGGTATTCTTCCTTCAGCTAAAACATGCATGTGGAACCCAGAGTATGATCAACCGTGTGATCGGGAGACGTGTTCCAATATGTGTCAGTTTTCGTCCCCTGGTACTCGGGTGCAACATTCCAGACGCTTTACTAACACTCTCCCGACTTGGAGAGTCAGTGCCTTTAACCTCCTGTTTGGCCCAGTTTGCAATTTCTGCGGAAGATGAACAGGAATAGGGAGAACCAATGACAGACTAGCTGGAGGTGTCTGGACGGGCAAATTTAACTCTCATTTCCCACCAGGAAGAGGAATTAACCAAAGGCTCAGCGTGCCGTGCCGGAACCAGATTAGGGCCTGAAGCCATCCTGCGGTGTTGCGGCCAGCTCACGAGAAAGCGAGTTGAAGAAAGGAGCTCAGGGGCACTGTAATTCACAAACCTGCAGAGTTATAAATGACAGCTATCGTCCAAAAATATACTGAAGTAAGGCTGCCAAGAGGACTTGAAAGCGGGGCAGAATTGCAGGAAACCGATTTCAGGAGGTAGACTGGAATTGCATTGAAAGCATAGGAAAAGAGGCAGAACGTCCACAATGATGCACTTGGCCAAAAAGGGCGTATGCGTTTTTTCCTGAATATATTCAGGAAAAAACGCATACGCTCTTTTTGGCCAACCAAGCAAGCTTGCAAAGGAAATCTGCACTACAATGAAGTCTCACTTCCCCCCGGTCAAAAGGGCCATCTGAAAAAAGTGTAAAATCCAGAAAGGCAGGACAGGCCATGGAGAACTGGGAGCCTTGTTATGCTGATGGGCGGGATGTAAATTGCCAACAGCCACTCGGGAGAAGTGTATGGTGTTTCCTGAAACATCTAAAATACAAAGCAACAGAGCCTAGGGCACTTCCACTTATGGTCCTATAGCTTAGGGAAATTAAAATCAAAAAGACACAGCCACCCCAAAGGTTGGGACGGCTCTGTTTACAAGAACCTGGTTTACGGTACAAGTTCAATATCGCAGAAAGTGAAAAATGGATAAAGAAGTTGTGGTACTTACGTACAATGCAGTATCACTCAGCAATGAAATCTATGTCATCAGGCCCGTAGCAGTATAATGAGTGGATTCAGGTACGATGATTCTAACTGAAATAAGTCACACAGAAAAAGAAACATCATAAGATATCACTAATACACGGAATGTAACCTTGGCGACACAGGAACTGAATTACAAAACAGAACAGGGTCTCAAATTTAGAAAACCAACTTATGCTTGCTTAAGGGGAAAGGTGAGTTGGGGTGCTGCATAAAACCAGAGATTGAAATGAGCACAGATAAAGTTCCTTAAGCCAAATATGGAATAGACAAGAGCTACTCCTTGCTCAACGAAATGGACTCAACACCCCATATTAAACGCCTAAGAGTGTACCTGACTAGGAAGTATCTTAAAACCTATGGATTGCTATGTCTCTGAAAGAGAATCAAGCGTGTGTACAGGGGCATAAACGCAGCAGTGATAGGATTGGAGAGGTTCGGTGAGCAAATGAAGACCCTTTGAAGTCATATTGCATGGTACCCATTCCACGGGTCTCAACTCTCCAGGTTTAAGGTATTCTTCCTTCAGCTAAAACATGCATGTGGAACCCAGAGTATGATCAACCGTGTGATCGGGAGACGTGTTCCAATATGTGTCAGTTTTCGTCCCCTGGTACTCGGGTGCAACATTCCAGACGCTTTACTAACACTCTCCCGACTTGGAGAGTCAGTGCCTTTAACCTCCTGTTTGGCCCAGGTTGCAATTTCTGCGGAAGATGAACAGGAGTAGGTAGAACCAATGACAGACTAGCTGGAGGTGTCTGGACGGGCAAATTTAACTCTCATTTCCCACCAGGAAGAGGAATTAACCAAAGGCTCAGCGTGCCGTGCCGGAACCAGATTAGGGCCTGAAGCCATCCTGCGGTGTTGCGGCCAGCTCACGAGAAAGCGAGTTGAAGAAAGGAGCTCAGGGGCACTGTAATTCACAAACCTGCAGAGTTATAAATGACAGCTATCGTCCAAAAATATACTGAAGTAAGGCTGCCAAGAGGACTTGAAAGCGGGGCAGAATTGCAGGAAACCGATTTCAGGAGGTAGACTGGAATTGCATTGAAAGCATAGGAAAAGAGGCAGAACGTCCACAATGATGCACTTGGCCAAAAAGGGCGTATGCGTTTTTTCCTGAATATATTCAGGAAAAAACGCATACGCCCTTTTTGGCCAACCAAGCAAGCTTGCAAAGGAAATCTACACTACAATGAAGTCTCACTTCCCCCCGGTCAAAAGGGCCATCTGAAAAAAGTGTAAAATCCAGAAAGGCAGGACAGGGCATGGAGAACTGGGAGCCTTGTTATGCTGATGGGCGGGATGTCAATTGCCAACAGCCACTCGGGAGAAGTGTATGGTGTTTCCTGAAACATCTAAAAAACAAAGCAACAGAGCCTAGGGCACTTCCACTTATGGTCCTATAGCTTAGGGAAATTAAAATCAAAAAGACACAGCCACCCCAAAGGTTGGGACGGCTCTGTTTACAAGAACCTGGTTTACGGTACAAGTTCAATATCGCAGAAAGTGAAAAATGGATAAAGAAGTTGTGGTACTTACGTACAATGCAGTATCACTCAGCAATGAAATCTATGTCATCAGGCCCGTAGCAGCATAATGAGTGGATTCAGGTATGATGATTCTAACTGAAATAAGTCACACAGAAAAAGAAACATCATAAGATATCACTAATACACGGAATGTAAACTTGGCTACACAGGAACTGAATTACAAAACAGAACAGGGTCTCAAATTTAGAAAACCAACTTATGCTTGCTTAAGGGGAAAGGTGAGTTGGGGTGCTGCATAAAACCAGAGATTGAAATGAGCCCAGATAAAGTTCCTTAAGCCAAATATGGAATAGACAAGAGCTACTCCTTGCTCAACGAAATGGACTCAACATCCCATATTAAACACCTAAGAATATACCTGACTAGGAAGTATCTTAAAACCTATGGATTGCTATGTCTCTGAAAGAGAATCAAGCATGTGTACAGGGGCATAAACGCAGCAGTGATAGGATTGGAGAGGTTCGGTGAGCAAATGAAGACCCTTTGAAGTCATATTGCATGGTACCCATTCCACGGGTCTCAACTCTCCAGGTTGAAGGTATTCTTCCTTCAGCTAAAACATGCATGTGGAACCCAGAGTATGATCAACCGTGTGATCGGGAGACGTGTTCCAATATGTGTCAGTTTTCGTCCCCTGGTACTCGGGTGCAACATTCCAGACGCTTTACTAACACTCTCCCGACTTGGAGAGTCAGTGCCTTTAACCTCCTGTTTGGCCCAGTTTGCAATTTCTGCGGAAGATGAACAGGAATAGGGAGAACCAATGACAGACTAGCTGGAGGTGTCTGGACGGGCAAATTTAACTCTCATTTCCCACCAGGAAGAGGAATTAACCAAAGGCTCAGCGTGCCGTGCCAGAACCAGATTAGGGCCTGAAGCCATCCTGCGGTGTTGCGGCCAGCTCACGAGAAAGCGAGTTGAAGAAAGGAGCTCAGGGGCACTGTAATTCACAAACCTGCAGAGTTATAAATGACAGCTATCGTCCAAAAATATACTGAAGTAAGGCTGCCAAGAGGACTTGAAAGCGGGGCAGAATTGCAGGAAACCGATTTCAGGAGGTAGACTGGAATTGCATTGAAAGCATAGGAAAAGAGGCAGAACGTCCACAATGATGCACTTGGCCAAAAAGGGCGTATGCGTTTTTTCCTGAATATATTCAGGAAAAAACGCATACGCCCTTTTTGGCCAACCAAGCAAGCTTGCAAAGGAAATCTGCACTACAATGAAGTCTCACTTCCCCCCGGTCAAAAGGGCCATCTGAAAAAAGTGTAAAATCCAGAAAGGCAGGACAGGCCATGGAGAACTGGGAGCCTTGTTATGCTGATGGGCGGGATGTAAATTGCCAACAGCCACTCGGGAGAAGTGTATGGTGTTTCCTGAAACATCTAAAAAACAAAGCAACAGAGCCTAGGGCACTTCCACTTATGGTCCTATAGCTTAGGGAAATTAAAATCAAAAAGACACAGCCACCCGAAAGGTTGGGACGGCTCTGTTTACAAGAACCTGGTTTACGGTACAAGTTCAATATCGCAGAAAGTGAAAAATGGATAAAGAAGTTGTGGTACTTACGTACAATGCAGTATCACTCAGCAATGAAATCTATGTCATCAGGCCCGTAGCAGCATAATGAGTGGATTCAGGTACGATGATTCTAACTGAAATCAGTCACACAGAAAAAGAAACATCATAAGATATCACTAATACACGGAATGTAAACTTGGCTACACAGGAACTGAATTACAAAACAGAACAGGGTCTCAAATTTAGAAAACCAACTTATGCTTGCTTAAGGGGAAAGGTGAGTTGGGGTGCTGCATAAAACCAGAGATTGAAATGAGCACAGATAAAGTTCCTTAAGCCAAATATGGAATAGACAAGAGCTACTCCTTGCTCAACGAAATGGACTCAACATCCCATATTAAACACCTAAGAATATACCTGACTAGGAAGTATCTTAAAACCTATGGATTGCTGTGTCTCTGAAAGAGAATCAAGCGTGTGTACAGGGGCATAAACGCAGCAGTGATAGGATTGGAGAGGTTCGGTGAGCAAATGAAGACCCTTTGAAGTCATATTGCATGGTACCCATTCCACGGGTCTCAACTCTCCAGGTTGAAGGTATTCTTCCTTCAGCTAAAACATGCATGTGGAACCCAGAGTATGATCAACCGTGTGATCGGGAGACGTGTTCCAATATGTGTCAGTTTTCGTCCCCTGGTACTCGGGTGCAACATTCCAGACGCTTTACTAACACTCTCCCGACTTGGAGAGTCAGTGCCTTTAACCTCCTGTTTGGCCCAGGTTGCAATTTCTGCGGAAGATGAACAGGAGTAGGTAGAACCAATGACAGACTAGCTGGAGGTGTCTGGACGGGCAAATTTAACTCTCATTTCCCACCAGGAAGAGGAATTAACCAAAGGCTCAGCGTGCCGTGCCGGAACCAGATTAGGGCCTGAAGCCATCCTGCGGTGTTGCGGCCAGCTCACGAGAAAGCGAGTTGAAGAAAGGAGCTCAGGGGCACTGTAATTCACAAACCTGCAGAGTTATAAATGACAGCTATCGTCCAAAAATATACTGAAGTAAGGCTGCCAAGAGGACTTGAAAGCGGGGCAGAATTGCAGGAAACCGATTTCAGGAGGTAGACTGGAATTGCATTGAAAGCATAGGAAAAGAGGCAGAACGTCCACAATGATGCACTTGGCCAAAAAGGGCGTATGCGTTTTTTCCTGAATATATTCAGGAAAAAACGCATACGCCCTTTTTGGCCAACCAAGCAAGCTTGCAAAGGAAATCTACACTACAATGAAGTCTCACTTCCCCCCGGTCAAAAGGGCCATCTGAAAAAAGTGTAAAATCCAGAAAGGCAGGACAGGCCATGGAGAACTGGGAGCCTTGTTATGCTGATGGGCGGGATGTCAATTGCCAACAGCCACTCGGGAGAAGTGTATGGTGTTTCCTGAAACATCTAAAAAACAAAGCAACAGAGCCTAGGGCACTTCCACTTATGGTCCTATAGCTTAGGGAAATTAAAATCAAAAAGACACAGCCACCCCAAAGGTTGGGACGGCTCTGTTTACAAGAACCTGGTTTACGGTACAAGTTCAATATCGCAGAAAGTGAAAAATGGATAAAGAAGTTGTGGTACTTACGTACAATGCAGTATCACTCAGCAATGAAATCTATGTCATCAGGCCCGTAGCAGCATAATGAGTGGATTCAGGTATGATGATTCTAACTGAAATAAGTCACACAGAAAAAGAAACATCATAAGATATCACTAATACACGGAATGTAAACTTGGCTACACAGGAACTGAATTACAAAACAGAACAGGGTCTCAAATTTAGAAAACCAACTTATGCTTGCTTAAGGGGAAAGGTGAGTTGGGGTGCTGCATAAAACCAGAGATTGAAATGAGCCCAGATAAAGTTCCTTAAGCCAAATATGGAATAGACAAGAGCTACTCCTTGCTCAACGAAATGGACTCAACATCCCATATTAAACACCTAAGAATATACCTGACTAGGAAGTATCTTAAAACCTATGGATTGCTATGTCTCTGAAAGAGAATCAAGCATGTGTACAGGGGCATAAACGCAGCAGTGATAGGATTGGAGAGGTTCGGTGAGCAAATGAAGACCCTTTGAAGTCATATTGCATGGTACCCATTCCACGGGTCTCAACTCTCCAGGTTGAAGGTATTCTTCCTTCAGCTAAAACATGCATGTGGAACCCAGAGTATGATCAACCGTGTGATCGGGAGACGTGTTCCAATATGTGTCAGTTTTCGTCCCCTGGTACTCGGGTGCAACATTCCAGACGCTTTACTAACACTCTCCCGACTTGGAGAGTCAGTGCCTTTAACCTCCTGTTTGGCCCAGTTTGCAATTTCTGCGGAAGATGAACAGGAATAGGGAGAACCAATGACAGACTAGCTGGAGGTGTCTGGACGGGCAAATTTAACTCTCATTTCCCACCAGGAAGAGGAATTAACCAAAGGCTCAGCGTGCCGTGCCAGAACCAGATTAGGGCCTGAAGCCATCCTGCGGTGTTGCGGCCAGCTCACGAGAAAGCGAGTTGAAGAAAGGAGCTCAGGGGCACTGTAATTCACAAACCTGCAGAGTTATAAATGACAGCTATCGTCCAAAAATATACTGAAGTAAGGCTGCCAAGAGGACTTGAAAGCGGGGCAGAATTGCAGGAAACCGATTTCAGGAGGTAGACTGGAATTGCATTGAAAGCATAGGAAAAGAGGCAGAACGTCCACAATGATGCACTTGGCCAAAAAGGGCGTATGCGTTTTTTCCTGAATATATTCAGGAAAAAACGCATACGCCCTTTTTGGCCAACCAAGCAAGCTTGCAAAGGAAATCTACACTACAATGAAGTCTCACTTCCCCCCGGTCAAAAGGGCCATCTGAAAAAAGTGTAAAATCCAGAAAGGCAGGACAGGCCATGGAGAACTGGGAGCCTTGTTATGCTGATGGGCGGGATGTAAATTGCCAACAGCCACTCGGGAGAAGTGTATGGTGTTTCCTGAAACATCTAAAAAACAAAGCAACAGAGCCTAGGGCACTTCCACTTATGGTCCTATAGCTTAGGGAAATTAAAATCAAAAAGACACAGCCACCCGAAAGGTTGGGACGGCTCTGTTTACAAGAACCTGGTTTACGGTACAAGTTCAATATCGCAGAAAGTGAAAAATGGATAAAGAAGTTGTGGTACTTACGTACAATGCAGTATCACTCAGCAATGAAATCTATGTCATCAGGCCCGTAGCAGCATAATGAGTGGATTCAGGTACGATGATTCTAACTGAAATCAGTCACACAGAAAAAGAAACATCATAAGATATCACTAATACACGGAATGTAAACTTGGCTACACAGGAACTGAATTACAAAACAGAACAGGGTCTCAAATTTAGAAAACCAACTTATGCTTGCTTAAGGGGAAAGGTGAGTTGGGGTGCTGCATAAAACCAGAGATTGAAATGAGCACAGATAAAGTTCCTTAAGCCAAATATGGAATAGACAAGAGCTACTCCTTGCTCAACGAAATGGACTCAACATCCCATATTAAACACCTAAGAATATACCTGACTAGGAAGTATCTTAAAACCTATGGATTGCTGTGTCTCTGAAAGAGAATCAAGCGTGTGTACAGGGGCATAAACGCAGCAGTGATAGGATTGGAGAGGTTCGGTGAGCAAATGAAGACCCTTTGAAGTCATATTGCATGGTACCCATTCCACGGGTCTCAACTCTCCAGGTTGAAGGTATTCTTCCTTCAGCTAAAACATGCATGTGGAACCCAGAGTATGATCAACCGTGTGATCGGGAGACGTGTTCCAATATGTGTCAGTTTTCGTCCCCTGGTACTCGGGTGCAACATTCCAGACGCTTTACTAACACTCTCCCGACTTGGAGAGTCAGTGCCTTTAACCTCCTGTTTGGCCCAGTTTGCAATTTCTGCGGAAGATGAACAGGAATAGGGAGAACCAATGACAGACTAGCTGGAGGTGTCTGGACGGGCAAATTTAACTCTCATTTCCCACCAGGAAGAGGAATTAACCAAAGGCTCAGCGTGCCGTGCCGGAACCAGATTAGGGCCTGAAGCCATCCTGCGGTGTTGCGGCCAGCTCACGAGAAAACGAGTTGAAGAAAGGAGCTCAGGGGCACTGTAATTCACAAACCTGCAGAGTTATAAATGACAGCTATCGTCCAAAAATATACTGAAGTAAGGCTGCCAAGAGGACTTGAAAGCGGGGCAGAATTGCAGGAAACCGATTTCAGGAGGTAGACTGGAATTGCATTTAAAGCATAGGAAAAGAGGCAGAACGTCCACAATGATGCACTTGGCCAAAAAGGGCGTATGCGTTTTTTCCTGAATATATTCAGGAAAAAACGCATACGCCCTTTTTGGCCAACCAAGCAAGCTTGCAAAGGAAATCTGCACTACAATGAAGTCTCACTTCCCCCCGGTCAAAAGGGCCATCTGAAAAAAGTGTAAAATCCAGAAAGGCAGGACAGGCCATGGAGAACTGGGAGCCTTGTTATGCTGATGGGCGGGATGTCAATTGCCAACAGCCACTCGGGAGAAGTGTATGGTGTTTCCTGAAACATCTAAAAAACAAAGCAACAGAGCCTAGGGCACTTCCACTTATGGTCCTATAGCTTAGGGAAATTAAAATCAAAAAGACACAGCCACCCCAAAGGTTGGGACGGCTCTGTTTACAAGAACCTCATATACGGTACAAGTTCAATATCGCAGAAAGTGAAAAATGGATAAAGAAGTTGTGGTACTTACGTACAATGCAGTATCACTCAGCAATGAAATCTATGTCATCAGGCCCGTAGCAGCATAATGAGTGGATTCAGGTATGATGATTCTAACTGAAATAAGTCACACAGAAAAAGAAACATTATAAGATATCACTAATACACGGAATGTAAACTTGGCTACACAGGAACTGAATTACAAAACAGAACAGGGTCTCAAATTTAGAAAACCAACTTATGCTTGCTTAAGGGGAAAGGTGAGTTGGGGTGCTGCATAAAACCAGAGATTGAAATGAGCACAGATAAAGTTCCTTAAGCCAAATATGGAATAGACAAGAGCTACTCCTTGCTCAACGAAATGGACTCAACACCCCATATTAAATGCCTAAGAGTGTACCTGACTAGGAAGTATCTTAAAACCTATGGATTGCTATGTCTCTGAAAGAGAATCAAGCGTGTGTACAGGGGCATAAACGCAGCAGTGATAGGATTGGAGAGGTTCGGTGAGCAAATGAAGACCCTTTGAAGTCATATTGCATGGTACCCATTCCACGGGTCTCAACTCTCCAGGTTGAAGGTATTCTTCCTTCAGCTAAAACATGCATGTGGAACCCAGAGTATGATCAACCGTGTGATCGGGAGACGTGTTCCAATATGTGTCAGTTTTCGTCCCCTGGTACTCGGGTGCAACATTCCAGATGCTTTACTAACACTCTCCCGACTTGGAGAGTCAGTGCCTTTAACCTCCTGTTTGGCCCAGGTTGCAATTTCTGCGGAAGATGAACAGGAGTAGGGAGAACCAATGACAGACTAGCTGGAGGTGTCTGGACGGGCAAATTTAACTCTCATTTCCCACCAGGAAGAGGAATTAACCAAAGGCTCAGCGTGCCGTGCCGGAACCAGATTAGGGCCTGAAGCCATCCTGCGGTGTTGCGGCCAGCTCACGAGAAAGCGAGTTGAAGAAAGGAGCTCAGGGGCACTGTAATTCACAAACCTGCAGAGTTATAAATGACAGCTATCGTCCAAAAATATACTGAAGTAAGGCTGCCAAGAGGACTTGAAAGCGGGGCAGAATTGCAGGAAACCGATTTCAGGAGGTAGACTGGAATTGCATTGAAAGCATAGGAAAAGAGGCAGAACGTCCACAATGATGCACTTGGCCAAAAAGGGCGTATGCGTTTTTTCCTGAATATATTCAGGAAAAAACGCATACGCCCTTTTTGGCCAACCAAGCAAGCTTGCAAAGGAAATCTGCACTACAATGAAGTCTCACTTCCCCCCGGTCAAAAGGGCCATCTGAAAAAAGTGTAAAATCCAGAAAGGCAGGACAGGCCATGGAGAACTGGGAGCCTTGTTATGCTGATGGGCGGGATGTAAATTGCCAACAGCCACTCGGGAGAAGTGTATGGTGTTTCCTGAAACATCTAAAAAACAAAGCAACAGAGCCTAGGGCACTTCCACTTATGGTCCTATAGCTTAGGGAAATTAAAATCAAAAAGACACAGCCACCCCAAAGGTTGGGACGGCTCTGTTTACAAGAACCTGGTTTACGGTACAAGTTCAATATCGCAGAAAGTGAAAAATGGATAAAGAAGTTGTGGTACTTACGTACAATGCAGTATCACTCAGCAATGAAATCTATGTCATCAGGCCCGTAGCAGCATAATGAGTGGATTCAGGTATGATGATTCTAACTGAAATAAGTCACACAGAAAAAGAAACATCATAAGATATCACTAATACACGGAATGTAAACTTGGCTACACAGGAACTGAATTACAAAACAGAACAGGGTCTCAAATTTAGAAAACCAACTTATGCTTGCTTAAGGGGAAAGGTGAGTTGGGGTGCTGCATAAAACCAGAGATTGAAATGAGCCCAGATAAAGTTCCTTAAGCCAAATATGGAATAGACAAGAGCTACTCCTTGCTCAACGAAATGGACTCAACATCCCATATTAAACACCTAAGAATATACCTGACTAGGAAGTATCTTAAAACCTATGGATTGCTATGTCTCTGAAAGAGAATCAAGCGTGTGTACAGGGGCATAAACGCAGCAGTGATAGGATTGGAGAGGTTCGGTGAGCAAATGAAGACCCTTTGAAGTCATATTGCATGGTACCCATTCCACGGGTCTCAACTCTCCAGGTTGAAGGTATTCTTCCTTCAGCTAAAACATGCATGTGGAACCCAGAGTATGATCAACCGTGTGATCGGGAGACGTGTTCCAATATGTGTCAGTTTTCGTCCCCTGGTACTCGGGTGCAACATTCCAGACGCTTTACTAACACTCTCCCGACTTGGAGAGTCAGTGCCTTTAACCTCCTGTTTGGCCCAGTTTGCAATTTCTGCGGAAGATGAACAGGAATAGGGAGAACCAATGACAGACTAGCTGGAGGTGTCTGGACGGGCAAATTTAACTCTCATTTCCCACCAGGAAGAGGAATTAACCAAAGGCTCAGCGTGCCGTGCCGGAACCAGATTAGGGCCTGAAGCCATCCTGCGGTGTTGCGGCCAGCTCACGAGAAAGCGAGTTGAAGAAAGGAGCTCAGGGGCACTGTAATTCACAAACCTGCAGAGTTATAAATGACAGCTATCGTCCAAAAATATACTGAAGTAAGGCTGCCAAGAGGACTTGAAAGCGGGGCAGAATTGCAGGAAACCGATTTCAGGAGGTAGACTGGAATTGCATTGAAAGCATAGGAAAAGAGGCAGAACGTCCACAATGATGCACTTGGCCAAAAAGGGCGTATGCGTTTTTTCCTGAATATATTCAGGAAAAAACGCATACGCTCTTTTTGGCCAACCAAGCAAGCTTGCAAAGGAAATCTGCACTACAATGAAGTCTCACTTCCCCCCGGTCAAAAGGGCCATCTGAAAAAAGTGTAAAATCCAGAAAGGCAGGACAGGCCATGGAGAACTGGGAGCCTTGTTATGCTGATGGGCGGGATGTAAATTGCCAACAGCCACTCGGGAGAAGTGTATGGTGTTTCCTGAAACATCTAAAATACAAAGCAACAGAGCCTAGGGCACTTCCACTTATGGTCCTATAGCTTAGGGAAATTAAAATCAAAAAGACACAGCCACCCCAAAGGTTGGGACGGCTCTGTTTACAAGAACCTGGTTTACGGTACAAGTTCAATATCGCAGAAAGTGAAAAATGGATAAAGAAGTTGTGGTACTTACGTACAATGCAGTATCACTCAGCAATGAAATCTATGTCATCAGGCCCGTAGCAGTATAATGAGTGGATTCAGGTACGATGATTCTAACTGAAATAAGTCACACAGAAAAAGAAACATCATAAGATATCACTAATACACGGAATGTAACCTTGGCGACACAGGAACTGAATTACAAAACAGAACAGGGTCTCAAATTTAGAAAACCAACTTATGCTTGCTTAAGGGGAAAGGTGAGTTGGGGTGCTGCATAAAACCAGAGATTGAAATGAGCACAGATAAAGTTCCTTAAGCCAAATATGGAATAGACAAGAGCTACTCCTTGCTCAACGAAATGGACTCAACACCCCATATTAAACGCCTAAGAGTGTACCTGACTAGGAAGTATCTTAAAACCTATGGATTGCTATGTCTCTGAAAGAGAATCAAGCGTGTGTACAGGGGCATAAACGCAGCAGTGATAGGATTGGAGAGGTTCGGTGAGCAAATGAAGACCCTTTGAAGTCATATTGCATGGTACCCATTCCACGGGTCTCAACTCTCCAGGTTTAAGGTATTCTTCCTTCAGCTAAAACATGCATGTGGAACCCAGAGTATGATCAACCGTGTGATCGGGAGACGTGTTCCAATATGTGTCAGTTTTCGTCCCCTGGTACTCGGGTGCAACATTCCAGACGCTTTACTAACACTCTCCCGACTTGGAGAGTCAGTGCCTTTAACCTCCTGTTTGGCCCAGGTTGCAATTTCTGCGGAAGATGAACAGGAGTAGGTAGAACCAATGACAGACTAGCTGGAGGTGTCTGGACGGGCAAATTTAACTCTCATTTCCCACCAGGAAGAGGAATTAACCAAAGGCTCAGCGTGCCGTGCCGGAACCAGATTAGGGCCTGAAGCCATCCTGCGGTGTTGCGGCCAGCTCACGAGAAAGCGAGTTGAAGAAAGGAGCTCAGGGGCACTGTAATTCACAAACCTGCAGAGTTATAAATGACAGCTATCGTCCAAAAATATACTGAAGTAAGGCTGCCAAGAGGACTTGAAAGCGGGGCAGAATTGCAGGAAACCGATTTCAGGAGGTAGACTGGAATTGCATTGAAAGCATAGGAAAAGAGGCAGAACGTCCACAATGATGCACTTGGCCAAAAAGGGCGTATGCGTTTTTTCCTGAATATATTCAGGAAAAAACGCATACGCCCTTTTTGGCCAACCAAGCAAGCTTGCAAAGGAAATCTACACTACAATGAAGTCTCACTTCCCCCCGGTCAAAAGGGCCATCTGAAAAAAGTGTAAAATCCAGAAAGGCAGGACAGGCCATGGAGAACTGGGAGCCTTGTTATGCTGATGGGCGGGATGTAAATTGCCAACAGCCACTCGGGAGAAGTGTATGGTGTTTCCTGAAACATCTAAAAAACAAAGCAACAGAGCCTAGGGCACTTCCACTTATGGTCCTATAGCTTAGGGAAATTAAAATCAAAAAGACACAGCCACCCCAAAGGTTGGGACGGCTCTGTTTACAAGAACCTGGTTTACGGTACAAGTTCAATATCGCAGAAAGTGAAAAATGGATAAAGAAGTTGTGGTACTTACGTACAATGCAGTATCACTCAGCAATGAAATCTATGTCATCAGGCCCGTAGCAGCATAATGAGTGGATTCAGGTATGATGATTCTAACTGAAATAAGTCACACAGAAAAAGAAACATCATAAGATATCACTAATACACGGAATGTAAACTTGGCTACACAGGAACTGAATTACAAAACAGAACAGGGTCTCAAATTTAGAAAACCAACTTATGCTTGCTTAAGGGGAAAGGTGAGTTGGGGTGCTGCATAAAACCAGAGATTGAAATGAGCCCAGATAAAGTTCCTTAAGCCAAATATGGAATAGACAAGAGCTACTCCTTGCTCAACGAAATGGACTCAACATCCCATATTAAACACCTAAGAATATACCTGACTAGGAAGTATCTTAAAACCTATGGATTGCTATGTCTCTGAAAGAGAATCAAGCATGTGTACAGGGGCATAAACGCAGCAGTGATAGGATTGGAGAGGTTCGGTGAGCAAATGAAGACCCTTTGAAGTCATATTGCATGGTACCCATTCCACGGGTCTCAACTCTCCAGGTTGAAGGTATTCTTCCTTCAGCTAAAACATGCATGTGGAACCCAGAGTATGATCAACCGTGTGATCGGGAGACGTGTTCCAATATGTGTCAGTTTTCGTCCCCTGGTACTCGGGTGCAACATTCCAGACGCTTTACTAACACTCTCCCGACTTGGAGAGTCAGTGCCTTTAACCTCCTGTTTGGCCCAGTTTGCAATTTCTGCGGAAGATGAACAGGAATAGGGAGAACCAATGACAGACTAGCTGGAGGTGTCTGGACGGGCAAATTTAACTCTCATTTCCCACCAGGAAGAGGAATTAACCAAAGGCTCAGCGTGCCGTGCCGGAACCAGATTAGGGCCTGAAGCCATCCTGCGGTGTTGCGGCCAGCTCACGAGAAAGCGAGTTGAAGAAAGGAGCTCAGGGGCACTGTAATTCACAAACCTGCAGAGTTATAAATGACAGCTATCGTCCAAAAATATACTGAAGTAAGGCTGCCAAGAGGACTTGAAAGCGGGGCAGAATTGCAGGAAACCGATTTCAGGAGGTAGACTGGAATTGCATTGAAAGCATAGGAAAAGAGGCAGAACGTCCACAATGATGCACTTGGCCAAAAAGGGCGTATGCGTTTTTTCCTGAATATATTCAGGAAAAAACGCATACGCCCTTTTTGGCCAACCAAGCAAGCTTGCAAAGGAAATCTGCACTACAATGAAGTCTCACTTCCCCCCGGTCAAAAGGGCCATCTGAAAAAAGTGTAAAATCCAGAAAGGCAGGACAGGCCATGGAGAACTGGGAGCCTTGTTATGCTGATGGGCGGGATGTAAATTGCCAACAGCCACTCGGGAGAAGTGTATGGTGTTTCCTGAAACATCTAAAAAACAAAGCAACAGAGCCTAGGGCACTTCCACTTATGGTCCTATAGCTTAGGGAAATTAAAATCAAAAAGACACAGCCACCCCAAAGGTTGGGACGGCTCTGTTTACAAGAACCTGGTTTACGGTACAAGTTCAATATCGCAGAAAGTGAGAAATGGATAAAGAAGTTGTGGTACTTACGTACAATGCAGTATCACTCAGCAATGAAATCTATGTCATCAGGCCCGTAGCAGCATAATGAGTGGATTCAGGTACGATGATTCTAACTGAAATAAGTCACACAGGAAAAGAAACATCATAAGATATCACTAATACACGGAATGTAACCTTGGCGACACAGGAACTGAATTACAAAACAGAACAGGGTCTCAAATTTAGAAACCCAACTTATGCTTGCTTAAGGGGAAAGGTGAGTTGGGGTGCTGCATAAAACCAGAGATTGAAATGAGCACAGATAAAGTTCCTTAAGCCAAATATGGAATAGACAAGAGCTACTCCTTGCTCAACGAAATGGACTCAACACCCCATATTAAATGCCTAAGAGTGTACCTGACTAGGAAGTATCTTAAAACCTATGGATTGCTATGTCTCTGAAAGAGAATCAAGCGTGTGTACAGGGGCATAAACGCAGCAGTGATAGGATTGGAGAGGTTCGGTGAGCAAATGAAGACCCTTTGAAGTCATATTGCATGGTACCCATTCCACGGGTCTCAACTCTCCAGGTTGAAGGTATTCTTCCTTCAGCTAAAACATGCATGTGGAACCCAGAGTATGATCAACCGTGTGATCGGGAGACGTGTTCCAATATGTGTCAGTTTTCGTCCCCTGGTACTCGGGTGCAACATTCCAGACGCTTTACTAACACTCTCCCGACTTGGAGAGTCAGTGCCTTTAACCTCCTGTTTGGCCCAGTTTGCAATTTCTGCGGAAGATGAACAGGAGTAGGGAGAACCAATGACAGACTAGCTGGAGGTGTCTGGACGGGCAAATTTAACTCTCATTTCCCACCAGGAAGAGGAATTAACCAAAGGCTCAGCGTGCCGTGCCGGAACCAGATTAGGGCCTGAAGCCATCCTGCGGTGTTGCGGCCAGCTCACGAGAAAGCGAGTTGAAGAAAGGAGCTCAGGGGCACTGTAATTCACAAACCTGCAGAGTTATAAATGACAGCTATCGTCCAAAAATATACTGAAGTAAGGCTGCCAAGAGGACTTGAAAGCGGGGCAGAATTGCAGGAAACCGATTTCAGGAGGTAGACTGGAATTGCATTGAAAGCATAGGAAAAGAGGCAGAACGTCCACAATGATGCACTTGGCCAAAAAGGGCGTATGCGTTTTTTCCTGAATATATTCAGGAAAAAACGCATACGCCCTTTTTGGCCAACCAAGCAAGCTTGCAAAGGAAATCTGCACTACAATGAAGTCTCACTTCCCCCCGGTCAAAAGGGCCATCTGAAAAAAGTGTAAAATCCAGAAAGGCAGGACAGGCCATGGAGAACTGGGAGCCTTGTTATGCTGATGGGCGGGATGTCAATTGCCAACAGCCACTCGGGAGAAGTGTATGGTGTTTCCTGAAACATCTAAAAAACAAAGCAACAGAGCCTAGGGCACTTCCACTTATGGTCCTATAGCTTAGGGAAATTAAAATCAAAAAGACACAGCCACCCCAAAGGTTGGGACGGCTCTGTTTACAAGAACCTGGTTTACGGTACAAGTTCAATATCGCAGAAAGTGAAAAATGGATAAAGAAGTTGTGGTACTTACGTACAATGCAGTATCACTCAGCAATGAAATCTATGTCATCAGGCCCGTAGCAGCATAATGAGTGGATTCAGGTACGATGATTCTAACTGAAATAAGTCACACAGGAAAAGAAACATCATAAGATATCACTAATACACGGAATGTAACCTTGGCGACACAGGAACTGAATTACAAAACAGAACAGGGTCTCAAATTTAGAAACCCAACTTATGCTTGCTTAAGGGGAAAGGTGAGTTGGGGTGCTGCATAAAACCAGAGATTGAAATGAGCACAGATAAAGTTCCTTAAGCCAAATATGGAATAGACAAGAGCTACTCCTTGCTCAACGAAATGGACTCAACACCCCATATTAAATGCCTAAGAGTGTACCTGACTAGGAAGTATCTTAAAACCTATGGATTGCTATGTCTCTGAAAGAGAATCAAGCGTGTGTACAGGGGCATAAACGCAGCAGTGATAGGATTGGAGAGGTTCGGTGAGCAAATGAAGACCCTTTGAAGTCATATTGCATGGTACCCATTCCACGGGTCTCAACTCTCCAGGTTGAAGGTATTCTTCCTTCAGCTAAAACATGCATGTGGAACCCAGAGTATGATCAACCGTGTGATCGGGAGACGTGTTCCAATATGTGTCAGTTTTCGTCCCCTGGTACTCGGGTGCAACATTCCAGACGCTTTACTAACACTCTCCCGACTTGGAGAGTCAGTGCCTTTAACCTCCTGTTTGGCCCAGTTTGCAATTTCTGCGGAAGATGAACAGGAGTAGGGAGAACCAATGACAGACTAGCTGGAGGTGTCTGGACGGGCAAATTTAACTCTCATTTCCCACCAGGAAGAGGAATTAACCAAAGGCTCAGCGTGCCGTGCCGGAACCAGATTAGGGCCTGAAGCCATCCTGTGGTGTTGCGGCCAGCTCACGAGAAAGCGAGTTGAAGAAAGGAGCTCAGGGGCACTGTAATTCACAAACCTGCAGAGTTATAAATGACAGCTATCGTCCAAAAATATACTGAAGTAAGGCTGCCAAGAGGACTTGAAAGCGGGGCAGAATTGCAGGAAACCGATTTCAGGAGGTAGACTGGAATTGCATTGAAAGCATAGGAAAAGAGGCAGAACGTCCACAATGATGCACTTGGCCAAAAAGGGCGTATGCGTTTTTTCCTGAATATATTCAGGAAAAAACGCATACGCCCTTTTTGGCCAACCAAGCAAGCTTGCAAAGGAAATCTGCACTACAATGAAGTCTCACTTCCCCCCGGTCAAAAGGGCCATCTGAAAAAAGTGTAAAATCCAGAAAGGCAGGACAGGCCATGGAGAACTGGGAGCCTTGTTATGCTGATGGGCGGGATGTCAATTGCCAACAGCCACTCGGGAGAAGTGTATGGTGTTTCCTGAAACATCTAAAAAACAAAGCAACAGAGCCTAGGGCACTTCCACTTATGGTCCTATAGCTTAGGGAAATTAAAATCAAAAAGACACAGCCACCCCAAAGGTTGGGACGGCTCTGTTTACAAGAACCTGGTTTACGGTACAAGTTCAATATCGCAGAAAGTGAAAAATGGATAAAGAAGTTGTGGTACTTACGTACAATGCAGTATCACACAGCAATGAAATCTATGTCATCAGGCCCGTAGCAGCATAATGAGTGGATTCAGGTACGATGATTCTAACTGAAATAAGTCACACAGGAAAAGAAACATCATAAGATATCACTAATACACGGAATGTAACCTTGGCGACACAGGAACTGAATTACAAAACAGAAGAGGGTCTCAAATTAAAAACCCAACTTATGCTTGCTTAAGGGGAAAGGTGAGTTGGGGTGCTGCATAAAACCAGAGATTGAAATGAGCACAGATAAAGTTCCTTAAGCCAAATATGGAATAGACAAGAGCTACTCCTTGCTCAACGAAATGGACTCAACACCCCATATTAAATGCCTAAGAGTGTACCTGACTAGGAAGTATCTTAAAACCTATGGATTGCTATGTCTCTGAAAGAGAATCAAGCGTGTGTACAGGGGCATAAACGCAGCAGTGATAGGATTGGAGAGGTTCGGTGAGCAAATGAAGACCCTTTGAAGTCATATTGCATGGTACCCATTCCACGGGTCTCAACTCTCCAGGTTGAAGGTATTCTTCCTTCAGCTAAAACATGCATGTGGAACCCAGAGTATGATCAACCGTGTGATCGGGAGACGTGTTCCAATATGTGTCAGTTTTCGTCCCCTGGTACTCGGGTGCAACATTCCAGACGCTTTACTAACACTCTCCCGACTTGGAGAGTCAGTGCCTTTAACCTCCTGTTTGGCCCAGTTTGCAATTTCTGCGGAAGATGAACAGGAGTAGGGAGAACCAATGACAGACTAGCTGGAGGTGTCTGGACGGGCAAATTTAACTCTCATTTCCCACCAGGAAGAGGAATTAACCAAAGGCTCAGCGTGCCGTGCCGGAACCAGATTAGGGCCTGAAGCCATCCTGCGGTGTTGCGGCCAGCTCACGAGAAAGCGAGTTGAAGAAAGGAGCTCAGGGGCACTGTAATTCACAAACCTGCAGAGTTATAAATGACAGCTATCGTCCAAAAATATACTGAAGTAAGGCTGCCAAGAGGACTTGAAAGCGGGGCAGAATTGCAGGAAACCGATTTCAGGAGGTAGACTGGAATTGCATTGAAAGCATAGGAAAAGAGGCAGAACGTCCACAATGATGCACTTGGCCAAAAAGGGCGTATGCGTTTTTTCCTGAATATATTCAGGAAAAAACGCATAGCCCTTTTTGGCCAACCAAGCAAGCTTGCAAAGGAAATCTGCACTACAATGAAGTCTCACTTCCCCCCGGTCAAAAGGGCCATCTGAAAAAAGTGTAAAATCCAGAAAGGCAGGACAGGCCATGGAGAACTGGGAGCCTTGTTATGCTGATGGGCGGGATGTAAATTGCCAACAGCCACTCGGGAGAAGTGTATGGTGTTTCCTGAAACATCTAAAAAACAAAGCAACAGAGCCTAGGGCACTTCCACTTATGGTCCTATAGCTTAGGGAAATTAAAATCAAAAAGACACAGCCACCCCAAAGGTTGGGACGGCTCTGTTTACAAGAACCTTGTTTACGGTAGAAGTTCAATATCGCAGAAAGTGAAAAATGGATAAAGAAGTTGTGGTACTTACGTACAATGCAGTATCACTCAGCAATGAAATCTATGTCATCAGGCCCGTAGCAGCATAATGAGTGGATTCAGGTACGATGATTCTAACTGAAATAAGTCACACAGGAAAAGAAACATCATAAGATATCACTAATACACGGAATGTAACCTTGGCGACACAGGAACTGAATTACAAAACAGAACAGGGTCTCAAATTTAGAAACCCAACTTATGCTTGCTTAAGGGGAAAGGTGAGTTGGGGTGCTGCATAAAACCAGAGATTGAAATGAGCACAGATAAAGTTCCTTAAGCCAAATATGGAATAGACAAGAGCTACTCCTTGCTCAACGAAATGGACTCAACACCCCATATTAAATGCCTAAGAGTGTACCTGACTAGGAAGTATCTTAAAACCTATGGATTGCTATGTCTCTGAAAGAGAATCAAGCGTGTGTACAGGGGCATAAACGCAGCAGTGATAGGATTGGAGAGGTTCGGTGAGCAAATGAAGACCCTTTGAAGTCATATTGCATGGTACCCATTCCACGGGTCTCAACTCTCCAGGTTGAAGGTATTCTTCCTTCAGCTAAAACATGCATGTGGAACCCAGAGTATGATCAACCGTGTGATCGGGAGACGTGTTCCAATATGTGTCAGTTTTCGTCCCCTGGTACTCGGGTGCAACATTCCAGACGCTTTACTAACACTCTCCCGACTTGGAGAGTCAGTGCCTTTAACCTCCTGTTTGGCCCAGGTTGCAATTTCTGCGGAAGATGAACAGGAGTAGGGAGAACCAATGACAGACTAGCTGGAGGTGTCTGGACGGGCAAATTTAACTCTCATTTCCCACCAGGAAGAGGAATTAACCAAAGGCTCAGCGTGCCGTGCCGGAACCAGATTAGGGCCTGAAGCCATCCTGCGGTGTTGCGGCCAGCTCACGAGAAAGCGAGTTGAAGAAAGGAGCTCAGGGGCACTGTAATTCACAAACCTGCAGAGTTATAAATGACAGCTATCGTCCAAAAATATACTGAAGTAAGGCTGCCAAGAGGACTTGAAAGCGGGGCAGAATTGCAGGAAACCGATTTCAGGAGGTAGACTGGAATTGCATTGAAAGCATAGGAAAAGAGGCAGAACGTCCACAATGATGCACTTGGCCAAAAAGGGCGTATGCGTTTTTTCCTGAATATATTCAGGAAAAAACGCATACGCCCTTTTTGGCCAACCAAGCAAGCTTGCAAAGGAAATCTGCACTACAATGAAGTCTCACTTCCCCCCGGTCAAAAGGGCCATCTGAAAAAAGTGTAAAATCCAGAAAGGCAGGACAGGCCATGGAGAACTGGGAGCCTTGTTATGCTGATGGGCGGGATGTAAATTGCCAACAGCCACTCGGGAGAAGTGTATGGTGTTTCCTGAAACATCTAAAAAACAAAGCAACAGAGCCTAGGGCACTTCCACTTATGGTCCTATAGCTTAGGGAAATTAAAATCAAAAAGACACAGCCACCCCAAAGGTTGGGACGGCTCTGTTTACAAGAACCTGGTTTACGGTACAAGTTCAATATCGCAGAAAGTGAAAAATGGATAAAGAAGTTGTGGTACTTACGTACAATGCAGTATCACTCAGCAATGAAATCTATGTCATCAGGCCCGTAGCAGCATAATGAGTGGATTCAGGTACGATGATTCTAACTGAAATAAGTCACACAGGAAAAGAAACATCATAAGATATCACTAATACACGGAATGTAACCTTGGCGACACAGGAACTGAATTACAAAACAGAACAGGGTCTCAAATTTAGAAACCCAACTTATGCTTGCTTAAGGGGAAAGGTGAGTTGGGGTGCTGCATAAAACCAGAGATTGAAATGAGCACAGATAAAGTTCCTTAAGCCAAATATGGAATAGACAAGAGCTACTCCTTGCTCAACGAAATGGACTCAACACCCCATATTAAATGCCTAAGAGTGTACCTGACTAGGAAGTATCTTAAAACCTATGGATTGCTATGTCTCTGAAAGAGAATCAAGCGTGTGTACAGGGGCATAAACGCAGCAGTGATAGGATTGGAGAGGTTCGGTGAGCAAATGAAGACCCTTTGAAGTCATATTGCATGGTACCCATTCCACGGGTCTCAACTCTCCAGGTTTAAGGTATTCTTCCTTCAGCTAAAACATGCATGTGGAACCCAGAGTATGATCAACCGTGTGATCGGGAGACGTGTTCCAATATGTGTCAGTTTTCGTCCCCTGGTACTCGGGTGCAACATTCCAGACGCTTTACTAACACTCTCCCGACTTGGAGAGTCAGTGCCTTTAACCTCCTGTTTGGCCCAGTTTGCAATTTCTGCGGAAGATGAACAGGAGTAGGGAGAACCAATGACAGACTAGCTGGAGGTGTCTGGACGGGCAAATTTAACTCTCATTTCCCACCAGGAAGAGGAATTAACCAAAGGCTCAGCGTGCCGTGCCGGAACCAGATTAGGGCCTGAAGCCATCCTGTGGTGTTGCGGCCAGCTCACGAGAAAGCGAGTTGAAGAAAGGAGCTCAGGGGCACTGTAATTCACAAACCTGCAGAGTTATAAATGACAGCTATCGTCCAAAAATATACTGAAGTAAGGCTGCCAAGAGGACTTGAAAGCGGGGCAGAATTGCAGGAAACCGATTTCAGGAGGTAGACTGGAATTGCATTGAAAGCATAGGAAAAGAGGCAGAACGTCCACAATGATGCACTTGGCCAAAAAGGGCGTATGCGTTTTTTCCTGAATATATTCAGGAAAAAACGCATACGCCCTTTTTGGCCAACCAAGCAAGCTTGCAAAGGAAATCTGCACTACAATGAAGTCTCACTTCCCCCCGGTCAAAAGGGCCATCTGAAAAAAGTGTAAAATCCAGAAAGGCAGGACAGGCCATGGAGAACTGGGAGCCTTGTTATGCTGATGGGCGGGATGTCAATTGCCAACAGCCACTCGGGAGAAGTGTATGGTGTTTCCTGAAACATCTAAAAAACAAAGCAACAGAGCCTAGGGCACTTCCACTTATGGTCCTATAGCTTAGGGAAATTAAAATCAAAAAGACACAGCCACCCCAAAGGTTGGGACGGCTCTGTTTACAAGAACCTGGTTTACGGTACAAGTTCAATATCGCAGAAAGTGAAAAATGGATAAAGAAGTTGTGGTACTTACGTACAATGCAGTATCACACAGCAATGAAATCTATGTCATCAGGCCCGTAGCAGCATAATGAGTGGATTCAGGTACGATGATTCTAACTGAAATAAGTCACACAGGAAAAGAAACATCATAAGATATCACTAATACACGGAATGTAACCTTGGCGACACAGGAACTGAATTACAAAACAGAAGAGGGTCTCAAATTAAAAACCCAACTTATGCTTGCTTAAGGGGAAAGGTGAGTTGGGGTGCTGCATAAAACCAGAGATTGAAATGAGCACAGATAAAGTTCCTTAAGCCAAATATGGAATAGACAAGAGCTACTCCTTGCTCAACGAAATGGACTCAACACCCCATATTAAATGCCTAAGAGTGTACCTGACTAGGAAGTATCTTAAAACCTATGGATTGCTATGTCTCTGAAAGAGAATCAAGCGTGTGTACAGGGGCATAAACGCAGCAGTGATAGGATTGGAGAGGTTCGGTGAGCAAATGAAGACCCTTTGAAGTCATATTGCATGGTACCCATTCCACGGGTCTCAACTCTCCAGGTTGAAGGTATTCTTCCTTCAGCTAAAACATGCATGTGGAACCCAGAGTATGATCAACCGTGTGATCGGGAGACGTGTTCCAATATGTGTCAGTTTTCGTCCCCTGGTACTCGGGTGCAACATTCCAGACGCTTTACTAACACTCTCCCGACTTGGAGAGTCAGTGCCTTTAACCTCCTGTTTGGCCCAGTTTGCAATTTCTGCGGAAGATGAACAGGAGTAGGGAGAACCAATGACAGACTAGCTGGAGGTGTCTGGACGGGCAAATTTAACTCTCATTTCCCACCAGGAAGAGGAATTAACCAAAGGCTCAGCGTGCCGTGCCGGAACCAGATTAGGGCCTGAAGCCATCCTGCGGTGTTGCGGCCAGCTCACGAGAAAGCGAGTTGAAGAAAGGAGCTCAGGGGCACTGTAATTCACAAACCTGCAGAGTTATAAATGACAGCTATCGTCCAAAAATATACTGAAGTAAGGCTGCCAAGAGGACTTGAAAGCGGGGCAGAATTGCAGGAAACCGATTTCAGGAGGTAGACTGGAATTGCATTGAAAGCATAGGAAAAGAGGCAGAACGTCCACAATGATGCACTTGGCCAAAAAGGGCGTATGCGTTTTTTCCTGAATATATTCAGGAAAAAACGCATAGCCCTTTTTGGCCAACCAAGCAAGCTTGCAAAGGAAATCTGCACTACAATGAAGTCTCACTTCCCCCCGGTCAAAAGGGCCATCTGAAAAAAGTGTAAAATCCAGAAAGGCAGGACAGGCCATGGAGAACTGGGAGCCTTGTTATGCTGATGGGCGGGATGTAAATTGCCAACAGCCACTCGGGAGAAGTGTATGGTGTTTCCTGAAACATCTAAAAAACAAAGCAACAGAGCCTAGGGCACTTCCACTTATGGTCCTATAGCTTAGGGAAATTAAAATCAAAAAGACACAGCCACCCCAAAGGTTGGGACGGCTCTGTTTACAAGAACCTTGTTTACGGTAGAAGTTCAATATCGCAGAAAGTGAAAAATGGATAAAGAAGTTGTGGTACTTACGTACAATGCAGTATCACTCAGCAATGAAATCTATGTCATCAGGCCCGTAGCAGCATAATGAGTGGATTCAGGTACGATGATTCTAACTGAAATAAGTCACACAGGAAAAGAAACATCATAAGATATCACTAATACACGGAATGTAACCTTGGCGACACAGGAACTGAATTACAAAACAGAACAGGGTCTCAAATTTAGAAACCCAACTTATGCTTGCTTAAGGGGAAAGGTGAGTTGGGGTGCTGCATAAAACCAGAGATTGAAATGAGCACAGATAAAGTTCCTTAAGCCAAATATGGAATAGACAAGAGCTACTCCTTGCTCAACGAAATGGACTCAACACCCCATATTAAATGCCTAAGAGTGTACCTGACTAGGAAGTATCTTAAAACCTATGGATTGCTATGTCTCTGAAAGAGAATCAAGCGTGTGTACAGGGGCATAAACGCAGCAGTGATAGGATTGGAGAGGTTCGGTGAGCAAATGAAGACCCTTTGAAGTCATATTGCATGGTACCCATTCCACGGGTCTCAACTCTCCAGGTTGAAGGTATTCTTCCTTCAGCTAAAACATGCATGTGGAACCCAGAGTATGATCAACCGTGTGATCGGGAGACGTGTTCCAATATGTGTCAGTTTTCGTCCCCTGGTACTCGGGTGCAACATTCCAGACGCTTTACTAACACTCTCCCGACTTGGAGAGTCAGTGCCTTTAACCTCCTGTTTGGCCCAGGTTGCAATTTCTGCGGAAGATGAACAGGAGTAGGGAGAACCAATGACAGACTAGCTGGAGGTGTCTGGACGGGCAAATTTAACTCTCATTTCCCACCAGGAAGAGGAATTAACCAAAGGCTCAGCGTGCCGTGCCGGAACCAGATTAGGGCCTGAAGCCATCCTGCGGTGTTGCGGCCAGCTCACGAGAAAGCGAGTTGAAGAAAGGAGCTCAGGGGCACTGTAATTCACAAACCTGCAGAGTTATAAATGACAGCTATCGTCCAAAAATATACTGAAGTAAGGCTGCCAAGAGGACTTGAAAGCGGGGCAGAATTGCAGGAAACCGATTTCAGGAGGTAGACTGGAATTGCATTGAAAGCATAGGAAAAGAGGCAGAACGTCCACAATGATGCACTTGGCCAAAAAGGGCGTATGCGTTTTTTCCTGAATATATTCAGGAAAAAACGCATACGCCCTTTTTGGCCAACCAAGCAAGCTTGCAAAGGAAATCTGCACTACAATGAAGTCTCACTTCCCCCCGGTCAAAAGGGCCATCTGAAAAAAGTGTAAAATCCAGAAAGGCAGGACAGGCCATGGAGAACTGGGAGCCTTGTTATGCTGATGGGCGGGATGTAAATTGCCAACAGCCACTCGGGAGAAGTGTATGGTGTTTCCTGAAACATCTAAAAAACAAAGCAACAGAGCCTAGGGCACTTCCACTTATGGTCCTATAGCTTAGGGAAATTAAAATCAAAAAGACACAGCCACCCCAAAGGTTGGGACGGCTCTGTTTACAAGAACCTGGTTTACGGTACAAGTTCAATATCGCAGAAAGTGAAAAATGGATAAAGAAGTTGTGGTACTTACGTACAATGCAGTATCACTCAGCAATGAAATCTATGTCATCAGGCCCGTAGCAGCATAATGAGTGGATTCAGGTACGATGATTCTAACTGAAATAAGTCACACAGGAAAAGAAACATCATAAGATATCACTAATACACGGAATGTAACCTTGGCGACACAGGAACTGAATTACAAAACAGAACAGGGTCTCAAATTTAGAAACCCAACTTATGCTTGCTTAAGGGGAAAGGTGAGTTGGGGTGCTGCATAAAACCAGAGATTGAAATGAGCACAGATAAAGTTCCTTAAGCCAAATATGGAATAGACAAGAGCTACTCCTTGCTCAACGAAATGGACTCAACACCCCATATTAAATGCCTAAGAGTGTACCTGACTAGGAAGTATCTTAAAACCTATGGATTGCTATGTCTCTGAAAGAGAATCAAGCGTGTGTACAGGGGCATAAACGCAGCAGTGATAGGATTGGAGAGGTTCGGTGAGCAAATGAAGACCCTTTGAAGTCATATTGCATGGTACCCATTCCACGGGTCTCAACTCTCCAGGTTTAAGGTATTCTTCCTTCAGCTAAAACATGCATGTGGAACCCAGAGTATGATCAACCGTGTGATCGGGAGACGTGTTCCAATATGTGTCAGTTTTCGTCCCCTGGTACTCGGGTGCAACATTCCAGACGCTTTACTAACACTCTCCCGACTTGGAGAGTCAGTGCCTTTAACCTCCTGTTTGGCCCAGTTTGCAATTTCTGCGGAAGATGAACAGGAGTAGGGAGAACCAATGACAGACTAGCTGGAGGTGTCTGGACGGGCAAATTTAACTCTCATTTCCCACCAGGAAGAGGAATTAACCAAAGGCTCAGCGTGCCGTGCCGGAACCAGATTAGGGCCTGAAGCCATCCTGTGGTGTTGCGGCCAGCTCACGAGAAAGCGAGTTGAAGAAAGGAGCTCAGGGGCACTGTAATTCACAAACCTGCAGAGTTATAAATGACAGCTATCGTCCAAAAATATACTGAAGTAAGGCTGCCAAGAGGACTTGAAAGCGGGGCAGAATTGCAGGAAACCGATTTCAGGAGGTAGACTGGAATTGCATTGAAAGCATAGGAAAAGAGGCAGAACGTCCACAATGATGCACTTGGCCAAAAAGGGCGTATGCGTTTTTTCCTGAATATATTCAGGAAAAAACGCATACGCCCTTTTTGGCCAACCAAGCAAGCTTGCAAAGGAAATCTGCACTACAATGAAGTCTCACTTCCCCCCGGTCAAAAGGGCCATCTGAAAAAAGTGTAAAATCCAGAAAGGCAGGACAGGCCATGGAGAACTGGGAGCCTTGTTATGCTGATGGGCGGGATGTCAATTGCCAACAGCCACTCGGGAGAAGTGTATGGTGTTTCCTGAAACATCTAAAAAACAAAGCAACAGAGCCTAGGGCACTTCCACTTATGGTCCTATAGCTTAGGGAAATTAAAATCAAAAAGACACAGCCACCCCAAAGGTTGGGACGGCTCTGTTTACAAGAACCTGGTTTACGGTACAAGTTCAATATCGCAGAAAGTGAAAAATGGATAAAGAAGTTGTGGTACTTACGTACAATGCAGTATCACTCAGCAATGAAATCTATGTCATCAGGCCCGTAGCAGCATAATGAGTGGATTCAGGTACGATGATTCTAACTGAAATAAGTCACACAGGAAAAGAAACATCATAAGATATCACTAATACACGGAATGTAACCTTGGCGACACAGGAACTGAATTACAAAACAGAAGAGGGTCTCAAATTAAAAACCCAACTTATGCTTGCTTAAGGGGAAAGGTGAGTTGGGGTGCTGCATAAAACCAGAGATTGAAATGAGCACAGATAAAGTTCCTTAAGCCAAATATGGAATAGACAAGAGCTACTCCTTGCTCAACGAAATGGACTCAACACCCCATATTAAATGCCTAAGAGTGTACCTGACTAGGAAGTATCTTAAAACCTATGGATTGCTATGTCTCTGAAAGAGAATCAAGCGTGTGTACAGGGGCATAAACGCAGCAGTGATAGGATTGGAGAGGTTCGGTGAGCAAATGAAGACCCTTTGAAGTCATATTGCATGGTACCCATTCCACGGGTCTCAACTCTCCAGGTTGAAGGTATTCTTCCTTCAGCTAAAACATGCATGTGGAACCCAGAGTATGATCAACCGTGTGATCGGGAGACGTGTTCCAATATGTGTCAGTTTTCGTCCCCTGGTACTCGGGTGCAACATTCCAGACGCTTTACTAACACTCTCCCGACTTGGAGAGTCAGTGCCTTTAACCTCCTGTTTGGCCCAGTTTGCAATTTCTGCGGAAGATGAACAGGAGTAGGGAGAACCAATGACAGACTAGCTGGAGGTGTCTGGACGGGCAAATTTAACTCTCATTTCCCACCAGGAAGAGGAATTAACCAAAGGCTCAGCGTGCCGTGCCGGAACCAGATTAGGGCCTGAAGCCATCCTGCGGTGTTGCGGCCAGCTCACGAGAAAGCGAGTTGAAGAAAGGAGCTCAGGGGCACTGTAATTCACAAACCTGCAGAGTTATAAATGACAGCTATCGTCCAAAAATATACTGAAGTAAGGCTGCCAAGAGGACTTGAAAGCGGGGCAGAATTGCAGGAAACCGATTTCAGGAGGTAGACTGGAATTGCATTGAAAGCATAGGAAAAGAGGCAGAACGTCCACAATGATGCACTTGGCCAAAAAGGGCGTATGCGTTTTTTCCTGAATATATTCAGGAAAAAACGCATAGCCCTTTTTGGCCAACCAAGCAAGCTTGCAAAGGAAATCTGCACTACAATGAAGTCTCACTTCCCCCCGGTCAAAAGGGCCATCTGAAAAAAGTGTAAAATCCAGAAAGGCAGGACAGGCCATGGAGAACTGGGAGCCTTGTTATGCTGATGGGCGGGATGTAAATTGCCAACAGCCACTCGGGAGAAGTGTATGGTGTTTCCTGAAACATCTAAAAAACAAAGCAACAGAGCCTAGGGCACTTCCACTTATGGTCCTATAGCTTAGGGAAATTAAAATCAAAAAGACACAGCCACCCCAAAGGTTGGGACGGCTCTGTTTACAAGAACCTTGTTTACGGTAGAAGTTCAATATCGCAGAAAGTGAAAAATGGATAAAGAAGTTGTGGTACTTACGTACAATGCAGTATCACTCAGCAATGAAATCTATGTCATCAGGCCCGTAGCAGCATAATGAGTGGATTCAGGTACGATGATTCTAACTGAAATAAGTCACACAGGAAAAGAAACATCATAAGATATCACTAATACACGGAATGTAACCTTGGCGACACAGGAACTGAATTACAAAACAGAACAGGGTCTCAAATTTAGAAACCCAACTTATGCTTGCTTAAGGGGAAAGGTGAGTTGGGGTGCTGCATAAAACCAGAGATTGAAATGAGCACAGATAAAGTTCCTTAAGCCAAATATGGAATAGACAAGAGCTACTCCTTGCTCAACGAAATGGACTCAACACCCCATATTAAATGCCTAAGAGTGTACCTGACTAGGAAGTATCTTAAAACCTATGGATTGCTATGTCTCTGAAAGAGAATCAAGCGTGTGTACAGGGGCATAAACGCAGCAGTGATAGGATTGGAGAGGTTCGGTGAGCAAATGAAGACCCTTTGAAGTCATATTGCATGGTACCCATTCCACGGGTCTCAACTCTCCAGGTTGAAGGTATTCTTCCTTCAGCTAAAACATGCATGTGGAACCCAGAGTATGATCAACCGTGTGATCGGGAGACGTGTTCCAATATGTGTCAGTTTTCGTCCCCTGGTACTCGGGTGCAACATTCCAGACGCTTTACTAACACTCTCCCGACTTGGAGAGTCAGTGCCTTTAACCTCCTGTTTGGCCCAGGTTGCAATTTCTGCGGAAGATGAACAGGAGTAGGGAGAACCAATGACAGACTAGCTGGAGGTGTCTGGACGGGCAAATTTAACTCTCATTTCCCACCAGGAAGAGGAATTAACCAAAGGCTCAGCGTGCCGTGCCGGAACCAGATTAGGGCCTGAAGCCATCCTGCGGTGTTGCGGCCAGCTCACGAGAAAGCGAGTTGAAGAAAGGAGCTCAGGGGCACTGTAATTCACAAACCTGCAGAGTTATAAATGACAGCTATCGTCCAAAAATATACTGAAGTAAGGCTGCCAAGAGGACTTGAAAGCGGGGCAGAATTGCAGGAAACCGATTTCAGGAGGTAGACTGGAATTGCATTGAAAGCATAGGAAAAGAGGCAGAACGTCCACAATGATGCACTTGGCCAAAAAGGGCGTATGCGTTTTTTCCTGAATATATTCAGGAAAAAACGCATACGCCCTTTTTGGCCAACCAAGCAAGCTTGCAAAGGAAATCTGCACTACAATGAAGTCTCACTTCCCCCCGGTCAAAAGGGCCATCTGAAAAAAGTGTAAAATCCAGAAAGGCAGGACAGGCCATGGAGAACTGGGAGCCTTGTTATGCTGATGGGCGGGATGTAAATTGCCAACAGCCACTCGGGAGAAGTGTATGGTGTTTCCTGAAACATCTAAAAAACAAAGCAACAGAGCCTAGGGCACTTCCACTTATGGTCCTATAGCTTAGGGAAATTAAAATCAAAAAGACACAGCCACCCCAAAGGTTGGGACGGCTCTGTTTACAAGAACCTGGTTTACGGTACAAGTTCAATATCGCAGAAAGTGAAAAATGGATAAAGAAGTTGTGGTACTTACGTACAATGCAGTATCACTCAGCAATGAAATCTATGTCATCAGGCCCGTAGCAGCATAATGAGTGGATTCAGGTACGATGATTCTAACTGAAATAAGTCACACAGGAAAAGAAACATCATAAGATATCACTAATACACGGAATGTAACCTTGGCGACACAGGAACTGAATTACAAAACAGAACAGGGTCTCAAATTTAGAAAACCAACTTATGCTTGCTTAAGGGGAAAGGTGAGTTGGGGTGCTGCATAAAACCAGAGATTGAAATGAGCACAGATAAAGTTCCTTAAGCCAAATATGGAATAGACAAGAGCTACTCCTTGCTCAACGAAATGGACTCAACACCCCATATTAAATGCCTAAGAGTGTACCTGACTAGGAAGTATCTTAAAACCTATGGATTGCTATGTCTCTGAAAGAGAATCAAGCGTGTGTACAGGGGCATAAACGCAGCAGTGATAGGATTGGAGAGGTTCGGTGAACAAATGAAGACCCTTTGAAGTCATATTGCATGGTACCCATTCCACGGGTCTCAACTCTCCAGGTTGAAGGTATTCTTCCTTCAGCTAAAACATGCATGTGGAACCCAGAGTATGATCAACCGTGTGATCGGGAGACGTGTTCCAATATGTGTCAGTTTTCGTCCCCTGGTACTCGGGTGCAACATTCCAGACGCTTTACTAACACTCTCCCGACTTGGAGAGTCAGTGCCTTTAACCTCCTGTTTGGCCCAGGTTGCAATTTCTGCGGAAGATGAACAGGAGTAGGGAGAACCAATGACAGACTAGCTGGAGGTGTCTGGACGGGCAAATTTAACTCTCATTTCCCACCAGGAAGAGGAATTAACCAAAGGCTCAGCGTGCCGTGCCGGAACCAGATTAGGGCCTGAAGCCATCCTGCGGTGTTGCGGCCAGCTCACGAGAAAGCGAGTTGAAGAAAGGAGCTCAGGGGCACTGTAATTCACAAACCTGCAGAGTTATAAATGACAGCTATCGTCCAAAAATATACTGAAGTAAGGCTGCCAAGAGGACTTGAAAGCGGGGCAGAATTGCAGGAAACCGATTTCAGGAGGTAGACTGGAATTGCATTGAAAGCATAGGAAAAGAGGCAGAACGTCCACAATGATGCACTTGGCCAAAAAGGGCGTATGCGTTTTTTCCTGAATATATTCAGGAAAAAACGCATACGCCCTTTTTGGCCAACCAAGCAAGCTTGCAAAGGAAATCTGCACTACAATGAAGTCTCACTTCCCCCCGGTCAAAAGGGCCATCTGAAAAAAGTGTAAAATCCAGAAAGGCAGGACAGGCCATGGAGAACTGGGAGCCTTGTTATGCTGATGGGCGGGATGTCAATTGCCAACAGCCACTCGGGAGAAGTGTATGGTGTTTCCTGAAACATCTAAAAAACAAAGCAACAGAGCCTAGGGCACTTCCACTTATGGTCCTATAGCTTAGGGAAATTAAAATCAAAAAGACACAGCCACCCCAAAGGTTGGGACGGCTCTGTTTACAAGAACCTGGTTTACGGTACAAGTTCAATATCGCAGAAAGTGAAAAATGGATAAAGAAGTTGTGGTACTTACGTACAATGCAGTATCACTCAGCAATGAAATCTATGTCATCAGGCCCGTAGCAGCATAATGAGTGGATTCAGGTACGATGATTCTAACTGAAATAAGTCACACAGGAAAAGAAACATCATAAGATATCACTAATACACGGAATGTAACCTTGGCGACACAGGAACTGAATTACAAAACAGAACAGGGTCTCAAATTTAGAAAACCAACTTATGCTTGCTTAAGGGGAAAGGTGAGTTGGGGTGCTGCATAAAACCAGAGATTGAAATGAGCACAGATAAAGTTCCTTAAGCCAAATATGGAATAGACAAGAGCTACTCCTTGCTCAACGAAATGGACTCAACACCCCATATTAAATGCCTAAGAGTGTACCTGACTAGGAAGTATCTTAAAACCTATGGATTGCTATGTCTCTGAAAGAGAATCAAGCGTGTGTACAGGGGCATAAACGCAGCAGTGATAGGATTGGAGAGGTTCGGTGAGCAAATGAAGACCCTTTGAAGTCATATTGCATGGTACCCATTCCACGGGTCTCAACTCTCCAGGTTTAAGGTATTCTTCCTTCAGCTAAAACATGCATGTGGAACCCAGAGTATGATCAACCGTGTGATCGGGAGACGTGTTCAAGTATGTGTCAGTTTTCATCCCGTGGTACTCGGGTGCAACATTCCAGAGGCCTTACTAACACTCTCCCGACTTGGAGAGTCAGTGCCTTTAACCTCCTGTTTGGCCCAGTTTGCAATTTCTGCGGAAGATGAACAGGAATAGGGAGAACCAATGACAGACTAGCTGGAGGTGTCTGGACGGGCAAATTTAACTCTCATTTCCCACCAGGAAGAGGAATTAACCAAAGGCTCAGCGTGCCGTGCCGGAACCAGATTAGGGCCTGAAGCCATCCTGCGGTGTTGCGGCCAGCTCACGAGAAAGCGAGTTGAAGAAAGGAGCTCAGGGGCACTGTAATTCACAAACCTGCAGAGTTATAAATGACAGCTATCGTCCAAAAATATACTGAAGTAAGGCTGCCAAGAGGACTTGAAAGCGGGGCAGAATTGCAGGAAACCGATTTCAGGAGGTAGACTGGAATTGCATTGAAAGCATAGGAAAAGAGGCAGAACGTCCACAATGATGCACTTGGCCAAAAAGGGCGTATGCGTTTTTTCCTGAATATATTCAGGAAAAAACGCATACGCCCTTTTTGGCCAACCAAGCAAGCTTGCAAAGGAAATCTGCACTACAATGAAGTCTCACTTCCCCCCGGTCAAAAGGGCCATCTGAAAAAAGTGTAAAATCCAGAAAGGCAGGACAGGCCATGGAGAACTGGGAGCCTTGTTATGCTGATGGGCGGGATGTCAATTGCCAACAGCCACTCGGGAGAAGTGTATGGTGTTTCCTGAAACATCTAAAAAACAAAGCAACAGAGCCTAGGGCACTTCCACTTATGGTCCTATAGCTTAGGGAAATTAAAATCAAAAAGACACAGCCACCCCAAAGGTTGGGACGGCTCTGTTTACAAGAACCTGGTTTACGGTACAAGTTCAATATCGCAGAAAGTGAAAAATGGATAAAGAAGTTGTGGTACTTACGTACAATGCAGTATCACTCAGCAATGAAATCTATGTCATCAGGCCCGTAGCAGCATAATGAGTGGATTCAGGTACGATGATTCTAACTGAAATAAGTCACACAGGAAAAGAAACATCATAAGATATCACTAATACACGGAATGTAACCTTGGCGACACAGGAACTGAATTACAAAACAGAACAGGGTCTCAAATTTAGAAAACCAACTTATGCTTGCTTAAGGGGAAAGGTGAGTTGGGGTGCTGCATAAAACCAGAGATTGAAATGAGCACAGATAAAGTTCCTTAAGCCAAATATGGAATAGACAAGAGCTACTCCTTGCTCAACGAAATGGACTCAACACCCCATATTAAATGCCTAAGAGTGTACCTGACTAGGAAGTATCTTAAAACCTATGGATTGCTATGTCTCTGAAAGAGAATCAAGCGTGTGTACAGGGGCATAAACGCAGCAGTGATAGGATTGGAGAGGTTCGGTGAGCAAATGAAGACCCTTTGAAGTCATATTGCATGGTACCCATTCCACGGGTCTCAACTCTCCAGGTTGAAGGTATTCTTCCTTCAGCTAAAACATGCATGTGGAACCCAGAGTATGATCAACCGTGTGATCGGGAGACGTGTTCCAATATGTGTCAGTTTTCGTCCCCTGGTACTCGGGTGCAACATTCCAGACGCTTTACTAACACTCTCCCGACTTGGAGAGTCAGTGCCTTTAACCTCCTGTTTGGCCCAGGTTGCAATTTCTGCGGAAGATGAACAGGAGTAGGGAGAACCAATGACAGACTAGCTGGAGGTGTCTGGACGGGCAAATTTAACTCTCATTTCCCACCAGGAAGAGGAATTAACCAAAGGCTCAGCGTGCCGTGCCGGAACCAGATTAGGGCCTGAAGCCATCCTGCGGTGTTGCGGCCAGCTCACGAGAAAGCGAGTTGAAGAAAGGAGCTCAGGGGCACTGTAATTCACAAACCTGCAGAGTTATAAATGACAGCTATCGTCCAAAAATATACTGAAGTAAGGCTGCCAAGAGGACTTGAAAGCGGGGCAGAATTGCAGGAAACCGATTTCAGGAGGTAGACTGGAATTGCATTGAAAGCATAGGAAAAGAGGCAGAACGTCCACAATGATGCACTTGGCCAAAAAGGGCGTATGCGTTTTTTCCTGAATATATTCAGGAAAAAACGCATACGCCCTTTTTGGCCAACCAAGCAAGCTTGCAAAGGAAATCTGCACTACAATGAAGTCTCACTTCCCCCCGGTCAAAAGGGCCATCTGAAAAAAGTGTAAAATCCAGAAAGGCAGGACAGGCCATGGAGAACTGGGAGCCTTGTTATGCTGATGGGCGGGATGTCAATTGCCAACAGCCACTCGGGAGAAGTGTATGGTGTTTCCTGAAACATCTAAAAAACAAAGCAACAGAGCCTAGGGCACTTCCACTTATGGTCCTATAGCTTAGGGAAATTAAAATCAAAAAGACACAGCCACCCCAAAGGTTGGGACGGCTCTGTTTACAAGAACCTGGTTTACGGTACAAGTTCAATATCGCAGAAAGTGAAAAATGGATAAAGAAGTTGTGGTACTTACGTACAATGCAGTATCACTCAGCAATGAAATCTATGTCATCAGGCCCGTAGCAGCATAATGAGTGGATTCAGGTACGATGATTCTAACTGAAATAAGTCACACAGGAAAAGAAACATCATAAGATATCACTAATACACGGAATGTAACCTTGGCGACACAGGAACTGAATTACAAAACAGAACAGGGTCTCAAATTTAGAAAACCAACTTATGCTTGCTTAAGGGGAAAGGTGAGTTGGGGTGCTGCATAAAACCAGAGATTGAAATGAGCACAGATAAAGTTCCTTAAGCCAAATATGGAATAGACAAGAGCTACTCCTTGCTCAACGAAATGGACTCAACACCCCATATTAAATGCCTAAGAGTGTACCTGACTAGGAAGTATCTTAAAACCTATGGATTGCTATGTCTCTGAAAGAGAATCAAGCGTGTGTACAGGGGCATAAACGCAGCAGTGATAGGATTGGAGAGGTTCGGTGAGCAAATGAAGACCCTTTGAAGTCATATTGCATGGTACCCATTCCACGGGTCTCAACTCTCCAGGTTGAAGGTATTCTTCCTTCAGCTAAAACATGCATGTGGAACCCAGAGTATGATCAACCGTGTGATCGGGAGACGTGTTCCAATATGTCTCAGTTTTCGTCCCCTGGTACTCGGGTGCAACATTCCAGACGCTTTACTAACACTCTCCCGACTTGGAGAGTCAGTGCCTTTAACCTCCTGTTTGGCCCAGGTTGCAATTTCTGCGGAAGATGAACAGGAATAGGGAGAACCAATGACAGACTAGCTGGAGGTGTCTGGACGGGCAAATTTAACTCTCATTTCCCACCAGGAAGAGGAATTAACCAAAGGCTCAGCGTGCCGTGCCGGAACCAGATTAGGGCCTGAAGCCATCCTGCGGTGTTGCGGCCAGCTCACGAGAAAGCGACTTGAAGAAAGGAGCTCAGGGGCACTGTAATTCACAAACCTGCAGAGTTATAAATGACAGCTATCGTCCAAAAATATACTGAAGTAAGGCTGCCAAGAGGACTTGAAAGCGGGGCAGAATTGCAGGAAACCGATTTCAGGAGGTAGACTGGAATTGCATTGAAAGCATAGGAAAAGAGGCAGAACGTCCACAATGATGCACTTGGCCAAAAAGGGCGTATGCGTTTTTTCCTGAATATATTCAGGAAAAAACGCATACGCCCTTTTTGGCCAACCAAGCAAGCTTGCAAAGGAAATCTGCACTACAATGAAGTCTCACTTCCCCCCGGTCAAAAGGGCCATCTGAAAAAAGTGTAAAATCCAGAAAGGCAGGACAGGCCATGGAGAACTGGGAGCCTTGTTATGCTGATGGGCGGGATGTCAATTGCCAACAGCCACTCGGGAGAAGTGTATGGTGTTTCCTGAAACATCTAAAAAACAAAGCAACAGAGCCTAGGGCACTTCCACTTATGGTCCTATAGCTTAGGGAAATTAAAATCAAAAAGACACAGCCACCCCAAAGGTTGGGACGGCTCTGTTTACAAGAACCTGGTTTACGGTACAAGTTCAATATCGCAGAAAGTGAAAAATGGATAAAGAAGTTGTGGTACTTACGTACAATGCAGTATCACTCAGCAATGAAATCTATGTCATCAGGCCCGTAGCAGCATAATGAGTGGATTCAGGTACGATGATTCTAACTGAAATAAGTCACACAGGAAAAGAAACATCATAAGATATCACTAATACACGGAATGTAACCTTGGCGACACAGGAACTGAATTACAAAACAGAACAGGGTCTCAAATTTAGAAACCCAACTTATGCTTGCTTAAGGGGAAAGGTGAGTTGGGGTGCTGCATAAAACCAGAGATTGAAATGAGCACAGATAAAGTTCCTTAAGCCAAATATGGAATAGACAAGAGCTACTCCTTGCTCAACGAAATGGACTCAACACCCCATATTAAATGCCTAAGAGTGTACCTGACTAGGAAGTATCTTAAAACCTATGGATTGCTATGTCTCTGAAAGAGAATCAAGCGTGTGTACAGGGGCATAAACGCAGCAGTGATAGGATTGGAGAGGTTCGGTGAGCAAATGAAGACCCTTTGAAGTCATATTGCATGGTACCCATTCCACGGGTCTCAACTCTCCAGGTTGAAGGTATTCTTCCTTCAGCTAAAACATGCATGTGGAACCCAGAGTATGATCAACCGTGTGATCGGGAGACGTGTTCCAATATGTGTCAGTTTTCGTCCCCTGGTACTCGGGTGCAACATTCCAGACGCTTTACTAACACTCTCCCGACTTGGAGAGTCAGTGCCTTTAACCTCCTGTTTGGCCCAGGTTGCAATTTCTGCGGAAGATGAACAGGAATAGGGAGAACCAATGACAGACTAGCTGGAGGTGTCTGGACGGGCAAATTTAACTCTCATTTCCCACCAGGAAGAGGAATTAACCAAAGGCTCAGCGTGCCGTGCCGGAACCAGATTAGGGCCTGAAGCCATCCTGCGGTGTTGCGGCCAGCTCACGAGAAAGCGACTTGAAGAAAGGAGCTCAGGGGCACTGTAATTCACAAACCTGCAGAGTTATAAATGACAGCTATCGTCCAAAAATATACTGAAGTAAGGCTGCCAAGAGGACTTGAAAGCGGGGCAGAATTGCAGGAAACCGATTTCAGGAGGTAGACTGGAATTGCATTGAAAGCATAGGAAAAGAGGCAGAACGTCCACAATGATGCACTTGGCCAAAAAGGGCGTATGCGTTTTTTCCTGAATATATTCAGGAAAAAACGCATACGCCCTTTTTGGCCAACCAAGCAAGCTTGCAAAGGAAATCTGCACTACAATGAAGTCTCACTTCCCCCCGGTCAAAAGGGCCATCTGAAAAAAGTGTAAAATCCAGAAAGGCAGGACAGGCCATGGAGAACTGGGAGCCTTGTTATGCTGATGGGCGGGATGTCAATTGCCAACAGCCACTCGGGAGAAGTGTATGGTGTTTCCTGAAACATCTAAAAAACAAAGCAACAGAGCCTAGGGCACTTCCACTTATGGTCCTATAGCTTAGGGAAATTAAAATCAAAAAGACACAGCCACCCCAAAGGTTGGGACGGCTCTGTTTACAAGAACCTGGTTTACGGTACAAGTTCAATATCGCAGAAAGTGAAAAATGGATAAAGAAGTTGTGGTACTTACGTACAATGCAGTATCACTCAGCAATGAAATCTATGTCATCAGGCCCGTAGCAGCATAATGAGTGGATTCAGGTACGATGATTCTAACTGAAATAAGTCACACAGGAAAAGAAACATCATAAGATATCACTAATACACGGAATGTAACCTTGGCGACACAGGAACTGAATTACAAAACAGAACAGGGTCTCAAATTTAGAAAACCAACTTATGCTTGCTTAAGGGGAAAGGTGAGTTGGGGTGCTGCATAAAACCAGAGATTGAAATGAGCACAGATAAAGTTCCTTAAGCCAAATATGGAATAGACAAGAGCTACTCCTTGCTCAACGAAATGGACTCAACACCCCATATTAAATGCCTAAGAGTGTACCTGACTAGGAAGTATCTTAAAACCTATGGATTGCTATGTCTCTGAAAGAGAATCAAGCGTGTGTACAGGGGCATAAACGCAGCAGTGATAGGATTGGAGAGGTTCGGTGAGCAAATGAAGACCCTTTGAAGTCATATTGCATGGTACCCATTCCACGGGTCTCAACTCTCCAGGTTGAAGGTATTCTTCCTTCAGCTAAAACATGCATGTGGAACCCAGAGTATGATCAACCGTGTGATCGGGAGACGTGTTCCAATATGTGTCAGTTTTCGTCCCCTGGTACTCGGGTGCAACATTCCAGACGCTTTACTAACACTCTCCCGACTTGGAGAGTCAGTGCCTTTAACCTCCTGTTTGGCCCAGTTTGCAATTTCTGCGGAAGATGAACAGGAGTAGGGAGAACCAATGAGAGACTAGCTGGAGGTGTCTGGACGGGCAAATTTAACTCTCATTTCCCACCAGGAAGAGGAATTAACCAAAGGCTCAGCGTGCCGTGCCGGAACCAGATTAGGGCCTGAAGCCATCCTGCGGTGTTGCGGCCAGCTCACGAGAAAGCGAGTTGAAGAAAGGAGCTCAGGGGCACTGTAATTCACAAACCTGCAGAGTTATAAATGACAGCTATCGTCCAAAAATATACTGAAGTAAGGCTGCCAAGAGGACTTGAAAGCGGGGCAGAATTGCAGGAAACCGATTTCAGGAGGTAGACTGGAATTGCATTTAAAGCATAGGAAAAGAGGCAGAACGTCCACAAGGATGCACTTGGCCAAAAAGGGCGTATGCGTTTTTTCCTGAATATATTCAGGAAAAAACGCATACGCCCTTTTTGGCCAACCAAGCAAGCTTGCAAAGGAAATCTGCACTACAATGAAGTCTCACTTCCCCCCGGTCAAAAGGGCCATCTGAAAAAAGTGTAAAATCCAGAAAGGCAGGACAGGCCATGGAGAACTGGGAGCCTTGTTATGCTGATGGGCGGGATGTCAATTGCCAACAGCCACTCGGGAGAAGTGTATGGTGTTTCCTGAAACATCTAAAAAACAAAGCAACAGAGCCTAGGGCACTTCCACTTATGGTCCTATAGCTTAGGGAAATTAAAATCAAAAAGACACAGCCACCCCAAAGGTTGGGACGGCTCTGTTTACAAGAACCTGGTTTACGATACAAGTTCAATATCGCAGAAAGTGAAAAATGGATAAAGAAGTTGTGGTACTTACGTACAATGCAGTATCACTCAGCAATGAAATCTATGTCATCAGGCCCGTAGCAGCATAATGAGTGGATTCAGGTATGATGATTCTAACTGAAATAAGTCACACAGAAAAAGAAACATCATAAGATATCACTAATACACGGAATGTAAACTTGGCGACACAGGAACTGAATTACAAAACAGAACAGGGTCTCAAATTTAGAAAAGCAACTTATGCTTGCTTAAGGGGAAAGGTGAGTTGGGGTGCTGCATAAAACCAGAGATTGAAATGAGCACAGATAAAGTTCCTTAAGCCAAATATGGAATAGACAAGAGCTACTCCTTGCTCAACGAAATGGACTCAACATCCCATATTAAACACCTAAGAGTGTACCTGACTAGGAAGTATCTTAAAACCTATGGATTGCTATGTCTCTGAAAGAGAATCAAGCGTGTGTACAGGGGCATAAACGCAGCAGTGATAGGATTGGAGAGGTTCGGTGAGCAAATGAAGACCCTTTGAAGTCATATTGCATGGTACCCATTCCACGGGTCTCAACTCTCCAGGTTGAAGGTATTCTTCCTTCAGCTAAAACATGCATGTGGAACCCAGAGTATGATCAACCGTGTGATCGGGAGACGTGTTCCAATATGTGTCAGTTTTCGTCCCCTGGTACTCGGGTGCAACATTCCAGACGCTTTACTAACACTCTCCCGACTTGGAGAGTCAGTGCCTTTAACCTCCTGTTTGGCCCAGTTTGCAATTTCTGCGGAAGATGAACAGGAGTAGGGAGAACCAATGACAGACTAGCTGGAGGTGTCTGGACGGGCAAATTTAACTCTCATTTCCCACCAGGAAGAGGAATTAACCAAAGGCTCAGCGTGCCGTGCCGGAACCAGATTAGGGCCTGAAGCCATCCTGCGGTGTTGCGGCCAGCTCACGAGAAAGCGAGTTGAAGAAAGGAGCTCAGGGGCACTGTAATTCACAAACCTGCAGAGTTATAAATGACAGCTATCGTCCAAAAATATACTGAAGTAAGGCTGCCAAGAGGACTTGAAAGCGGGGCAGAATTGCAGGAAACCGATTTCAGGAGGTAGACTGGAATTGCATTTAAAGCATAGGAAAAGAGGCAGAACGTCCACAATGATGCACTTGGCCAAAAAGGGCGTATGCGTTTTTTCCTGAATATATTCAGGAAAAAACGCATACGCCCTTTTTGGCCAACCAAGCAAGCTTGCAAAGGAAATCTGCACTACAATGAAGTCTCACTTCCCCCCGGTCAAAAGGGCCATCTGAAAAAAGTGTAAAATCCAGAAAGGCAGGACAGGCCATGGAGAACTGGGAGCCTTGTTATGCTGATGGGCGGGATGTCAATTGCCAACAGCCACTCGGGAGAAGTGTATGGTGTTTCCTGAAACATCTAAAAAACAAAGCAACAGAGCCTAGGGCACTTCCACTTATGGTCCTATAGCTTAGGGAAATTAAAATCAAAAAGACACAGCCACCCCAAAGGTTGGGACGGCTCTGTTTACAAGAACCTGGTTTACGGTACAAGTTCAATATCGCAGAAAGTGAAAAATGGATAAAGAAGTTGTGGTACTTACGTACAATGCAGTATCACTCAGCAATGAAATCTATGTCATCAGGCCCGTAGCAGCATAATGAGTGGATTCAGGTATGATGATTCTAACTGAAATGTCACACAGAAAAAGAAACATCATAAGATATCACTAATACACGGAATGTAAACTTGGCTACACAGGAACTGAATTACAAAACAGAACAGGGTCTCAAATTTAGAAACACAACTTATGCTTGCTTAAGGGGAAAGGTGAGTTGGGGTGCTGCATAAAACCAGAGATTGAAATGAGCACAGATAAAGTTCCTTAAGCCAAATATGGAATAGACAAGAGCTACTCCTTGCTCAACGAAATGGACTCAACACCACATATTAAACGCCTAAGAGTGTACCTGACTAGGAAGTATCTTAAAACCTATGGATTGCTATGTCTCTGAAAGAGAATCAAGCGTGTGTACAGGGGCATAAACGCAGCAGTGATAGGATTGGAGAGGTTCGGTGAGCAAATGAAGACCCTTTGAAGTCATATTGCATGGTACCCATTCCACGGGTCTCAACTCTCCAGGTTGAAGGTATTCTTCCTTCAGCTAAAACATGCATGTGGAACCCAGAGTATGATCAACCGTGTGATCGGGAGACGTGTTCCAATATGTCTCAGTTTTCGTCCCCTGGTACTCGGGTGCAACATTCCAGACGCTTTACTAACACTCTCCCGACTTGGAGAGTCAGTGCCTTTAACCTCCTGTTTGGCCCAGTTTGCAATTTCTGCGGAAGATGAACAGGAATAGGGAGAACCAATGACAGACTAGCTGGAGGTGTCTGGACGGGCAAATTTAACTCTCATTTCCCACCAGGAAGAGGAATTAACCAAAGGCTCAGCGTGCCGTGCCGGAACCAGATTAGGGCCTGAAGCCATCCTGCGGTGTTGCGGCCAGCTCACGAGAAAGCGAGTTGAAGAAAGGAGCTCAGGGGCACTGTAATTCACAAACCTGCAGAGTTATAAATGACAGCTATCGTCCAAAAATATACTGAAGTAAGGCTGCCAAGAGGACTTGAAAGCGGGGCAGAATTGCAGGAAACCGATTTCAGGAGGTAGACTGGAATTGCATTGAAAGCATAGGAAAAGAGGCAGAACGTCCACAATGATGCACTTGGCCAAAAAGGGCGTATGCGTTTTTTCCTGAATATATTCAGGAAAAAACGCATACGCCCTTTTTGGCCAACCAAGCAAGCTTGCAAAGGAAATCTGCACTACAATGAAGTCTCACTTCCCCCCGGTCAAAAGGGCCATCTGAAAAAAGTGTAAAATCCAGAAAGGCAGGACAGGCCATGGAGAACTGGGAGCCTTGTTATGCTGATGGGCGGGATGTCAATTGCCAACAGCCACTCGGGAGAAGTGTATGGTGTTTCCTGAAACATCTAAAAAACAAAGCAACAGAGCCTAGGGCACTTCCACTTATGGTCCTATAGCTTAGGGAAATTAAAATCAAAAAGACACAGCCACCCCAAAGGTTGGGACGGCTCTGTTTACAAGAACCTGGTTTACGGTACAAGTTCAATATCGCAGAAAGTGAAAAATGGATAAAGAAGTTGTGGTACTTACGTACAATGCAGTATCACTCAGCAATGAAATCTATGTCATCAGGCCCGTAGCAGCATAATGAGTGGATTCAGGTATGATGATTCTAACTGAAATGTCACACAGAAAAAGAAACATCATAAGATATCACTAATACACGGAATGTAAACTTGGCGACACAGGAACTGAATTACAAAACAGAACAGGGTCTCAAATTTAGAAACACAACTTATGCTTGCTTAAGGGGAAAGGTGAGTTGGGGTGCTGCATAAAACCAGAGATTGAAATGAGCACAGATAAAGTTCCTTAAGCCAAATATGGAATAGACAAGAGCTACTCCTTGCTCAACGAAATGGACTCAACACCCCATATTAAATGCCTAAGAGTGTACCTGACTAGGAAGTATCTTAAAACCTATGGATTGCTATGTCTCTGAAAGAGAATCAAGCGTGTGTACAGGGGCATAAACGCAGCAGTGATAGGATTGGAGAGGTTCGGTGAGCAAATGAAGACCCTTTGAAGTCATATTGCATGGTACCCATTCCACGGGTCTCAACTCTCCAGGTTGAAGGTATTCTTCCTTCAGCTAAAACATGCATGTGGAACCCAGAGTATGATCAACCGTGTGATCGGGAGACGTGTTCCAATATGTCTCAGTTTTCGTCCCCTGGTACTCGGGTGCAACATTCCAGACGCTTTACTAACACTCTCCCGACTTGGAGAGTCATTGCCTTTAACCTCCTTTTTGGCCCAGTTTGCAATTTCGGCGGAAGATGAACAGGAATAGGGAGAAAATGAGAGACTAGCTGGAGGTGTCTGGATGGGCAAATTTAACTCTCATTTCCCACCAGGAAGAGGAATTAACCAAAGGCTCAGCGTGCCGTGCCGGAACCAGATTAGGGCCTGAAGCCATCCTGCGGTGTTGCGGCCAGCTCACGAGAAAACGAGTTGAGGAAAGGAGCTCAGGGGCACTGTAATTCACAAACCTGCAGAGTTATAAATGACAGCTATCGTCCAAAAATATACTGAAGTAAGGCTGCCAAGAGGACTTGAAAGCGGGGCAGAATTGCAGGAAACCGATTTCAGGAGGTAGACTGGAATTGCATTGAAAGCATAGGAAAAGAGGCAGAACGTCCACAACGATGCACTTGGCCAAAAAGGGCGTATGCGTTTTTTCCTGAATATATTCAGGAAAAAACGCATACGCCCTTTTTGGCCAACCAAGCAAGCTTGCAAAGGAAATCTGCACTACAATGAAGTCTCACTTCCCCCCGGTCAAAAGGGCCATCTGAAAAAAGTGTAAAATCCAGAAAGGCAGGACAGGCCATGGAGAACTGGGAGCCTTGTTATGCTGATGGGCGGGATGTCAATTGCCAACAGCCACTCGGGAGAAGTGTATGGTGTTTCCTGAAACATCTAAAAAACAAAGCAACAGAGCCTAGGGCACTTCCACTTATGGTCCTATAGCTTAGGGAAATTAAAATCAAAAAGACACAGCCACCCCAAAGGTTGGGACGGCTCTGTTTACAAGAACCTGGTTTACGGTACAAGTTCAATATCGCAGAAAGTGAAAAATGGATAAAGAAGTTGTGGTACTTACGTACAATGCAGTATCACTCAGCAATGAAATCTATGTCATCAGGCCCGTAGCAGCATAATGAGTGGATTCAGGTATGATGATTCTAACTGAAATGTCACACAGAAAAAGAAACATCATAAGATATCACTAATACACGGAATGTAAACTTGGCTACACAGGAACTGAATTACAAAACAGAACAGGGTCTCAAATTTAGAAACACAACTTATGCTTGCTTAAGGGGAAAGGTGAGTTGGGGTGCTGCATAAAACCAGAGATTGAAATGAGCACAGATAAAGTTCCTTAAGCCAAATATGGAATAGACAAGAGCTACTCCTTGCTCAACGAAATGGACTCAACACCCCATATTAAATGCCTAAGAGTGTACCTGACTAGGAAGTATCTTAAAACCTATGGATTGCTATGTCTCTGAAAGAGAATCAAGCGTGTGTACAGGGGCATAAACGCAGCAGTGATAGGACTGGAGAGGTTCGGTGAGCAAATGAAGACCCTTTGAAGTCATATTGCATGGTACCCATTCCACGGGTCTCAACTCTCCAGGTTGAAGGTATTCTTCCTTCAGCTAAAACATGCATGTGGAACCCAGAGTATGATCAACCGTGTGATCGGGAGACGTGTTCCAATATGTGTCAGTTTTCGTCCCCTGGTACTCGGGTGCAACATTCCAGACGCTTTACTAACACTCTCCCGACTTGGAGAGTCAGTGCCTTTAACCTCCTGTTTGGCCCAGTTTGCAATTTCTGCGGAAGATGAACAGGAATAGGGAGAACCAATGACAGACTAGCTGGAGGTGTCTGGACGGGCAAATTTAACTCTCATTTCCCACCAGGAAGAGGAATTAACCAAAGGCTCAGCGTGCCGTGCCGGAACCAGATTAGGGCCTGAAGCCATCCTGCGGTGTTGCGGCCAGCTCACGAGAAAGCGAGTTGAAGAAAGGAGCTCAGGGGCACTGTAATTCACAAACCTGCAGAGTTATAAATGACAGCTATCGTCCAAAAATATACTGAAGTAAGGCTGCCAAGAGGACTTGAAAGCAGGGCAGAATTGCAGGAAACCGATTTCAGGAGGTAGACTGGAATTGCATTGAAAGCATAGGAAAAGAGGCAGAACGTCCACAATGATGCACTTGGCCAAAAAGGGCGTATGCGTTTTTTCCTGAATATATTCAGGAAAAAACGCATACGCCCTTTTTGGCCAACCAAGCAAGCTTGCAAAGGAAATCTGCACTACAATGAAGTCTCACTTCCCCCCGGTCAAAAGGGCCATCTGAAAAAAGTGTAAAATCCAGAAAGGCAGGACAGGCCATGGAGAACTGGGAGCCTTGTTATGCTGATGGGCGGGATGTCAATTGCCAACAGCCACTCGGGAGAAGTGTATGGTGTTTCCTGAAACATCTAAAAAACAAAGCAACAGAGCCTAGGGCACTTCCACTTATGGTCCTATAGCTTAGGGAAATTAAAATCAAAAAGACACAGCCACCCCAAAGGTTGGGACGGCTCTGTTTACAAGAACCTGGTTTACGGTACAAGTTCAATATCGCAGAAAGTGAAAAATGGATAAAGAAGTTGTGGTACTTACGTACAATGCAGTATCACTCAGCAATGAAATCTATGTCATCAGGCCCGTAGCAGCATAATGAGTGGATTCAGGTATGATGATTCTAACTGAAATGTCACACAGAAAAAGAAACATCATAAGATATCACTAATACACGGAATGTAAACTTGGCGACACAGGAACTGAATTACAAAACAGAACAGGGTCTCAAATTTAGAAACACAACTTATGCTTGCTTAAGGGGAAAGGTGAGTTGGGGTGCTGCATAAAACCAGAGATTGAAATGAGCACAGATAAAGTTCCTTAAGCCAAATATGGAATAGACAAGAGCTACTCCTTGCTCAACGAAATGGACTCAACACCCCATATTAAATGCCTAAGAGTGTACCTGACTAGGAAGTATCTTAAAACCTATGGATTGCTATGTCTCTGAAAGAGAATCAAGCGTGTGTACAGGGGCATAAACGCAGCAGTGATAGGATTGGAGAGGTTCGGTGAGCAAATGAAGACCCTTTGAAGTCATATTGCATGGTACCCATTCCACGGGTCTCAACTCTCCAGGTTGAAGGTATTCTTCCTTCAGCTAAAACATGCATGTGGAACCCAGAGTATGATCAACCGTGTGATCGGGAGACGTGTTCCAATATGTGTCAGTTTTCGTCCCCTGGTACTCGGGTGCAACATTCCAGACGCTTTACTAACACTCTCCCGACTTGGAGAGTCAGTGCCTTTAACCTCCTGTTTGGCCCAGTTTGCAATTTCTGCGGAAGATGAACAGGAATAGGGAGAACCAATGACAGACTAGCTGGAGGTGTCTGGACGGGCAAATTTAACTCTCATTTCCCACCAGGAAGAGGAATTAACCAAAGGCTCAGCGTGCCGTGCCGGAACCAGATTAGGGCCTGAAGCCATCCTGCGGTGTTGCGGCCAGCTCACGAGAAAGCGAGTTGAAGAAAGGAGCTCAGGGGCACTGTAATTCACAAACCTGCAGAGTTATAAATGACAGCTATCGTCCAAAAATATACTGAAGTAAGGCTGCCAAGAGGACTTGAAAGCGGGGCAGAATTGCAGGAAACCGATTTCAGGAGGTAGACTGGAATTGCATTGAAAGCATAGGAAAAGAGGCAGAACGTCCACAATGATGCACTTGGCCAAAAAGGGCGTATGCGTTTTTTCCTGAATATATTCAGGAAAAAACGCATACGCCCTTTTTGGCCAACCAAGCAAGCTTGCAAAGGAAATCTGCACTACAATGAAGTCTCACTTCCCCCCGGTCAAAAGGGCCATCTGAAAAAAGTGTAAAATCCAGAAAGGCAGGACAGGCCATGGAGAACTGGGAGCCTTGTTATGCTGATGGGCGGGATGTCAATTGCCAACAGCCACTCGGGAGAAGTGTATGGTGTTTCCTGAAACATCTAAAAAACAAAGCAACAGAGCCTAGGGCACTTCCACTTATGGTCCTATAGCTTAGGGAAATTAAAATCAAAAAGACACAGCCACCCCAAAGGTTGGGACGGCTCTGTTTACAAGAACCTGGTTTACGGTACAAGTTCAATATCGCAGAAAGTGAAAAATGGATAAAGAAGTTGTGGTACTTACGTACAATGCAGTATCACTCAGCAATGAAATCTATGTCATCAGGCCCGTAGCAGCATAATGAGTGGATTCAGGTATGATGATTCTAACTGAAATGTCACACAGAAAAAGAAACATCATAAGATATCACTAATACACGGAATGTAAACTTGGCTACACAGGAACTGAATTACAAAACAGAACAGGGTCTCAAATTTAGAAACACAACTTATGCTTGCTTAAGGGGAAAGGTGAGTTGGGGTGCTGCATAAAACCAGAGATTGAAATGAGCACAGATAAAGTTCCTTAAGCCAAATATGGAATAGACAAGAGCTACTCCTTGCTCAACGAAATGGACTCAACACCCCATATTAAATGCCTAAGAGTGTACCTGACTAGGAAGTATCTTAAAACCTATGGATTGCTATGTCTCTGAAAGAGAATCAAGCGTGTGTACAGGGGCATAAACGCAGCAGTGATAGGATTGGAGAGGTTCGGTGAGCAAATGAAGACCCTTTGAAGTCATATTGCATGGTACCCATTCCACGGGTCTCAACTCTCCAGGTTGAAGGTATTCTTCCTTCAGCTAAAACATGCATGTGGAACCCAGAGTATGATCAACCGTGTGATCGGGAGACGTGTTCCAATATGTGTCAGTTTTCGTCCCCTGGTACTCGGGTGCAACATTCCAGACGCTTTACTAACACTCTCCCGACTTGGAGAGTCAGTGCCTTTAACCTCCTGTTTGGCCCAGTTTGCAATTTCTGCGGAAGATGAACAGGAATAGGGAGAAAATGAGAGACTAGCTGGAGGTGTCTGGACGGGCAAATTTAACTCTCATTTCCCACCAGGAAGAGGAATTAACCAAAGGCTCAGCGTGCCGTGCCGGAACCAGATTAGGGCCTGAAGCCATCCTGCGGTGTTGCGGCCAGCTCACGAGAAAACGAGTTGAGGAAAGGAGCTCAGGGGCACTGTAATTCACAAACCTGCAGAGTTATAAATGACAGCTATCGTCCAAAAATATACTGAAGTAAGGCTGCCAAGAGGACTTGAAAGCGGGGCAGAATTGCAGGAAACCGATTTCAGGAGGTAGACTGGAATTGCATTGAAAGCATAGGAAAAGAGGCAGAACGTCCACAATGATGCACTTGGCCAAAAAGGGCGTATGCGTTTTTTCCTGAATATATTCAGGAAAAAACGCATACGCCCTTTTTGGCCAACCAAGCAAGCTTGCAAAGGAAATCTGCACTACAATGAAGTCTCACTTCCCCCCGGTCAAAAGGGCCATCTGAAAAAAGTGTAAAATCCAGAAAGGCAGGACAGGCCATGGAGAACTGGGAGCCTTGTTATGCTGATGGGCGGGATGTCAATTGCCAACAGCCACTCGGGAGAAGTGTATGGTGTTTCCTGAAACATCTAAAAAACAAAGCAACAGAGCCTAGGGCACTTCCACTTATGGTCCTATAGCTTAGGGAAATTAAAATCAAAAAGACACAGCCACCCCAAAGGTTGGGACGGCTCTGTTTACAAGAACCTGGTTTACGGTACAAGTTCAATATCGCAGAAAGTGAAAAATGGATAAAGAAGTTGTGGTACTTACGTACAATGCAGTATCACTCAGCAATGAAATCTATGTCATCAGGCCCGTAGCAGCATAATGAGTGGATTCAGGTATGATGATTCTAACTGAAATGTCACACAGAAAAAGAAACATCATAAGATATCACTAATACACGGAATGTAAACTTGGCTACACAGGAACTGAATTACCAAACAGAACAGGGTCTCAAATTTAGAAACACAACTTATGCTTGCTTAAGGGGAAAGGTGAGTTGGGGTGCTGCATAAAACCAGAGATTGAAATGAGCACAGATAAAGTTCCTTAAGCCAAATATGGAATAGACAAGAGCTACTCCTTGCTCAACGAAATGGACTCAACACCCCATATTAAATGCCTAAGAGTGTACCTGACTAGGAAGTATCTTAAAACCTATGGATTGCTATGTCTCTGAAAGAGAATCAAGTGTGTGTACAGGGGCATAAACGCAGCAGTGATAGGATTGGATTGGTTCGGTGAGCAAATGAAGACCCTTTGAAGTCATATTGCATGGTAGCCATTCCACGGGTCTCAACTCTCCAGGTTGAAGGTATTCTTCCTTCAGCTAAAACATGCATGTGGAACCCAGAGTATGATCAACCGTGTGATCGGGAGACGTGTTCCAATATGTGTCAGTTTTCGTCCCCTGGTACTCGGTGCAACATTCCAGACGCTTTACTAACACTCTCCCGACTTGGAGAGTCAGTGCCTTTAACCTCCTGTTTGGCCCAGTTTGCAATTTCTGCGGAAGATGAACAGGAATAGGGAGAACCAATGACAGACTAGCTGGAGGTGTCTGGACGGGCAAATTTAACTCTCATTTCCCACCAGGAAGAGGAATTAACCAAAGGCTCAGCGTGCCGTGCCGGAACCAGATTAGGGCCTGAAGCCATCCTGCGGTGTTGCGGCCAGCTCACGAGAAAGCGAGTTGAAGAAAGGAGCTCAGGGGCACTGTAATTCACAAACCTGCAGAGTTATAAATGACAGCTATCGTCCAAAAATATACTGAAGTAAGGCTGCCAAGAGGACTTGAAAGCGGGGCAGAATTGCAGGAAACCGATTTCAGGAGGTAGACTGGAATTGCATTGAAAGCATAGGAAAAGAGGCAGAACGTCCACAATGATGCACTTGGCCAAAAAGGGCGTATGCGTTTTTTCCTGAATATATTCAGGAAAAAACGCATACGCCCTTTTTGGCCAACCAAGCAAGCTTGCAAAGGAAATCTGCACTACAATGAAGTCTCACTTCCCCCCGGTCAAAAGGGCCATCTGAAAAAAGTGTAAAATCCAGAAAGGCAGGACAGGCCATGGAGAACTGGGAGCCTTGTTATGCTGATGGGCGGGATGTCAATTGCCAACAGCCACTCGGGAGAAGTGTATGGTGTTTCCTGAAACATCTAAAAAACAAAGCAACAGAGCCTAGGGCACTTCCACTTATGGTCCTATAGCTTAGGGAAATTAAAATCAAAAAGACACAGCCACCCCAAAGGTTGGGACGGCTCTGTTTACAAGAACCTGGTTTACGGTACAAGTTCAATATCGCAGAAAGTGAAAAATGGATAAAGAAGTTGTGGTACTTACGTACAATGCAGTATCACTCAGCAATGAAATCTATGTCATCAGGCCCGTAGCAGCATAATGAGTGGATTCAGGTATGATGATTCTAACTGAAATGTCACACAGAAAAAGAAACATCATAAGATATCACTAATACACGGAATGTAAACTTGGCTACACAGGAACTGAATTACCAAACAGAACAGGGTCTCAAATTTAGAAACCCAACTTATGCTTGCTTAAGGGGAAAGGTGAGTTGGGGTGCTGCATAAAACCAGAGATTGAAATGAGCACAGATAAAGTTCCTTAAGCCAAATATGGAATAGACAAGAGCTACTCCTTGCTCAACGAAATGGACTCAACACCCCATATTAAATGCCTAAGAGTGTACCTGACTAGGAAGTATCTTAAAACCTAAGGATTGCTATGTCTCTGAAAGAGAATCAAGTGTGTGTACAGGGGCATAAACGCAGCAGTGATAGGATTGGATTGGTTCGGTGAGCAAATGAAGACCCTTTGAAGTCATATTGCATGGTACCCATTCCACGGGTCTCAACTCTCCAGGTTGAAGGTATTCTTCCTTCAGCTAAAACATGCATGTGGAACCCAGAGTATGATCAACCGTGTGATCGGGAGACGTGTTCCAATATGTGTCAGTTTTCGTCCCCTGGTACTCGGTGCAACATTCCAGACGCTTTACTAACACTCTCCCGACTTGGAGAGTCAGTGCCTTTAACCTCCTGTTTGGCCCAGTTTGCAATTTCTGCGGAAGATGAACAGGAATAGGGAGAACCAATGACAGACTAGCTGGAGGTGTCTGGACGGGCAAATTTAACTCTCATTTCCCACCAGGAAGAGGAATTAACCAAAGGCTCAGCGTGCCGTGCCGGAACCAGATTAGGGCCTGAAGCCATCCTGCGGTGTTGCGGCCAGCTCACGAGAAAGCGAGTTGAAGAAAGGAGCTCAGGGGCACTGTAATTCACAAACCTGCAGAGTTATAAATGACAGCTATCGTCCAAAAATATACTGAAGTAAGGCTGCCAAGAGGACTTGAAAGCGGGGCAGAATTGCAGGAAACCGATTTCAGGAGGTAGACTGGAATTGCATTGAAAGCATAGGAAAAGAGGCAGAACGTCCACAATGATGCACTTGGCCAAAAAGGGCGTATGCGTTTTTTCCTGAATATATTCAGGAAAAAACGCATACGCCCTTTTTGGCCAACCAAGCAAGCTTGCAAAGGAAATCTGCACTACAATGAAGTCTCACTTCCCCCCGGTCAAAAGGGCCATCTGAAAAAAGTGTAAAATCCAGAAAGGCAGGACAGGCCATGGAGAACTGGGAGCCTTGTTATGCTGATGGGCGGGATGTCAATTGCCAACAGCCACTCGGGAGAAGTGTATGGTGTTTCCTGAAACATCTAAAAAACAAAGCAACAGAGCCTAGGGCACTTCCACTTATGGTCCTATAGCTTAGGGAAATTAAAATCAAAAAGACACAGCCACCCCAAAGGTTGGGACGGCTCTGTTTACAAGAACCTGGTTTACGGTACAAGTTCAATATCGCAGAAAGTGAAAAATGGATAAAGAAGTTGTGGTACTTACGTACAATGCAGTATCACTCAGCAATGAAATCTATGTCATCAGGCCCGTAGCAGCATAATGAGTGGATTCAGGTACGATGATTCTAACTGAAATAAGTCACACAGGAAAAGAAACATCATAAGATATCACTAATACACGGAATGTAACCTTGGCGACACAGGAACTGAATTACAAAACAGAACAGGGTCTCAAATTTAGAAAACCAACTTATGCTTGCTTAAGGGGAAAGGTGAGTTGGGGTGCTGCATAAAACCAGAGATTGAAATGAGCACAGATAAAGTTCCTTAAGCCAAATATGGAATAGACAAGAGCTACTCCTTGCTCAACGAAATGGACTCAACACCCCATATTAAATGCCTAAGAGTGTACCTGACTAGGAAGTATCTTAAAACCTATGGATTGCTATGTCTCTGAAAGAGAATCAAGCGTGTGTACAGGGGCATAAACGCAGCAGTGATAGGATTGGAGAGGTTCGGTGAGCAAATGAAGACCCTTTGAAGTCATATTGCATGGTACCCATTCCACGGGTCTCAACTCTCCAGGTTGAAGGTATTCTTCCTTCAGCTAAAACATGCATGTGGAACCCAGAGTATGATCAACCGTGTGATCGGGAGACGTGTTCCAATATGTGTCAGTTTTCGTCCCCTGGTACTCGGGTGCAACATTCCAGACGCTTTACTAACACTCTCCCGACTTGGAGAGTCAGTGCCTTTAACCTCCTGTTTGGCCCAGTTTGCAATTTCTGCGGAAGATGAACAGGAGTAGGGAGAACCAATGAGAGACTAGCTGGAGGTGTCTGGACGGGCAAATTTAACTCTCATTTCCCACCAGGAAGAGGAATTAACCAAAGGCTCAGCGTGCCGTGCCGGAACCAGATTAGGGCCTGAAGCCATCCTGCGGTGTTGCGGCCAGCTCACGAGAAAGCGAGTTGAGGAAAGGAGCTCAGGGGCACTGTAATTCACAAACCTGCAGAGTTATAAATGACAGCTATCGTCCAAAAATATACTGAAGTAAGGCTGCCAAGAGGACTTGAAAGCGGGGCAGAATTGCAGGAAACCGATTTCAGGAGGTAGACTGGAATTGCATTGAAAGCATAGGAAAAGAGGCAGAACGTCCACAACGATGCACTTGGCCAAAAAGGGCGTATGCGTTTTTTCCTGAATATATTCAGGAAAAAACGCATACGCCCTTTTTGGCCAACCAAGCAAGCTTGCAAAGGAAATCTGCACTACAATGAAGTCTCACTTCCCCCCGGTCAAAAGGGCCATCTGAAAAAAGTGTAAAATCCAGAAAGGCAGGACAGGCCATGGAGAACTGGGAGCCTTGTTATGCTGATGGGCGGGATGTCAATTGCCAACAGCCACTCGGGAGAAGTGTATGGTGTTTCCTGAAACATCTAAAAAACAAAGCAACAGAGCCTAGGGCACTTCCACTTATGGTCCTATAGCTTAGGGAAATTAAAATCAAAAAGACACAGCCACCCCAAAGGTTGGGACGGCTCTGTTTACAAGAACCTGGTTTACGGTACAAGTTCAATATCGCAGAAAGTGAAAAATGGATAAAGAAGTTGTGGTACTTACGTACAATGCAGTATCACTCAGCAATGAAATCTATGTCATCAGGCCCGTAGCAGCATAATGAGTGGATTCAGGTATGATGATTCTAACTGAAATGTCACACAGAAAAAGAAACATCATAAGATATCACTAATACACGGAATGTAAACTTGGCTACACAGGAACTGAATTACAAAACAGAACAGGGTCTCAAATTTAGAAACACAACTTATGCTTGCTTAAGGGGAAAGGTGAGTTGGGGTGCTGCATAAAACCAGAGATTGAAATGAGCACAGATAAAGTTCCTTAAGCCAAATATGGAATAGACAAGAGCTACTCCTTGCTCAACGAAATGGACTCAACACCCCATATTAAATGCCTAAGAGTGTACCTGACTAGGAAGTATCTTAAAACCTATGGATTGCTATGTCTCTGAAAGAGAATCAAGCGTGTGTACAGGGGCATAAACGCAGCAGTGATAGGATTGGAGAGGTTCGGTGAGCAAATGAAGACCCTTTGAAGTCATATTGCATGGTACCCATTCCACGGGTCTCAACTCTCCAGGTTGAAGGTATTCTTCCTTCAGCTAAAACATGCATGTGGAACCCAGAGTATGATCAACCGTGTGATCGGGAGACGTGTTCCAATATGTCTCAGTTTTCGTCCCCTGGTACTCGGGTGCAACATTCCAGACGCTTTACTAACACTCTCCCGACTTGGAGAGTCATTGCCTTTAACCTCCTTTTTGGCCCAGTTTGCAATTTCGGCGGAAGATGAACAGGAATAGGGAGAAAATGAGAGACTAGCTGGAGGTGTCTGGATGGGCAAATTAAACTCTCATTTCCCACCAGGAAGAGGAATTAACCAAAGGCTCAGCGTGCCGTGCCGGAACCAGATTAGGGCCTGAAGCCATCCTGCGGTGTTGCGGCCAGCTCACGAGAAAACGAGTTGAGGAAAGGAGCTCAGGGGCACTGTAATTCACAAACCTGCAGAGTTATAAATGACAGCTATCGTCCAAAAATATACTGAAGTAAGGCTGCCAAGAGGACTTGAAAGCGGGGCAGAATTGCAGGAAACCGATTTCAGGAGGTAGACTGGAATTGCATTGAAAGCATAGGAAAAGAGGCAGAACGTCCACAACGATGCACTTGGCCAAAAAGGGCGTATGCGTTTTTTCCTGAATATATTCAGGAAAAAACGCATACGCCCTTTTTGGCCAACCAAGCAAGCTTGCAAAGGAAATCTGCACTACAATGAAGTCTCACTTCCCCCCGGTCAAAAGGGCCATCTGAAAAAAGTGTAAAATCCAGAAAGGCAGGACAGGCCATGGAGAACTGGGAGCCTTGTTATGCTGATGGGCGGGATGTCAATTGCCAACAGCCACTCGGGAGAAGTGTATGGTGTTTCCTGAAACATCTAAAAAACAAAGCAACAGAGCCTAGGGCACTTCCACTTATGGTCCTATAGCTTAGGGAAATTAAAATCAAAAAGACACAGCCACCCCAAAGGTTGGGACGGCTCTGTTTACAAGAACCTGGTTTACGGTACAAGTTCAATATCGCAGAAAGTGAAAAATGGATAAAGAAGTTGTGGTACTTACGTACAATGCAGTATCACTCAGCAATGAAATCTATGTCATCAGGCCCGTAGCAGCATAATGAGTGGATTCAGGTATGATGATTCTAACTGAAATGTCACACAGAAAAAGAAACATCATAAGATATCACTAATACACGGAATGTAAACTTGGCTACACAGGAACTGAATTACAAAACAGAACAGGGTCTCAAATTTAGAAACACAACTTATGCTTGCTTAAGGGGAAAGGTGAGTTGGGGTGCTGCATAAAACCAGAGATTGAAATGAGCACAGATAAAGTTCCTTAAGCCAAATATGGAATAGACAAGAGCTACTCCTTGCTCAACGAAATGGACTCAACACCCCATATTAAATGCCTAAGAGTGTACCTGACTAGGAAGTATCTTAAAACCTATGGATTGCTATGTCTCTGAAAGAGAATCAAGCGTGTGTACAGGGGCATAAACGCAGCAGTGATAGGACTGGAGAGGTTCGGTGAGCAAATGAAGACCCTTTGAAGTCATATTGCATGGTACCCATTCCACGGGTCTCAACTCTCCAGGTTGAAGGTATTCTTCCTTCAGCTAAAACATGCATGTGGAACCCAGAGTATGATCAACCGTGTGATCGGGAGACGTGTTCCAATATGTGTCAGTTTTCGTCCCCTGGTACTCGGGTGCAACATTCCAGACGCTTTACTAACACTCTCCCGACTTGGAGAGTCAGTGCCTTTAACCTCCTGTTTGGCCCAGTTTGCAATTTCTGCGGAAGATGAACAGGAATAGGGAGAACCAATGACAGACTAGCTGGAGGTGTCTGGACGGGCAAATTTAACTCTCATTTCCCACCAGGAAGAGGAATTAACCAAAGGCTCAGCGTGCCGTGCCGGAACCAGATTAGGGCCTGAAGCCATCCTGCGGTGTTGCGGCCAGCTCACGAGAAAGCGAGTTGAAGAAAGGAGCTCAGGGGCACTGTAATTCACAAACCTGCAGAGTTATAAATGACAGCTATCGTCCAAAAATATACTGAAGTAAGGCTGCCAAGAGGACTTGAAAGCGGGGCAGAATTGCAGGAAACCGATTTCAGGAGGTAGACTGGAATTGCATTGAAAGCATAGGAAAAGAGGCAGAACGTCCACAATGATGCACTTGGCCAAAAAGGGCGTATGCGTTTTTTCCTGAATATATTCAGGAAAAAACGCATACGCCCTTTTTGGCCAACCAAGCAAGCTTGCAAAGGAAATCTGCACTACAATGAAGTCTCACTTCCCCCCGGTCAAAAGGGCCATCTGAAAAAAGTGTAAAATCCAGAAAGGCAGGACAGGCCATGGAGAACTGGGAGCCTTGTTATGCTGATGGGCGGGATGTCAATTGCCAACAGCCACTCGGGAGAAGTGTATGGTGTTTCCTGAAACATCTAAAAAACAAAGCAACAGAGCCTAGGGCACTTCCACTTATGGTCCTATAGCTTAGGGAAATTAAAATCAAAAAGACACAGCCACCCCAAAGGTTGGGACGGCTCTGTTTACAAGAACCTGGTTTACGGTACAAGTTCAATATCGCAGAAAGTGAAAAATGGATAAAGAAGTTGTGGTACTTACGTACAATGCAGTATCACTCAGCAATGAAATCTATGTCATCAGGCCCGTAGCAGCATAATGAGTGGATTCAGGTATGATGATTCTAACTGAAATGTCACACAGAAAAAGAAACATCATAAGATATCACTAATACACGGAATGTAAACTTGGCTACACAGGAACTGAATTACAAAACAGAACAGGGTCTCAAATTTAGAAACACAACTTATGCTTGCTTAAGGGGAAAGGTGAGTTGGGGTGCTGCATAAAACCAGAGATTGAAATGAGCACAGATAAAGTTCCTTAAGCCAAATATGGAATAGACAAGAGCTACTCCTTGCTCAACGAAATGGACTCAACACCCCATATTAAATGCCTAAGAGTGTACCTGACTAGGAAGTATCTTAAAACCTATGGATTGCTATGTCTCTGAAAGAGAATCAAGCGTGTGTACAGGGGCATAAACGCAGCAGTGATAGGATTGGAGAGGTTCGGTGAGCAAATGAAGACCCTTTGAAGTCATATTGCATGGTACCCATTCCACGGGTCTCAACTCTCCAGGTTGAAGGTATTCTTCCTTCAGCTAAAACATGCATGTGGAACCCAGAGTATGATCAACCGTGTGATCGGGAGACGTGTTCCAATATGTGTCAGTTTTCGTCCCCTGGTACTCGGGTGCAACATTCCAGACGCTTTACTAACACTCTCCCGACTTGGAGAGTCAGTGCCTTTAACCTCCTGTTTGGCCCAGTTTGCAATTTCTGCGGAAGATGAACAGGAATAGGGAGAAAATGAGAGACTAGCTGGAGGTGTCTGGACGGGCAAATTTAACTCTCATTTCCCACCAGGAAGAGGAATTAACCAAAGGCTCAGCGTGCCGTGCCGGAACCAGATTAGGGCCTGAAGCCATCCTGCGGTGTTGCGGCCAGCTCACGAGAAAACGAGTTGAGGAAAGGAGCTCAGGGGCACTGTAATTCACAAACCTGCAGAGTTATAAATGACAGCTATCGTCCAAAAATATACTGAAGTAAGGCTGCCAAGAGGACTTGAAAGCGGGGCAGAATTGCAGGAAACCGATTTCAGGAGGTAGACTGGAATTGCATTGAAAGCATAGGAAAAGAGGCAGAACGTCCACAATGATGCACTTGGCCAAAAAGGGCGTATGCGTTTTTTCCTGAATATATTCAGGAAAAAACGCATACGCCCTTTTTGGCCAACCAAGCAAGCTTGCAAAGGAAATCTGCACTACAATGAAGTCTCACTTCCCCCCGGTCAAAAGGGCCATCTGAAAAAAGTGTAAAATCCAGAAAGGCAGGACAGGCCATGGAGAACTGGGAGCCTTGTTATGCTGATGGGCGGGATGTCAATTGCCAACAGCCACTCGGGAGAAGTGTATGGTGTTTCCTGAAACATCTAAAAAACAAAGCAACAGAGCCTAGGGCACTTCCACTTATGGTCCTATAGCTTAGGGAAATTAAAATCAAAAAGACACAGCCACCCCAAAGGTTGGGACGGCTCTGTTTACAAGAACCTGGTTTACGGTACAAGTTCAATATCGCAGAAAGTGAAAAATGGATAAAGAAGTTGTGGTACTTACGTACAATGCAGTATCACTCAGCAATGAAATCTATGTCATCAGGCCCGTAGCAGCATAATGAGTGGATTCAGGTATGATGATTCTAACTGAAATGTCACACAGAAAAAGAAACATCATAAGATATCACTAATACACGGAATGTAAACTTGGCTACACAGGAACTGAATTACAAAACAGAACAGGGTCTCAAATTTAGAAACCCAACTTATGCTTGCTTAAGGGGAAAGGTGAGTTGGGGTGCTGCATAAAACCAGAGATTGAAATGAGCACAGATAAAGTTCCTTAAGCCAAATATGGAATAGACAAGAGCTACTCCTTGCTCAACGAAATGGACTCAACACCCCATATTAAATGCCTAAGAGTGTACCTGACTAGGAAGTATCTTAAAACCTATGGATTGCTATGTCTCTGAAAGAGAATCAAGTGTGTGTACAGGGGCATAAACGCAGCAGTGATAGGATTGGAGAGGTTCGGTGAGCAAATGAAGACCCTTTGAAGTCATATTGCATGGTACCCATTCCACGGGTCTCAACTCTCCAGGTTGAAGGTATTCTTCCTTCAGCTAAAACATGCATGTGGAACCCAGAGTATGATCAACCGTGTGATCGGGAGACGTGTTCCAATATGTGTCAGTTTTCGTCCCCTGGTACTCGGGTGCAACATTCCAGACGCTTTACTAACACTCTCCCGACTTGGAGAGTCAGTGCCTTTAACCTCCTGTTTGGCCCAGTTTGCAATTTCTGCGGAAGATGAACAGGAATAGGGAGAAAATGAGAGACTAGCTGGAGGTGTCTGGACGGGCAAATTTAACTCTCATTTCCCACCAGGAAGAGGAATTAACCAAAGGCTCAGCGTGCCGTGCCGGAACCAGATTAGGGCCTGAAGCCATCCTGCGGTGTTGCGGCCAGCTCACGAGAAAACGAGTTGAGGAAAGGAGCTCAGGGGCACTGTAATTCACAAACCTGCAGAGTTATAAATGACAGCTATCGTCCAAAAATATACTGAAGTAAGGCTGCCAAGAGGACTTGAAAGCGGGGCAGAATTGCAGGAAACCGATTTCAGGAGGTAGACTGGAATTGCATTTAAAGCATAGGAAAAGAGGCAGAACGTCCACAATGATGCACTTGGCCAAAAAGGGCGTATGCGTTTTTTCCTGAATATATTCAGGAAAAAACGCATACGCCCTTTTTGGCCAACCAAGCAAGCTTGCAAAGGAAATCTGCACTACAATGAAGTCTCACTTCCCCCCGGTCAAAAGGGCCATCTGAAAAAAGTGTAAAATCCAGAAAGGCAGGACAGGCCATGGAGAACTGGGAGCCTTGTTATGCTGATGGGCGGGATGTCAATTGCCAACAGCCACTCGGGAGAAGTGTATGGTGTTTCCTGAAACATCTAAAAAACAAAGCAACAGAGCCTAGGGCACTTCCACTTATGGTCCTATAGCTTAGGGAAATTAAAATCAAAAAGACACAGCCACCCCAAAGGTTGGGACGGCTCTGTTTACAAGAACCTGGTTTACGGTACAAGTTCAATATCGCAGAAAGTGAAAAATGGATAAAGAAGTTGTGGTACTTACGTACAATGCAGTATCACTCAGCAATGAAATCTATGTCATCAGGCCCGTAGCAGCATAATGAGTGGATTCAGGTATGATGATTCTAACTGAAATGTCACACAGAAAAAGAAACATCATAAGATATCACTAATACACGGAATGTAAACTTGGCTACACAGGAACTGAATTACAAAACAGAACAGGGTCTCAAATTTAGAAACACAACTTATGCTTGCTTAAGGGGAAAGGTGAGTTGGGGTGCTGCATAAAACCAGAGATTGAAATGAGCACAGATAAAGTTCCTTAAGCCAAATATGGAATAGACAAGAGCTACTCCTTGCTCAACGAAATGGACTCAACACCCCATATTAAATGCCTAAGAGTGTACCTGACTAGGAAGTATCTTAAAACCTATGGATTGCTATGTCTCTGAAAGAGAATCAAGCGTGTGTACAGGGGCATAAACGCAGCAGTGATAGGATTGGAGAGGTTCGGTGAGCAAATGAAGACCCTTTGAAGTCATATTGCATGGTACCCATTCCACGGGTCTCAACTCTCCAGGTTGAAGGTATTCTTCCTTCAGCTAAAACATGCATGTGGAACCCAGAGTATGATCAACCGTGTGATCGGGAGACGTGTTCCAATATGTCTCAGTTTTCGTCCCCTGGTACTCGGGTGCAACATTCCAGACGCTTTACTAACACTCTCCCGACTTGGAGAGTCATTGCCTTTAACCTCCTTTTTGGCCCAGTTTGCAATTTCGGCGGAAGATGAACAGGAATAGGGAGAAAATGAGAGACTAGCTGGAGGTGTCTGGATGGGCAAATTTAACTCTCATTTCCCACCAGGAAGAGGAATTAACCAAAGGCTCAGCGTGCCGTGCCGGAACCAGATTAGGGCCTGAAGCCATCCTGCGGTGTTGCGGCCAGCTCACGAGAAAACGAGTTGAGGAAAGGAGCTCAGGGGCACTGTAATTCACAAACCTGCAGAGTTATAAATGACAGCTATCGTCCAAAAATATACTGAAGTAAGGCTGCCAAGAGGACTTGAAAGCGGGGCAGAATTGCAGGAAACCGATTTCAGGAGGTAGACTGGAATTGCATTGAAAGCATAGGAAAAGAGGCAGAACGTCCACAACGATGCACTTGGCCAAAAAGGGCGTATGCGTTTTTTCCTGAATATATTCAGGAAAAAACGCATACGCCCTTTTTGGCCAACCAAGCAAGCTTGCAAAGGAAATCTGCACTACAATGAAGTCTCACTTCCCCCCGGTCAAAAGGGCCATCTGAAAAAAGTGTAAAATCCAGAAAGGCAGGACAGGCCATGGAGAACTGGGAGCCTTGTTATGCTGATGGGCGGGATGTCAATTGCCAACAGCCACTCGGGAGAAGTGTATGGTGTTTCCTGAAACATCTAAAAAACAAAGCAACAGAGCCTAGGGCACTTCCACTTATGGTCCTATAGCTTAGGGAAATTAAAATCAAAAAGACACAGCCACCCCAAAGGTTGGGACGGCTCTGTTTACAAGAACCTGGTTTACGGTACAAGTTCAATATCGCAGAAAGTGAAAAATGGATAAAGAAGTTGTGGTACTTACGTACAATGCAGTATCACTCAGCAATGAAATCTATGTCATCAGGCCCGTAGCAGCATAATGAGTGGATTCAGGTATGATGATTCTAACTGAAATGTCACACAGAAAAAGAAACATCATAAGATATCACTAATACACGGAATGTAAACTTGGCTACACAGGAACTGAATTACAAAACAGAACAGGGTCTCAAATTTAGAAACACAACTTATGCTTGCTTAAGGGGAAAGGTGAGTTGGGGTGCTGCATAAAACCAGAGATTGAAATGAGCACAGATAAAGTTCCTTAAGCCAAATATGGAATAGACAAGAGCTACTCCTTGCTCAACGAAATGGACTCAACACCCCATATTAAATGCCTAAGAGTGTACCTGACTAGGAAGTATCTTAAAACCTATGGATTGCTATGTCTCTGAAAGAGAATCAAGCGTGTGTACAGGGGCATAAACGCAGCAGTGATAGGATTGGAGAGGTTCGGTGAGCAAATGAAGACCCTTTGAAGTCATATTGCATGGTACCCATTCCACGGGTCTCAACTCTCCAGGTTGAAGGTATTCTTCCTTCAGCTAAAACATGCATGTGGAACCCAGAGTATGATCAACCGTGTGATCGGGAGACGTGTTCCAATATGTCTCAGTTTTCGTCCCCTGGTACTCGGGTGCAACATTCCAGACGCTTTACTAACACTCTCCCGACTTGGAGAGTCATTGCCTTTAACCTCCTTTTTGGCCCAGTTTGCAATTTCGGCGGAAGATGAACAGGAATAGGGAGAAAATGAGAGACTAGCTGGAGGTGTCTGGATGGGCAAATTTAACTCTCATTTCCCACCAGGAAGAGGAATTAACCAAAGGCTCAGCGTGCCGTGCCGGAACCAGATTAGGGCCTGAAGCCATCCTGCGGTGTTGCGGCCAGCTCACGAGAAAACGAGTTGAGGAAAGGAGCTCAGGGGCACTGTAATTCACAAACCTGCAGAGTTATAAATGACAGCTATCGTCCAAAAATATACTGAAGTAAGGCTGCCAAGAGGACTTGAAAGCGGGGCAGAATTGCAGGAAACCGATTTCAGGAGGTAGACTGGAATTGCATTGAAAGCATAGGAAAAGAGGCAGAACGTCCACAACGATGCACTTGGCCAAAAAGGGCGTATGCGTTTTTTCCTGAATATATTCAGGAAAAAACGCATACGCCCTTTTTGGCCAACCAAGCAAGCTTGCAAAGGAAATCTGCACTACAATGAAGTCTCACTTCCCCCCGGTCAAAAGGGCCATCTGAAAAAAGTGTAAAATCCAGAAAGGCAGGACAGGCCATGGAGAACTGGGAGCCTTGTTATGCTGATGGGCGGGATGTCAATTGCCAACAGCCACTCGGGAGAAGTGTATGGTGTTTCCTGAAACATCTAAAAAACAAAGCAACAGAGCCTAGGGCACTTCCACTTATGGTCCTATAGCTTAGGGAAATTAAAATCAAAAAGACACAGCCACCCCAAAGGTTGGGACGGCTCTGTTTACAAGAACCTGGTTTACGGTACAAGTTCAATATCGCAGAAAGTGAAAAATGGATAAAGAAGTTGTGGTACTTACGTACAATGCAGTATCACTCAGCAATGAAATCTATGTCATCAGGCCCGTAGCAGCATAATGAGTGGATTCAGGTATGATGATTCTAACTGAAATGTCACACAGAAAAAGAAACATCATAAGATATCACTAATACACGGAATGTAAACTTGGCTACACAGGAACTGAATTACAAAACAGAACAGGGTCTCAAATTTAGAAACACAACTTATGCTTGCTTAAGGGGAAAGGTGAGTTGGGGTGCTGCATAAAACCAGAGATTGAAATGAGCACAGATAAAGTTCCTTAAGCCAAATATGGAATAGACAAGAGCTACTCCTTGCTCAACGAAATGGACTCAACACCCCATATTAAATGCCTAAGAGTGTACCTGACTAGGAAGTATCTTAAAACCTATGGATTGCTATGTCTCTGAAAGAGAATCAAGCGTGTGTACAGGGGCATAAACGCAGCAGTGATAGGATTGGAGAGGTTCGGTGAGCAAATGAAGACCCTTTGAAGTCATATTGCATGGTACCCATTCCACGGGTCTCAACTCTCCAGGTTGAAGGTATTCTTCCTTCAGCTAAAACATGCATGTGGAACCCAGAGTATGATCAACCGTGTGATCGGGAGACGTGTTCCAATATGTCTCAGTTTTCGTCCCCTGGTACTCGGGTGCAACATTCCAGACGCTTTACTAACACTCTCCCGACTTGGAGAGTCATTGCCTTTAACCTCGTTTTTGGCCCAGTTTGCAATTTCGGCGGAAGATGAACAGGAATAGGGAGAAAATGAGAGACTAGCTGGAGGTGTCTGGATGGGCAAATTTAACTCTCATTTCCCACCAGGAAGAGGAATTAACCAAAGGCTCAGCGTGCCGTGCCGGAACCAGATTAGGGCCTGAAGCCATCCTGCGGTGTTGCGGCCAGCTCACGAGAAAACGAGTTGAGGAAAGGAGCTCAGGGGCACTGTAATTCACAAACCTGCAGAGTTATAAATGACAGCTATCGTCCAAAAATATACTGAAGTAAGGCTGCCAAGAGGACTTGAAAGCGGGGCAGAATTGCAGGAAACCGATTTCAGGAGGTAGACTGGAATTGCATTGAAAGCATAGGAAAAGAGGCAGAACGTCCACAACGATGCACTTGGCCAAAAAGGGCGTATGCGTTTTTTCCTGAATATATTCAGGAAAAAACGCATACGCCCTTTTTGGCCAACCAAGCAAGCTTGCAAAGGAAATCTGCACTACAATGAAGTCTCACTTCCCCCCGGTCAAAAGGGCCATCTGAAAAAAGTGTAAAATCCAGAAAGGCAGGACAGGCCATGGAGAACTGGGAGCCTTGTTATGCTGATGGGCGGGATGTCAATTGCCAACAGCCACTCGGGAGAAGTGTATGGTGTTTCCTGAAACATCTAAAAAACAAAGCAACAGAGCCTAGGGCACTTCCACTTATGGTCCTATAGCTTAGGGAAATTAAAATCAAAAAGACACAGCCACCCCAAAGGTTGGGACGGCTCTGTTTACAAGAACCTGGTTTACGGTACAAGTTCAATATCGCAGAAAGTGAAAAATGGATAAAGAAGTTGTGGTACTTACGTACAATGCAGTATCACTCAGCAATGAAATCTATGTCATCAGGCCCGTAGCAGCATAATGAGTGGATTCAGGTATGATGATTCTAACTGAAATGTCACACAGAAAAAGAAACATCATAAGATATCACTAATACACGGAATGTAAACTTGGCTACACAGGAACTGAATTACAAAACAGAACAGGGTCTCAAATTTAGAAACACAACTTATGCTTGCTTAAGGGGAAAGGTGAGTTGGGGTGCTGCATAAAACCAGAGATTGAAATGAGCACAGATAAAGTTCCTTAAGCCAAATATGGAATAGACAAGAGCTACTCCTTGCTCAACGAAATGGACTCAACACCCCATATTAAATGCCTAAGAGTGTACCTGACTAGGAAGTATCTTAAAACCTATGGATTGCTATGTCTCTGAAAGAGAATCAAGCGTGTGTACAGGGGCATAAACGCAGCAGTGATAGGATTGGAGAGGTTCGGTGAGCAAATGAAGACCCTTTGAAGTCATATTGCATGGTACCCATTCCACGGGTCTCAACTCTCCAGGTTGAAGGTATTCTTCCTTCAGCTAAAACATGCATGTGGAACCCAGAGTATGATCAACCGTGTGATCGGGAGACGTGTTCCAATATGTGTCAGTTTTCGTCCCCTGGTACTCGGGTGCAACATTCCAGACGCTTTACTAACACTCTCCCGACTTGGAGAGTCAGTGCCTTTAACCTCCTGTTTGGCCCAGTTTGCAATTTCTGCGGAAGATGAACAGGAATAGGGAGAAAATGAGAGACTAGCTGGAGGTGTCTGGACGGGCAAATTTAACTCTCATTTCCCACCAGGAAGAGGAATTAACCAAAGGCTCAGCGTGCCGTGCCGGAACCAGATTAGGGCCTGAAGCCATCCTGCGGTGTTGCGGCCAGCTCACGAGAAAACGAGTTGAGGAAAGGAGCTCAGGGGCACTGTAATTCACAAACCTGCAGAGTTATAAATGACAGCTATCGTCCAAAAATATACTGAAGTAAGGCTGCCAAGAGGACTTGAAAGCGGGGCAGAATTGCAGGAAACCGATTTCAGGAGGTAGACTGGAATTGCATTGAAAGCATAGGAAAAGAGGCAGAACGTCCACAATGATGCACTTGGCCAAAAAGGGCGTATGCGTTTTTTCCTGAATATATTCAGGAAAAAACGCATACGCCCTTTTTGGCCAACCAAGCAAGCTTGCAAAGGAAATCTGCACTACAATGAAGTCTCACTTCCCCCCGGTCAAAAGGGCCATCTGAAAAAAGTGTAAAATCCAGAAAGGCAGGACAGGCCATGGAGAACTGGGAGCCTTGTTATGCTGATGGGCGGGATGTCAATTGCCAACAGCCACTCGGGAGAAGTGTATGGTGTTTCCTGAAACATCTAAAAATCAAAGCAACAGAGCCTAGGGCACTTCCACTTATGGTCCTATAGCTTAGGGAAATTAAAATCAAAAAGACACAGCCACCCCAAAGGTTGGGACGGCTCTGTTTACAAGAACCTGGTTTACGGTACAAGTTCAATATCGCAGAAAGTGAAAAATGGATAAAGAAGTTGTGGTACTTACGTACAATGCAGTATCACTCAGCAATGAAATCTATGTTATCAGGCCCGTAGCAGCATAATGAGTGGATTCAGGTATGATGATTCTAACTGAAATGTCACACAGAAAAAGAAACATCATAAGATATCACTAATACACGGAATGTAAACTTGGCTACACAGGAACTGAATTACAAAACAGAACAGGGTCTCAAATTTAGAAACCCAACTTATGCTTGCTTAAGGGGAAAGGTGAGTTGGGGTGCTGCATAAAACCAGAGATTGAAATGAGCACAGATAAAGTTCCTTAAGCCAAATATGGAATAGACAAGAGCTACTCCTTGCTCAACGAAATGGACTCAACACCCCATATTAAATGCCTAAGAGTGTACCTGACTAGGAAGTATCTTAAAACCTATGGATTGCTATGTCTCTGAAAGAGAATCAAGTGTGTGTACAGGGGCATAAACGCAGCAGTGATAGGATTGGAGAGGTTCGGTGAGCAAATGAAGACCCTTTGAAGTCATATTGCATGGTACCCATTCCACGGGTCTCAACTCTCCAGGTTGAAGGTATTCTTCCTTCAGCTAAAACATGCATGTGGAACCCAGAGTATGATCAACCGTGTGATCGGGAGACGTGTTCCAATATGTGTCAGTTTTCGTCCCCTGGTACTCGGGTGCAACATTCCAGACGCTTTACTAACACTCTCCCGACTTGGAGAGTCAGTGCCTTTAACCTCCTGTTTGGCCCAGTTTGCAATTTCTGCGGAAGATGAACAGGAATAGGGAGAAAATGAGAGACTAGCTGGAGGTGTCTGGACGGGCAAATTTAACTCTCATTTCCCACCAGGAAGAGGAATTAACCAAAGGCTCAGCGTGCCGTGCCGGAACCAGATTAGGGCCTGAAGCCATCCTGCGGTGTTGCGGCCAGCTCACGAGAAAACGAGTTGAGGAAAGGAGCTCAGGGGCACTGTAATTCACAAACCTGCAGAGTTATAAATGACAGCTATCGTCCAAAAATATACTGAAGTAAGGCTGCCAAGAGGACTTGAAAGCGGGGCAGAATTGCAGGAAACCGATTTCAGGAGGTAGACTGGAATTGCATTTAAAGCATAGGAAAAGAGGCAGAACGTCCACAATGATGCACTTGGCCAAAAAGGGCGTATGCGTTTTTTCCTGAATATATTCAGGAAAAAACGCATACGCCCTTTTTGGCCAACCAAGCAAGCTTGCAAAGGAAATCTGCACTACAATGAAGTCTCACTTCCCCCCGGTCAAAAGGGCCATCTGAAAAAAGTGTAAAATCCAGAAAGGCAGGACAGGCCATGGAGAACTGGGAGCCTTGTTATGCTGATGGGCGGGATGTCAATTGCCAACAGCCACTCGGGAGAAGTGTATGGTGTTTCCTGAAACATCTAAAAAACAAAGCAACAGAGCCTAGGGCACTTCCACTTATGGTCCTATAGCTTAGGGAAATTAAAATCAAAAAGACACAGCCACCCCAAAGGTTGGGACGGCTCTGTTTACAAGAACCTGGTTTACGGTACAAGTTCAATATCGCAGAAAGTGAAAAATGGATAAAGAAGTTGTGGTACTTACGTACAATGCAGTATCACTCAGCAATGAAATCTATGTCATCAGGCCCGTAGCAGCATAATGAGTGGATTCAGGTATGATGATTCTAACTGAAATGTCACACAGAAAAAGAAACATCATAAGATATCACTAATACACGGAATGTAAACTTGGCTACACAGGAACTGAATTACCAAACAGAACAGGGTCTCAAATTTAGAAACCCAACTTATGCTTGCTTAAGGGGAAAGGTGAGTTGGGGTGCTGCATAAAACCAGAGATTGAAATGAGCACAGATAAAGTTCCTTAAGCCAAATATGGAATAGACAAGAGCTACTCCTTGCTCAACGAAATGGACTCAACACCCCATATTAAATGCCTAAGAGTGTACCTGACTAGGAAGTATCTTAAAACCTAAGGATTGCTATGTCTCTGAAAGAGAATCAAGTGTGTGTACAGGGGCATAAACGCAGCAGTGATAGGATTGGATTGGTTCGGTGAGCAAATGAAGACCCTTTGAAGTCATATTGCATGGTACCCATTCCACGGGTCTCAACTCTCCAGGTTTAAGGTATTCTTCCTTCAGCTAAAACATGCATGTGGAACCCAGAGTATGATCAACCGTGTGATCGGGAGACGTGTTCCAATATGTGTCAGTTTTCGTCCCCTGGTACTCGGTGCAACATTCCAGACGCTTTACTAACACTCTCCCGACTTGGAGAGTCAGTGCCTTTAACCTCCTGTTTGGCCCAGTTTGCAATTTCTGCGGAAGATGAACAGGAATAGGGAGAACCAATGACAGACTAGCTGGAGGTGTCTGGACGGGCAAATTTAACTCTCATTTCCCACCAGGAAGAGGAATTAACCAAAGGCTCAGCGTGCCATCCCGGAACCAGATTAGGGCCTGAAGCCATCCTGTGGTGTTGTGGCCAGCTCACGAGAAAGCGAGTTGAAGAAAGGAGCTCAGGGGCACTGTAATTCACAAACCTGCAGAGTTATAAATGACAGCTATCGTCCAAAAATATACTGAAGTAAGGCTGCCAAGAGGACTTGAAAGCGGGGCAGAATTGCAGGAAACCGATTTCAGGAGGTAGACTGGAATTGCATTTAAAGCATAGGAAAAGAGGCAGAACGTCCACAACGATGCACTTGGCCAAAAAGGGCGTATGCGTTTTTTCCTGAATATATTCAGGAAAAAACGCATACGCCCTTTTTGGCCAACCAAGCAAGCTTGCAAAGGAAATCTGCACTACAATGAAGTCTCACTTCCCCCCGGTCAAAAGGGCCATCTGAAAAAAGTGTAAAATCCAGAAAGGCAGGACAGGCCATGGAGAACTGGGAGCCTTGTTATGCTGATGGGCGGGATGTAAATTGCCAACAGCCACTCGGGAGAAGTGTATGGTGTTTCCTGAAACATCTAAAAAACAAAGCAACAGAGCCTAGGGCACTTCCACTTATGGTCCTATAGCTTAGGGAAATTAAAATCAAAAAGACACAGCCACCCCAAAGGTTGGGACGGCTCTGTTTACAAGAACCTGGTTTACGGTACAAGTTCAATATCGCAGAAAGTGAAAAATGGATAAAGAAGTTGTGGTACTTACGTACAATGCAGTATCACTCAGCAATGAAATCTATGTCATCAGGCCCGTAGCAGCATAATGAGTGGATTCAGGTATGATGATTCTAACTGAAATGTCACACAGAAAAAGAAACATCATAAGATATCACTAATACACGGAATGTAAACTTGGCTACACAGGAACTGAATTACAAAACAGAACAGGGTCTCAAATTTAGAAACACAACTTATGCTTGCTTAAGGGGAAAGGTGAGTTGGGGTGCTGCATAAAACCAGAGATTGAAATGAGCACAGATAAAGTTCCTTAAGCCAAATATGGAATAGACAAGAGCTACTCCTTGCTCAACGAAATGGACTCAACACCCCATATTAAATGCCTAAGAGTCTACCTGACTAGGAAGTATCTTAAAACCTATGGATTGCTATGTCTCTGAAAGAGAATCAAGCGTGTGTACAGGGGCATAAACGCAGCAGTGATAGGACTGGAGAGGTTCGGTGAGCAAATGAAGACCCTTTGAAGTCATATTGCATGGTACCCATTCCACGGGTCTCAACTCTCCAGGTTTAAGGTATTCTTCCTTCAGCTAAAACATGCATGTGGAACCCAGAGTATGATCAACCGTGTGATCGGGAGACGTGTTCCAATATGTGTCAGTTTTCGTCCCCTGGTACTCGGTGCAACATTCCAGACGCTTTACTAACACTCTCCCGACTTGGAGAGTCAGTGCCTTTAACCTCCTGTTTGGCCCAGTTTGCAATTTCTGCGGAAGATGAACAGGAATAGGGAGAACCAATGACAGACTAGCTGGAGGTGTCTGGACGGGCAAATTTAACTCTCATTTCCCACCAGGAAGAGGAATTAACCAAAGGCTCAGCGTGCCGTGCCGGAACCAGATTAGGGCCTGAAGCCATCCTGCGGTGTTGCGGCCAGCTCACGAGAAAGCGAGTTGAAGAAAGGAGCTCAGGGGCACTGTAATTCACAAACCTGCAGAGTTATAAATGACAGCTATCGTCCAAAAATATACTGAAGTAAGGCTGCCAAGAGGACTTGAAAGCGGGGCAGAATTGCAGGAAACCGATTTCAGGAGGTAGACTGGAATTGCATTGAAAGCATAGGAAAAGAGGCAGAACGTCCACAATGATGCACTTGGCCAAAAAGGGCGTATGCGTTTTTTCCTGAATATATTCAGGAAAAAACGCATACGCCCTTTTTGGCCAACCAAGCAAGCTTGCAAAGGAAATCTGCACTACAATGAAGTCTCACTTCCCCCCGGTCAAAAGGGCCATCTGAAAAAAGTGTAAAATCCAGAAAGGCAGGACAGGCCATGGAGAACTGGGAGCCTTGTTATGCTGATGGGCGGGATGTAAATTGCCAACAGCCACTCGGGAGAAGTGTATGGTGTTTCCTGAAACATCTAAAAAACAAAGCAACAAACCCTAGGGCACTTCCACTTATGGTCCTATAGCTTAGGGAAATTAAAATCAAAAAGACACAGCCACCCCAAAGGTTGGGACGGCTCTGTTTACAAGAACCTGGTTTACGGTACAAGTTCAATATCGCAGAAAGTGAAAAATGGATAAAGAAGTTGTGGTACTTACGTACAATGCAGTATCACTCAGCAATGAAATCTATGTCATCAGGCCCGTAGCAGCATAATGAGTGGATTCAGGTATGATGATTCTAACTGAAATGTCACACAGAAAAAGAAACATCATAAGATATCACTAATACATGGAATGTAAACTTGGCTACACAGGAACTGAATTACAAAACAGAACAGGGTCTCAAATTTAGAAACACAACTTATGCTTGCTTAAGGGGAAAGGTGAGTTGGGGTGCTGCATAAAACCAGAGATTGAAATGAGCACAGATAAAGTTCCTTAAGCCAAATATGGAATAGACAAGAGCTACTCCTTGCTCAACGAAATGGACTCAACATCCCATATTAAATGCCTAAGAGTGTACCTGACTAGGAAGTATCTTAAAACCTATGGATTGCTATGTCTGTGAAAGAGAATCAAGCATGTGTACAGGGGCATAAACGCAGCAGTGATAGGATTGGAGAGGTTCGGTGAGCAAATGAAGACCCTTTGAAGTCATATTGCATGGTACCCATTCCACGGGTCTCAACTCTCCAGGTTGAAGGTATTCTTCCTTCAGCTAAAACATGCATGTGGAACCCAGAGTATGATCAACCGTGTGATCGGGAGACGTGTTCCAATATGTCTCAGTTTTCGTCCCCTGGTACTCGGGTGCAACATTCCAGACGCTTTACTAACACTCTCCCGACTTGGAGAGTCATTGCCTTTAACCTCCTGTTTGGCCCAGTTTGCAATTTCTGCGGAAGATGAACAGGAATAGGGAGAAAATGAGAGACTAGCTGGAGGTGTCTGGACGGGCAAATTTAACTCTCATTTCCCACCAGGAAGAGGAATTAACCAAAGGCTCAGCGTGCCGTGCCGGAACCAGATTAGGGCCTGAAGCCATCCTGCGGTGTTGCGGCCAGCTCACGAGAAAACGAGTTGAGGAAAGGAGCTCAGGGGCACTGTAATTCACAAACCTGCAGAGTTATAAATGACAGCTATCGTCCAAAAATATACTGAAGTAAGGCTGCCAAGAGGACTTGAAAGCGGGGCAGAATTGCAGGAAACCGATTTCAGGAGGTAGACTGGAATTGCATTTAAAGCATAGGAAAAGAGGCAGAACGTCCACAACGATGCACTTGGCCAAAAAGGGCGTATGCGTTTTTTCCTGAATATATTCAGGAAAAAACGCATACGCCCTTTTTGGCCAACCAAGCAAGCTTGCAAAGGAAATCTGCACTACAATGAAGTCTCACTTCCCCCCGGTCAAAAGGGCCATCTGAAAAAAGTGTAAAATCCAGAAAGGCAGGACAGGCCATGGAGAACTGGGAGCCTTGTTATGCTGATGGGCGGGATGTAAATTGCCAACAGCCACTCGGGAGAAGTGTATGGTGTTTCCTGAAACATCTAAAAAACAAAGCAACAGAGCCTAGGGCACTTCCACTTATGGTCCTATAGCTTAGGGAAATTAAAATCAAAAAGACACAGCCACCCCAAAGGTTGGGACGGCTCTGTTTACAAGAACCTGGTTTACGGTACAAGTTCAATATCGCAGAAAGTGAAAAATGGATAAAGAAGTTGTGGTACTTACGTACAATGCAGTATCACTCAGCAATGAAATCTATGTCATCAGGCCCGTAGCAGCATAATGAGTGGATTCAGGTATGATGATTCTAACTGAAATGTCACACAGAAAAAGAAACATCATAAGATATCACTAATACACGGAATGTAAACTTGGCTACACAGGAACTGAATTACAAAACAGAACAGGGTCTCAAATTTAGAAACACAACTTATGCTTGCTTAAGGGGAAAGGTGAGTTGGGGTGCTGCATAAAACCAGAGATTGAAATGAGCACAGATAAAGTTCCTTAAGCCAAATATGGAATAGACAAGAGCTACTCCTTGCTCAACGAAATGGACTCAACACCCCATATTAAATGCCTAAGAGTGTACCTGACTAGGAAGTATCTTAAAACCTATGGATTGCTATGTCTCTGAAAGAGAATCAAGTGTGTGTACAGGGGCATAAACGCAGCAGTGATAGGATTGGAGAGGTTCGGTGAGCAAATGAAGACCCTTTGAAGTCATATTGCATGGTACCCATTCCACGGGTCTCAACTCTCCAGGTTGAAGGTATTCTTCCTTCAGCTAAAACATGCATGTGGAACCCAGAGTATGATCAACCGTGTGATCGGGAGACGTGTTCCAATATGTGTCAGTTTTCGTCCCCTGGTACTCGGGTGCAACATTCCAGACGCTTTACTAACACTCTCCCGACTTGGAGAGTCAGTGCCTTTAAGCTCCTGTTTGGCCCAGTTTGCAATTTCTGCGGAAGATGAACAGGAATAGGGAGAACCAATGACAGACTAGCTGGAGGTGTCTGGACGGGCAAATTTAACTCTCATTTCCCACCAGGAAGAGGAATTAACCAAAGGCTCAGCGTGCCGTGCCGGAACCAGATTAGGGCCTGAAGCCATCCTGCGGTGTTGCGGCCAGCTCACGAGAAAGCGAGTTGAAGAAAGGAGCTCAGGGGCACTGTAATTCACAAACCTGCAGAGTTATAAATGACAACTATCGTCCAAAAATATACTGAAGTAAGGCTGCCAAGAGGACTTGAAAGCGGGGCAGAATTGCAGGAAACCGATTTCAGGAGGTAGACTGGAATTGCATTGAAAGCATAGGAAAAGAGGCAGAACGTCCACAATGATGCACTTGGCCAAAAAGGGCGTATGCGTTTTTTCCTGAATATATTCAGGAAAAAACGCATACGCCCTTTTTGGCCAACCAAGCAAGCTTGCAAAGGAAATCTGCACTACAATGAAGTCTCACTTCCCCCCGGTCAAAAGGGCCATCTGAAAAAAGTGTAAAATCCAGAAAGGCAGGACAGGCCATGGAGAACTGGGAGCCTTGTTATGCTGATGGGCGGGATGTCAATTGCCAACAGCCACTCGGGAGAAGTGTATGGTGTTTCCTGAAACATCTAAAAAACAAAGCAACAGAGCCTAGGGCACTTCCACTTATGGTCCTATAGCTTAGGGAAATTAAAATCAAAAAGACACAGCCACCCCAAAGGTTGGGACGGCTCTGTTTACAAGAACCTGGTTTACGGTACAAGTTCAATATCGCAGAAAGTGAAAAATGGATAAAGAAGTTGTGGTACTTACGTACAATGCAGTATCACTCAGCAATGAAATCTATGTCATCAGGCCCGTAGCAGCATAATGAGTGGATTCAGGTATGATGATTCTAAATGAAATGTCACACAGAAAAAGAAACATCATAAGATATCACTAATACACGGAATGTAAACTTGGCTACACAGGAACTGAATTACAAAACAGAACAGGGTCTCAAATTTAGAAACCCAACTTATGCTTGCTTAAGGGGAAAGGTGAGTTGGGGTGCTGCATAAAACCAGAGATTGAAATGAGCACAGATAAAGTTCCTTAAGCCAAATATGGAATAGACAAGAGCTACTCCTTGCTCAACGAAATGGACTCAACACCCCATATTAAATGCCTAAGAGTGTACCTGACTAGGAAGTATCTTAAAACCTATGGATTGCTATGTCTCTGAAAGAGAATCAAGCGTGTGTACAGGGGCATAAACGCAGCAGTGATAGGATTGGAGAGGTTCGGTGAGCAAATGAAGACCCTTTGAAGTCATATTGCATGGTACCCATTCCACGGGTCTCAACTCTCCAGGTTTAAGGTATTCTTCCTTCAGCTAAAACATGCATGTGGAACCCAGAGTATGATCAACCGTGTGATCGGGAGACGTGTTCCAATATGTCTCAGTTTTCGTCCCCTGGTACTCGGGTGCAACATTCCAGACGCTTTACTAACACTCTCCCGACTTGGAGAGTCAGTGCCTTTAACCTCCTGTTTGGCCCAGTTTGCAATTTCTGCGGAAGATGAACAGGAATAGGGAGAACCAATGACAGACTAGCTGGAGGTGTCTGGACGGGCAAATTTAACTCTCATTTCCCACCAGGAAGAGGAATTAACCAAAGGCTCAGCGTGCCGTGCCGGAACCAGATTAGGGCCTGAAGCCATCCTGCGGTGTTGCGGCCAGCTCACGAGAAAGCGAGTTGAAGAAAGGAGCTCAGGGGCACTGTAATTCACAAACCTGCAGAGTTATAAATGACAGCTATCGTCCAAAAATATACTGAAGTAAGGCTGCCAAGAGGACTTGAAAGCGGGGCAGAATTGCAGGAAACCGATTTCAGGAGGTAGACTGGAATTGCATTGAAAGCATAGGAAAAGAGGCAGAACGTCCACAATGATGCACTTGGCCAAAAAGGGCGTATGCGTTTTTTCCTGAATATATTCAGGAAAAAACGCATACGCCCTTTTTGGCCAACCAAGCAAGCTTGCAAAGGAAATCTGCACTACAATGAAGTCTCACTTCCCCCCGGTCAAAAGGGCCATCTGAAAAAAGTGTAAAATCCAGAAAGGCAGGACAGGCCATGGAGAACTGGGAGCCCTGTTATGCTGATGGGCGGCATGTCAATTGCCAACAGCCACTCGGGAGAAGTGTATGGTGTTTCCTGAAACATCTAAAAAACAAAGCAACAGAGCCTAGGGCACTTCCACTTATGGTCCTATAGCTTAGGGAAATTAAAATCAAAAAGACACAGCCACCCCAAAGGTTGGGACGGCTCTGTTTACAAGAACCTGGTTTACGGTACAAGTTCAATATCGCAGAAAGTGAAAAATGGATAAAGAAGTTGTGGTACTTACGTACAATGCAGTATCACTCAGCAATGAAATCTATGTCATCAGGCCCGTAGCAGCATAATGAGTGGATTCAGGTATGATGATTCTAACTGAAATGTCACACAGAAAAAGAAACATCATAAGATATCACTAATACACGGAATGTAAACTTGGCTACACAGGAACTGAATTCCAAAACAGAACAGGGTCTCAAATTTAGAAACCCAACTTATGCTTGCTTAAGGGGAAAGGTGAGTTGGGGTGCTGCATAAAACCAGAGATTGAAATGAGCACAGATAAAGTTCCTTAAGCCAAATATGGAATAGACAAGAGCTACTCCTTGCTCAACGAAATGGACTCAACACCCCATATTAAATGCCTAAGAGTGTACCTGACTAGGAAGTATCTTAAAACCTATGGATTGCTATGTCTCTGAAAGAGAATCAAGTGTGTGTACAGGGGCATAAACGCAGCAGTGATAGGATTGGAGAGGTTCGGTGAGCAAATGAAGACCCTTTGAAGTCATATTGCATGGTACCCATTCCACGGGTCTCAACTCTCCAGGTTGAAGGTATTCTTCCTTCAGCTAAAACATGCATGTGGAACCCAGAGTATGATCAACCGTGTGATCGGGAGACGTGTTCCAATATGTGTCAGTTTTCGTCCCCTGGTACTCGGGTGCAACATTCCAGACGCTTTACTAACACTCTCCCGACTTGGAGAGTCAGTGCCTTTAAGCTCCTGTTTGGCCCAGTTTGCAATTTCTGCGGAAGATGAACAGGAATAGGGAGAACCAATGACAGACTAGCTGGAGGTGTCTGGACGGGCAAATTTAACTCTCATTTCCCACCAGGAAGAGGAATTAACCAAAGGCTCAGCGTGCCGTGCCGGAACCAGATTAGGGCCTGAAGCCATCCTGCGGTGTTGCGGCCAGCTCACGAGAAAGCGAGTTGAAGAAAGGAGCTCAGGGGCACTGTAATTCACAAACCTGCAGAGTTATAAATGACAGCTATCGTCCAAAAATATACTGAAGTAAGGCTGCCAAGAGGACTTGAAAGTGGGGCAGAATTGCAGGAAACCGATTTCAGGAGGTAGACTGGAATTGCATTGAAAGCATAGGAAAAGAGGCAGAACGTCCACAATGATGCACTTGGCCAAAAAGGGCGTATGCGTTTTTTCCTGAATATATTCAGGAAAAAACGCATACGCCCTTTTTGGCCAACCAAGCAAGCTTGCAAAGGAAATCTGCACTACAATGAAGTCTCACTTCCCCCCGGTCAAAAGGGCCATCTGAAAAAAGTGTAAAATCCAGAAAGGCAGGACAGGCCATGGAGAACTGGGAGCCCTGTTATGCTGATGGGCGGCATGTCAATTGCCAACAGCCACTCGGGAGAAGTGTATGGTGTTTCCTGAAACATCTAAAAAACAAAGCAACAGAGCCTAGGGCACTTCCACTTATGGTCCTATAGCTTAGGGAAATTAAAATCAAAAAGACACAGCCACCCCAAAGGTTGGGACGGCTCTGTTTACAAGAACCTGGTTTACGGTACAAGTTCAATATCGCAGAAAGTGAAAAATGGATAAAGAAGTTGTGGTACTTACGTACAATGCAGTATCACTCAGCAATGAAATCTATGTCATCAGGCCCGTAGCAGCATAATGAGTGGATTCAGGTATGATGATTCTAACTGAAATGTCACACAGAAAAAGAAACATCATAAGATATCACTAATACACGGAATGTAAACTTGGCTACACAGGAACTGAATTCCAAAACAGAACAGGGTCTCAAATTTAGAAACCCAACTTATGCTTGCTTAAGGGGAAAGGTGAGTTGGGGTGCTGCATAAAACCAGAGATTGAAATGAGCACAGATAAAGTTCCTTAAGCCAAATATGGAATAGACAAGAGCTACTCCTTGCTCAACGAAATGGACTCAACACCCCATATTAAATGCCTAAGAGTGTACCTGACTAGGAAGTATCTTAAAACCTATGGATTGCTATGTCTCTGAAAGAGAATCAAGTGTGTGTACAGGGGCATAAACGCAGCAGTGATAGGATTGGAGAGGTTCGGTGAGCAAATGAAGACCCTTTGAAGTCATATTGCATGGTACCCATTCCACGGGTCTCAACTCTCCAGGTTGAAGGTATTCTTCCTTCAGCTAAAACATGCATGTGGAACCCAGAGTATGATCAACCGTGTGATCGGGAGACGTGTTCCAATATGTGTCAGTTTTCGTCCCCTGGTACTCGGGTGCAACATTCCAGACGCTTTACTAACACTCTCCCGACTTGGAGAGTCAGTGCCTTTAAGCTCCTGTTTGGCCCAGTTTGCAATTTCTGCGGAAGATGAACAGGAATAGGGAGAACCAATGACAGACTAGCTGGAGGTGTCTGGACGGGCAAATTTAACTCTCATTTCCCACCAGGAAGAGGAATTAACCAAAGGCTCAGCGTGCCGTGCCGGAACCAGATTAGGGCCTGAAGCCATCCTGCGGTGTTGCGGCCAGCTCACGAGAAAGCGAGTTGAAGAAAGGAGCTCAGGGGCACTGTAATTCACAAACCTGCAGAGTTATAAATGACAGCTATCGTCCAAAAATATACTGAAGTAAGGCTGCCAAGAGGACTTGAAAGCGGGGCAGAATTGCAGGAAACCGATTTCAGGAGGTAGACTGGAATTGCATTGAAAGCATAGGAAAAGAGGCAGAACGTCCACAATGATGCACTTGGCCAAAAAGGGCGTATGCGTTTTTTCCTGAATATATTCAGGAAAAAACGCATACGCCCTTTTTGGCCAACCAAGCAAGCTTGCAAAGGAAATCTGCACTACAATGAAGTCTCACTTCCCCCCGGTCAAAAGGGCCATCTGAAAAAAGTGTAAAATCCAGAAAGGCAGGACAGGCCATGGAGAACTGGGAGCCTTGTTATGCTGATGGGCGGGATGTCAATTGCCAACAGCCACTCGGGAGAAGTGTATGGTGTTTCCTGAAACATCTAAAAAACAAAGCAACAGAGCCTAGGGCACTTCCACTTATGGTCCTATAGCTTAGGGAAATTAAAATCAAAAAGACACAGCCACCCCAAAGGTTGGGACGGCTCTGTTTACAAGAACCTGGTTTACGGTACAAGTTCAATATCGCAGAAAGTGAAAAATGGATAAAGAAGTTGTGGTACTTACGTACAATGCAGTATCACTCAGCAATGAAATCTATGTCATCAGGCCCGTAGCAGCATAATGAGTGGATTCAGGTATGATGATTCTAAATGAAATGTCACACAGAAAAAGAAACATCATAAGATATCACTAATACACGGAATGTAAACTTGGCTACACAGGAACTGAATTACAAAACAGAACAGGGTCTCAAATTTAGAAACCCAACTTATGCTTGCTTAAGGGGAAAGGTGAGTTGGGGTGCTGCATAAAACCAGAGATTGAAATGAGCACAGATAAAGTTCCTTAAGCCAAATATGGAATAGACAAGAGCTACTCCTTGCTCAACGAAATGGACTCAACACCCCATATTAAATGCCTAAGAGTGTACCTGACTAGGAAGTATCTTAAAACCTATGGATTGCTATGTCTCTGAAAGAGAATCAAGTGTGTGTACAGGGGCATAAACGCAGCAGTGATAGGATTGGAGAGGTTCGGTGAGCAAATGAAGACCCTTTGAAGTCATATTGCATGGTACCCATTCCACGGGTCTCAACTCTCCAGGTTTAAGGTATTCTTCCTTCAGCTAAAACATGCATGTGGAACCCAGAGTATGATCAACCGTGTGATCGGGAGACGTGTTCCAATATGTGTCAGTTTTCGTCCCCTGGTACTCGGGTGCAACATTCCAGACGCTTTACTAACACTCTCCCGACTTGGAGAGTCAGTGCCTTTAAGCTCCTGTTTGGCCCAGTTTGCAATTTCTGCGGAAGATGAACAGGAATAGGGAGAACCAATGACAGACTAGCTGGAGGTGTCTGGACGGGCAAATTTAACTCTCATTTCCCACCAGGAATAGGAATTAACCAAAGGCTCAGCGTGCCGTGCCGGAACCAGATTAGGGCCTGAAGCCATCCTGCGGTGTTGCGGCCAGCTCACGAGAAAGCGAGTTGAAGAAAGGAGCTCAGGGGCACTGTAATTCACAAACCTGCAGAGTTATAAATGACAGCTATCGTCCAAAAATATACTGAAGTAAGGCTGCCAAGAGGACTTGAAAGCGGGGCAGAATTGCAGGAAACCGATTTCAGGAGGTAGACTGGAATTGCATTGAAAGCATAGGAAAAGAGGCAGAACGTCCACAATGATGCACTTGGCCAAAAAGGGCGTATGCGTTTTTTCCTGAATATATTCAGGAAAAAACGCATACGCCCTTTTTGGCCAACCAAGCAAGCTTGCAAAGGAAATCTGCACTACAATGAAGTCTCACTTCCCCCCGGTCAAAAGGGCCATCTGAAAAAAGTGTAAAATCCAGAAAGGCAGGACAGGCCATGGAGAACTGGGAGCCCTGTTATGCTGATGGGCGGCATGTCAATTGCCAACAGCCACTCGGGAGAAGTGTATGGTGTTTCCTGAAACATTTAAAAAACAAAGCAACAGAGCCTAGGGCACTTCCACTTATGGTCCTATAGCTTAGGGAAATTAAAATCAAAAAGACACAGCCACCCCAAAGGTTGGGACGGCTCTGTTTACAAGAACCTGGTTTACGGTACAAGTTCAATATCGCAGAAAGTGAAAAATGGATAAAGAAGTTGTGGTACTTACGTACAATGCAGTATCACTCAGCAATGAAATCTATGTCATCAGGCCCGTAGCAACATAATGAGTGGATTCAGGTATGATGATTCTAACTGAAATGTCACACAGAAAAAGAAACATCATAAGATATCACTAATACACGGAATGTAAACTTGGCTACACAGGAACTGAATTACAAAACAGAACAGGGTCTCAAATTTAGAAACCCAACTTATGCTTGCTTAAGGGGAAAGGTGAGTTGGGGTGCTGCATAAAACCAGAGATTGAAATGAGCACAGATAAAGTTCCTTAAGCCAAATATGGAATAGACAAGAGCTACTCCTTGCTCAACGAAATGGACTCAACACCCCATATTAAATGCCTAAGAGTGTACCTGACTAGGAAGTATCTTAAAACCTATGGATTGCTATGTCTCTGAAAGAGAATCAAGTGTGTGTACAGGGGCATAAACGCAGCAGTGATAGGATTGGAGAGGTTCGGTGAGCAAATGAAGACCCTTTGAAGTCATATTGCATGGTACCCATTCCACGGGTCTCAACTCTCCAGGTTGAAGGTATTCTTCCTTCAGCTAAAACATGCATGTGGAACCCAGAGTATGATCAACCGTGTGATCGGGAGACGTGTTCCAATATGTGTCAGTTTTCGTCCCCTGGTACTCGGGTGCAACATTCCAGACGCTTTACTAACACTCTCCCGACTTGGAGAGTCAGTGCCTTTAAGCTCCTGTTTGGCCCAGTTTGCAATTTCTGCGGAAGATGAACAGGAATAGGGAGAACCAATGACAGACTAGCTGGAGGTGTCTGGACGGGCAAATTTAACTCTCATTTCCCACCAGGAAGAGGAATTAACCAAAGGCTCAGCGTGCCGTGCCGGAACCAGATTAGGGCCTGAAGCCATCCTGCGGTGTTGCGGCCAGCTCACGAGAAAGCGAGTTGAAGAAAGGAGCTCAGGGGCACTGTAATTCACAAACCTGCAGAGTTATAAATGACAGCTATCGTCCAAAAATATACTGAAGTAAGGCTGCCAAGAGGACTTGAAAGCGGGGCAGAATTGCAGGAAACCGATTTCAGGAGGTAGACTGGAATTGCATTGAAAGCATAGGAAAAGAGGCAGAACGTCCACAATGATGCACTTGGCCAAAAAGGGCGTATGCGTTTTTTCCTGAATATATTCAGGAAAAAACGCATACGCCCTTTTTGGCCAACCAAGCAAGCTTGCAAAGGAAATCTGCACTACAATGAAGTCTCACTTCCCCCCGGTCAAAAGGGCCATCTGAAAAAAGTGTAAAATCCAGAAAGGCAGGACAGGCCATGGAGAACTGGGAGCCTTGTTATGCTGATGGGCGGGATGTCAATTGCCAACAGCCACTCGGGAGAAGTGTATGGTGTTTCCTGAAACATCTAAAAAACAAAGCAACAGAGCCTAGGGCACTTCCACTTATGGTCCTATAGCTTAGGGAAATTAAAATCAAAAAGACACAGCCACCCCAAAGGTTGGGACGGCTCTGTTTACAAGAACCTGGTTTACGGTACAAGTTCAATATCGCAGAAAGTGAAAAATGGATAAAGAAGTTGTGGTACTTACGTACAATGCAGTATCACTCAGCAATGAAATCTATGTCATCAGGCCCGTAGCAGCATAATGAGTGGATTCAGGTATGATGATTCTAACTGAAATAAGTCACACAGGAAAAGAAACATCATAAGATATCACTAATACACGGAATGTAACCTTGGCTACACAGGAACTGAATTCCAAAACAGAACAGGGTCTCAAATTTAGAAACCCAACTTATGCTTGCTTAAGGGGAAAGGTGAGTTGGGGTGCTGCATAAAACCAGAGATTGAAATGAGCACAGATAAAGTTCCTTAAGCCAAATATGGAATAGACAAGAGCTACTCCTTGCTCAACGAAATGGACTCAACACCCCATATTAAATGCCTAAGAGTGTACCTGACTAGGAAGTATCTTAAAACCTATGGATTGCTATGTCTCTGAAAGAGAATCAAGTGTGTGTACAGGGGCATAAACGCAGCAGTGATAGGATTGGAGAGGTTCGGTGAGCAAATGAAGACCCTTTGAAGTCATATTGCATGGTACCCATTCCACGGGTCTCAACTCTCCAGGTTTAAGGGATTCTTCCTTCAGCTAAAACATGCATGTGGAACCCAGAGTATGATCAACCGTGTGATCGGGAGACGTGTTCCAATATGTGTCAGTTTTCGTCCCCTGGTACTCGGGTGCAACATTCCAGACGCTTTACTAACACTCTTCCGACTTGGAGAGTCAGTGCCTTTAACCTCCTGTTTGGCCCAGTTTGCAATTTCTGCGGAAGATGAACAGGAATAGGGAGAACCAATGACAGACTAGCTGGAGGTGTCTGGACGGGCAAATTTAACTCTCATTTCCCACCAGGAAGAGGAGTTAACCAAAGGCTCAGCGTGCCGTGCCGGAACCAGATTAGGGCCTGAAGCCATCCTGCGGTGTTGCGGCCAGCTCACGAGAAAGCGAGTTGAAGAAAGGAGCTCAGGGGCACTGTAATTCACAAACCTGCAGAGTTATAAATGACAGCTATCGTCCAAAAATATACTGAAGTAAGGCTGCCAAGAGGACTTGAAAGCGGGGCAGAATTGCAGGAAACCGATTTCAGGAGGTAGACTGGAATTGCATTGAAAGCATAGGAAAAGAGGCAGAACGTCCACAATGATGCACTTGGCCAAAAAGGGCGTATGCGTTTTTTCCTGAATATATTCAGGAAAAAACGCATACGCCCTTTTTGGCCAACCAAGCAAGCTTGCAAAGGAAATCTGCACTACAATGAAGTCTCACTTCCCCCCGGTCAAAAGGGCCATCTGAAAAAAGTGTAAAATCCAGAAAGGCAGGACAGGCCATGGAGAACTGGGAGCCCTGTTATGCTGATGGGCGGCATGTCAATTGCCAACAGCCACTCGGGAGAAGTGTATGGTGTTTCCTGAAACATTTAAAAAACAAAGCAACAGAGCCTAGGGCACTTCCACTTATGGTCCTATAGCTTAGGGAAATTAAAATCAAAAAGACACAGCCACCCCAAAGGTTGGGACGGCTCTGTTTACAAGAACCTGGTTTACGGTACAAGTTCAATATCGCAGAAAGTGAAAAATGGATAAAGAAGTTGTGGTACTTACGTACAATGCAGTATCACTCAGCAATGAAATCTATGTCATCAGGCCCGTAGCAACATAATGAGTGGATTCAGGTATGATGATTCTAACTGAAATGTCACACAGAAAAAGAAACATCATAAGATATCACTAATACACGGAATGTAAACTTGGCTACACAGGAACTGAATTACAAAACAGAACAGGGTCTCAAATTTAGAAACCCAACTTATGCTTGCTTAAGGGGAAAGGTGAGTTGGGGTGCTGCATAAAACCAGAGATTGAAATGAGCACAGATAAAGTTCCTTAAGCCAAATATGGAATAGACAAGAGCTACTCCTTGCTCAACGAAATGGACTCAACACCCCATATTAAATGCCTAAGAGTGTACCTGACTAGGAAGTATCTTAAAACCTATGGATTGCTATGTCTCTGAAAGAGAATCAAGTGTGTGTACAGGGGCATAAACGCAGCAGTGATAGGATTGGAGAGGTTCGGTGAGCAAATGAAGACCCTTTGAAGTCATATTGCATGGTACCCATTCCACGGGTCTCAACTCTCCAGGTTTAAGGTATTCTTCCTTCAGCTAAAACATGCATGTGGAACCCAGAGTATGATCAACCGTGTGATCGGGAGACGTGTTCCAATATGTGTCAGTTTTCGTCCCCTGGTACTCGGGTGCAACATTCCAGACGCTTTACTAACACTCTCCCGACTTGGAGAGTCAGTGCCTTTAACCTCCTGTTTGGCCCAGTTTGCAATTTCTGCGGAAGATGAACAGGAATAGGGAGAACCAATGACAGACTAGCTGGAGGTGTCTGGACGGGCAAATTTAACTCTCATTTCCCACCAGGAAGAGGAATTAACCAAAGGCTCAGCGTGCCGTGCCGGAACCAGATTAGGGCCTGAAGCCATCCTGCGGTGTTGCGGCCAGCTCACGAGAAAGCGAGTTGAAGAAAGGAGCTCAGGGGCACTGTAATTCACAAACCTGCAGAGTTATAAATGACAGCTATCGTCCAAAAATATACTGAAGTAAGGCTGCCAAGAGGACTTGAAAGCGGGGCAGAATTGCAGGAAACCGATTTCAGGAGGTAGACTGGAATTGCATTGAAAGCATAGGAAAAGAGGCAGAACGTCCACAATGATGCACTTGGCCAAAAAGGGCGTATGCGTTTTTTCCTGAATATATTCAGGAAAAAACGCATACGCCCTTTTTGGCCAACCAAGCAAGCTTGCAAAGGAAATCTGCACTACAATGAAGTCTCACTTCCCCCCGGTCAAAAGGGCCATCTGAAAAAAGTGTAAAATCCAGAAAGGCAGGACAGGCCATGGAGAACTGGGAGCCTTGTTATGCTGATGGGCGGGATGTCAATTGCCAACAGCCACTCGGGAGAAGTGTATGGTGTTTCCTGAAACATCTAAAAAACAAAGCAACAGAGCCTAGGGCACTTCCACTTATGGTCCTATAGCTTAGGGAAATTAAAATCAAAAAGACACAGCCACCCCAAAGGTTGGGACGGCTCTGTTTACAAGAACCTGGTTTACGGTACAAGTTCAATATCGCAGAAAGTGAAAAATGGATAAAGAAGTTGTGGTACTTACGTACAATGCAGTATCACTCAGCAATGAAATCTATGTCATCAGGCCCGTAGCAGCATAATGAGTGGATTCAGGTATGATGATTCTAACTGAAATAAGTCACACAGGAAAAGAAACATCATAAGATATCACTAATACACGGAATGTAACCATGGCTACACAGGAACTGAATTCCAAAACAGAACAGGGTCTCAAATTTAGAAACCCAACTTATGCTTGCTTAAGGGGAAAGGTGAGTTGGGGTGCTGCATAAAACCAGAGATTGAAATGAGCACAGATAAAGTTCCTTAAGCCAAATATGGAATAGACAAGAGCTACTCCTTGCTCAACGAAATGGACTCAACACCCCATATTAAATGCCTAAGAGTGTACCTGACTAGGAAGTATCTTAAAACCTATGGATTGCTATGTCTCTGAAAGAGAATCAAGTGTGTGTACAGGGGCATAAACGCAGCAGTGATAGGATTGGAGAGGTTCGGTGAGCAAATGAAGACCCTTTGAAGTCATATTGCATGGTACCCATTCCACGGGTCTCAACTCTCCAGGTTTAAGGGATTCTTCCTTCAGCTAAAACATGCATGTGGAACCCAGAGTATGATCAACCGTGTGATCGGGAGACGTGTTCCAATATGTGTCAGTTTTCATCCCCTGGTACTCGGGTGCAACATTCCAGACGCTTTACTAACACTCTTCCGACTTGGAGAGTCAGTGCCTTTAACCTCCTGTTTGGCCCAGTTTGCAATTTCTGCGGAAGATGAACAGGAATAGGGAGAACCAATGACAGACTAGCTGGAGGTGTCTGGACGGGCAAATTTAACTCTCATTTCCCACCAGGAAGAGGAGTTAACCAAAGGCTCAGCGTGCCGTGCCGGAACCAGATTAGGGCCTGAAGCCATCCTGCGGTGTTGCGGCCAGCTCACGAGAAAGCGAGTTGAAGAAAGGAGCTCAGGGGCACTGTAATTCACAAACCTGCAGAGTTATAAATGACAGCTATCGTCCAAAAATATACTGAAGTAAGGCTGCCAAGAGGACTTGAAAGCGGGGCAGAATTGCAGGAAACCGATTTCAGGAGGTAGACTGGAATTGCATTGAAAGCATAGGAAAAGAGGCAGAACGTCCACAATGATGCACTTGGCCAAAAAGGGCGTATGCGTTTTTTCCTGAATATATTCAGGAAAAAACGCATACGCCCTTTTTGGCCAACCAAGCAAGCTTGCAAAGGAAATCTGCACTACAATGAAGTCTCAATTCCCCCCGGTCAAAAGGGCCATCTGAAAAAAGTGTAAAATCCAGAAAAGCAGGACAGGCCATGGAGAACTGGGAGCCTTGTTATGCTGATGGGCGGGATGTAAATTGCCAACAGCCACTCGGGAGAAGTGTATGGTGTTTCCTGAAACATCTAAAAAACAAAGCAACAGAGCCTAGGGCACTTCCACTTATGGTCCTATAGCTTAGGGAAATTAAAATCAAAAAGACACAGCCACCCCAAAGGTTGGGACGGCTCTGTTTACAAGAACCTTGTTTACGGTACAAGTTCAATATCGCAGAAAGTGAAAAATGGATAAAGAAGTTGTGGTACTTACGTACAATGCAGTATCACTCAGCAATGAAATCTATGTCATCAGGCCCGTAGCAGCATAATGAGTGGATTCAGGTACGATGATTCTGACTGAAATAAGTCACACAGAAAAAGAAACATCATAAGATATCACTAATACACGGAATGTAAACTTGGCTACACAGGAACTGAATTACAAAACAGAACAGGGACTCAAATTTAGAAACCCAACTTATGCTTGCTTAAGGGGAAAGGTGAGTTCGGGTGCTGCATAAAACCAGAGATTGAAATGAGCACAGATAAAGTTCCTTAAGCCAAATATGGAATAGACAAGAGCTACTCCTTGCTCAACGAAATGGACTCAACACCCCATATTAAATGCCTAAGAGTGTACCTGACTAGGAAGTATCTTAAAACCTATGGATTGCTATGTCTCTGAAAGAGAATCAAGCGTGTGTACAGGGGCATAAACGCAGCAGTGATAGGATTGGAGAGGTTCGGTGAGCAAATGAAGACCCTTTGAAGTCATATTGCATGGTACCCATTCCACAGGTCTCAACTCTCCAGGTTGAAGGTATTCTTCCTTCAGCTAAAACATGCATGTGGAACCCAGAGTATGATCAACCGTGTGATCGGGAGACGTGTTCCAATATGTCTCAGTTTTCGTCCCCTGGTACTCGGGTGCAACATTCCAGACGCTTTACTAACACTCTCCCGACTTGGAGAGTCAGTGCCTTTAACCTCCTGTTTGGCCCAGTTTGCAATTTCTGCGGAAGATGAACAGGAATAGGGAGAACCAATGAGAGACTAGCTGGAGGTGTCTGGACGGGCAAATTTAATTCTCATTTCCCACCAGGAAGGGGAATTAACCAAAGGCTCAGCGTGCCGTGCCGGAACCAGATTAGGGCCTGAAGCCATCCTGCGGTGTTGCGGCCAGCTCACGAGAAAGCGAGTTGAAGAAAGGAGCTCAGGGGCACTGTAATTCACAAACCTGCAGAGTTATAAATGACAGCTATCGTCCAAAAATATACTGAAGTAAGGCTGCCAAGAGGACTTGAAAGCGGGGCAGAATTGCAGGAAACCGATTTCAGGAGGTAGACTGGAATTGCATTGAAAGCATAGGAAAAGAGGCAGAACGTCCACAATGATGCACTTGGCCAAAAAGGGCGTATGCGTTTTTTCCTGAATATATTCAGGAAAAAACGCATACGCCCTTTTTGGCCAACCAAGCAAGCTTGCAAAGGAAATCTGCACTACAATGAAGTCTCACTTCCCCCCGGTCAAAAGGGCCATCTGAAAAAAGTGTAAAATCCAGAAAGGCAGGACAGGCCATGGAGAACTGGGAGCCTTGTTATGCTGATGGGCGGGATGTCAATTGCCAACAGCCACTCGGGAGAAGTGTATGGTGTTTCCTGAAACATCTAAAAAACAAAGCAACAGAGCCTAGGGCACTTCCACTTATGGTCCTATAGCTTAGGGAAATTAAAATCAAAAAGACACAGCCACACCAAAGGTTGGGACGGCTCTGTTTACAAGAACATGGTTTACGGTACAAGTTCAATATCGCAGAAAGTGAAAAATGGATAAAGAAGTTGTGGTACTTACGTACAATGCAGTATCACTCAGCAATGAAATCTATGTCATCAGGCCCGTAGCAGCATAATGAGTGGATTCAGGTATGATGATTCTAACTGAAATAAGTCACACAGGAAAAGAAACATCATAAGATATCACTAATACACGGAATGTAACCTTGGCTACACAGGAACTGAATTCCAAAACAGAACAGGGTCTCAAATTTAGAAACCCAACTTATGCTTGCTTAAGGGGAAAGGTGAGTTGGGGTGCTGCATAAAACCAGAGATTGAAATGAGCACAGATAAAGTTCCTTAAGCCAAATATGGAATAGACAAGAGCTACTCCTTGCTCAACGAAATGGACTCAACACCCCATATTAAATGCCTAAGAGTGTACCTGACTAGGAAGTATCTTAAAACCTATGGATTGCTATGTCTCTGAAAGAGAATCAAGTGTGTGTACAGGGGCATAAACGCAGCAGTGATAGGATTGGAGAGGTTCGGTGAGCAAATGAAGACCCTTTGAAGTCATATTGCATGGTACCCATTCCACGGGTCTCAACTCTCCAGGTTTAAGGTATTCTTCCTTCAGCTAAAACATGCATGTGGAACCCAGAGTATGATCAACCGTGTGATCGGGAGACGTGTTCCAATATGTCTCAGTTTTCGTCCCCTGGTACTCGGGTGCAACATTCCAGACGCTTTACTAACACTCTCCCGACTTGGAGAGTCAGTGCCTTTAACCTCCTGTTTGGCCCAGTTTGCAATTTCTGCGGAAGATGAACAGGAATAGGGAGAACCAATGACAGACTAGCTGGAGGTGTCTGGACGGGCAAATTTAACTCTCATTTCCCACCAGGAAGGGGAATTAACCAAAGGCTCAGCGTGCCGTGCCGGAACCAGATTAGGGCCTGAAGCCATCCTGCGGTGTTGCGGCCATCTCACGAGAAAGCGAGTTGAAGAAAGGAGCTCAGGGGCACTGTAATTCACAAACCTGCAGAGTTATAAATGACAGCTATCGTCCAAAAATATACTGAAGTAAGGCTGCCAAGAGGACTTGAAAGCGGGGCAGAATTGCAGGAAACCGATTTCAGGAGGTAGACTGGAATTGCATTGAAAGCATAGGAAAAGAGGCAGAACGTCCACAATGATGCACTTGGCCAAAAAGGGCGTATGCGTTTTTTCCTGAATATATTCAGGAAAAAACGCATACGCCCTTTTTGGCCAACCAAGCAAGCTTGCAAAGGAAATCTGCACTACAATGAAGTCTCACTTCCCCCCGGTCAAAAGGGCCATCTGAAAAATGTGTAAAATCCAGAAAGGCAGGACAGGCCATGGAGAACTGGGAGCCTTGTTATGCTGATGGGCGGGATGTCAATTGCCAACAGCCACTCGGGAGAAGTGTATGGTGTTTCCTGAAACATCTAAAAAACAAAGCAACAGAGCCTAGGGCACTTCCACTTATGGTCCTATAGCTTAGGGAAATTAAAATCAAAAAGACACAGCCACCCCAAAGGTTGGGACGGCTCTGTTTACAAGAACCTGGTTTACGGTACAAGTTCAATATCGCAGAAAGTGAAAAATGGATAAAGAAGTTGTGGTACTTACGTACAATGCAGTATCACTCAGCAATGAAATCTATGTCATCAGGCCCGTAGCAGCATAATGAGTGGATTCAGGTATGATGATTCTAACTGAAATAAGTCACACAGGAAAAGAAACATCATAAGATATCTCTAATACACGGAATGTAACCTTGGCTACACAGGAACTGAATTCCAAAACAGAACAGGGTCTCAAATTTAGAAACCCAACTTATGCTTGCTTAAGGGGAAAGGTGAGTTGGGGTGCTGCATAAAACCAGAGATTGAAATGAGCACAGATAAAGTTCCTTAAGCCAAATATGGAATAGACAAGAGCTACTCCTTGCTCAACGAAATGGACTCAACACCCCATATTAAATGCCTAAGAGTGTACCTGACTAGGAAGTATCTTAAAACCTATGGATTGCTATGTCTCTGAAAGAGAATCAAGTGTGTGTACAGGGGCATAAACGCAGCAGTGATAGGATTGGAGAGGTTCGGTGAGCAAATGAAGACCCTTTGAAGTCATATTGCATGGTACCCATTCCACGGGTCTCAACTCTCCAGGTTTAAGGTATTCTTCCTTCAGCTAAAACATGCATGTGGAACCCAGAGTATGATCAACCGTGTGATCGGGAGACGTGTTCCAATATGTGTCAGTTTTCGTCCCCTGGTACTCGGGTGCAACATTCCAGACGCTTTACTAACACTCTCCCGACTTGGAGAGTCAGTGCCTTTAACCTCCTGTTTGGCCCAGTTTGCAATTTCTGCGGAAGATGAACAGGAATAGGGAGAACCAATGACAGACTAGCTGGAGGTGTCTGGACGGGCAAATTTAACTCTCATTTCCCACCAGGAAGGGGAATTAACCAAAGGCTCAGCGTGCCGTGCCGGAACCAGATTAGGGCCTGAAGCCATCCTGCGGTGTTGCGGCCATCTCACGAGAAAGCGAGTTGAAGAAAGGAGCTCAGGGGCACTGTAATTCACAAACCTGCAGAGTTATAAATGACAGCTATCGTCCAAAAATATACTGAAGTAAGGCTGCCAAGAGGACTTGAAAGCGGGGCAGAATTGCAGGAAACCGATTTCAGGAGGTAGACTGGAATTGCATTTAAAGCATAGGAAAAGAGGCAGAACGTCCACAATGATGCACTTGGCCAAAAAGGGCGTATGCGTTTTTTCCTGAATATATTCAGGAAAAAACGCATACGCCCTTTTTGGCCAACCAAGCAAGCTTGCAAAGGAAATCTGCACTACAATGAAGTCTCACTTCCCCCCGGTCAAAAGGGCCATCTGAAAAAAGTGTAAAATCCAGAAAGGCAGGACAGGCCATGGAGAACTGGGAGCCTTGTTATGCTGATGGGCGGGATGTAAATTGCCAACAGCCACTCGGGAGAAGTGTATGGTGTTTCCTGAAACATCTAAAAAACAAAGCAACAGAGCCTAGGGCACTTCCACTTATGGTCCTATAGCTTAGGGAAATTAAAATCAAAAAGACACAGCCACCCCAAAGGTTGGGACGGCTCTGTTTACAAGAACCTGGTTTACGGTACAAGTTCAATATCGCAGAAAGTGAAAAATGGATAAAGAAGTTGTGGTACTTACGTACAATGCAGTATCACTCAGCAATGAAATCTATGTCATCAGGCCCGTAGCAGCATAATGAGTGGATTCAGGTATGATGATTCTAACTGAAATAAGTCACACAGGAAAAGAAACATCATAAGATATCACTAATACACGGAATGTAACCTTGGCTACACAGGAACTGAATTCCAAAACAGAACAGGGTCTCAAATTTAGAAACCCAACTTATGCTTGCTTAAGGGGAAAGGTGAGTTGGGGTGCTGCATAAAACCAGAGATTGAAATGAGCACAGATAAAGTTCCTTAAGCCAAATATGGAATAGACAAGAGCTACTCCTTGCTCAACGAAATGGACTCAACACCCCATATTAAATGCCTAAGAGTGTACCTGACTAGGAAGTATCTTAAAACCTATGGATTGCTATGTCTCTGAAAGAGAATCAAGTGTGTGTACAGGGGCATAAACGCAGCAGTGATAGGATTGGAGAGGTTCGGTGAGCAAATGAAGACCCTTTGAAGTCATATTGCATGGTACCCATTCCACGGGTCTCAACTCTCCAGGTTGAAGGTATTCTTCCTTCAGCTAAAACATGCATGTGGAACCCAGAGTATGATCAACCGTGTGATCGGGAGACGTGTTCCAATATGTGTCAGTTTTCGTACCCTGGTACTCGGGTGCAACATTCCAGACGCTTTACTAACACTCTCCCGACTTGGAGAGTCAGTGCCTTTAACCTCCTGTTTGGCCCAGTTTGCAATTTCTGCGGAAGATGAACAGGAATAGGGAGAACCAATGACAGACTAGCTGGAGGTGTCTGGACGGGCAAATTTAACTCTCATTTCCCACCAGGAAGGGGAATTAACCAAAGGCTCAGCGTGCCGTGCCGGAACCAGATTAGGGCCTGAAGCCATCCTGCGGTGTTGCGGCCAGCTCACGAGAAAGCGAGTTGAAGAAAGGAGCCCAGGGGCACTGTAATTCACAAACCTGCAGAGTTATAAATGACAGCTATCGTCCAAAAATATACTGAAGTAAGGCTGCCAAGAGGACTTGAAAGCGGGGCAGAATTGCAGGAAACCGATTTCAGGAGGTAGACTGGAATTGCATTGAAAGCATAGGAAAAGAGGCAGAACGTCCACAATGATGCACTTGGCCAAAAAGGGCGTATGCGTTTTTTCCTGAATATATTCAGGAAAAAACGCATACGCCCTTTTTGGCCAACCAAGCAAGCTTGCAAAGGAAATCTGCACTACAATGAAGTCTCACTTCCCCCGGTCAAAAGGGCCATCTGAAAAAAGTGTAAAATCCAGAAAGGCAGGACAGGCCATGGAGAACTGGGAGCCTTGTTATGCTGATGGGCGGGATGTCAATTGCCAACAGCCACTCGGGAGAAGTGTATGGTGTTTCCTGAAACATCTAAAAAACAAAGCAACAGAGCCTAGGGCACTTCCACTTATGGTCCTATAGCTTAGGGAAATTAAAATCAAAAAGACACAGCCACCCCAAAGGTTGGGACGGCTCTGTTTACAAGAACCTGGTTTACGGTACAAGTTCAATATCGCAGAAAGTGAAAAATGGATAAAGAAGTTGTGGTACTTACGTACAATGCAGTATCACTCAGCAATGAAATCTATGTCATCAGGCCCGTAGCAGCATAATGAGTGGATTCAGGTATGATGATTCTAACTGAAGTAAGTCACACAGGAAAAGAAACATCATAAGATATCACTAATACACGGAATGTAACCTTGGCTACACAGGAACTGAATTACAAAACAGAACAGGGTCTCAAATTTAGAAACCCAACTTATGCTTGCTTAAGGGGAAAGGTGAGTTGGGGTGCTGCATAAAACCAGAGATTGAAATGAGCACAGATAAAGTTCCTTAAGCCAAATATGGAATAGACAAGAGCTACTCCTTGCTCAACGAAATGGACTCAACACCCCATATTAAATGCCTAAGAGTGTACCTGACTAGGAAGTATCTTAAAACCTATGGATTGCTATGTCTCTGAAAGAGAATCAAGTGTGTGTACAGGGGCATAAACGCAGCAGTGATAGGATTGGAGAGGTTCGGTGAGCAAATGAAGACCCTTTGAAGTCATATTGCATGGTACCCATTCCACGGGTCTCAACTCTCCAGGTTTAAGGTATTCTTCCTTCAGCTAAAACATGCATGTGGAACCCAGAGTATGATCAACCGTGTGATCGGGAGACGTGTTCCAATATGTGTCAGTTTTCGTCCCCTGGTACTCGGGTGCAACATTCCAGACGCTTTACTAACACTCTCCCGACTTGGAGAGTCAGTGCCTTTAACCTCCTGTTTGGCCCAGTTTGCAATTTCTGCGGAAGATGAACAGGAATAGGGAGAACCAATGACAGACTAGCTGGAGGTGTCTGGACGGGCAAATTTAACTCTCATTTCCCACCAGGAAGGGGAATTAACCAAAGGCTCAGCGTGCCGTGCCGGAACCAGATTAGGGCCTGAAGCCATCCTGCGGTGTTGCGGCCAGCTCACGAGAAAGCGAGTTGAAGAAAGGAGCTCAGGGGCACTGTAATTCACAAACCTGCAGAGTTATAAATGACAGCTATCGTCCAAAAATATACTGAAGTAAGGCTGCCAAGAGGACTTGAAAGCGGGGCAGAATTGCAGGAAACCGATTTCAGGAGGTAGACTGGAATTGCATTGAAAGCATAGGAAAAGAGGCAGAACGTCCACAATGATGCACTTGGCCAAAAAGGGCGTATGCGTTTTTTCCTGAATATATTCAGGAAAAAACGCATACGCACTTTTTGGCCAACCAAGCAAGCTTGCAAAGGAAATCTGCACTACAATGAAGTCTCACTTCCCCCCGGTCAAAAGGGCCATCTGAAAAAAGTGTAAAATCCAGAAAGGCAGGACAGGCCATGGAGAACTGGGAGCCTTGTTATGCTGATGGGCGGGATGTCAATTGCCAACAGCCACTCGGGAGAAGTGTATGGTGTTTCCTGAAACATCTAAAAAACAAAGCAACAGAGCCTAGGGCACTTCCACTTATGGTCCTATAGCTTAGGGAAATTAAAATCAAAAGACACAGCCACCCCAAAGGTTGGGACGGCTCTGTTTACAAGAACCTGGTTTACGGTACAAGTTCAATATCGCAGAAAGTGAAAAATGGATAAAGAAGTTGTGGTACTTACGTACAATGCAGTATCACTCAGCAATGAAATCTATGTCATCAGGCCCGTAGCAGCATAATGAGTGGATTCAGGTACGATGATTCTAACTGAAATAAGTCACACAGGAAAAGAAACATCATAAGATATCACTAATACACGGAATGTAACCTTGGCTACACAGGAACTGAATTACAAAACAGAACGGGGTCTCAAATTTAGAAACCCAACTTATGCTTGCTTAAGGGGAAAGGTGAGTTGGGGTGCTGCATAAAACCAGAGATTGATATGAGCACAGATAAAGTTCCTTAAGCCAAATATGGAATAGACAAGAGCTACTCCTTGCTCAACGAAATGGACTCAACACCCCATATTAAATGCCTAAGAGTGTACCTGACTAGGAAGTATCTTAAAACCTATGGATTGCTATGTCTCTGAAAGAGAATCAAGTGTGTGTACAGGGGCATAAACGCAGCAGTGATAGGATTGGAGAGGTTCGGTGAGCAAATGAAGACCCTTTGAAGTCATATTGCATGGTACCCATTCCACGGGTCTCAACTCTCCAGGTTGAAGGTATTCTTCCTTCAGCTAAAACATGCATGTGGAACCCAGAGTATGATCAACCGTGTGATCGGGAGACGTGTTCCAATATGTGTCAGTTTTCATCCCCTGGTACTCGGGTGCAACATTCCAGACGCTTTACTAACACTCTCCCGACTTGGAGAGTCAGTGCCTTTAACCTCCTGTTTGGCCCAGTTTGCAATTTCTGCGGAAGATGAACAGGAATAGGGAGAACCAATGACAGACTAGCTGGAGGTGTCTGGACGGGCAAATTTAACTCTCATTTCCCACCAGGAAGGGGAATTAACCAAAGGCTCAGCGTGCCGTGCCGGAACCAGATTAGGGCCTGAAGCCATCCTGCGGTGTTGCGGCCAGCTCACGAGAAAGCGAGTTGAAGAAAGGAGCTCAGGGGCACTGTAATTCACAAACCTGCAGAGTTATAAATGACAGCTATCGTCCAAAAATATACTGAAGTAAGGCTGCCAAGAGGGCTTGAAAGCGGGGCAGAATTGCAGGAAACCGATTTCAGGAGGTAGACTGGAATTGCATTGAAAGCATAGGAAAAGAGGCAGAACGTCCACAATGATGCACTTGGCCAAAAAGGGCGTATGCGTTTTTTCCTGAATATATTCAGGAAAAAACGCATACGCCCTTTTTGGCCAACCAAGCAAGCTTGCAAAGGAAATCTGCACTACAATGAAGTCTCACTTCCCCCCGGTCAAAAGGGCCATCTGAAAAAAGTGTAAAATCCAGAAAGGCAGGACAGGCCATGGAGAACTGGGAGCCTTGTTATGCTGATGGGCGGGATGTAAATTGCCAACAGCCACTCGGGAGAAGTGTATGGTGTTTCCTGAAACATCTAAAAAACAAAGCAACAGAGCCTAGGGCACTTCCACTTATGATCCTATAGCTTAGGGAAATTAAAATCAAAAGACACAGCCACCCCAAAGGTTGGGACGGCTCTGTTTACAAGAACCTGGTTTACGGTACAAGTTCAATATCGCAGAAAGTGAAAAATGGATAAAGAAGTTGTGGTACTTACGTACAATGCAGTATCACTCAGCAATGAAATCTATGTCATCAGGCCCGTAGCAGCATAATGAGTGGATTCAGGTACGATGATTCTAACTGAAATAAGTCACACAGGAAAAGAAACATCATAAGATATCACTAATACACGGAATGTAACCTTGGCTACACAGGAACTGAATTCCAAAACAGAACAGGGTCTCAAATTTAGAAACCCAACTTATGCTTGCCTAAGTGGAAAGGTGAGTTGGGGTGCTGCATAAAACCAGAGATTGAAATGAGCACAGATAAAGTTCCTTAAGCCAAATATGGAATAGACAAGAGCTACTCCTTGCTCAACGAAATGGACTCAACACCCCATATTAAATGCCTAAGAGTGTACCTGACTAGGAAGTATCTTAAAACCTATGGATTGCTATGTCTCTGAAAGAGAATCAAGCGTGTGTACAGGGGTATAAACGCAGCAGTGATAGGATTGGAGAGGTTCGGTGAGCAAATGAAGACCCTTTGAAGTCATATTGCATGGTACCCATTCCACGGGTCTCAACTCTCCAGGTTTAAGGTATTCTTCCTTCAGCTAAAACATGCATGTGGAACCCAGAGTATGATCAACCGTGTGATCGGGAGACGTGTTCCAATATGTCTCAGTTTTCGTCCCCTGGTACTCGGGTGCAACATTCCACACGCTTTACTAACACTCTCCCGACTTGGAGAGTCAGTGCCTTTAACCTCCTGTTTGGCCCAGTTTGCAATTTCTGCGGAAGATGAACAGGAAGAGGGAGAACCAATGACAGACTAGCTGGAGGTGTCTGGACGGGCAAATTTAACTCTCATTTCCCACCAGGAAGGGGAATTAACCAAAGGCTCAGCGTGCCGTGCCAGAACCAGATTAGGGCCTGAAGCCATCCTGCGGTGTTGCGGCCAGCTCACGAGAAAGCGAGTTGAAGAAAGGAGCTCAGGGGCACTGTAATTCACAAACCTGCAGAGTTATAAATGACAGCTATTGTCCAAAAATATACTGAAGTAAGGCTGCCAAGAGGACTTGAAAGCGGGGCAGAATTGCAGGAAACCGATTTCAGGAGGTAGACTGGAATTGCATTGAAAGCATAGGAAAAGAGGCAGAACGTCCACAATGATGCACTTGGCCAAAAAGGGCGTATGCGGTTTTTCCTGAATATATTCAGGAAAAAACGCATACGCCCTTTTTGGCCAACCAAGCAAGCTTGCAAAGGAAATCTGCACTACAATGAAGTCTCACTTCCCCCCGGTCAAAAGGGCCATCTGAAAAAAGTGTAAAATCCAGAAAGGCAGGACAGGCCATGGAGAACTGGGAGCCTTGTTATGCTGATGGGCGGGATGTAAATTGCCAACAGCCACTCGGGAGAAGTGTATGGTGTTTCCTGAAACATCTAAAAAACAAAGCAACAGAGCCTAGGGCACTTCCACTTATGGTCCTATAGCTTAGGGAAATTAAAATCAAAAGACACAGCCACCCCAAATGTTGGGACAGCTCTGTTTACAAGAACCTGGTTTACGGTACAAGTTCAATATCGCAGAAAGTGAAAAATGGATAAAGAAGTTGTGGTACTTACGTACAATGCAATATCACTCAGCAATGAAATCTATGTCATCAGGCCCGTAGCAGCATAATGAGTGGATTCAGGTACGATGATTCTAACTGAAATAAGTCACACAGAAAAAGAAACATCATAAGATATCACTAATACACGGAATGTAAACTTGGCTACACAGGAACAGAATTACAAAACAGAACAGGGTCTCAAATTTAGAAACCCAACTTATGCTTGCTTAAGGGGAAAGGTGAGTTGGGGTGCTGCATAAAACCAGAGATTGAAATGAGCACAGATAAAGTTCCTTAAGCCAAATATGGAATAGACAAGAGCTACTCCTTGCTCAACGAAATGGACTCAACACCCCATATTAAATGCCTAAGAGTGTACCTGACTAGGAAGTATCTTAAAACCTATGGATTGCTATGTCTCTGAAAGAGAATCAAGTGTGTGTACAGGGGCATAAACGCAGCAGTGATAGGACTGGAGAGGTTCGGTGAGCAAATGAAGACCCTTTGAAGTCATATTGCATGGTACCCATTCCACGGGTCTCAACTCTCCAGGTTTAAGGTATTCTTCCTTCAGCTAAAACATGCATGTGGAACCCAGAGTATGATCAACCGTGTGATCGGGAGATGTGTTCCAATATGTGTCAGTTTTCGTCCCCTGGTACTCGGGTGCAACATTCCAGACGCTTTACTAACACTCTCCCGACTTGGAGAGTCAGTGCCTTTAACCTCCTGTTTGGCCCAGTTTGCAATTTCTGCGGAAGATGAACAGGAATAGGGAGAACCAATGACAGACTAGCTGGAGGTGTCTGGACGGGCAAATTTAACTGTCATTTCCCACCAGGAAGAAGAATTAACCAAAGGCTCAGCGTGCCGTGCCGGAACCAGATTAGGGCCTGAAGCCATCCTGCGGTGTTGCGGCCAGCTCACGAGAAAGCGAGTTGAAGATAGGAGCTCAGGGGCACTGTAATTCACAAACCTGCAGAGTTATAAATGACAGCTATCGTCCAAAAATATACTGAAGTAAGGCTGCCAAGAGGACTTGAAAGCGGGGCAGAATTGCAGGAAACCGATTTCAGGAGGTAGACTGGAATTGCATTGAAAGCATAGGAAAAGAGGCAGAACGTCCACAATGATGCACTTGGCCAAAAAGGGCGTATGCGTTTTTTCCTGAATATATTCAGGAAAAAACGCATATGCCCTTTTTGGCCAACCAAGCAAGCTTGCAAAGGAAATCTGCACTACAATGAAGTCTCACTTCCCCCCGGTCAAAAGGGCCATCTGAAAAAAGTGTAAAATCCAGAAAGGCAGGACAGGCCATGGAGAACTGGGAGCCTTGTTATGCTGATGGGCGGGATGTCAATTGCCAACAGCCACTCGGGAGAAGTGTATGGTGTTTCCTGAAACATCTAAAAAACAAAGCAACAGAGCCTAGGGCACTTCCACTTATGGTCCTATAGCTTAGGGAAATTAAAATCAAAAAGACACAGCCACCCCAAAGGTTGGGACGGCTCTGTTTACAAGAACCTGGTTTACGGTACAAGTTCAATATCGCAGAAAGTGAAAAATGGATAAAGAAGTTGTGGTACTTACGTACAATGCAGTATCACTCAGCAATGAAATCTATGTCATCAGGCCCGTAGCAGCATAATGAGTGGATTCAGGTATGATGATTCTAACTGAAATAAGTCACACAGAAAAAGAAACATCATAAGATATCACTAATACACGGAATGTAAACTTGGCGACACAGGAACTGAATTACAAAACAGAACAGGGTCTCAAATTTAGAAACACAACTTATGCTTGCTTAAGGGGAAAGGTGAGTTGGGGTGCTGCATAAAACCAGAGATTGAAATGAGCACAGATAAAGTTCCTTAAGCCAAATATGGAATAGACAAGAGCTACTCCTTGCTCAACGAAATGGACTCAACACCACATATTAAATGCCTAAGAGTGTACCTGACTAGGAAGTATCTTAAAACCTATGGATTGCTATGTCTCTGAAAGAATCAAGTGTGTGTACAGGGGCATAAACGCAGCAGTGATAGGATTGGAGAGGTTCGGTGAGCAAATGAAGACCCTTTGAAGTCATATTGCATGGTACCCATTCCACGGGTCTCAACTCTCCAGGTTTAAGGTATTCTTCCTTCAGCTAAAACATGCATGTGGAACCCAGAGTATGATCAACCGTGTGATCGGGAGACGTGTTCCAATATGTGTCAGTTTTCGTCCCCTGGTACTCGGGTGCAACATTCCAGACGCTTTACTAACACTCTCCCGACTTGGAGAGTCAGTGCCTTTAACCTCCTGTTTGGCCCAGTTTGCAATTTCTGCGGAAGATGAACAGGAATAGGGAGAACCAATGACAGACTAGCTGGAGGTGTCTGGACGGGCAAATTTAACTCTCATTTCCCACCAGGAAGGGGAATTAACCAAAGGCTCAGCGTGCCGTGCCGGAACCAGATTAGGGCCTGAAGCCATCCTGCGGTGTTGCGGCCAGCTCACGAGAAAGCGAGTTGAAGAAAGGAGCTCAGGGGCACTGTAATTCACAAACCTGCAGAGTTATAAATGACAGCTATCGTCCAAAAATATACTGAAGTAAGGCTGCCAAGAGGACTTGAAAGCGGGGCAGAATTGCAGGAAACCGATTTCAGGAGGTAGACTGGAATTGCATTGAAAGCATAGGAAAAGAGGCAGAACGTCCACAATGATGCACTTGGCCAAAAAGGGCGTATGCGTTTTTTCCTGAATATATTCAGGAAAAAACGCATACGCCCTTTTTGGCCAACCAAGCAAGCTTGCAAAGGAAATCTGCACTACAATGAAATCTCACTTCCCCCCGGTCAAAAGGGCCATCTGAAAAAAGTGTAAAATCCAGAAAGGCAGGACAGGCCATGGAGAACTGGGAGCCTTGTTATGCTGATGGGCGGGATGTCAATTGCCAACAGCCACTCGGGAGAAGTGTATGGTGTTTCCTGAAACATCTAAAAAACAAAGCAACAGAGCCTAGGGCACTTCCACTTATGGTCCTATAGCTTAGGGAAATTAAAATCAAAAAGACACAGCCACCCCAAAGGTTGGGACGGCTCTGTTTACAAGAACCTGGTTTACGGTACAAGTTCAATATCGCAGAAAGTGAAAAATGGATAAAGAAGTTGTGGTACTTACGTACAATGCAGTATCACTCAGCAATGAAATCTATGTCATCAGGCCCGTAGCAGCATAATGAGTGGATTCAGGTATGATGATTCTAACTGAAATAAGTCACACAGAAAAAGAAACATCATAAGATATCACTAATACACGGAATGTAAACTTGGCTACACAGGAACTGAATTACAAAACAGAACGGGGTCTCAAATTTAGAAACCCAACTTATGCTTGCTTAAGGGGAAAGGTGAGTTGGGGTGCTGCATAAAACCAGAGATTGAAATGAGCACAGATAAAGTTCCTTAAGCCAAATATGGAATAGACAAGAGCTACTCCTTGCTCAACGAAATGGACTCAACACCCCATATTAAATGCCTAAGAGTGTACCTGACTAGGAAGTATCTTAAAACCTATGGATTGCTATGTCTCTGAAAGAATCAAGTGTGTGTACAGGGGCATAAACGCAGCAGTGATAGGATTGGAGAGGTTCGGTGAGCAAATGAAGACCCTTTGAAGTCATATTGCATGGTACCCATTCCACGGGTCTCAACTCTCCAGGTTGAAGGTATTCTTCCTTCAGCTAAAATATGCATGTGGTACCCAGAGTATGATCAACCATGTGATCGGGAGACGTGTTCCAATATGTGTCAGTTTTCGTCCCCTGGTACTCGGGTGCAACATTCCAGACGCTTTACTAACACTCTCCCGACTTGGAGAGTCAGTGCCTTTAACCTCCTGTTTGGCCCAGTTTGCAATTTCTGCGGAAGATGAACAGGAATAGGGAGAACCAATGACAGACTAGCTGGAGGTGTCTGGACGGGCAAATTTAACTCTCATTTCCCACCAGGAAGGGGAATTAACCAAAGGCTCAGCGTGCCGTGCCGGAACCAGATTAGGGCCTGAAGCCATCCTGCGGTGTTGCGGCCAGCTCACGAGAAAGCGAGTTGAAGAAAGGAGCTCAGGGGCACTGTAATTCACAAACCTGCAGAGTTATAAATGACAGCTATCGTCCAAAAATATACTGAAGTAAGGATGCCAAGAGAACTTGAAAGCGGGGCAGAATTGCAGGAAACCGATTTCAGGAGGTAGACTGGAATTGCATTTAAAGCATAGGAAAGGAGGCAGAACGTCCACAATGATGCACTTGGCCAAAAAGGGCGTATGCGTTTTTTCCTGAATATATTCAGGAAAAAACGCATACGCCCTTTTTGGCCAACCAAGCAAGCTTGCAAAGGAAATCTGCACTACAATGAAGTCTCACTTCCCCCCGGTCAAAAGGGCCATCTGAAAAAAGTGTAAAATCCAGAAAGGCAGGACAGGCCATGAGAACTGGGAGCCTTGTTATGCTGATGGGCGGGATGTAAATTGCCAACAGCCACTCGGGAGAAGTGTATGGTGTTTCCTGAAACATCTAAAAAACAAAGCAACAGAGCCTAGGGCACTTCCACTTATGGTCCTATAGCTTAGGGAAATTAAAATCAAAAAGACACAGCCACCCCAAAGGTTGGGACGGCTCTGTTTACAAGAACCTGGTTTAAGGTACAAGTTCAATATCGCAGAAAGTGAAAAATGGATAAAGAAGTTGTGGTACTTACGTACAATGCAGTATCACTCAGCAATGAAATCTATGTCATCAGGCCCATAGCAGCATAATGAGTGGATTCAGGTATGATGATTCGAACTGAAATAAGTCACACAGGAAAAGAAACATCATAAGATATCACTAATACACGGAATGTAACCTTGGCTACACAGGAACTGAATTCCAAAACAGAACAGGGTCTCAAATTTAGAAACCCAACTTATGCTTGCTTAAGGGGAAAGGTGAGTTGGGGTGCTGCATAAAACCAGAGATTGAAATGAGCACAGATAAAGTTCCTTAAGCCAAATATGGAATAGACAAGAGCTACTCCTTGCTCAACGAAATGGACTCAACACCCCATATTAAATGCCTAAGAGTGTACCTGACTAGGAAGTATCTTAAAACCTATGGATTGCTATGTCTCTGAAAGAGAATCAAGTGTGTGTACAGGGGCATAAACGCAGCAGTGATAGGATTGGAGAGGTTCGGTGAGCAAATGAAGACCCTTTGAAGTCATATTGCATGGTACCCATTCCACGGGTCTCAACTCTCCAGGTTTAAGGTATTCTTCCTTCAGCTAAAACATGCATGTGGAAGCCAGAGTATGATCAACCGTGTGATCGGGAGACGTGTTCCAATATGTCAGTTTTCGTCCCCTGGTACTCGGGTGCAACATTCCAGACGCTTTACTAACACTCTCCCGACTTGGAGAGTCAGTGCCTTTAACCTCCTGTTTGGCCCAGTTTGCAATTTCTGCGGAAGATGAACAGGAATAGGGAGAACCAATGAGAGACTAGCTGGAGGTGTCTGGACGGGCAAATTTAACTCTCATTTCCCACCAGGAAGGGGAATTAACCAAAGGCTCAGCGTGCCGTGCCGGAACCAGATTAGGGCCTGAAGCCATCTTGCGGTGTTGCGGCCAGCTCACGAGAAAGCGAGTTGAAGAAAGGAGCTCAGGGGCACTGTAATTCACAAACCTGCAGAGTTATAAATGACAGCTATCGTCCAAAAATATACTGAAGTAAGGCTGCCAAGAGGACTTGAAAGCGGGGCAGAATTGCAGGAAACCGATTTCAGGAGGTAGACTGGAATTGCATTGAAAGCATAGGAAAAGAGGCAGAACGTCCACAATGATGCACTTGGCCAAAAAGGGCGTATGCGTTTTTTCCTGAATATATTCAGGAAAAAACGCATACGCCCTTTTTGGCCAACCAAGCAAGCTTGCAAAGGAAATCTGCACTACAATGAAGTCTCACTTCCCCCCGGTCAAAAGGGCCATCTGAAAAAAGTGTAAAATCCAGAAAGGCAGGACAGGCCATGGAGAACTGGGAGCCTTGTTATGCTGATGGGCGGGATGTCAATTGCCAACAGCCACTCGGGAGAACTGTATGGTGTTTCCTGAAACATCTAAAAAACAAATCAACAGAGCCTAGGGCACTTCCACTTATGGTCCTATAGCTTAGGGAAATTAAAATCAAAAGACACAGCCACCCCAAAGGTTGGGACGGCTCTGTTTACAAGAACCTGGTTTACGGTACAAGTTCAATATCGCAGAAAGTGAAAAATGGATAAAGAAGTTGTGGTACTTACGTACAATGCAATATCACTCAGCAAGGAAATCTATGTCATCAGGCCCGTAGCAGCATAATGAGTGGATTCAGGTACGATGATTCTAACTGAAATAAGTCACACAGAAAAAGAAACATCATAAGATATCACTAATACACGGAATGTAAACATGGCTACACAGGAACTGAATTACAAAACAGAACAGGGTCTCAAATTTAGAAACCCAACTTATGCTTGCTTAAGGGGAAAGGTGAGTTGGGGTGCTGCATAAAACCAGAGATTGAAATGAGCACAGATAAAGTTCCTTAAGCCAAATATGGAATAGACAAGAGCTACTCCTTGCTCAACGAAATGGACTCAACACCCCATATTAAATGCCTAAGAGTGTACCTGACTAGGAAGTATCTTAAAACCTATGGATTGCTATGTCTCTGAAAGAGAATCAAGTGTGTGTACAGGGGCATAAACGCAGCAGTGATAGGACTGGAGAGGTTCGGTGAGCAAATGAAAACCCTTTGAAGTCATATTGCATGGTACCCATTCCACGGGTCTCAACTCTCCAGGTTTAAGGTATTCTTCCTTCAGCTAAAACATGCATGTGGAACCCAGAGTATGATCAACCGTGTGATCGGGAGACGTGTTCCAATATGTGTCAGTTTTCGTCCCCTGGTACTCGGGTGCAACATTCCAGACGCTTTACTAACACTCTCCCGACTTGGAGAGTCAGTGCCTTTAACCTCCTGTTTGGCCCAGTTTGCAATTTCTGCGGAAGATGAACAGGAATAGGGAGAACCAATGAGAGACTAGCTGGAGGTGTCTGGACGGGCAAATTTAACTCTCATTTCCCACCAGGAAGGGGAATTAACCAAAGGCTCAGCGTGCCGTGCCGGAACCAGATTAGGGCCTGAAGCCATCCTGCGGTGTTGCGGCCAGCTCACGAGAAAGCGAGTTGAAGAAAGGAGCTCAGGGGCACTGTAATTCACAAACCTGCAGAGTTATAAATGACAGCTATCGTCCAAAAATATACTGAAGTAAGGCTGCCAAGAGGACTTGAAAGCGGGGCAGAATTGCAGGAAACCGATTTCAGGAGGTAGACTGGAATTGCATTGAAAGCATAGGAAAAGAGGCAGAACGTCCACAATGATGCACTTGGCCAAAAAGGGCGTATGCGTTTTTTCCTGAATATATTCAGGAAAAAACGCATACGCCCTTTTTGGCCAACCAAGCAAGCTTGCAAAGGAAATCTGCACTACAATGAAGTCTCACTTCCCCCCGGTCAAAAGGGCCATCTGAAAAAAGTGTAAAATCCAGAAAGGCAGGACAGGCCATGGAGAACTGGGAGACTTGTTATGCTGATGGGCGGGATGTAAATGGCCAACAGCCACTCGGGAGAAGTGTATGGTGTTTCCTGAAACATCTAAAAAACAAAGCAACAGAGCCTAGGGCACTTCCACTTATGGTCCTATAGCTTAGGGAAATTAAAATCAAAAAGACACAGCCACCCCAAAGGTTGGGACGGCTCTGTTTACAAGAACCTGGTTTACGGTACAAGTTCAATATCGCAGAAAGTGAAAAATGGATAAAGAAGTTGTGGTACTTACGTACAATGCAGTATCACTCAGCAATGAAATCTATGTCATCAGGCCCGTAGCAGCATAATGAGTGGATTCAGGTACGATGATTCTAACTGAAATAAGTCACACAGGAAAAGAAACATCATAAGATATCACTAATACACGGAATGTAACCTTGGCGACACAGGAACTGAATTACAAAACAGAACAGGGTCTCAAATTTAGAAAACCAACTTATGCTTGCTTAAGGGGAAAGGTGAGTTGGGGTGCTGCATAAAACCAGAGATTGAAATGAGCACAGATAAAGTTCCTTAAGCCAAATATGGAATAGACAAGAGCTACTCCTTGCTCAACGAAATGGATTCAACACCCCATATTAAACACCTAAGAATGTACCTGACTAGGAAGTATCTTAAAACCTATGGATTGCTATGTCTCTGAAAGAGAATCAAGTGTGTGTACAGGGGCATAAACGCAGCAGTGATAGGATTGGAGAGGTTCGGTGAGCAAATGAAGACCCTTTGAAGTCATATTGCATGGTACCCATTCCACGGGTCTCAACTCTCCAGGTTTAAGGTATTCTTCCTTCAGCTAAAACATGCATGTGGAAGCCAGAGTATGATCAACCGTGTGATCGGGAGACGTGTTCCAATATGTGTCAGTTTTCGTCCCCTGGTACTCGGGTGCAACATTCCAGACGCTTTACTAACACTCTCCCGACTTGGAGAGTCAGTGCCTTTAACCTCCTGTTTGGCCCAGTTTGCAATTTCTGCGGAAGATGAACAGGAATAGGGAGAACCAATGACAGACTAGCTGGAGGTGTCTGGACGGGCAAATTTAACTCTCATTTCCCACCAGGAAGGGGAATTAACCAAAGGCTCAGCGTGCCGTGCCGGAACCAGATTAGGGCCTGAAGCCATCCTGCGGTGTTGCGGCCAGCTCACGAGAAAGCGAGTTGAAGAAAGGAGCTCAGGGGCACTGTAATTCACAAACCTGCAGAGTTATAAATGACAGCTATCGTCCAAAAATATACTGAAGTAAGGCTGCCAAGAGGACTTGAAAGCGGGGCAGAATTGCAGGAAACCGATTTCAGGAGGTAGACTGGAATTGCATTGAAAGCATAGGAAAAGAGGCAGAACGTCCACAATGATGCACTTGGCCAAAAAGGGCGTATGCGTTTTTTCCTGAATATATTCAGGAAAAAACGCATACGCCCTTTTTGGCCAACCAAGCAAGCTTGCAAAGGAAATCTGCACTACAATGAAATCTCACTTCCCCCCGGTCAAAAGGGCCATCTGAAAAAAGTGTAAAATCCAGAAAGGCAGGACAGGCCATGGAGAACTGGGAGCCTTGTTATGCTGATGGGCGGGATGTCAATTGCCAACAGCCACTCGGGAGAAGTGTATGGTGTTTCCTGAAACATCTAAAAAACAAAGCAACAGAGCCTAGGGCACTTCCACTTATGGTCCTATAGCTTAGGGAAATTAAAATCAAAAAGACACAGCCACCCCAAAGGTTGGGACGGCTCTGTTTACAAGAACCTGGTTTACGGTACAAGTTCAATATCGCAGAAAGTGAAAAATGGATAAAGAAGTTGTGGTACTTACGTACAATGCAGTATCACTCAGCAATGAAATCTATGTCATCAGGCCCGTAGCAGCATAATGAGTGGATTCAGGTATGATGATTCTAACTGAAATAAGTCACACAGAAAAAGAAACATCATAAGATATCACTAATACACGGAATGTAAACTTGGCTACACAGGAACTGAATTACAAAACAGAACGGGGTCTCAAATTTAGAAACCCAACTTATGCTTGCTTAAGGGGAAAGGTGAGTTGGGGTGCTGCATAAAACCAGAGATTGAAATGAGCACAGATAAAGTTCCTTAAGCCAAATATGGAATAGACAAGAGCTACTCCTTGCTCAACGAAATGGACTCAACACCCCATATTAAATGCCTAAGAGTGTACCTGACTAGGAAGTATCTTAAAACCTATGGATTGCTATGTCTCTGAAAGAATCAAGTGTGTGTACAGGGGCATAAACGCAGCAGTGATAGGATTGGAGAGGTTCGGTGAGCAAATGAAGACCCTTTGAAGTCATATTGCATGGTACCCATTCCACGGGTCTCAACTCTCCAGGTTGAAGGTATTCTTCCTTCAGCTAAAATATGCATGTGGTACCCAGAGTATGATCAACCATGTGATCGGGAGACGTGTTCCAATATGTGTCAGTTTTCGTCCCCTGGTACTCGGGTGCAACATTCCAGACGCTTTACTAACACTCTCCCGACTTGGAGAGTCAGTGCCTTTAACCTCCTGTTTGGCCCAGTTTGCAATTTCTGCGGAAGATGAACAGGAATAGGGAGAACCAATGACAGACTAGCTGGAGGTGTCTGGACGGGCAAATTTAACTCTCATTTCCCACCAGGAAGGGGAATTAACCAAAGGCTCAGCGTGCCGTGCCGGAACCAGATTAGGGCCTGAAGCCATCCTGCGGTGTTGCGGCCAGCTCACGAGAAAGCGAGTTGAAGAAAGGAGCTCAGGGGCACTGTAATTCACAAACCTGCAGAGTTATAAATGACAGCTATCGTCCAAAAATATACTGAAGTAAGGATGCCAAGAGAACTTGAAAGCGGGGCAGAATTGCAGGAAACCGATTTCAGGAGGTAGACTGGAATTGCATTTAAAGCATAGGAAAGGAGGCAGAACGTCCACAATGATGCACTTGGCCAAAAAGGGCGTATGCGTTTTTTCCTGAATATATTCAGGAAAAAACGCATACGCCCTTTTTGGCCAACCAAGCAAGCTTGCAAAGGAAATCTGCACTACAATGAAGTCTCACTTCCCCCCGGTCAAAAGGGCCATCTGAAAAAAGTGTAAAATCCAGAAAGGCAGGACAGGCCATGAGAACTGGGAGCCTTGTTATGCTGATGGGCGGGATGTAAATTGCCAACAGCCACTCGGGAGAAGTGTATGGTGTTTCCTGAAACATCTAAAAAACAAAGCAACAGAGCCTAGGGCACTTCCACTTATGGTCCTATAGCTTAGGGAAATTAAAATCAAAAAGACACAGCCACCCCAAAGGTTGGGACGGCTCTGTTTACAAGAACCTGGTTTAAGGTACAAGTTCAATATCGCAGAAAGTGAAAAATGGATAAAGAAGTTGTGGTACTTACGTACAATGCAGTATCACTCAGCAATGAAATCTATGTCATCAGGCCCATAGCAGCATAATGAGTGGATTCAGGTATGATGATTCGAACTGAAATAAGTCACACAGGAAAAGAAACATCATAAGATATCACTAATACACGGAATGTAACCTTGGCTACACAGGAACTGAATTCCAAAACAGAACAGGGTCTCAAATTTAGAAACCCAACTTATGCTTGCTTAAGGGGAAAGGTGAGTTGGGGTGCTGCATAAAACCAGAGATTGAAATGAGCACAGATAAAGTTCCTTAAGCCAAATATGGAATAGACAAGAGCTACTCCTTGCTCAACGAAATGGACTCAACACCCCATATTAAATGCCTAAGAGTGTACCTGACTAGGAAGTATCTTAAAACCTATGGATTGCTATGTCTCTGAAAGAGAATCAAGTGTGTGTACAGGGGCATAAACGCAGCAGTGATAGGATTGGAGAGGTTCGGTGAGCAAATGAAGACCCTTTGAAGTCATATTGCATGGTACCCATTCCACGGGTCTCAACTCTCCAGGTTTAAGGTATTCTTCCTTCAGCTAAAACATGCATGTGGAAGCCAGAGTATGATCAACCGTGTGATCGGGAGACGTGTTCCAATATGTCAGTTTTCGTCCCCTGGTACTCGGGTGCAACATTCCAGACGCTTTACTAACACTCTCCCGACTTGGAGAGTCAGTGCCTTTAACCTCCTGTTTGGCCCAGTTTGCAATTTCTGCGGAAGATGAACAGGAATAGGGAGAACCAATGAGAGACTAGCTGGAGGTGTCTGGACGGGCAAATTTAACTCTCATTTCCCACCAGGAAGGGGAATTAACCAAAGGCTCAGCGTGCCGTGCCGGAACCAGATTAGGGCCTGAAGCCATCTTGCGGTGTTGCGGCCAGCTCACGAGAAAGCGAGTTGAAGAAAGGAGCTCAGGGGCACTGTAATTCACAAACCTGCAGAGTTATAAATGACAGCTATCGTCCAAAAATATACTGAAGTAAGGCTGCCAAGAGGACTTGAAAGCGGGGCAGAATTGCAGGAAACCGATTTCAGGAGGTAGACTGGAATTGCATTGAAAGCATAGGAAAAGAGGCAGAACGTCCACAATGATGCACTTGGCCAAAAAGGGCGTATGCGTTTTTTCCTGAATATATTCAGGAAAAAACGCATACGCCCTTTTTGGCCAACCAAGCAAGCTTGCAAAGGAAATCTGCACTACAATGAAGTCTCACTTCCCCCCGGTCAAAAGGGCCATCTGAAAAAAGTGTAAAATCCAGAAAGGCAGGACAGGCCATGGAGAACTGGGAGCCTTGTTATGCTGATGGGCGGGATGTCAATTGCCAACAGCCACTCGGGAGAACTGTATGGTGTTTCCTGAAACATCTAAAAAACAAATCAACAGAGCCTAGGGCACTTCCACTTATGGTCCTATAGCTTAGGGAAATTAAAATCAAAAGACACAGCCACCCCAAAGGTTGGGACGGCTCTGTTTACAAGAACCTGGTTTACGGTACAAGTTCAATATCGCAGAAAGTGAAAAATGGATAAAGAAGTTGTGGTACTTACGTACAATGCAATATCACTCAGCAAGGAAATCTATGTCATCAGGCCCGTAGCAGCATAATGAGTGGATTCAGGTACGATGATTCTAACTGAAATAAGTCACACAGAAAAAGAAACATCATAAGATATCACTAATACACGGAATGTAAACATGGCTACACAGGAACTGAATTACAAAACAGAACAGGGTCTCAAATTTAGAAACCCAACTTATGCTTGCTTAAGGGGAAAGGTGAGTTGGGGTGCTGCATAAAACCAGAGATTGAAATGAGCACAGATAAAGTTCCTTAAGCCAAATATGGAATAGACAAGAGCTACTCCTTGCTCAACGAAATGGACTCAACACCCCATATTAAATGCCTAAGAGTGTACCTGACTAGGAAGTATCTTAAAACCTATGGATTGCTATGTCTCTGAAAGAGAATCAAGTGTGTGTACAGGGGCATAAACGCAGCAGTGATAGGACTGGAGAGGTTCGGTGAGCAAATGAAAACCCTTTGAAGTCATATTGCATGGTACCCATTCCACGGGTCTCAACTCTCCAGGTTTAAGGTATTCTTCCTTCAGCTAAAACATGCATGTGGAACCCAGAGTATGATCAACCGTGTGATCGGGAGACGTGTTCCAATATGTGTCAGTTTTCGTCCCCTGGTACTCGGGTGCAACATTCCAGACGCTTTACTAACACTCTCCCGACTTGGAGAGTCAGTGCCTTTAACCTCCTGTTTGGCCCAGTTTGCAATTTCTGCGGAAGATGAACAGGAATAGGGAGAACCAATGAGAGACTAGCTGGAGGTGTCTGGACGGGCAAATTTAACTCTCATTTCCCACCAGGAAGGGGAATTAACCAAAGGCTCAGCGTGCCGTGCCGGAACCAGATTAGGGCCTGAAGCCATCCTGCGGTGTTGCGGCCAGCTCACGAGAAAGCGAGTTGAAGAAAGGAGCTCAGGGGCACTGTAATTCACAAACCTGCAGAGTTATAAATGACAGCTATCGTCCAAAAATATACTGAAGTAAGGCTGCCAAGAGGACTTGAAAGCGGGGCAGAATTGCAGGAAACCGATTTCAGGAGGTAGACTGGAATTGCATTGAAAGCATAGGAAAAGAGGCAGAACGTCCACAATGATGCACTTGGCCAAAAAGGGCGTATGCGTTTTTTCCTGAATATATTCAGGAAAAAACGCATACGCCCTTTTTGGCCAACCAAGCAAGCTTGCAAAGGAAATCTGCACTACAATGAAGTCTCACTTCCCCCCGGTCAAAAGGGCCATCTGAAAAAAGTGTAAAATCCAGAAAGGCAGGACAGGCCATGGAGAACTGGGAGACTTGTTATGCTGATGGGCGGGATGTAAATGGCCAACAGCCACTCGGGAGAAGTGTATGGTGTTTCCTGAAACATCTAAAAAACAAAGCAACAGAGCCTAGGGCACTTCCACTTATGGTCCTATAGCTTAGGGAAATTAAAATCAAAAAGACACAGCCACCCCAAAGGTTGGGACGGCTCTGTTTACAAGAACCTGGTTTACGGTACAAGTTCAATATCGCAGAAAGTGAAAAATGGATAAAGAAGTTGTGGTACTTACGTACAATGCAGTATCACTCAGCAATGAAATCTATGTCATCAGGCCCGTAGCAGCATAATGAGTGGATTCAGGTACGATGATTCTAACTGAAATAAGTCACACAGGAAAAGAAACATCATAAGATATCACTAATACACGGAATGTAACCTTGGCGACACAGGAACTGAATTACAAAACAGAACAGGGTCTCAAATTTAGAAAACCAACTTATGCTTGCTTAAGGGGAAAGGTGAGTTGGGGTGCTGCATAAAACCAGAGATTGAAATGAGCACAGATAAAGTTCCTTAAGCCAAATATGGAATAGACAAGAGCTACTCCTTGCTCAACGAAATGGATTCAACACCCCATATTAAACACCTAAGAATGTACCTGACTAGGAAGTATCTTAAAACCTATGGATTGCTATGTCTCTGAAAGAGAATCAAGTGTGTGTACAGGGGCATAAACGCAGCAGTGATAGGATTGGAGAGGTTCGGTGAGCAAATGAAGACCCTTTGAAGTCATATTGCATGGTACCCATTCCACGGGTCTCAACTCTCCAGGTTTAAGGTATTCTTCCTTCAGCTAAAACATGCATGTGGAAGCCAGAGTATGATCAACCGTGTGATCGGGAGACGTGTTCCAATATGTGTCAGTTTTCGTCCCCTGGTACTCGGGTGCAACATTCCAGACGCTTTACTAACACTCTCCCGACTTGGAGAGTCAGTGCCTTTAACCTCCTGTTTGGCCCAGTTTGCAATTTCTGCGGAAGATGAACAGGAATAGGGAGAACCAATGACAGACTAGCTGGAGGTGTCTGGACGGGCAAATTTAACTCTCATTTCCCACCAGGAAGGGGAATTAACCAAAGGCTCAGCGTGCCGTGCCGGAACCAGATTAGGGCCTGAAGCCATCTTGCGGTGTTGCGGCCAGCTCACGAGAAAGCGAGTTGAAGAAAGGAGCTCAGGGGCACTGTAATTCACAAACCTGCAGAGTTATAAATGACAGCTATCGTCCAAAAATATACTGAAGTAAGGCTGCCAAGAGGACTTGAAAGCGGGGCAGAATTGCAGGAAACCGATTTCAGGAGGTAGACTGGAATTGCATTGAAAACATAGGAAAAGAGGCAGAACGTCCACAATGATGCACTTGGCCAAAAAGGGCGTATGCGTTTTTTCCTGAATATATTCAGGAAAAAACGCATACGCCCTTTTTGGCCAACCAAGCAAGCTTGCAAAGGAAATCTGCACTACAATGAAGTCTCACTTCCCCCCAGTCAAAAGGGCCATCTGAAAAAAGTGTAAAATCCAGAAAGGCAGGACAGGCCATGGAGAACTGGGAGCCTTGTTATGCTGATGGGCGGGATGTAAATTGCCAACAGCCACTCGGGAGAACTGTATGGTGTTTCCTGAAACATCTAAAAAACAAATCAACAGAGCCTAGGGCACTTCCACTTATGGTCCTATAGCTTAGGGAAATTAAAATCAAAAGACACAGCCACCCCAAAGGTTGGGACGGCTCTGTTTACAAGAACCTGGTTTATGGTACAAGTTCAATATCGCAGAAAGTGAAAAATGGATAAAGAAGTTGTGGTACTTACGTACAATGCAATATCACTCAGCAAGGAAATCTATGTCATCAGGCCCGTAGCAGCATAATGAGTGGATTCAGGTACGATGATTCTAACTGAAATAAGTCACACAGAAAAAGAAACATCATAAGATATCACTAATACACGGAATGTAAACATGGCTACACAGGAACTGAATTACAAAACAGAACAGGGTCTCAAATTTAGAAACCCAACTTATGCTTGCTTAAGGGGAAAGGTGAGTTGGGGTGCTGCATAAAACCAGAGATTGAAATGAGCACAGATAAAGTTCCTTAAGCCAAATATGGAATAGACAAGAGCTACTCCTTGCTCAACGAAATGGACTCAACACCCCATATTAAATGCCTAAGAGTGTACCTGACTAGGAAGTATCTTAAAACCTATGGATTGCTATGTCTCTGAAAGAGAATCAAGTGTGTGTACAGGGGCATAAACGCAGCAGTGATAGGACTGGAGAGGTTCGGTGAGCAAATGAAAACCCTTTGAAGTCATATTGCATGGTACCCATTCCACGGGTCTCAACTCTCCAGGTTGAAGGTATTCTTCCTTCAGCTAAAACATGCATGTGGAACCCAGAGTATGATCAACCGTGTGATCGGGAGACGTGTTCCAATATGTGTCAGTTTTCGTCCCCTGGTACTCGGGTGCAACATTCCAGACGCTTTACTAACACTCTCCCGACTTGGAGAGTCAGTGCCTTTAACCTCCTGTTTGGCCCAGTTTGCAATTTCTGCGGAAGATGAACAGGAATAGGGAGAACCAATGAGAGACTAGCTGGAGGTGTCTGGACGGGCAAATTTAACTCTCATTTCCCACCAGGAAGGGGATTTAACCAAAGGCTCAGCGTGCCGTGCCGGAACCAGATTAGGGCCTGAAGCCATCCTGCGGTGTTGCGGCCAGCTCACGAGAAAGCGAGTTGAAGAAAGGAGCTCAGGGGCACTGTAATTCACAAACCTGCAGAGTTATAAATGACAGCTATCGTCCAAAAATATACTGAAGTAAGGCTGCCAAGAGGACTTGAAAGCGGGGCAGAATTGCAGGAAACCGATTTCAGGAGGTAGACTGGAATTGCATTGAAAGCATAGGAAAAGAGGCAGAACGTCCACAATGATGCACTTGGCCAAAAAGGGCGTATGCGTTTTTTCCTGAATATATTCAGGAAAAAACGCATACGCCCTTTTTGGCCAACCAAGCAAGCTTGCAAAGGAAATCTGCACTACAATGAAGTCTCACTTCCCCCCGGTCAAAAGGGCCATCTGAAAAAAGTGTAAAATCCAGAAAGGCAGGACAGGCCATGGAGAACTGGGAGCCTTGTTATGCTGATGGGCGGGATGTCAATTGCCAACAGCCACTCGGGAGAAGTGTATGGTGTTTCCTGAAACATCTAAAAAACAAAGCAACAGAGCCTAGGGCACTTCCACTTATGGTCCTATAGCTTAGGGAAATTAAAATCAAAAAGACACAGCCACCCCAAAGGTTGGGACGGCTCTGTTTACAAGAACCTGGTTTACGGTACAAGTTCAATATCGCAGAAAGTGAAAAATGGATAAAGAAGTTGTGGTACTTACGTACAATGCAGTATCACTCAGCAATGAAATCTATGTCATCAGGCCCGTAGCAGCATAATGAGTGGATTCAGGTATGGTGATTCTAACTGAAATAAGTCACACAGAAAAAGAAACATCATAAGATATCACTAATACACGGAATGTAAACTTGGCTACACAGGAACTGAATTACAAAACAGAACAGGGTCTCAAATTTAGAAACCCAACTTATGCTTGCTTAAGGGGAAAGGTGAGTTGGGGTGCTGCATAAAACCAGAGATTGAAATGAGCACAGATAAAGTTCCTTAAGCCAAATATGGAATAGACAAGAGCTACTCCTTGCTCAACGAAATGGACTCAACACCCCATATTAAATGCCTAAGAGTGTACCTGACTAGGAAGTATCTTAAAACCTATGGATTGCTATGTCTCTGAAAGAATCAAGTGTGTGTACAGGGGCATAAACGCAGCAGTGATAGGATTGGAGAGGTTCGGTGAGCAAATGAAGACCCTTTGAAGTCATATTGCATGGTACCCATTCCACGGGTCTCAACTCTCCAGGTTGAAGGTATTCTTCCTTCAGCTAAAACATGCATGTGGAACCCAGAGTATGATCAACCGTGTGATCGGGAGACGTGTTCCAATATGTGTCAGTTTTCGTCCCCTGGTACTCGGGTGCAACATTCCAGACGCTTTACTAACACTCTCCCGACTTGGAGAGTCAGTGCCTTTAACCTCCTGTTTGGCCCAGTTTGCAATTTCTGCGGAAGATGAACAGGAATAGGGAGAACCAATGACAGACTAGCTGGAGGTGTCTGGACGGGCAAATTTAACTCTCATTTCCCACCAGGAAGAGGAATTAACCAAAGGCTCAGCGTGCCGTGCCGGAACCAGATTAGGGCCTGAAGCCATCCTGCGGTGTTGCGGCCAGCTCACGAGAAAGCGAGTTGAAGAAAGGAGCTCAGGGGCACTGTAATTCACAAACCTGCAGAGTTATAAATGACAGCTATCGTCCAAAAATATACTGAAGTAAGGCTGCCAAGAGGACTTGAAAGCGGGGCAGAATTGCAGGAAACCGATTTCAGGAGGTAGACTGGAATTGCATTGAAAGCATAGGAAAAGAGGCAGAACGTCCACAATGATGCACTTGGCCAAAAAGGGCGTATGCGTTTTTTCCTGAATATATTCAGGAAAAAACGCATACGCCCTTTTTGGCCAACCAAGCAAGCTTGCAAAGGAAATCTGCACTACAATGAAGTCTCACTTCCCCCGGTCAAAAGGGCCATCTGAAAAAAGTGTAAAATCCAGAAAGGCAGGACAGGCCATGGAGAACTGGGAGCCTTGTTATGCTGATGGGCGGGATGTAAATTGCCAACAGCCACTCGGGAGAAGTGTATGGTGTTTCCTGAAACATCTAAAAAACAAAGCAACAGAGCCTAGGGCACTTCCACTTATGGTCCTATAGCTTAGGGAAATTAAAATCAAAAAGACACAGCCACCCCAAAGGTTGGGACGGCTCTGTTTACAAGAACCTGGTTTACGGTACAAGTTCAATATCGTAGAAAGTGAAAAATAGATAAAGAAGTTGTGGTACTTACGTACAATGCAGTATCACTCAGCAATGAAATCTATGTCATCAGGCCTGTAGCAGCATAATGAGTGGATTCAGGTACGATGATTCTAACTGAAATAATTCACACAGGAAAAGAAACATCATAAGATATCACTAATACACGGAATGTAACCTTGGCTACACAGGAACTGAATTACAAAACAGAACAGCGTCTCAAATTTAGAAACCCAACTTATGCTTGCTTAAGGGGAAAGGTGAGTTGGGGTGCTGCATAAAACCAGAGATTGAAATGAGCACAGATAAAGTTCCTTAAGCCAAATATGGAATAGACAAGAGCTACTCCTTGCTCAACGAAATGGACTCAACACCCCATATTAAATGCCTAAGAGTGTACCTGACTAGGAAGTATCTTAAAACCTATGGATTGTTATGTCTCTGAAAGAGAATCAAGTGTGTGTACAGGGGCATAAACGCAGCAGTGATAGGATTGGAGAGGTTCGGTGAGCAAATGAAGACCCTTTGAAGTCATATTGCATGGTACCCATTCCACGGGTCTCAACTCTCCAGGTTTAAGGTATTCTTCCTTCAGCTAAAACATGCATGTGGAACCCAGAGTATGATCAACCGTGTGATCGGGAGACGTGTTCCAATATGTGTCAGTTTTCGTCCCCTGGTACTCGGGTGCAACATTCCAGACGCTTTACTAACACTCTCCCGACTTGGAGAGTCAGTGCCTTTAACCTCCTGTTTGGCCCAGTTTGCAATTTCTGCGGAAGATGAACAGGAATAGGGAGAACCAATGACAGACTAGCTGGAGGTGTCTGGACGGGCAAATTTAACTCTCATTTCCCACCAGGAAGGGGAATTAACCAAAGGCTCAGCGTGCCGTGCCGGAACCAGATTAGGGCCTGAAGCCATCTTGCGGTGTTGCGGCCAGCTCACGAGAAAGCGAGTTGAAGAAAGGAGCTCAGGGGCACTGTAATTCACAAACCTGCAGAGTTATAAATGACAGCTATCGTCCAAAAATATACTGAAGTAAGGCTGCCAAGAGGACTTGAAAGCGGGGCAGAATTGCAGGAAACCGATTTCAGGAGGTAGACTGGAATTGCATTGAAAGCATAGGAAAAGAGGCAGAACGTCCACAATGATGCACTTGGCCAAAAAGGGCGTATGCGTTTTTTCCTGAATATATTCAGGAAAAAACGCATACGCCCTTTTTGGCCAACCAAGCAAGCTTGCAAAGGAAATCTGCACTACAATGAAGTCTCACTTCCCCCCGGTCAAAAGGGCCATCTGAAAAAAGTGTAAAATCCAGAAAGGCAGGACAGGCCATGGAGAACTGGGAGCCTTGTTATGCTGATGGGCGGGATGTAAATTGCCAACAGCCACTCGGGAGAACTGTATGGTGTTTCCTGAAACATCTAAAAAACAAATCAACAGAGCCTAGGGCACTTCCACTTATGGTCCTATAGCTTAGGGAAATTAAAATCAAAAGACACAGCCACCCCAAAGGTTGGGACGGCTCTGTTTACAAGAACCTGGTTTATGGTACAAGTTCAATATCGCAGAAAGTGAAAAATGGATAAAGAAGTTGTGGTACTTACGTACAATGCAATATCACTCAGCAAGGAAATCTATGTCATCAGGCCCGTAGCAGCATAATGAGTGGATTCAGGTACGATGATTCTAACTGAAATAAGTCACACAGAAAAAGAAACATCATAAGATATCACTAATACACGGAATGTAAACATGGCTACACAGGAACTGAATTACAAAACAGAACAGGGTCTCAAATTTAGAAACACAACTTATGCTTGCTTAAGGGGAAAGGTGAGTTGGGGTGCTGCATAAAACCAGAGATTGAAATGAGCACAGATAAAGTTCCTTAAGCCAAATATGGAATAGACAAGAGCTACTCCTTGCTCAACGAAATGGACTCAACACCCCATATTAAATGCCTAAGAGTGTACCTGACTAGGAAGTATCTTAAAACCTATGGATTGCTATGTCTCTGAAAGAGAATCAAGTGTGTGTACAGGGGCATAAACGCAGCAGTGATAGGACTGGAGAGGTTCGGTGAGCAAATGAAAACCCTTTGAAGTCATATTGCATGGTACCCATTCCACGGGTCTCAACTCTCCAGGTTTAAGGTATTCTTCCTTCAGCTAAAACATGCATGTGGAACCCAGAGTATGATCAACCGTGTGATCGGGAGACGTGTTCCAATATGTGTCAGTTTTCGTCCCCTGGTACTCGGGTGCAACATTCCAGACGCTTTACTAACACTCTCCCGACTTGGAGAGTCAGTGCCTTTAACCTCCTGTTTGGCCCAGTTTGCAATTTCTGCGGAAGATGAACAGGAATAGGGAGAACCAATGAGAGACTAGCTGGAGGTGTCTGGACGGGCAAATTTAACTCTCATTTCGCACCAGGAAGGGGATTTAACCAAAGGCTCAGCGTGCCGTGCCGGAACCAGATTAGGGCCTGAAGCCATCCTGCGGTGTTGCGGCCAGCTCACGAGAAAGCGAGTTGAAGAAAGGAGCTCAGGGGCACTGTAATTCACAAACCTGCAGAGTTATAAATGACAGCTATCGTCCAAAAATATACTGAAGTAAGGCTGCCAAGAGGACTTGAAAGCGGGGCAGAATTGCAGGAAACCGATTTCAGGAGGTAGACTGGAATTGCATTGAAAGCATAGGAAAAGAGGCAGAACGTCCACAATGATGCACTTGGCCAAAAAGGGCGTATGCGTTTTTTCCTGAATATATTCAGGAAAAAACGCATACGCCCTTTTTGGCCAACCAAGCAAGCTTGCAAAGGAAATCTGCACTACAATGAAGTCTCACTTCCCCCCGGTCAAAAGGGCCATCTGAAAAAAGTGTAAAATCCAGAAAGGCAGGACAGGCCATGGAGAACTGGGAGCCTTGTTATGCTGATGGGCGGGATGTCAATTGCCAACAGCCACTCGGGAGAAGTGTATGGTGTTTCCTGAAACATCTAAAAAACAAAGCAACAGAGCCTAGGGCACTTCCACTTATGGTCCTATAGCTTAGGGAAATTAAAATCAAAAAGACACAGCCACCCCAAAGGTTGGGACGGCTCTGTTTACAAGAACCTGGTTTACGGTACAAGTTCAATATCGCAGAAAGTGAAAAATGGATAAAGAAGTTGTGGTACTTACGTACAATGCAGTATCACTCAGCAATGAAATCTATGTCATCAGGCCCGTAGCAGCATAATGAGTGGATTCAGGTATGATGATTCTAACTGAAATAAGTCACACAGGAAAAGAAACATCATAAGATATCACTAATACACGGAATGTAACCTTGGCTACACAGGAACTGAATTACAAAACAGAACAGGGTCTCAAATTTAGAAAACCAACTTATGCTTGCTAAGGGGAAAGGTGAGTTGGGGTGCTGCATAAAACCAGAGATTGAAATGAGCACAGATAAAGTTCCTTAAGCCAAATATGGAATAGACAAGAGCTACTCCTTGCTCAACGAAATGGACTCAACACCCCATATTAAATGCCTAAGAGTGTACCTGACTAGGAAGTATCTTAAAACCTATGGATTGCTATGTCTCTGAAAGAGAATCAAGTGTGTGTACAGGGGCATAAACGCAGCAGTGATAGGATTGGAGAGGTTCGGTGAGCAAATGAAGACCCTTTGAAGTCATATTGCATGGTACCCATTCCACGGGTCTCAACTCTCCAGGTTGAAGGTATTCTTCCTTCAGCTAAAACATGCATGTGGAACCCAGAGTATGATCAACCGTGTGATCGGGAGACGTGTTCCAATATGTCTCAGTTTTCGTCCCCTGGTACTCGGGTGCAACATTCCAGACGCTTTACTAACACTCTCCCGACTTGGAGAGTCAGTGCCTTTAACCTCCTGTTTGGCCCAGTTTGCAATTTCTGCGGAAGATGAACAGGAATAGGGAGAACCAATGACAGACTAGCTGGAGGTGTCTGGACGGGCAAATTTAACTCTCATTTCCCACCAGGAAGAGGAATTAACCAAAGGCTCAGCGTGCCGTGCCGGAACCAGATTAGGGCCTGAAGCCATCTTGCGGTGTTGCGGCCAGCTCACGAGAAAGCGAGTTGAAGAAAGGAGCTCAGGGGCACTGTAATTCACAAACCTGCAGAGTTATAAATGACAGCTATCGTCCAAAAATATACTGAAGTAAGGCTGCCAAGAGGACTTGAAAGCGGGGCAGAATTGCAGGAAACCGATTTCAGGAGGTAGACTGGAATTGCATTTAAAGCATAGGAAAAGAGGCAGAACGTCCACAATGATGCACTTGGCCAAAAAGGGCGTATGCGTTTTTTCCTGAATATATTCAGGAAAAAACGCATACGCCCTTTTTGGCCAACCAAGCAAGCTTGCAAAGGAAATCTGCACTACAATGAAGTCTCACTTCCCCCCGGTCAAAAGGGCCATCTGAAAAAAGTGTAAAATCCAGAAAGGCAGGACAGGCCATGGAGAACTGGGAGCCTTGTTATGCTGATGGGCGGGATGTCAATTGCCAACAGCCACTCGGGAGAAGTGTATGGTGTTTCCTGAAACATCTAAAAAACAAAGCAACAGAGCCTAGGGCACTTCCACTTATGGTCCTATAGCTTAGGGAAATTAAAATCAAAAAGACACAGCCACCCAAAGGTTGGGACGGCTCTGTTTACAAGAACCTGGTTTACGGTACAAGTTCAATATCGCAGAAAGTGAAAAATAGATAAAGAAGTTGTGGTACTTACGTACAATGCAGTATCACTCAGCAATGAAATCTATGTCATCAGGCCCGTAGCAGCATAATGAGTGGATTCAGGTACGATGATTCTAACTGAAATAATTCACACAGGAAAAGAAACATCATAAGATATCACTAATACACGGAATGTAACCTTGGCTACACAGGAACTGAATTACAAAACAGAACAGGGTCTCAAATTTAGAAACCCAACTTATGCTTGCTTAAGGGGAAAGGTGAGTTGGGGTGCTGCATAAAACCAGAGATTGAAATGAGCACAGATAAAGTTCCTTAAGCCAAATATGGAATAGACAAGAGCTACTCCTTGCTCAACGAAATGGACTCAACACCCCATATTAAATGCCTAAGAGTGTACCTGACTAGGAAGTATCTTAAAACCTATGGATTGCTATGTCTCTGAAAGAGAATCAAGTGTGTGTACAGGGGCATAAACGCAGCAGTGATAGGATTGGAGAGGTTCGGTGAGCAAATGAAGACCCTTTGAAGTCATATTGCATGGTACCCATTCCACGGGTCTCAACTCTCCAGGTTTAAGGTATTCTTCCTTCAGCTAAAACATGCATGTGGAACCCAGAGTATGATCAACCGTGTGATCGGGAGACGTGTTCCAATATGTGTCAGTTTTCGTCCCCTGGTACTCGGGTGCAACATTCCAGACGCTTTACTAACACTCTCCCGACTTGGAGAGTCAGTGCCTTTAACCTCCTGTTTGGCCCAGTTTGCAATTTCTGCGGAAGATGAACAGGAATAGGGAGAACCAATGAGAGACTAGCTGGAGGTGTCTGGACGGGCAAATTTAACTCTCATTTCCCACCAGGAAGAGGAATTAAAGAAGGCTCAGCGTGCCGTGCCGGAACCAGATTAGGGCCTGAAGCCATCCTGCGGTGTTGCGGCCAGCTCACGAGAAAGCGAGTTGAAGAAAGGAGCTCAGGGACACTGTAATTCACAAACCTGCAGAGTTATAAATGACAGCTATCGTCCAAAAATATACTGAAGTAAGGCTGCCAAGAGGACTTGAAAGCGGGGCAGAATTGCAGGAAACCGATTTCAGGAGGTAGACTGGAATTGCATTGAAAGCATAGGAAAAGAGGCAGAACGTCCACAATGATGCACTTGGCCAAAAAGGGCGTATGCGTTTTTTCCTGAATATATTCAGGAAAAAACGCATACGCCCTTTTTGGCCAACCAAGCAAGCTTGCAAAGGAAATCTGCACTACAATGAAGTCTCACTTCCCCCCGGTCAAAAGGGCCATCTGAAAAAAGTGTAAAATCCAGAAAGGCAGGACAGGCCATGAGAACTGGGAGCCTTGTTATGCTGATGGGCGGGATGTAAATTGCCAACAGCCACTCGGGAGAAGTGTATGGTGTTTCCTGAAACATCTAAAAAACAAAGCAACAGAGCCTAGGGCACTTCCACTTATGGTCCTATAGCTTAGGGAAATTAAAATCAAAAAGACACAGCCACCCCAAAGGTTGGGACGGCTCTGTTTACAAGAACCTGGTTTAAGGTACAAGTTCAATATCGCAGAAAGTGAAAAATGGATAAAGAAGTTGTGGTACTTACGTACAATGCAGTATCACTCAGCAATGAAATCTATGTCATCAGGCCCGTAGCAGCATAATGAGTGGATTCAGGTATGATGATTCTAACTGAAATAAGTCACACAGGAAAAGAAACATCATAAGATATCACTAATACACGGAATGTAACCTTGGCTACACAGGAACTGAATTACAAAACAGAACAGGGTCTCAAATTTAGAAAACCAACTTATGCTTGCTAAGGGGAAAGGTGAGTTGGGGTGCTGCATAAAACCAGAGATTGAAATGAGCACAGATAAAGTTCCTTAAGCCAAATATGGAATAGACAAGAGCTACTCCTTGCTCAACGAAATGGACTCAACACCCCATATTAAATGCCTAAGAGTGTACCTGACTAGGAAGTATCTTAAAACCTATGGATTGCTATGTCTCTGAAAGAGAATCAAGTGTGTGTACAGGGGCATAAACGCAGCAGTGATAGGATTGGAGAGGTTCGGTGAGCAAATGAAGACCCTTTGAAGTCATATTGCATGGTACCCATTCCACGGGTCTCAACTCTCCAGGTTGAAGGTATTCTTCCTTCAGCTAAAACATGCATGTGGAACCCAGAGTATGATCAACCGTGTGATCGGGAGACGTGTTCCAATATGTCTCAGTTTTCGTCCCCTGGTACTCGGGTGCAACATTCCAGACGCTTTACTAACACTCTCCCGACTTGGAGAGTCAGTGCCTTTAACCTCCTGTTTGGCCCAGTTTGCAATTTCTGCGGAAGATGAACAGGAATAGGGAGAACCAATGACAGACTAGCTGGAGGTGTCTGGACGGGCAAATTTAACTCTCATTTCCCACCAGGAAGAGGAATTAACCAAAGGCTCAGCGTGCCGTGCCGGAACCAGATTAGGGCCTGAAGCCATCTTGCGGTGTTGCGGCCAGCTCACGAGAAAGCGAGTTGAAGAAAGGAGCTCAGGGGCACTGTAATTCACAAACCTGCAGAGTTATAAATGACAGCTATCGTCCAAAAATATACTGAAGTAAGGCTGCCAAGAGGACTTGAAAGCGGGGCAGAATTGCAGGAAACCGATTTCAGGAGGTAGACTGGAATTGCATTTAAAGCATAGGAAAAGAGGCAGAACGTCCACAATGATGCACTTGGCCAAAAAGGGCGTATGCGTTTTTTCCTGAATATATTCAGGAAAAAACGCATACGCCCTTTTTGGCCAACCAAGCAAGCTTGCAAAGGAAATCTGCACTACAATGAAGTCTCACTTCCCCCCGGTCAAAAGGGCCATCTGAAAAAAGTGTAAAATCCAGAAAGGCAGGACAGGCCATGGAGAACTGGGAGCCTTGTTATGCTGATGGGCGGGATGTCAATTGCCAACAGCCACTCGGGAGAAGTGTATGGTGTTTCCTGAAACATCTAAAAAACAAAGCAACAGAGCCTAGGGCACTTCCACTTATGGTCCTATAGCTTAGGGAAATTAAAATCAAAAAGACACAGCCACCCAAAGGTTGGGACGGCTCTGTTTACAAGAACCTGGTTTACGGTACAAGTTCAATATCGCAGAAAGTGAAAAATAGATAAAGAAGTTGTGGTACTTACGTACAATGCAGTATCACTCAGCAATGAAATCTATGTCATCAGGCCCGTAGCAGCATAATGAGTGGATTCAGGTACGATGATTCTAACTGAAATAATTCACACAGGAAAAGAAACATCATAAGATATCACTAATACACGGAATGTAACCTTGGCTACACAGGAACTGAATTACAAAACAGAACAGGGTCTCAAATTTAGAAACCCAACTTATGCTTGCTTAAGGGGAAAGGTGAGTTGGGGTGCTGCATAAAACCAGAGATTGAAATGAGCACAGATAAAGTTCCTTAAGCCAAATATGGAATAGACAAGAGCTACTCCTTGCTCAACGAAATGGACTCAACACCCCATATTAAATGCCTAAGAGTGTACCTGACTAGGAAGTATCTTAAAACCTATGGATTGCTATGTCTCTGAAAGAGAATCAAGTGTGTGTACAGGGGCATAAACGCAGCAGTGATAGGATTGGAGAGGTTCGGTGAGCAAATGAAGACCCTTTGAAGTCATATTGCATGGTACCCATTCCACGGGTCTCAACTCTCCAGGTTTAAGGTATTCTTCCTTCAGCTAAAACATGCATGTGGAACCCAGAGTATGATCAACCGTGTGATCGGGAGACGTGTTCCAATATGTCTCAGTTTTCGTCCCCTGGTACTCGGGTGCAACATTCCAGACGCTTTACTAACACTCTCCTGACTTGGAGAGTCAGTGCCTTTAACCTCCTGTTTGGCCCAGTTTGCAATTTCTGCGGAAGATGAACAGGAATAGGGAGAACCAATGACAGACTAGCTGGAGGTGTCTGGACGGGCAAATTTAACTCTCATTTCCCACCAGGAAGAGGAATTAAAGAAGGCTCAGCGTGCCGTGCCGGAACCAGATTAGGGCCTGAAGCCATCCTGCGGTGTTGCGGCCAGCTCACGAGAAAGCGAGTTGAAGAAAGGAGCTCAGGGACACTGTAATTCACAAACCTGCAGAGTTATAAATGACAGCTATCGTCCAAAAATATACTGAAGTAAGGCTGCCAAGAGGACTTGAAAGCGGGGCAGAATTGCAGGAAACCGATTTCAGGAGGTAGACTGGAATTGCATTGAAAGCATAGGAAAAGAGGCAGAACGTCCACAATGATGCACTTGGCCAAAAAGGGCGTATGCGTTTTTTCCTGAATATATTCAGGAAAAAACGCATACGCCCTTTTTGGCCAACCAAGCAAGCTTGCAAAGGAAATCTGCACTACAATGAAGTCTCACTTCCCCCCGGTCAAAAGGGTCATCTGAAAAAAGTGTAAAATCCAGAAAGGCAGGACAGGCCATGGAGAACTGGGAGCCTTGTTATGCTGATGGGCGGGATGTAAATTGCCAACAGCCACTCGGGAGAACTGTATGGTGTTTCCTGAAACATCTAAAAAACAAAGCAACAGAGCCTAGGGCACTTCCACTTATGGTCCTATAGCTTAGGGAAATTAAAATCAAAAGACACAGCCACCCCAAAGGTTGGGACGGCTCTGTTTACAAGAACCTGGTTTACGGTACAAGTTCAATATCGCAGAAAGTGAAAAATGGATAAAGAAGTTGTGGTACTTACGTACAATGCAATATCACTCAGCAAGGAAATCTATGTCATCAGGCCCGTAGCAGCATAATGAGTGGATTCAGGTACGATGATTCTAACTGAAATAAGTCACACAGAAAAAGAAACATCATAAGATATCACTAATACACGGAATGTAAACTTGGCTACACAGGAACTGAATTCCAAAACAGAACAGGGTCTCAAATTTAGAAACCCAACTTATGCTTGCTTAAGGGGAAAGGTGAGTTGGGGTGCTGCATAAAACCAGAGATTGAAATGAGCACAGATAAAGTTCCTTAAGCCAAATATGGAATAGACAAGAGCTACTCCTTGCTCAACGAAATGTATTCAACACCCCATATTAAACACCTAAAATGTACCTGACTAGGAAGTATCTTAAAACCTATGGATTGCTATGTCTCCAAAAGAGAATCAAGCGTGTGTGCAGGGGCATAAACGCAGCAGTGATAGGATTGGAGAGGTTCGGTGAGCAAATGAAGACCCTTTGAAGTCATATTGCATGGTACCCATTCCACGGGTCTCAACTCTCCAGGTTTAAGGTATTCTTCCTTCAGCTAAAACATGCATGTGGAACCCAGAGTATGATCAACCGTGTGATCGGGAGACGTGTTCCAATATGTGTCAGTTTTCGTCCCCTGGTACTCGGGTGCAACATTCCAGACGCTTTACTAACACTCTCCCGACTTGGAGAGTCAGTGCCTTTAACCTCCTGTTTGGCCCAGTTTGCAATTTCTGCGGAAGATGAACAGGAATAGGGAGAACCAATGAGAGACTAGCTGGAGGTGTCTGGACGGGCAAATTTAACTCTCATTTCCCACCAGGAAGAGGAATTAACCAAAGGCTCAGCGTGCCGTGCCGGAACCAGATTAGGGCCTGAAGCCATCCTGCGGTGTTGCGACCAGCTCACATAAAGCGACTTGAAGAAAGGAGCTCAGGGGCACTGTAATTCACAAACCTGCAGAGTTATAAATGACAGCTATCGTCCAAAAATATACTGAAGTAAGGCTGCCAAGAGGACTTGAAAGCGGGGCAGAATTGCAGGAAACCGATTTCAGGAGGTAGACTGGAATTGCATTGAAAGCATAGGAAAAGAGGCAGAACGTCCACAATGATGCACTTGGCCAAAAAGGGCGTATGCGTTTTTTCCTGAATATATTCAGGAAAAAACGCATACGCCCTTTTTGGCCAACCAAGCAAGCTTGCAAAGGAAATCTGCACTACAATGAAGTCTCACTTCCCCCCGGTCAAAAGGGCCATCTGAAAAAAGTGTAAAATCCAGAAAGGCAGGACAGGCCATGGAGAACTGGGAGCCTTGTTATGCTGATGGGCGGGATGTCAATTGCCAACAGCCACTCGGGAGAAGTGTATGGTGTTTCCTGAAACATCTAAAAAACAAAGCAACAGAGCCTAGGGCACTTCCACTTATGGTCCTATAGCTTAGGGAAATTAAAATCAAAAGACACAGCCACCCCAAAGGTTGGGACGGCTCTGTTTACAAGAACCTGGTTTACGGTACAAGTCCAATATCGCAGAAAGTGAAAAATGGATAAAGAAGTTGTGGTACTTACGTACAATGCAATATCACTCAGCAATGAAATCTATGTCATCAGGCCCGTAGCAGCATAATGAGTGGATTCAGGTACGATGATTCTAACTGAAGTAAGTCACACAGAAAAAGAAACATCATAAGATATCACTAATACACGGAATGTAAACTTGGCTACACAGGAACAGAATTACAAAACAGAACAGGGTCTCAAATTTAGAAACCCAACTTATGCTTGCTTAAGGGGAAAGGTGAGTTGGGGTGCTGCATAAAACCAGAGATTGAAATGAGCACAGATAAAGTTCCTTAAGCCAAATATGGAATAGACAAGAGCTACTCCTTGCTCAACGAAATGGACTCAACACCCCATATTAAATGCCTAAGAGTGTACCTGACTAGGAAGTATCTTAAAACCTATGGATTGCTATGTCTCTGAAAGAGAATCAAGCGTGTGTACAGGGGCATAAACGCAGCAGTGATAGGATTGGAGAGGTTCGGTGAGCAAATGAAGACCCTTTGAAGTCATATTGCATGGTACCCATTCCACGGGTCTCAACTCTCCAGGTTTAAGGTATTCTTCCTTCAGCTAAAACATGCATGTGGAACCCAGAGTATGATCAACCGTGTGATCGGGAGACGTGTTCCAATATGTGTCAGTTTTCGTCCCCTGGTACTCGGGTGCAACATTCCAGACGCTTTACTAACACTCTCCCGACTTGGAGAGTCAGTGCCTTTAACCTCCTGTTTGGCCCAGTTTGCAATTTCTGCGGAAGATGAACAGGAATATGGAGAACCAATGACAGACTAGCTGGAGGTGTCTGGACGGGCAAATTTAACTCTCATTGCCCACCAGGAAGAGGAATTAACCAAAGGCTCAGCGTGCCGTGCCGGAACCAGATTAGGGCCTGAAGCCATCCTGCGGTGTTGCGGCCAGCTCACATAAAGCGACTTGAAGAAAGGAGCTCAGGGGCACTGTAATTCACAAACCTGCAGAGTTATAAATGACAGCTATCGTCCAAAAATATACTGAAGTAAGGCTGCCAAGAGGACTTGAAAGCGGGGCAGAATTGCAGGAAACCGATTTCAGGAGGTAGACTGGAATTGCATTTAAAGCATAGGAAAAGAGGCAGAACGTCCACAATGATGCACTTGGCCAAAAAGGGCGTATGCGTTTTTTCCTGAATATATTCAGGAAAAAACGCATACGCCCTTTTTGGCCAACCAAGCAAGCTTGCAAAGGAAATCTGCACTACAATGAAGTCTCAATTCCCCCCGGTCAAAAGGGCCATCTGAAAAAAGTGTAAAATCCAGAAAGGCAGGACAGGCCATGGAGAACTGGGAGCCTTGTTATGCTGATGGGCGGGATGTAAATGGCCAACAGCCACTCGGGAGAAGTGTATGGTGTTTCCTGAAACATCTAAAAAACAAAGCAACAGAGCCTAGGGCACTTCCACTTATGGTCCTATAGCTTAGGGAAATTAAAATCAAAAAGACACAGCCACCCCAAAGGTTGGGACGGCTCTGTTTACAAGAACCTGGTTTACGGTACAAGTTCAATATCGCAGAAAGTGAAAAATGGATAAAGAAGTTGTGGTACTTACGTACAATGCAGTATCACTCAGCAATGAAATCTATGTCATCAGGCCCGTAGCAGCATAATGAGTGGATTCAGGTACGATGATTATAACTGAAATAAGTCACACAGGAAAAGAAACATCATAAGATATCACTAATACACGGAATGTAACCTTGGTTACACAGGAACTGAAATACAAAACAGAACAGGGTCTCAAATTTAGAAAACCAACTTATGCTTGCTTAAGGGGAAAGGTGAGTTGGGGTGCTGCATAAAACCAGAGATTGAAATGAGCACAGATAAAGTTCCTTAAGCCAAATATGGAATAGACAAGAGCTACTCCTTGCTCAACGAAATGGACTCAACACCCCATATTAAATGCCTAAGAGTGTACCTGACTAGGAAGTATCTTAAAACCTATGGATTGCTATGTCTCTGAAAGAGAATCAAGTGTGTGTACAGGGGCATAAACGCAGCAGTGATAGGATTGGAGAGGTTCGGTGAGCAAATGAAGACCCTTTGAAGTCATATTGCATGGTACCCATTCCACGGGTCTCAACTCTCCAGGTTTAAGGTATTCTTCCTTCAGCTAAAACATGCATGTGGAACCCAGAGTATGATCAACCGTGTGATCGGGAGACGTGTTCCAATATGTGTCAGTTTTCGTCCCCTGGTACTCGGGTGCAACATTCCAGACGCTTTACTAACACTCTCCCGACTTGGAGAGTCAGTGCCTTTAACCTCCTGTTTGGCCCAGTTTGCAATTTCTGCGGAAGATGAACAGGAATAGGGAGAACCAATGACAGACTAGCTGGAGGTGTCTGGACGGGCAAATTTAACTCTCATTTCCCACCAGGAAGAGGAATTAACCAAAGGCTCAGCGTGCCGTGCCGGAACCAGATTAGGGCCTGAAGCCATCCTGCGGTGTGGCGGCCAGCTCACGAGAAAGCGAGTTGAAGAAAGGAGCTCAGGGGCACTGTAATTCACAAACCTGCAGAGTTATAAAGGACAGCTATCGTCCAAAAATATACTGAAGTAAGGCTGCCAAGAGGACTTGAAAGCGGGGCAGAATTGCAGGAAACCGATTTCAGGAGGTAGACTGGAATTGCATTGAAAGCATAGGAAAAGAGGCAGAACGTCCACAATGATGCACTTGGCCAAAAAGGCGTATGCGTTTTTTCCTGAATATATTCAGGAAAAAACGCATACGCCCTTTTTGGCCAACCAAGCAAGCTTGCAAAGGAAATCTGCACTACAATGAAGTCTCACTTCCCCCCGGTCAAAAGGGCCATCTGAAAAAAGTGTAAAATCCAGAAAGGCAGGACAGGCCATGGAGAACTGGGAGCCTTGTTATGCTGATGGGCGGGATGTAAATGGCCAACAGCCACTCGGGAGAAGTGTATGGTGTTTCATGAAACATCTAAAAAACAAAGCAACAGAGCCTAGGGCACTTCCACTTATGGTCCTATAGCTTAGGGAAATTAAAATCAAAAAGACACAGCCACCCCAAAGGTTGGGACGGCTCTGTTTACAAGAACCTGGTTTACGGTACAAGTTCAATATCGCAGAAAGTGAAAAATGGATAAAGAAGTTGTGGTACTTACGTACAATGCAGTATCACTCAGCAATGAAATCTATGTCATCAGGCCTGTAGCAGCATAATGAGTGGATTCAGGTACGATGATTCTAACTGAAATAATTCACACAGGAAAAGAAACATCATAAGATATCACTAATACACGGAATGTAACCTTGGCTACACAGGAACTGAATTACAAAACAGAACAGGGTCTCAAATTTAGAAACCCAACTTATGCTTGCTTAAGGGGAAAGGTGAGTTGGGGTGCTGCATAAAACCAGAGATTGAAATGAGCACAGATAAAGTTCCTTAAGCCAAATATGGAATAGACAAGAGCTACTCCTTGCTCAACGAAATGGACTCAACACCCCATATTAAATGCCTAAGAGTGTACCTGACTAGGAAGTATCTTAAAACCTATGGATTGCTATGTCTCTGAAAGAGAATCAAGCGTGTGTACAGGGGCATAAACGCAGCAGTGATAGGATTGGAGAGGTTCGGTGAGCAAATGAAGACCCTTTGAAGTCATATTGCATGGTACCCATTCCACGGGTCTCAACTCTCCAGGTTTAAGGTATTCTTCCTTCAGCTAAAACATGCATGTGGAACCCAGAGTATGATCAACCGTGTGATCGGGAGACGTGTTCCAATATGTGTCAGTTTTCGTCCCCTGGTACTCGGGTGCAACATTCCAGACGCTTTACTAACACTCTCCCGACTTGGAGAGTCAGTGCCTTTAACCTCCTGTTTGGCCCAGTTTGCAATTTCTGCGGAAGATGAACAGGAATAGGGAGAACCAATGACAGACTAGCTGGAGGTGTCTGGACGGGCAAATTTAACTCTCATTTCCCACCAGGAAGAGGAATTAACCAAAGGCTCAGCGTGCCGTGCCGGAACCAGATTAGGGCCTGAAGCCATCCTGCGGTGTTGCGGCCAGCTCACGAGAAAGCGAGTTGAAGAAAGGAGCTCAGGGGCACTGTAATTCACAAACCTGCAGAGTTATAAATGACAGCTATCGTCCAAAAATATACTGAAGTAAGGCTGCCAAGAGGACTTGAAAGCGGGGCAGAATTGCAGGAAACCGATTTCAGGAGGTAGACTGGAATTGCATTGAAAGCATAGGAAAAGAGGCAGAACGTCCACAATGATGCACTTGGCCAAAAAGGGCGTATGCGTTTTTTCCTGAATATATTCAGGAAAAAACGCATACGCCCTTTTTGGCCAACCAAGCAAGCTTGCAAAGGAAATCTGCACTACAATGAAGTCTCACTTCCCCCCGGTCAAAAGGGCCATCTGAAAATAGTGTAAAATCCAGAAAGGCAGGACAGGCCATGGAGAACTGGGAGCCTTGTTATGCTGATGGGCGGGATGTAAATGGCCAACAGCCACTCGGGAGAAGTGTATGGTGTTTCCTGAAACATCTAAAAAACAAAGCAACAGAGCCTAGGGCACTTCCACTTATGGTCCTATAGCTTAGGGAAATTAAAATCAAAAAGACACAGCCACCCCAAAGGTTGGGACGGCTCTGTTTACAAGAACCTGGTTTACGGTACAAGTTCAATATCGCAGAAAGTGAAAAATGGATAAAGAAGTTGTGGTACTTACGTACAATGCAGTATCACTCAGCAATGAAATCTATGTCATCAGGCCCGTAGCAGCATAATGAGTGGATTCAGGTACGATGATTCTAACTGAAATAATTCACACAGGAAAAGAAACATCATAAGATATCACTAATACACGGAATGTAACCTTGGCGACACAGGAACTGAATTACAAAACAGAACAGGGTCTCAAATTTAGAAACCCAACTTATGCTTGCTTAAGGGGAAAGGTGAGTTGGGGTGCTGCATAAAACCAGAGATTGAAATGAGCACAGATAAAGTTCCTTAAGCCAAATATGGAATAGACAAGAGCTACTCCTTGCTCAACGAAATGGACTCAACACCCCATATTAAATGCCTAAGAGTGTACCTGACTAGGAAGTATCTTAAAACCTATGGATTGCTATGTCTCTGAAAGAGAATCAAGCGTGTGTACAGGGGCATAAACGCAGCAGTGATAGGATTGGAGAGGTTCGGTGAGCAAATGAAGACCCTTTGAAGTCATATTGCATGGTACCCATTCCACGGGTCTCAACTCTCCAGGTTGAAGGTATTCTTCCTTCAGCTAAAACATGCATGTGGAACCCAGAGTATGATCAACCGTGTGATCGGGAGACGTGTTCCAATATGTGTCAGTTTTCGTCCCCTGGTACTCGGGTGCAACATTCCAGACGCTTTACTAACACTCTCCCGACTTGGAGAGTCAGTGCCTTTAACCTCCTGTTTGGCCCAGTTTGCAATTTCTGCGGAAGATGAACAGGAATAGGGAGAACCAATGAGAAACTAGCTGGAGGTGTCTGGACGGGCAAATTTAACTCTCATTTCCCACCAGGAAGAGGAATTAACCAAAGGCTCAGCGTGCCGTGCCGGAACCAGATTAGGGCCTGAAGCCATCCTGCGGTGTTGCGGCCAGCTCACGAGAAAGCGAGTTGAAGAAAGGAGCTCAGGGGCACTGTAATTCACAAACCTGCAGAGTTATAAATGACAGCTATCGTCCAAAAATATACTGAAGTAAGGCTGCCAAGAGGACTTGAAAGCGGGGCAGAATTGCAGGAAACCGATTTCAGGAGGTAGACTGGAATTGCATTGAAAGCATAGGAAAAGAGGCAGAACGTCCACAATGATGCACTTGGCCAAAAAGGGCGTATGCGTTTTTTCCTGAATATATTCAGGAAAAAACGCATACGCCCTTTTTGGCCAACCAAGCAAGCTTGCAAAGGAAATCTGCACTACAATGAAGTCTCACTTCCCCGCGGTCAAAAGGGCCATCTGAAAAAAGTGTAAAATCCAGAAAGGCAGGACAGGCCATGGAGAACTGGGAGCCTTGTTATGCTGATGGGCGGGATGTAAATTGCCAACAGCCACTCTGGAGAAGTGTATGGTGTTTCCTGAAACATCTAAAAAACAAAGCAACAGAGCCTAGGGCACTTCCACTTATGGTCCTATAGCTTAGGGAAATTAAAATCAAAAAGACACAGCCACCCCAAAGGTTGGGACGGCTCTGTTTACAAGAACCTGGTTTACGGTACAAGTTCAATATCGCAGAAAGTGAAAAATGGATAAAGAAGTTGTGGTACTTACGTACAATGCAGTATCACTCAGCAATGAAATCTATGTCATCAGGCCCGTAGCAGCATAATGAGTGGATTCAGGTACGATGATTCTAACTGAAATAATTCACACAGGAAAAGAAACATCATAAGATATCACTAATACACGGAATGTAACCTTGGCTACACAGGAACTGAATTACAAAACAGAACAGGGTCTCAAATTTAGAAACCCAACTTATGCTTGCTTAAGGGGAAAGGTGAGTTGGGGTGCTGCATAAAACCAGAGATTGAAATGAGCACAGATAAAGTTCCTTAAGCCAAATATGGAATAGACAAGAGCTACTCCTTGCTCAACGAAATGGACTCAACACCCCATATTAAATGCCTAAGAGTGTACCTGACTAGGAAGTATCTTAAAACCTATGGATTGCTATGTCTCTGAAAGAGAATCAAGCGTGTGTACAGGGGCATAAACGCAGCAGTGATAGGATTGGAGAGGTTCGGTGAGCAAATGAATACCCTTTGAAGTCATATTGCATGGTACCCATTCCACGGGTCTCAACTCTCCAGGTTGAAGGTATTCTTCCTTCAGCTAAAACATGCATGTGGAACCCTGAGTATGATCAACCGTGTGATCGGGAGACGTGTTCCAATATGTGTCAGTTTTCGTCCCCTGGTACTCGGGTGCAACATTCCAGACGCTTTACTAACACTCTCCCGACTTGGAGAGTCAGTGCCTTTAACCTCCTGTTTGGCCCAGTTTGCAATTTCTGCGGAAGATGAACAGGAATAGGGAGAACCAATGAGAGACTAGCTGGAGGTGTCTGGACGGGCAAATTTAACTCTCATTTCCCACCAGGAAGAGGAATTAACCAAAGGCTCAGCGTGCCGTGCCGGAACCAGATTAGGGCCTGAAGCCATCCTGCGGTGTTGCGGCCAGCTCACGAGAAAGCGAGTTGAAGAAAGGAGCTCAGGGGCACTGTAATTCACAAACCTGCAGAGTTATAAATGACAGCTATCGTCCAAAAATATACTGAAGTAAGGCTGCCAAGAGGACTTGAAAGCGGGGCAGAATTGCAGGAAACCGATTTCAGGAGGTAGACTGGAATTGCATTGAAAGCATAGGAAAAGAGGCAGAACGTCCACAATGATGCACTTGGCCAAAAAGGGCGTATGCGTTTTTTCCTGAATATATTCAGGAAAAAACGCATACGCCCTTTTTGGCCAACCAAGCAAGCTTGCAAAGGAAATCTGCACTACAATGAAGTCTCACTTCCCCCCGGTCAAAAGGGCCATCTGAAAAAAGTGTAAAATCCAGAAAGGCAGGACAGGCCATGGAGAACTGGGAGCCTTGTTATGCTGATGGGCGGGATGTCAATTGCCAACAGCCACTCGGGAGAAGTGTATGGTGTTTCCTGAAACATCTAAAAAACAAAGCAACAGAGCCTAGGGCACTTCCACTTATGGTCCTATAGCTTAGGGAAATTAAAATCAAAAAGACACAGCCACCCCAAAGGTTGGGACGGCTCTGTTTACAAGAACCTGGTTTACGGTACAAGTTCAATATCGCAGAAAGTGAAAAATGGATAAAGAAGTTGTGGTACTTACGTACAATGCAGTATCACTCAGCAATGAAATCTATGTCATCAGGCCCGTAGCAGCATAATGAGTGGATTCAGGTACGATGATTATAACTGAAATAAGTCACACAGGAAAAGAAACATCATAAGATATCACTAATACACGGAATGTAACCTTGGCTACACAGGAACTGAATTACAAAACAGAACAGGGTCTCAAATTTAGAAACCCAACTTATGCTTGCTTAAGGGGAAAGGTGAGTTGGGGTGCTGCATAAAACCAGAGATTGAAATGAGCACAGATAAAGTTCCTTAAGCCAAATATGGAATAGACAAGAGCTACTCCTTGCTCAACGAAATGGACTCAACACCCCATATTAAATGCCTAAGAGTGTACCTGACTAGGAAGTATCTTAAAACCTATGGATTGCTATGTCTCTGAAAGAGAATCAAGCGTGTGTACAGGGGCATAAACGCAGCAGTGATAGGATTGGAGAGGTTCGGTGAGCAAATGAAGACCCTTTGAAGTCATATTGCATGGTACCCATTCCACGGGTCTCAACTCTCCAGGTTTAAGGGATTCTTCCTTCAGCTAAAACATGCATGTGGAACCCAGAGTATGATCAACCGTGTGATCGGGAGACGTGTTCCAATATGTGTCAGTTTTCGTCCCCTGGTACTCGGGTGCAACATTCCAGACGCTTTACTAACACTCTCCCGACTTGGAGAGTCAGTGCCTTTAACCTCCTGTTTGGCCCAGTTTGCAATTTCTGCGGAAGATGAACAGGAATAGGGAGAACCAATGAGAGACTAGCTGGAGGTGTCTGGACGGGCAAATTTAACTCTCATTTCCCACCAGGAAGAGGAATTAACCAAAGGCTCAGCGTGCCGTGCCGGAACCAGATTAGGGCCTGAAGCCATCCTGCGGTGTTGCGGCCAGCTCACGAGAAAGCGAGTTGAAGAAAGGAGCTCAGGGGCACTGTAATTCACAAACCTGCAGAGTTATAAATGACAGCTATCGTCCAAAAATATACTGAAGTAAGGCTGCCAAGAGGACTTGAAAGCGGGGCAGAATTGCAGGAAACCGATTTCAGGAGGTAGACTGGAATTGCATTGAAAGCATAGGAAAAGAGGCAGAACGTCCACAATGATGCACTTGGCCAAAAAGGGCGTATGCGTTTTTTCCTGAATATATTCAGGAAAAAACGCATACGCCCTTTTTGGCCAACCAAGCAAGCTTGCAAAGGAAATCTGCACTACAATGAAGTCTCACTTCCCCCCGGTCAAAAGGGCCATCTGAAAATAGTGTAAAATCCAGAAAGGCAGGACAGGCCATGGAGAACTGGGAGCCTTGTTATGCTGATGGGCGGGATGTCAATTGCCAACAGCCACTCGGGAGAAGTGTATGGTGTTTCCTGAAACATCTAAAAAACAAAGCAACAGAGCCTAGGGCACTTCCACTTATGGTCCTATAGCTTAGGGAAATTAAAATCAAAAAGACACAGCCACCCCAAAGGTTGGGACGGCTCTGTTTACAAGAACCTGGTTTACGGTACAAGTTCAATATCGCAGAAAGTGAAAAATGGATAAAGAAGTTGTGGTACTTACGTACAATGCAGTATCACTCAGCAATGAAATCTATGTCATCAGGCCCGTAGCAGCATAATGAGTGGATTCAGGTACGATGATTCTAACTGAAATAAGTCACACAGGAAAAGAAACATCATAAGATATCACTAATACACGGAATGTAACCTTGGCTACACAGGAACTGAATTACAAAACAGAACAGGGTCTCAAATTTAGAAACCCAACTTATGCTTGCTTAAGGGGAAAGGTGAGTTGGGGTGCTGCATAAAACCAGAGATTGAAATGAGCACAGATAAAGTTCCTTAAGCCAAATATGGAATAGACAAGAGCTACTCCTTGCTCAACGAAATGGACTCAACACCCCATATTAAATGCCTAAGAGTGTACCTGACTAGGAAGTATCTTAAAACCTATGGATTGCTATGTCTCTGAAAGAGAATCAAGCGTGTGTACAGGGGCATAAACGCAGCAGTGATAGGATTGGAGAGGTTCGGTGAGCAAATGAAGACCCTTTGAAGTCATATTGCATGGTACCCATTCCACGGGTCTCAACTCTCCAGGTTTAAGGTATTCTTCCTTCAGCTAAAACATGCATGTGGAACCCAGAGTATGATCAACCGTGTGATCGGGAGACGTGTTCCAATATGTCTCAGTTTTCGTCCCCTGGTACTCGGGTGCAACATTCCAGACGCTTTACTAACACTCTCCCGACTTGGAGAGTCAGTGCCTTTAACCTCCTGTTTGGCCCAGTTTGCAATTTCTGCGGAAGATGAACAGGAATAGGGAGAACCAATGACAGACTAGCTGGAGGTGTCTGGACGGGCAAATTTAACTCTCATTCCCCACCAGGAAGAGGAATTAACCAAAGGCTCAGCGTGCCGTGCCGGAACCAGATTAGGGCCTGAAGCCATCCTGCGGTGTTGCGGCCAGCTCACGAGAAAGCGAGTTGAAGAAAGGAGCTCAGGGGCACTGTAATTCACAAACCTGCAGAGTTATAAATGACAGCTATCGTCCAAAAATATACTGAAGTAAGGCTGCCAAGAGGACTTGAAAGCGGGGCAGAATTGCAGGAAACCGATTTCAGGAGGTAGACTGGAATTGCATTGAAAGCATAGGAAAAGAGGCAGAACGTCCACAATGATGCACTTGGCCAAAAAGGGCGTATGCGTTTTTTCCTGAATATATTCAGGAAAAAACGCATACGCCCTTTTTGGCCAACCAAGCAAGCTTGCAAAGGAAATCTGCACTACAATGAAGTCTCACTTCCCCCCGGTCAAAAGGGCCATCTGAAAAAAGTGTAAAATCCAGAAAGGCAGGACAGGCCATGGAGAACTGGGAGCCTTGTTATGCTGATGGGCGGGATGTCAATTGCCAACAGCCACTCGGGAGAAGTGTATGGTGTTTCCTGAAACATCTAAAAAACAAAGCAACAGAGCCTAGGGCACTTCCACTTATGGTCCTATAGCTTAGGGAAATTAAAATCAAAAAGACAGCAGCCACCCCAAAGGTTGGGACGGCTCTGTTTACAAGAACCTGGTTTACGGTACAAGTTCAATATCGCAGAAAGTGAAAAATGGATAAAGAAGTTGTGGTACTTACGTACAATGCAGTATCACTCAGCAATGAAATCTATGTCATCAGGCCCGTAGCAGCATAATGAGTGGATTCAGGTACGATGATTCTAACTGAAATAATTCACACAGGAAAAGAAACATCATAAGATATCACTAATACACGGAATGTAACCTTGGCTACACAGGAACTGAATTACAAAACAGAACAGGGTCTCAAATTTAGAAACCCAACTTATGCTTGCTTAAGGGGAAAGGTGAGTTGGGGTGCTGCATAAAACCAGAGATTGAAATGAGCACAGATAAAGTTCCTTAAGCCAAATATGGAATAGACAAGAGCTACTCCTTGCTCAACGAAATGGACTCAACACCCCATATTAAATGCCTAAGAGTGTACCTGACTAGGAAGTATCTTAAAACCTATGGATTGCTATGTCTCTGAAAGAGAATCAAGCGTGTGTACAGGGGCATAAACGCAGCAGTGATAGGATTGGAGAGGTTCGGTGAGCAAATGAAGACCCTTTGAAGTCATATTGCATGGTACCCATTCCACGGGTCTCAACTCTCCAGGTTTAAGGTATTCTTCCTTCAGCTAAAACATGCATGTGGAACCCAGAGTATGATCAACCATGTGATCGGGAGACGTGTTCCAATATGTGTCAGTTTTCGTCCCCTGGTACTCGGGTGCAACATTCCAGACGCTTTACTAACACTCTCCCGACTTGGAGAGTCAGTGCCTTTAACCTCCTGTTTGGCCCAGTTTGCAATTTCTGCGGAAGATGAACAGGAATAGGGAGAACCAATGAGAGACTAGCTGGAGGTGTCTGGACGGGCAAATTTAACTCTCATTTCCCACCAGGAAGAGGAATTAACCAAAGGCTCAGCGTGCCGTGCCGGAACCAGATTAGGGCCTGAAGCCATCCTGCGGTGTTGCGGCCAGCTCACGAGAAAGCGAGTTGAAGAAAGGAGCTCAGGGGCACTGTAATTCACAAACCTGCAGAGTTATAAATGACAGCTATCGTCCAAAAATATACTGAAGTAAGGCTGCCAAGAGGACTTGAAAGCGGGGCAGAATTGCAGGAAACCGATTTCAGGAGGTAGACTGGAATTGCATTGAAAGCATAGGAAAAGAGGCAGAACGTCCACAATGATGCACTTGGCCACAAAGGGCGTATGCGTTTTTTCCTGAATATATTCAGGAAAAAACGCATACGCCCTTTTTGGCCAACCAAGCAAGCTTGCAAAGGAAATCTGCACTACAATGAAGTCTCACTTCCCCCCGCTCAAAAGGGCCATCTGAAAAAAGTGTAAAATCCAGAAAGGCAGGACAGGCCATGGAGAACTGGGAGCCTTGTTATGCTGATGGGCGGGATGTCAATTGCCAACAGCCACTCGGGAGAAGTGTATGGTGTTTCCTGAAACATCTAAAAAACAAAGCAACAGAGCCTAGGGCACTTCCACTTATGGTCCTATAGCTTAGGGAAATTAAAATCAAAAGACACAGCCACCCCAAAGGTTGGGACGGCTCTGTTTACAAGAACCTGGTTTACGGTACAAGTTCAATATCGCAGAAAGTGAAAAATGGATAAAGAAGTTGTGGTACTTACGTACAATGCAGTATCACTCAGCAATGAAATCTATGTCATCAGGCCCGTAGCAGCATAATGAGTGGATTCAGGTACGATGATTCTAACTGAAATAATTCACACAGGAAAAGAAACATCATAAGATATCACTAATACATGGAATGTAACCTTGGCTACACAGGAACTGAATTACAAAACAGAACAGGGTCTCAAATTTAGAAACCCAACTTATGCTTGCTTAAGGGGAAAGGTGAGTTGGGGTGCTGCATAAAACCAGAGATTGAAATGAGCACAGATAAAGTTCCTTAAGCCAAATATGGAATAGACAAGAGCTACTCCTTGCTCAACGAAATGGACTCAACACCCCATATTAAATGCCTAAGAGTGTACCTGACTAGGAAGTATCTTAAAACCTATGGATTGCTATGTCTCTGAAAGAGAATCAAGCGTGTGTACAGGGGCATAAACGCAGCAGTGATAGGATTGGAGAGGTTCGGTGAGCAAATGAAGACCCTTTGAAGTCATATTGCATGGTACCCATTCCACGGGTCTCAACTCTCCAGGTTTAAGGTATTCTTCCTTCAGCTAAAACATGCATGTGGAACCCAGAGTATGATCAACCGTGTGATCGGGAGACGTGTTCCAATATGTCTCAGTTTTCGTCCCCTGGTACTCGGGTGCAACATTCCAGACGCTTTACTAACACTCTCCCGACTTGGAGAGTCAGTGCCTTTAACCTCCTGTTTGGCCCAGTTTGCAATTTCTGCGGAAGATGAACAGGAATAGGGAGAACCAATGACAGACTAGCTGGAGGTGTCTGGACGGGCAAATTTAACTCTCATTCCCCACCAGGAAGAGGAATTAACCAAAGGCTCAGCGTGCCGTGCCGGAACCAGATTAGGGCCTGAAGCCATCCTGCGGTGTTGCGGCCAGCTCACGAGAAAGCGAGTTGAAGAAAGGAGCTCAGGGGCACTGTAATTCACAAACCTGCAGAGTTATAAATGACAGCTATCGTCCAAAAATATACTGAAGTAAGGCTGCCAAGAGGACTTGAAAGCGGGGCAGAATTGCAGGAAACCGATTTCAGGAGGTAGACTGGAATTGCATTGAAAGCATAGGAAAAGAGGCAGAACGTCCACAATGATGCACTTGGCCAAAAAGGGCGTATGCGTTTTTTCCTGAATATATTCAGGAAAAAACGCATACGCCCTTTTTGGCCAACCAAGCAAGCTTGCAAAGGAAATCTGCACTACAATGAAGTCTCACTTCCCCCCGGTCAAAAGGGCCATCTGAAAAAAGTGTAAAATCCAGAAAGGCAGGACAGGCCATGGAGAACTGGGAGCCTTGTTATGCTGATGGGCGGGATGTAAATTGCCAACAGCCACTCGGGAGAAGTGTATGGTGTTTCCTGAAACATCTAAAAAACAAAGCAACAGAGCCTAGGGCACTTCCACTTATGGTCCTATAGCTTAGGGAAATTAAAATCAAAAAGACAGCAGCCACCCCAAAGGTTGGGACGGCTCTGTTTACAAGAACCTGGTTTATGGTACAAGTTCAATATCGCAGAAAGTGAAAAATGGATAAAGAAGTTGTGGTACTTACGTACAATGCAGTATCACTCAGCAATGAAATCTATGTCATCAGGCCCGTAGCAGCATAATGAGTGGATTCAGGTACGATGATTCTAACTGAAATAATTCACACAGGAAAAGAAACATCATAAGATATCACTAATACACGGAATGTAACCTTGGCTACACAGGAACTGAATTACAAAACAGAACAGGGTCTCAAATTTAGAAACCCAACTTATGCTTGCTTAAGGGGAAAGGTGAGTTGGGGTGCTGCATAAAACCAGAGATTGAAATGAGCACAGATAAAGTTCCTTAAGCCAAATATGGAATAGACAAGAGCTACTCCTTGCTCAACGAAATGGACTCAACACCCCATATTAAATGCCTAAGAGTGTACCTGACTAGGAAGTATCTTAAAACCTATGGATTGCTATGTCTCTGAAAGAGAATCAAGCGTGTGTACAGGGGCATAAACGCAGCAGTGATAGGATTGGAGAGGTTCGGTGAGCAAATGAAGACCCTTTGAAGTCATATTGCATGGTACCCATTCCACGGGTCTCAACTCTCCAGGTTTAAGGTATTCTTCCTTAAGCTAAAACATGCATGTGGAACCCAGAGTATGATCAACCATGTGATCGGGAGACGTGTTCCAATATGTGTCAGTTTTCGTCCCCTGGTACTCGGGTGCAACATTCCAGACGCTTTACTAACACTCTCCCGACTTGGAGAGTCAGTGCCTTTAACCTCCTGTTTGGCCCAGTTTGCAATTTCTGCGGAAGATGAACAGGAATAGGGAGAACCAATGAGAGACTAGCTGGAGGTGTCTGGACGGGCAAATTTAACTCTCATTTCCCACCAGGAAGAGGAATTAACCAAAGGCTCAGCGTGCCGTGCCGGAACCAGATTAGGGCCTGAAGCCATCCTGCGGTGTTGCGGCCAGCTCACGAGAAAGCGAGTTGAAGAAAGGAGCTCAGGGGCACTGTAATTCACAAACCTGCAGAGTTATAAATGACAGCTATCGTCCAAAAATATACTGAAGTAAGGCTGCCAAGAGGACTTGAAAGCGGGGCAGAATTGCAGGAAACCGATTTCAGGAGGTAGACTGGAATTGCATTGAAAGCATAGGAAAAGAGGCAGAACGTCCACAATGATGCACTTGGCCACAAAGGGCGTATGCGTTTTTTCCTGAATATATTCAGGAAAAAACGCATACGCCCTTTTTGGCCAACCAAGCAAGCTTGCAAAGGAAATCTGCACTACAATGAAGTCTCACTTCCCCCCGCTCAAAAGGGCCATCTGAAAAAAGTGTAAAATCCAGAAAGGCAGGACAGGCCATGGAGAACTGGGAGCCTTGTTATGCTGATGGGCGGGATGTCAATTGCCAACAGCCACTCGGGAGAAGTGTATGGTGTTTCCTGAAACATCTAAAAAACAAAGCAACAGAGCCTAGGGCACTTCCACTTATGGTCCTATAGCTTAGGGAAATTAAAATCAAAAGACACAGCCACCCCAAAGGTTGGGACGGCTCTGTTTACAAGAACCTGGTTTACGGTACAAGTTCAATATCGCAGAAAGTGAAAAATGGATAAAGAAGTTGTGGTACTTACGTACAATGCAGTATCACTCAGCAATGAAATCTATGTCATCAGGCCCGTAGCAGCATAATGAGTGGATTCAGGTACGATGATTCTAACTGAAATAATTCACACAGGAAAAGAAACATCATAAGATATCACTAATACACGGAATGTAACCTTGGCTACACAGGAACTGAATTACAAAACAGAACAGGGTCTCAAATTTAGAAACCCAACTTATGCTTGCTTAAGGGGAAAGGTGAGTTGGGGTGCTGCATAAAACCAGAGATTGAAATGAGCACAGATAAAGTTCCTTAAGCCAAATATGGAATAGACAAGAGCTACTCCTTGCTCAACGAAATGGACTCAACACCCCATATTAAATGCCTAAGAGTGTACCTGACTAGGAAGTATCTTAAAACCTATGGATTGCTATGTCTCTGAAAGAGAATCAAGCGTGTGTACAGGGGCATAAACGCAGCAGTGATAGGATTGGAGAGGTTCGGTGAGCAAATGAAGACCCTTTGAAGTCATATTGCATGGTACCCATTCCACGGGTCTCAACTCTCCAGGTTTAAGGTATTCTTCCTTCAGCTAAAACATGCATGTGGAACCCAGAGTATGATCAACCGTGTGATCGGGAGACGTGTTCCAATATGTGTCAGTTTTCGTCCCCTGGTACTCGGGTGCAACATTCCAGACGCTTTACTAACACTCTCCCGACTTGGAGAGTCAGTGCCTTTAACCTCCTGTTTGGCCCAGTTTGCAATTTCTGCGGAAGATGAACAGGAATAGGGAGAACCAATGAGAGACTAGCTGGAGGTGTCTGGACGGGCAAATTTAACTCTCATTTCCCACCAGGAAGAGGAATTAACCAAAGGCTCAGCGTGCCGTGCCGGAACCAGATTAGGGCCTGAAGCCATCCTGCGGTGTTGCGGCCAGCTCACGAGAAAGCGACTTGAAGAAAGGAGCTCAGGGGCACTGTAATTCACAAACCTGCAGAGTTATAAATGACAGCTATCGTCCAAAAATATACTGAAGTAAGGCTGCCAAGAGGACTTGAAAGCGGGGCAGAATTGCAGGAAACCGATTTCAGGAGGTAGACTGGAATTGCATTGAAAGCATAGGAAAAGAGGCAGAACGTCCACAATGATGCACTTGGCCACAAAGGGCGTATGCGTTTTTTCCTGAATATATTCAGGAAAAAACGCATACGCCCTTTTTGGCCAACCAAGCAAGCTTGCAAAGGAAATCTGCACTACAATGAAGTCTCACTTCCCCCCGCTCAAAAGGGCCATCTGAAAAAAGTGTAAAATCCAGAAAGGCAGGACAGGCCATGGAGAACTGGGAGCCTTGTTATGCTGATGGGCGGGATGTCAATTGCCAACAGCCACTCGGGAGAAGTGTATGGTGTTTCCTGAAACATCTAAAAAACAAAGCAACAGAGCCTAGGGCACTTCCACTTATGGTCCTATAGCTTAGGGAAATTAAAATCAAAAGACACAGCCACCCCAAAGGTTGGGACGGCTCTGTTTACAAGAACCTGGTTTACGGTACAAGTTCAATATCGCAGAAAGTGAAAAATGGATAAAGAAGTTGTGGTACTTACGTACAATGCAGTATCACTCAGCAATGAAATCTATGTCATCAGGCCCGTAGCAGCATAATGAGTGGATTCAGGTACGATGATTCTAACTGAAATAATTCACACAGGAAAAGAAACATCATAAGATATCACTAATACATGGAATGTAACCTTGGCTACACAGGAACTGAATTACAAAACAGAACAGGGTCTCAAATTTAGAAACCCAACTTATGCTTGCTTAAGGGGAAAGGTGAGTTGGGGTGCTGCATAAAACCAGAGATTGAAATGAGCACAGATAAAGTTCCTTAAGCCAAATATGGAATAGACAAGAGCTACTCCTTGCTCAACGAAATGGACTCAACACCCCATATTAAATGCCTAAGAGTGTACCTGACTAGGAAGTATCTTAAAACCTATGGATTGCTATGTCTCTGAAAGAGAATCAAGCGTGTGTACAGGGGCATAAACGCAGCAGTGATAGGATTGGAGAGGTTCGGTGAGCAAATGAAGACCCTTTGAAGTCATATTGCATGGTACCCATTCCACGGGTCTCAACTCTCCAGGTTGAAGGTATTCTTCCTTCAGCTAAAACATGCATGTGGAACCCAGAGTATGATCAACCGTGTGATCGGGAGACGTGTTCCAATATGTCTCAGTTTTCGTCCCCTGGTACTCGGGTGCAACATTCCAGACGCTTTACTAACACTCTCCCGACTTGGAGAGTCAGTGCCTTTAACCTCCTGTTTGGCCCAGTTTGCAATTTCTGCGGAAGATGAACAGGAATAGGGAGAACCAATGACAGACTAGCTGGAGGTGTCTGGACGGGCAAATTTAACTCTCATTCCCCACCAGGAAGAGGAATTAACCAAAGGCTCAGCGTGCCGTGCCGGAACCAGATTAGGGCCTGAAGCCATCCTGCGGTGTTGCGGCCAGCTCACGAGAAAGCGAGTTGAAGAAAGGAGCTCAGGGGCACTGTAATTCACAAACCTGCAGAGTTATAAATGACAGCTATCGTCCAAAAATATACTGAAGTAAGGCTGCCAAGAGGACTTGAAAGCGGGGCAGAATTGCAGGAAACCGATTTCAGGAGGTAGACTGGAATTGCATTGAAAGCATAGGAAAAGAGGCAGAACGTCCACAATGATGCACTTGGCCAAAAAGGGCGTATGCGTTTTTTCCTGAATATATTCAGGAAAAAACGCATACGCCCTTTTTGGCCAACCAAGCAAGCTTGCAAAGGAAATCTGCACTACAATGAAGTCTCACTTCCCCCCGGTCAAAAGGGCCATCTGAAAAAAGTGTAAAATCCAGAAAGGCAGGACAGGCCATGGAGAACTGGGAGCCTTGTTATGCTGATGGGCGGGATGTAAATTGCCAACAGCCACTCGGGAGAAGTGTATGGTGTTTCCTGAAACATCTAAAAAACAAAGCAACAGAGCCTAGGGCACTTCCACTTATGGTCCTATAGCTTAGGGAAATTAAAATCAAAAAGACAGCAGCCACCCCAAAGGTTGGGACGGCTCTGTTTACAAGAACCTGGTTTATGGTACAAGTTCAATATCGCAGAAAGTGAAAAATGGATAAAGAAGTTGTGGTACTTACGTACAATGCAGTATCACTCAGCAATGAAATCTATGTCATCAGGCCCGTAGCAGCATAATGAGTGGATTCAGGTACGATGATTCTAACTGAAATAATTCACACAGGAAAAGAAACATCATAAGATATCACTAATACACGGAATGTAACCTTGGCTACACAGGAACTGAATTACAAAACAGAACAGGGTCTCAAATTTAGAAACCCAACTTATGCTTGCTTAAGGGGAAAGGTGAGTTGGGGTGCTGCATAAAACCAGAGATTGAAATGAGCACAGATAAAGTTCCTTAAGCCAAATATGGAATAGACAAGAGCTACTCCTTGCTCAACGAAATGGACTCAACACCCCATATTAAATGCCTAAGAGTGTACCTGACTAGGAAGTATCTTAAAACCTATGGATTGCTATGTCTCTGAAAGAGAATCAAGCGTGTGTACAGGGGCATAAACGCAGCAGTGATAGGATTGGAGAGGTTCGGTGAGCAAATGAAGACCCTTTGAAGTCATATTGCATGGTACCCATTCCACGGGTCTCAACTCTCCAGGTTTAAGGTATTCTTCCTTAAGCTAAAACATGCATGTGGAACCCAGAGTATGATCAACCATGTGATCGGGAGACGTGTTCCAATATGTGTCAGTTTTCGTCCCCTGGTACTCGGGTGCAACATTCCAGACGCTTTACTAACACTCTCCCGACTTGGAGAGTCAGTGCCTTTAACCTCCTGTTTGGCCCAGTTTGCAATTTCTGCGGAAGATGAACAGGAATAGGGAGAACCAATGAGAGACTAGCTGGAGGTGTCTGGACGGGCAAATTTAACTCTCATTTCCCACCAGGAAGAGGAATTAACCAAAGGCTCAGCGTGCCGTGCCGGAACCAGATTAGGGCCTGAAGCCATCCTGCGGTGTTGCGGCCAGCTCACGAGAAAGCGAGTTGAAGAAAGGAGCTCAGGGGCACTGTAATTCACAAACCTGCAGAGTTATAAATGACAGCTATCGTCCAAAAATATACTGAAGTAAGGCTGCCAAGAGGACTTGAAAGCGGGGCAGAATTGCAGGAAACCGATTTCAGGAGGTAGACTGGAATTGCATTGAAAGCATAGGAAAAGAGGCAGAACGTCCACAATGATGCACTTGGCCACAAAGGGCGTATGCGTTTTTTCCTGAATATATTCAGGAAAAAACGCATACGCCCTTTTTGGCCAACCAAGCAAGCTTGCAAAGGAAATCTGCACTACAATGAAGTCTCACTTCCCCCCGCTCAAAAGGGCCATCTGAAAAAAGTGTAAAATCCAGAAAGGCAGGACAGGCCATGGAGAACTGGGAGCCTTGTTATGCTGATGGGCGGGATGTCAATTGCCAACAGCCACTCGGGAGAAGTGTATGGTGTTTCCTGAAACATCTAAAAAACAAAGCAACAGAGCCTAGGGCACTTCCACTTATGGTCCTATAGCTTAGGGAAATTAAAATCAAAAGACACAGCCACCCCAAAGGTTGGGACGGCTCTGTTTACAAGAACCTGGTTTACGGTACAAGTTCAATATCGCAGAAAGTGAAAAATGGATAAAGAAGTTGTGGTACTTACGTACAATGCAGTATCACTCAGCAATGAAATCTATGTCATCAGGCCCGTAGCAGCATAATGAGTGGATTCAGGTACGATGATTCTAACTGAAATAATTCACACAGGAAAAGAAACATCATAAGATATCACTAATACACGGAATGTAACCTTGGCTACACAGGAACTGAATTACAAAACAGAACAGGGTCTCAAATTTAGAAACCCAACTTATGCTTGCTTAAGGGGAAAGGTGAGTTGGGGTGCTGCATAAAACCAGAGATTGAAATGAGCACAGATAAAGTTCCTTAAGCCAAATATGGAATAGACAAGAGCTACTCCTTGCTCAACGAAATGGACTCAACACCCCATATTAAATGCCTAAGAGTGTACCTGACTAGGAAGTATCTTAAAACCTATGGATTGCTATGTCTCTGAAAGAGAATCAAGCGTGTGTACAGGGGCATAAACGCAGCAGTGATAGGATTGGAGAGGTTCGGTGAGCAAATGAAGACCCTTTGAAGTCATATTGCATGGTACCCATTCCACGGGTCTCAACTCTCCAGGTTTAAGGTATTCTTCCTTCAGCTAAAACATGCATGTGGAACCCAGAGTATGATCAACCGTGTGATCGGGAGACGTGTTCCAATATGTGTCAGTTTTCGTCCCCTGGTACTCGGGTGCAACATTCCAGACGCTTTACTAACACTCTCCCGACTTGGAGAGTCAGTGCCTTTAACCTCCTGTTTGGCCCAGTTTGCAATTTCTGCGGAAGATGAACAGGAATAGGGAGAACCAATGACAGACTAGCTGGAGGTGCCTGGACGGGCAAATTTAACTCTCATTTCCCACCAGGAAGAGGAATTAACCAAAGGCTCAGCGTGCCGTGCCGGAACCAGATTAGGGCCTGAAGCCATCCTGCGGTGTTGCGGCCAGCTCACGAGAAAGCGACTTGAAGAAAGGAGCTCAGGGGCACTGTAATTCACAAACCTGCAGAGTTATAAATGACAGCTATCGTCCAAAAATATACTGAAGTAAGGCTGCCAAGAGGACTTGAAAGCGGGGCAGAATTGCAGGAAACCGATTTCAGGAGGTAGACTGGAATTGCATTGAAAGCATAGGAAAAGAGGCAGAACGTCCACAATGATGCACTTGACCACAAAGGGCGTATGCGTTTTTTCCTGAATATATTCAGGAAAAAACGCATACGCCCTTTTTGGCCAACCAAGCAAGCTTGCAAAGGAAATCTGCACTACAATGAAGTCTCACTTCCCCCCGCTCAAAAGGGCCATCTGAAAAAAGTGTAAAATCCAGAAAGGCAGGACAGGCCATGGAGAACTGGGAGCCTTGTTATGCTGATGGGCGGGATGTCAATTGCCAACAGCCACTCGGGAGAAGTGTATGGTGTTTCCTGAAACATCTAAAAAACAAAGCAACAGAGCCTAGGGCACTTCCACTTATGGTCCTATAGCTTAGGGAAATTAAAATCAAAAGACACAGCCACCCCAAAGGTTGGGACGGCTCTGTTTACAAGAACCTGGTTTACGGTACAAGTTCAATATCGCAGAAAGTGAAAAATGGATAAAGAAGTTGTGGTACTTACGTACAATGCAGTATCACTCAGCAATGAAATCTATGTCATCAGGCCCGTAGCAGCATAATGAGTGGATTCAGGTACGATGATTCTAACTGAAATAATTCACACAGGAAAAGAAACATCATAAGATATCACTAATACACGGAATGTAACCTTGGCTACACAGGAACTGAATTACAAAACAGAACAGGGTCTCAAATTTAGAAACCCAACTTATGCTTGCTTAAGGGGAAAGGTGAGTTGGGGTGCTGCATAAAACCAGAGATTGAAATGAGCACAGATAAAGTTCCTTAAGCCAAATATGGAATAGACAAGAGCTACTCCTTGCTCAACGAAATGGACTCAACACCCCATATTAAATGCCTAAGAGTGTACCTGACTAGGAAGTATCTTAAAACCTATGGATTGCTATGTCTCTGAAAGAGAATCAAGCGTGTGTACAGGGGCATAAACGCAGCAGTGATAGGATTGGAGAGGTTCGGTGAGCAAATGAAGACCCTTTGAAGTCATATTGCATGGTACCCATTCCACGGGTCTCAACTCTCCAGGTTTAAGGTATTCTTCCTTCAGCTAAAACATGCATGTGGAACCCAGAGTATGATCAACCGTGTGATCGGGAGACGTGTTCCAATATGTGTCAGTTTTCGTCCCCTGGTACTCGGGTGCAACATTCCAGACGCTTTACTAACACTCTCCCGACTTGGAGAGTCAGTGCCTTTAACCTCCTGTTTGGCCCAGTTTGCAATTTCTGCGGAAGATGAACAGGAATAGGGAGAACCAATGACAGACTAGCTGGAGGTGCCTGGACGGGCAAATTTAACTCTCATTTCCCACCAGGAAGAGGAATTAACCAAAGGCTCAGCGTGCCGTGCCGGAACCAGATTAGGGCCTGAAGCCATCCTGCGGTGTTGCGGCCAGCTCACGAGAAAGCGACTTGAAGAAAGGAGCTCAGGGGCACTGTAATTCACAAACCTGCAGAGTTATAAATGACAGCTATCGTCCAAAAATATACTGAAGTAAGGCTGCCAAGAGGACTTGAAAGCGGGGCAGAATTGCAGGAAACCGATTTCAGGAGGTAGACTGGAATTGCATTGAAAGCATAGGAAAAGAGGCAGAACGTCCACAATGATGCACTTGGCCAAAAAGGGCGTATGCGTTTTTTCCTGAATATATTCAGGAAAAAACGCATACGCCCTTTTTGGCCAACCAAGCAAGCTTGCAAAGGAAATCTGCACTACAATGAAGTCTCACTTCCCCCCGGTCAAAAGGGCCATCTGAAAAAAGTGTAAAATCCAGAAAGGCAGGACAGGCCATGGAGAACTGGGAGCCTTGTTATGCTGATGGGCGGGATGTAAATTGCCAACAGCCACTCGGGAGAAGTGTATGGTGTTTCCTGAAACATCTAAAAAACAAAGCAACAGAGCCTAGGGCACTTCCACTTATGGTCCTATAGCTTAGGGAAATTAAAATCAAAAAGACACAGCCACCCCAAAGGTTGGGACGGCTCTGTTTACAAGAACCTGGTTTACGGTACAAGTTCAATATCGCAGAAAGTGAAAAATGGATAAAGAAGTTGTGGTACTTACGTACAATGCAGTATCACTCAGCAATGAAATCTATGTCATCAGGCCCGTAGCAGCATAATGAGTGGATTCAGGTACGATGATTCTAACTGAAATAAGTCACACAGAAAAAGAAACATCATAAGATATCACTAATACACGGAATGTAACCTTGGCGACACAGGAACTGAATTACAAAACAGAACAGGGTCTCAAATTTAGAAACTCAACTTATGCTTGCTTAAGGGGAAAGGTGAGTTGGGGTGCTGCATAAAACCAGAGATTGAAATGAGCACAGATAAAGTTCCTTAAGCCAAATATGGAATAGACAAGAGCTACTCCTTGCTCAACGAAATGGACTCAACACCCCATATTAAATGCCTAAGAGTGTACCTGACTAGGAAGTATCTTAAAACCTATGGATTGCTATGTCTCTGAAAGAGAATCAAGCGTGTGTACAGGGGCATAAACGCAGCAGTGATAGGATTGGAGAGGTTCGGTGAGCAAATGAAGACCCTTTGAAGTCATATTGCATGGTACCCATTCCACGGGTCTCAACTCTCCAGGTTGAAGGTATTCTTCCTTCAGCTAAAACATGCATGTGGAACCCAGAGTATGATCAACCGTGTGATCGGGAGACGTGTTCCAATATGTGTCAGTTTTCGTCCCCTGGTACTCGGGTGCAACATTCCAGACGCTTTACTAACACTCTCCCGACTTGGAGAGTCAGTGCCTTTAACCTCCTGTTTGGCCCAGTTTGCAATTTCTGCGGAAGATGAACAGGAATAGGGAGAACCAATGACAGACTAGCTGGAGGTGTCTGGACGGGCACATTTATCTCTCATTTCCCACCAGGAAGAGGAATTAACCAAAGGCTCAGCGTGCCGTGCCGGAACCAGATTAGGGCCTGAAGCCATCCTGCGGTGTTGCGGCCAGCTCACGAGAAAGCGACTTGAAGAAAGGAGCTCAGGGGCACTGTAATTCACAAACCTGCAGAGTTATAAATGACAGCTATCGTCCAAAAATATACTGAAGTAAGGCTGCCAAGAGGACTTGAAAGCGGGGCAGAATTGCAGGAAACCGATTTCAGGAGGTAGACTGGAATTGCATTGAAAGCATAGGAAAAGAGGCAGAACGTCCACAATGATGCACTTGGCCAAAAAGGGCGTATGCGTTTTTTCCTGAATATATTCAGGAAAAAACGCATACGCCCTTTTTGGCCAACCAAGCAAGCTTGCAAAGGAAATCTGCACTACAATGAAGTCTCACTTCCCCCCGGTCAAAAGGGCCATCTGAAAAAAGTGTAAAATCCAGAAAGGCAGGACAGGCCATGGAGAACTGGGAGCCTTGTTATGCTGATGGGCGGGATGTCAATTGCCAACAGCCACTCGGGAGAAGTGTATGGTGTTTCCTGAAACATCTAAAAAACAAAGCAACAGAGCCTAGGGCACTTCCACTTATGGTCCTATAGCTTAGGGAAATTAAAATCAAAAAGACACAGCCACCCCAAAGGTTGGGACGGCTCTGTTTACAAGAACCTGGTTTACGGTACAAGTTCAATATCGCAGAAAGTGAAAAATGGATAAAGAAGTTGTGGTACTTACGTACAATGCAGTATCACTCAGCAATGAAATCTATGTCATCAGGCCCGTAGCAGCATAATGAGTGGATTCAGGTACGATGATTCTAACTGAAATAAGTCACACAGAAAAAGAAACATCATAAGATATCACTAATACACGGAATGTAACCTTGGCGACACAGGAACTGAATTCCAAAACAGAACAGGGTCTCAAATTTAGAAAACCAACTTATGCTTGCTTAAGGGGAAAGGTGAGTTGGGGTGCTGCATAAAACCAGAGATTGAAATGAGCACAGATAAAGTTCCTTAAGCCAAATATGGAATAGACAAGAGCTACTCCTTGCTCAACGAAATGGACTCAACACCCCATATTAAATGCCTGAGTGTACCTGACTAGGAAGTATCTTAAAACCTATGGATTGCTATGTCTCTGAAAGAGAATCAAGTGTGTGTACAGGGGCATAAACGCAGCAGTGATAGGATTGGAGAGGTTCGGTGAGCAAATGAAGACCCTTTGAAGTCATATTGCATGGTACCCATTCCACGGGTCTCAACTCTCCCGGTTTAAGGTATTCTTCCATCAGCTAAAACATGCATGTGGAACCCAGAGTATGATCAACCGTGTGATCGGGAGACGTGTTCCAATATGTCTCAGTTTTCGTCCCCTGATACTCGGGTGCAACATTCCAGACGCTTTACTAACACTCTACCGACTTGGAGAGTCAGTGCCTTTAACCTCCTGTTTGGCCCAGTTTGCAATTTCTGCGGAAGATGAACAGGAATAGGGAGAACCAATGACAGACTAGCTGGAGGTGTCTGGACGGGCAAATTTAACTCTCATTTCCCACCAGGAAGAGGAATTAACCAAAGGCTCAGCGTGCCGTGCCGGAACCAGATTAGGGCCTGAAGCCATCCTGCGGTGTTGCGGCCAGCTCACGAGAAAGCGACTTGAAGAAAGGAGCTCAGGGGCACTGTAAATCACAAACCTGCAGAGTTATAAATGACAGCTATCGTCCAAAAATATACTGAAGTAAGGCTGCCAAGAGGACTTGAAAGCGGGGCAGAATTGCAGGAAACCGATTTCAGGAGGTAGACTGGAATTGCATTTAAAGCATAGGAAAAGAGGCAGAACGTCCACAATGATGCACTTGGCCAAAAAGTGCGTATGCGTTTTCCTGAATATATTCAGAAAAAAACGCATACGCCCTTTTTGGCCAACCAAGCAAGCTTGCAAAGGAAATCTGCACTACAATGAAGTCTCACTTCCCCCCGGTCAAAAGGGCCATCTGAAAAAAGTGTAAAATCCAGAAAGGCAGGACAGGCCATGGAGAACTGGGAGCCTTGTTATGCTGATGGGCGGGATGTCAATTGCCAACAGCCACTCGGGAGAAGTGTATGGTGTTTCCTGAAACATCTAAAAAACAAAGCAACAGAGCCTAGGGCACTTCCACTTATGGTCCTATAAATTAGGGAAATTAAAATCAAAAAGACACAGCCACCCCAAAGGTTGGGACGGCTCTGTTTACAAGAACCTGGTTTACGGTACAAGTTCAATATCGCAGAAAGTGAAAAATGGATAAAGAAGTTGTGGTACTTACGTACAATGCAGTATCACTCAGCAATGAAATCTATGTCATCAGGCCCGTAGCAGCATAATGAGTGGATTCAGGTATGATGATTCTAACTGAAATAAGTCACACAGAAAAAGAAACATCATAAGATATCACTAATACACGGAATGTAAACTTGGCTACACAGGAACTGAATTCCAAAACAGAACAGGGTCTCAAATTTAGAAACCCAACTTATGCTTGCTTAAGGGGAAAGGTGAGTTGGGGTGCTGCATAAAACCAGAGATTGAAATGAGCACAGATAAAGTTCCTTAAGCCAAATATGGAATAGACAAGAGCTACTCCTTGCTCAACGAAATGGACTCAACACCCCATATTAAATGCCTAAGAGTGTACCTGACTAGGAAGTATCTTAAAACCTATGGATTGCTATGTCTCTGAAAGAGAATCAAGCGTGTGTACAGGGGCATAAACGCAGCAGTGATAGGATTGGAGAGGTTCGGTGAGCAAATGAAGACCCTTTGAAGTCATATTGCATGGTACCCATTCCACGGGTCTCAACTCTCCAGGTTTAAGGTATTCTTCCTTCAGCTAAAACATGCATGTGGAACCCTGAGTATGATCAACCGTGTGATCGGGAGACGTGTTCCAATATGTGTCAGTTTTCGTCCCCTGGTACTCGGGTGCAACATTCCAGACGCTTTACTAACACTCTCCCGACTTGGAGAGTCAGTGCCTTTAACCTCCTGTTTGGCCCAGTTTGCAATTTCTGCGGAAGATGAACAGGAATAGGGAGAACCAATGACAGACTAGCTGGAGGTGTCTGGACGGGCAAATTTAACTCTCATTTCCCACCAGGAAGAGGAATTAACCAAAGGCTCAGCGTGCCGTGCCGGAACCAGATTAGGGCCTGAAGCCATCCTGCGGTGTTGCGGCCAGCTCACGAGAAAGCGAGTTGAAGAAAGGAGCTCAGGGGCACTGTAATTCACAAACCTGCAGAGTTATAAATGACAGCTATCGTCCAAAAATATACTGAAGTAAGGCTGCCAAGAGGACTTGAAAGCGGGGCAGAATTGCAGGAAACCGATTTCAGGAGGTAGACTGGAATTGCATTGAAAGCATAGGAAAAGAGGCAGAACGTCCACAATGATGCACTTGGCCAAAAAGGGCGTATGCGTTTTTTCCTGAATATATTCAGGAAAAAACGCATACGCCCTTTTTGGCCAACCAAGCAAGCTTGCAAAGGAAATCTGCACTACAATGAAGTCTCACTTCCCCGCGGTCAAAAGGGCCATCTGAAAAAAGTGTAAAATCCAGAAAGGCAGGACAGGCCATGGAGAACTGGGAGCCTTGTTATGCTGATGGGCGGGATGTCAATTGCCAACAGCCACTCGGGAGAAGTGTATGGTGTTTCCTGAAACATCTAAAAAACAAAGCAACAGAGCCTAGGGCACTTCCACTTATGGTCCTATAGCTTAGGGAAATTAAAATCAAAAAGACACAGCCACCCCAAAGGTTGGGACGGCTCTGTTTACAAGAACCTGGTTTACGGTACAAGTTCAATATCGCAGAAAGTGAAAAATGGATAAAGAAGTTGTGGTACTTACGTACAATGCAGTATCACTCAGCAATGAAATCTATGTCATCAGGCCCGTAGCAGCATAATGAGTGGATTCAGGTATGATGATTCTAACTGAAATAAGTCACACAGAAAAAGAAACATCATAAGATATCACTAATACACGGAATGTAAACTTGGCTACACAGGAACTGAATTACAAAACAGAACAGGGTCTCAAATTTAGAAAACCAACTTATGCTTGCTTAAGGGGAAAGGTGAGATGGGGTGCTGCATAAAACCAGAGATTGAAATGAGCACAGATAAAGTTCCTTAAGCCAAATATGGAATAGACAAGAGCTACTCCTTGCTCAACGAAATGGACTCAACATCCCATATTAAACACCTAAGAATATACCTTACTAGGAAGTATCTTAAAACCTATGGATTGCTATGTCTCTGAAAGAGAATCAAGCGTGTGTACAGGGGCATAAACGCAGCAGTGATAGGATTGGAGAGGTTCGGTGAGCAAATGAAGACCCTTTGAAGTCATATTGCATGGTACCCATTCCACGGGTCTCAACTCTCCAGGTTGAAGGTATTCTTCCTTCAGCTAAAACATGCATGTGGAACCCAGAGTATGATCAACCGTGTGATCGGGAGACGTGTTCCAATATGTGTCAGTTTTCGTCCCCTGGTACTCGGGTGCAACATTCCAGACGCTTTACTAACACTCTCCCGACTTGGAGAGTCAGTGCCTTTAACCTCCTGTTTGGCCCAGTTTGCAATTTCTGCGGAAGATGAACAGGAATAGGGAGAACCAATGAGAGACTAGCTGGAGGTGTCTGGACGGGCAAATTTAACTCTCATTTCCCACCAGGAAGAGGAATTAACCAAAGGCTCAGCGTGCCGTGCCGGAACCAGATTAGGGCCTGAAGCCATCCTGCGGTGTTGCGGCCAGCTCACGAGAAAGCGACTTGAAGAAAGGAGCTCAGGGGCACTGTAATTCACAAACCTGCAGAGTTATAAATGACAGCTATCGTCCAAAAATATACTGAAGTAAGGCTGCCAAGAGGACTTGAAAGCGGGGCAGAATTGCAGGAAACCGATTTCAGGAGGTAGACTGGAATTGCATTTAAAGCATAGGAAAAGAGGCAGAACGTCCACAATGATGCACTTGGCCAAAAAGGGCGTATGCGTTTTTTCCTGAATATATTCAGGAAAAAACGCATACGCCCTTTTTGGCCAACCAAGCAAGCTTGCAAAGGAAATCTGCACTACAATGAAGTCTCACTTCCCCCCGGTCAAAAGGGCCATCTGAAAAAAGTGTAAAATCCAGAAAGGCAGGACAGGCCATGGAGAACTGGGAGCCTTGTTATGCTGATGGGCGGGATGTCAATTGCCAACAGCCACTCGGGAGAAGTGTATGGTGTTTCCTGAAACATCTAAAAAACAAAGCAACAGAGCCTAGGGCACTTCCACTTATGGTCCTATAGCTTAGGGAAATTAAAATCAAAAAGACACAGCCACCCCAAAGGTTGGGACGGCTCTGTTTACAAGAACCTGGTTTACGGTACAAGTTCAATATCGCAGAAAGTGAAAAATGGATAAAGAAGTTGTGGTACTTACGTACAATGCAGTATCACTCAGCAATGAAATCTATGTCATCAGGCCCGTAGCAGCATAATGAGTGGATTCAGGTATGATGATTCTAACTGAAATAAGTCACACAGAAAAAGAAACATCATAAGATATCACTAATACACGGAATGTAACCTTGGCGACACAGGAACTGAATTACAAAACAGAACAGGGTCTTAAATTTAGAAAACCAACTTATGCTTGCTTAAGGGGAAAGGTGAGATGGGGTGCTGCATAAAACCAGAGATTGAAATGAGCACAGATAAAGTTCCTTAAGCCAAATATGGAATAGACAAGAGCTACTCCTTGCTCAACGAAATGGACTCAACATCCCATATTAAACACCTAAGAATATACCTGACTAGGAAGTATCTTAAAACCTATGGATTGCTATGTCTCTGAAAGAGAATCAAGCGTGTGTACAGGGGCATAAACGCAGCAGTGATAGGATTGGAGAGGTTCGGTGAGCAAATGAAGACCCTTTGAAGTCATATTGCATGGTACCCATTCCACGGGTCTCAACTCTCCAGGTTGAAGGTATTCTTCCTTCAGCTAAAACATGCATGTGGAACCCAGAGTATGATCAACCGTGTGATCGGGAGACGTGTTCCAATATGTGTCAGTTTTCGTCCCCTGGTACTCGGGTGCAACATTCCAGACGCTTTACTAACACTCTCCCGACTTGGAGAGTCAGTGCCTTTAACCTCCTGTTTGGCCCAGTTTGCAATTTCTGCGGAAGATGAACAGGAATAGGGAGAACCAATGAGAGACTAGCTGGAGGTGTCTGGACGGGCAAATTTAACTCTCATTTCCCACCAGGAAGAGGAATTAACCAAAGGCTCAGCGTGCCGTGCCGGAACCAGATTAGGGCCTGAAGCCATCCTGCGGTGTTGCGGCCAGCTCACGAGAAAGCGACTTGAAGAAAGGAGCTCAGGGGCACTGTAATTCACAAACCTGCAGAGTTATAAATGACAGCTATCGTCCAAAAATATACTGAAGTAAGGCTGCCAAGAGGACTTGAAAGCGGGGCAGAATTGCAGGAAACCGATTTCAGGAGGTAGACTGGAATTGCATTTAAAGCATAGGAAAAGAGGCAGAACGTCCACAATGATGCACTTGGCCAAAAAGGGCGTATGCGTTTTTTCCTGAATATATTCAGGAAAAAACGCATACGCCCTTTTTGGCCAACCAAGCAAGCTTGCAAAGGAAATCTGCACTACAATGAAGTCTCACTTCCCCCCGGTCAAAAGGGCCATCTGAAAAAAGTGTAAAATCCAGAAAGGCAGGACAGGCCATGGAGAACTGGGAGCCTTGTTATGCTGATGGGCGGGATGTCAATTGCCAACAGCCACTCGGGAGAAGTGTATGGTGTTTCCTGAAACATCTAAAAAACAAAGCAACAGAGCCTAGGGCACTTCCACTTATGGTCCTATAGCTTAGGGAAATTAAAATCAAAAAGACACAGCCACCCCAAAGGTTGGGACGGCTCTGTTTACAAGAACCTGGTTTACGGTACAAGTTCAATATCGCAGAAAGTGAAAAATGGATAAAGAAGTTGTGGTACTTACGTACAATGCAATATCACTCAGCAATGAAATCTATGTCATCAGGCCCGTAGCAGCATAATGAGTGGATTCAGGTACGATGATTCTAACTGAAATAAGTCACACAGAAAAAGAAACATCATAAGATATCACTAATACACGGAATGTAAACTTGGCTACACAGGAACTGAATTACAAAACAGAACAGGGTCTCAAATTTAGAAAACCAACTTATGCTTGCTTAAGGGGAAAGGTGAGTTGGGGTGCTGCATAAAACCAGAGATTGAAATGAGCACAGATAAAGTTCCTTAAGCCAAATATGGAATAGACAAGAGTTACTCCTTGCTCAACGAAATGGACTCAACACCCCATATTAAATGCCTAAGAGTGTACCTGACTAGGAAGTATCTTAAAACCTATGGATTGCTATGTCTCCGAAAGAGAATGAAGCGTGTGTACAGGGGCATAAACGCAGCAGTGATAGGATTGGAGATGTTCCGTGAGCAAATGAAGGCCCTTTGAAGTCATATTGCATGGTACCCATTCCACGGGTCTCAACTCTCCAGGTTGAAGGTATTCTTCCTTCAGCTAAAACATGCATGTGGAACTCAGAGTATGATCAACCGTGTGATCGGGAGACGTATTCCAATATGTGTCAGTTTTCGACCCCTGGTACTCGGGTGCAACATTCCAGATGCTTTACTAACACTCTCCCGACTTGGAGAGTCAGTGCCTTTAACCTCCTGTTTGGCCCAGTTTGCAATTTCTGCGGAAGATGAACAGGAATAGGGAGAACCAATGACAGACTAGCTGGAGGTGTCTGGACGGGCAAATTTAACTCTCATTTCGCACCAAGAAGAGGAATTAACCAAAGGCTCAGCGTGCCGTGCCGGAACCAGATTAGGGCCTGAAGCCATCCTGCGGTGTTGCGGCCAGCTCACGAGAAAGCGACTTGAAGAAAGGAGCTCAGGGGCACTGTAATTCACAAACATGCAGAGTTATAAATGACAGCTATCGTCCAAAAATATACTGAAGTAAGGCTGCCAAGAGGACTTGAAAGCGGGGCAGAATTGCAGGAAACCGATTTCAGGAGGTAGACTGGAATTGCATTTAAAGCATAGGAAAAGAGGCAGAACGTCCACAATGATGCACTTGGCCAAAAAGGGCGTATGCGTTTTTTCCTGAATATATTCAGGAAAAAACGCATACGCCCTTTTTGGCCAACCAAGCAAGCTTGCAAAGGAAATCTGCACTACAATGAAGTCTCACTTCCCCCCGGTCAAAAGGGCCATCTGAAAAAAGTGTAAAATCCAGAAAGGCAGGACAGGCCATGGAGAACTGGGAGCCTTGTTATGCTGATGGGCGGGATGTAAATTGCCAACAGCCACTCGGGAGAAGTGTATGGTGTTTCCTGAAACATCTAAAAAACAAAGCAACAGAGCCTAGGGCACTTCCACTTATGGTCCTATAGCTTAGGGAAATTAAAATCAAAAAGACACAGCCACCCCAAAGGTTGGGACGGCTCTGTTTACAAGAACCTGGTTTACGGTACAAGTTCAATATCACAGAAAGTGAAAAATGGATAAAGAAGTTGTGGTACTTACGTACAATGCAATATCACTCAGCAATGAAATCTATGTCATCAGACCCGTAGCAGCATAATGAGTGGATTCAGTTATGATGATTCTAAGTGAAATAAGTCACACAGGAAAAGAAACATCATAAGATATCACTAATACACGGAATGTAAACTTGGCTACATAGGAACTGAATTACAAAACAGAACAGGGTCTCAAATTTAGAAAACCAACTTATGCTTGCTTAAGGGGAAAGGTGAGTTGGGGTGCTTCATAAAACCAGAGATTGAAATGAGCACAGATAAAGTTCCTTAAGCCAAATATGGAATAGACAAGAGCTACTCCTTGCTCAACGAAATGGATTCAACACCCCATATTAAACACCTAAGAATGTACCTGACTAGGAAGTATCTTAAAACCTATGGATTGCTATGTCTCCGAAAGAGAATCAAGCGTGTGTGCAGGGGCATAAACGCAGCAGTGGTAGGATTGGAGAGGTTCGGTGAGCAAATGAAGACCCTTTGAAGTCATATTGCATGGTACCCATTCCACGGGTCTCAACTCTCCAGGTTTAAGGTATTCTTCCTTCAGCTAAAACATGCATGTGGAACCCAGAGTATGATCAACCGTGTGATCGGGAGACGTGTTCCAATATGTCTCAGTTTTCGTCCCCTGGTACTCGGGTGCAACATTCCAGACGCTTTACTAACACTCTCCCGACTTGGAGAGTCAGTGCCTTTAACCTCCTGTTTGGCCCAGTTTGCAATTTCTGCGGAAGATGAACAGGAATAGGCAGAACCAATGAGAGACTAGCTGGAGGTGTCTGGACGGGCAAATTTAACTCTCATTTCGCACCAGGAAGAGGAATTAACCAAAGGCTCAGCGTGCCGTGCCGGAACCAGATTAGGGCCTGAAGCAATACTGCGGTGTTGCGGCCAGCTCACGAGAAAGCGAGTTGAAGAAAGGAGCTCAGGGGCACTGTAATTCACAAACCTGCAGAGTTATAAATGACAGCTATCGTCCAAAAATATACTGAAGTAAGGCTGCCAAGAGGACTTGAAAGCGGGGCAGAATTGCAGGAAACCGATTTCAGGAGGTAGACTGGAATTGCATTTAAAGCATAGGAAAAGAGGCAGAACGTCCACAATGATGCACTTGGCCAAAAAGGGCGTATGCGTTTTTTCCTGAATATATTCAGGAAAAAACGCATACGCCCTTTTTGGCCAACCAAGAAAGCTTGCAAAGGAAATCTGCACTACAATGAAGTCTCACTTCCCCCCGGTCAAAAGGGCCATCTGAAAAAAGTGTAAAATCCAGAAAGGCAGGACAGGCCATGGAGAACTGGGAGCCTTGTTATGCTGATGGGCGGGATGTCAATTGCCAACAGCCACTCGGGAGAAGTGTATGGTGTTTCCTGAAACATCTAAAAAACAAAGCAACAGAGCCTAGGGCACTTCCACTTATGGTCCTATAGCTTAGGGAAATTAAAATCAAAAAGACACAGCCACCCCAAAGGTTGGGACGGCTCTGTTTACAAGAACCTGGTTTACGGTACAAGTTCAATATCGCAGAAAGTGAAAAATGGATAAAGAAGTTGTGGTACTTACGTACAATGCAGTATCACTCAGCAATGAAATCTATGTCATCAGGCCCGTAGCAGCATAATGAGTGGATTCAGGTACGATGATTCTAACTGAAATAAGTCACACAGAAAAAGAAACATCATAAGATATCACTAATACACGGAATGTAACCTTGGCTACACAGGAACTGAATTACAAAACAGAACAGGGTCTCAAATTTAGAAAACCAACTTATGCTTGCTTAAGGGGAAAGGTGAGATGGGGTGCTGCATAAAACCAGAGATTGAAATGAGCACAGATAAAGTTCCTTAAGCCAAATATGGAATAGACAAGAGCTACTCCTTGCTCAACGAAATGGACTCAACATCCCATATTAAACACCTAAGAATATACCTGACTAGGAAGTATCTTAAAACCTATGGATTGCTATGTCTCTGAAAGAGAATCAAGCGTGTGTACAGGGGCATAAACGCAGCAGTGATAGGATTGGAGAGGTTCAGTGAGCAAATGAAGACCCTTTGAAGTCATATTGCATGGTACCCATTCCACGGGTCTCAACTCTCCAGGTTGAAGGTATTCTTCCTTCAGCTAAAACATGCATGTGGAACCCAGAGTATGATCAACCGTGTGATCGGGAGACGTGTTCCAATATGTCTCAGTTTTCGTCCCCTGGTACTCGGGTGCAACATTCCAGACGCTTTACTAACACTCTCCCGACTTGGAGAGTCAGTGCCTTTAACCTCCTGTTTGGCCCAGTTTGCAATTTCTGCGGAAGATGAACAGGAATAGGGAGAACCAATGAGAGACTAGCTGGAGGTGTCTGGACGGGCAAATTTAACTCTCATTTCCCACCAGGAAGAGGAATTAACCAAAGGCTCAGCGTGCCGTGCCGGAACCAGATTAGGGCCTGAAGCCATCCTGCGGTGTTGCGGTCAGCTCACGAGAAAGCGACTTGAAGAAAGGAGCTCAGGGGCACTGTAATTCACAAACCTGCAGAGTTATAAATGACAGCTATCGTCCAAAAATATACTGAAGTAAGGCTGCCAAGAGGACTTGAAAGCGGGGCAGAATTGCAGGAAACCGATTTCAGGAGGTAGACTGGAATTGCATTTAAAGCATAGGAAAAGAGGCAGAACGTCCACAATGATGCACTTGGCCAAAAAGGGCGTATGCGTTTTTTCCTGAATATATTCAGGAAAAAACGCATACGCCCTTTTTGGCCAACCAAGCAAGCTTGCAAAGGAAATCTGCACTACAATGAAGTCTCACTTCCCCCCGGTCAAAAGGGCCATCTGAAAAATGTGTAAAATCCAGAAAGGCAGGACAGGCCATGGAGAACTGGGAGCCTTGTTATGCTGATGGGCGGGATGTCAATTGCCAACAGCCACTCGGGAGAAGTGTATGGTGTTTCCTGAAACATCTAAAAAACAAAGCAACAGAGCCTAGGGCACTTCCACTTATGGTCCTATAGCTTAGGGAAATTAAAATCAAAAAGACACAGCCACCCCAAAGGTTGGGACGGCTCTGTTTACAAGAACCTGGTTTACGGTACAAGTTCAATATCGCAGAAAGTGAAAAATGGATAAAGAAGTTGTGGTACTTACGTACAATGCAATATCACTCAGCAATGAAATCTATGTCATCAGGCCCGTAGCAGCATAATGAGTGGATTCAGGTATGATGATTCTAACTGAAATAAGTCACACAGAAAAAGAAACATCATAAGATATCACTAATACACGGAATGTAACCTTGGCTACACAGGAACTGAATTACAAAACAGAACAGGGTCTCAAATTTAGAAAACCAACTTATGCTTGCTTAAGGGGAAAGGTGAGATGGGGTGCTGCATAAAACCAGAGATTGAAATGAGCACAGATAAAGTTCTTTAAACCAAATATGGAATAGACAAGAGCTACTCCTTGCTCAACGAAATGGACTCAACATCCCATATTAAATGCCTAAGAGTGTACCTGACTAGGAAGTATCTTAAAACCTATGGATTGCTATGTCTCTGAAAGAGAATCAAGCGTGTGTACAGGGGCATAAACGCAGCAGTGATAGGATTGGAGAGGTTCGGTGAGCAAATGAAGACCCTTTGAAGTCATATTGCATGGTACCCATTCCACGGGTCTCAACTCTCCAGGTTGAAGGTATTCTTCCTTCAGCTAAAACATGCATGTGGAACCCAGAGTATGATCAACCGTGTGATCGGGAGACGTGTTCCAATATGTGTCAGTTTTCGTCCCCTGGTACTCGGGTGCAACATTCCAGACGCTTTACTAACACTCTCCCGACTTGGAGAGTCAGTGCCTTTAACCTCCTGTTTGGCCCAGTTTGCAATTTCTGCGGAAGATGAACAGGAATAGGGAGAACCAATGAGAGACTAGCTGGAGGTGTCTGGACGGGCAAATTTAACTCTCATTTCCCACCAGGAAGAGGAATTAACCAAAGGCTCAGCGTGCCGTGCCGGAACCAGATTAGGGCCTGAAGCCATCCTGCGGTGTTGCGGCCAGCTCACGAGAAAGCGACTTGAAGAAAGGAGCTCAGGGGCACTGTAATTCACAAACCTGCAGAGTTATAAATGACAGCTATCGTCCAAAAATATACTGAAGTAAGGCTGCCAAGAGGACTTGAAAGCGGGGCAGAATTGCAGGAAACCGATTTCAGGAGGTAGACTGGAATTGCATTTAAAGCATAGGAAAAGAGGCAGAACGTCCACAATGATGCACTTGGCCAAAAAGGGCGTATGCGTTTTTTCCTGAATATATTCAGGAAAAAACGCATACGCCCTTTTTGGCCAACCAAGCAAGCTTGCAAAGGAAATCTGCACTACAATGAAGTCTCACTTCCCCCCGGTCAAAAGGGCCATCTGAAAAAAGTGTAAAATCCAGAAAGGCAGGACAGGCCATGGAGAACTGGGAGCCTTGTTATGCTGATGGGCGGGATGTAAATTGCCAACAGCCACTCGGGAGAAGTGTATGGTGTTTCCTGAAACATCTAAAAAACAAAGCAACAGAGCCTAGGGCACTTCCACTTATGGTCCTATAGCTTAGGGAAATTAAAATCAAAAAGACACAGCCACCCCAAAGGTTGGGACGGCTCTGTTTACAAGAACCTGGTTTACGGTACAAGTTCAATATCGCAGAAAGTGAAAAATGGATAAAGAAGTTGTGGTACTTAGGTACAATGCAGTATCACTCAGCAATGAAATCTATGTCATCAGGCCCGTAGCAGCATAATGAGTGGATTCAGGTACGATGATTCTAACTGAAATAAGTCACACAGGAAAAGAAACATCATAAGATATCACTAATACACGGAATGTAAACTTGGCTACATAGGAACTGAATTACAAAACAGAACAGGGTCTCAAATTTAGAAAACCAACTTATGCTTGCTTAAGGGGAAAGGTGAGTTGGGGTGCTGCATAAAACCAGAGATTGAAATGAGCACAGATAAAGTTCCTTAAGCCAAATATGGAATAGACAAGAGCTACTCCTTGCTCAACGAAATGGATTCAACACCCCATATTAAACACCTAAGAATGTACCTGACTAGGAAGTATCTTAAAACCTATGGATTGCTATGTCTCCAAAAGAGAATCAAGCGTGTGTGCAGGGGCATAAACGCAGCAGTGATAGGATTGGAGAGGTTCGGTGAGCAAATGAAGACCCTTTGAAGTCATATTGCATGGTACCCATTCCACGGGTCTCAACTCTCCAGGTTTAAGGTATTCTTCCTTCAGCTAAAACATGCATGTGGAACCCAGAGTATGATCAACCGTGTGATCGGGAGACGTGTTCCAATATGTCTCAGTTTTCGTCCCCTGGTACTCGGGTGCAACATTCCAGACGCTTTACTAACACTCTCCCGGCTTGGAGAGTCAGTGCCTTTAACCTCCTGTTTGGCCCAGTTTGCAATTTCTGCGGAAGATGAACAGGAATAGGCAGAACCAATGAGAGACTAGCTGGAGGTGTCTGGACGGGCAAATTTAACTCTCATTTCGCACCAGGAAGAGGAATTAACCAAAGGCTCAGCGTGCCGTGCCGGAACCAGATTAGGGCCTGAAGCAATACTGCGGTGTTGCGGCCAGCTCACGAGAAAGCGAGTTGAAGAAAGGAGCTCAGGGGCACTGTAATTCACAAACCTGCAGAGTTATAAATGACAGCTATCGTCCAAAAATATACTGAAGTAAGGCTGCCAAGAGGACTTGAAAGCGGGGCAGAATTGCAGGAAACCGATTTCAGGAGGTAGACTGGAATTGCATTGAAAGCATAGGAAAAGAGGCAGAACGTCCACAATGATGCACTTGGCCAAAAAGGGCGTATGCGTTTTTTCCTGAATATATTCAGGAAAAAACGCATACGCCCTTTTTGGCCAACCAAGCAAGCTTGCAAAGGAAATCTGCACTACAATGAAGTCTCACTTCCCCCCGGTCAAAAGGGCCATCTGAAAAAAGTGTAAAATCCAGAAAGGCAGGACAGGCCATGGAGAACTGGGAGCCTTGTTATGCTGATGGGCGGGATGTCAATTGCCAACAGCCACTCGGGAGAAGTGTATGGTGTTTCCTGAAACATCTAAAAAACAAAGCAACAGAGCCTAGGGCACTTCCACTTATGGTCCTATAGCTTAGGGAAATTAAAATCAAAAAGACACAGCCACCCCAAAGGTTGGGACGGCTCTGTTTACAAGAACCTGGTTTACGGTACAAGTTCAATATCGCAGAAAGTGAAAAATGGATAAAGAAGTTGTGGTACTTACGTACAATGCAGTATCACTCAGCAATGAAATCTATGTCATCAGGCCCGTAGCAGCATAATGAGTGGATTCAGGTATGATGATTCTAACTGAAATAAGTCACACAGAAAAAGAAACATCATAAGATATCACTAATACACGGAATGTAAACTTGGCTACACAGGAACTGAATTACAAAACAGAACAGGGTCTCAAATTTAGAAAACCAACTTATGCTTGCTTAAGGGGAAAGGTGAGATGGGGTGCTGCATAAAACCAGAGATTGAAATGAGCACAGATAAAGTTCCTTAAGCCAAATATGGAATAGACAAGAGCTACTCCTTGCTCAACGAAATGGACTCAACATCCCATATTAAACACCTAAGAATATACCTGACTAGGAAGTATCTTAAAACCTATGGATTGCTATGTCTCTGAAAGAGAATCAAGCGTGTGTACAGGGGCATAAACGCAGCAGTGATAGGATTGGAGAGGTTCGGTGAGCAAATGAAGACCCTTTGAAGTCATATTGCATGGTACCCATTCCACGGGTCTCAACTCTCCAGGTTGAAGGTATTCTTCCTTCAGCTAAAACATGCATGTGGAACCCAGAGTATGATCAACCGTGTGATCGGGAGACGTGTTCCAATATGTGTCAGTTTTCGTCCCCTGGTACTCGGGTGCAACATTCCAGACGCTTTACTAACACTCTCCCGACTTGGAGAGTCAGTGCCTTTAACCTCCTGTTTGGCCCAGTTTGCAATTTCTGCGGAAGATGAACAGGAATAGGGAGAACCAATGAGAGACTAGCTGGAGGTGTCTGGACGGGCAAATTTAACTCTCATTTCCCACCAGGAAGAGGAATTAACCAAAGGCTCAGCGTGCCGTGCCGGAACCAGATTAGGGCCTGAAGCCATCCTGCGGTGTTGCGGCCAGCTCACGAGAAAGCGACTTGAAGAAAGGAGCTCAGGGGCACTGTAATTCACAAACCTGCAGAGTTATAAATGACAGCTATCGTCCAAAAATATACTGAAGTAAGGCTGCCAAGAGGACTTGAAAGCGGGGCAGAATTGCAGGAAACCGATTTCAGGAGGTAGACTGGAATTGCATTGAAAGCATAGGAAAAGAGGCAGAACGTCCACAATGATGCACTTGGCCAAAAAGGGCGTATGCGTTTTTTCCTGAATATATTCAGGAAAAAACGCATACGCCCTTTTTGGCCAACCAAGCAAGCTTGCAAAGGAAATCTGCACTACAATGATGTCTCACTTCCCCCCGGTGAAAAGGGCCATCTGAAAAATGTGTAAAATCCAGAAAGGCAGGACAGGCCATGGAGAACTGGGAGCCTTGTTATGCTGATGGGCGGGATGTAAATTGCCAACAGCCACTCGGGAGAAGTGTATGGTGTTTCCTGAAACATCTAAAAAACAAAGCAACAGAGCCTAGGGCACTTCCACTTATGGTCCTATAGCTTAGGGAAATTAAAATCAAAAAGACACAGCCACCCCAAAGGTTGGGACGGCTCTGTTTACAAGAACCTGGTTTACGGTACAAGTTCAATATCGCAGAAAGTGAAAAATGGATAAAGAAGTTGTGGTACTTACGTACAATGCAGTATCACTCAGCAATGAAATCTATGTCATCAGGCCCGTAGCAGCATAATGAGTGGATTCAGGTACGATGATTCTAACTGAAATAAGTCACACAGAAAAAGAAACATCATAAGATATCACTAATACACGGAATGTAACCTTGGCTACACAGGAACTGAATTACAAAACAGAACAGGGTCTCAAATTTAGAAAACCAACTTATGCTTGCTTAAGGGGAAAGGTGAGATGGGGTGCTGCATAAAACCAGAGATTGAAATGAGCACAGATAAAGTTCCTTAAGCCAAATATGGAATAGACAAGAGCTACTCCTTGCTCAACGAAATGGACTCAACATCCCATATTAAACACCTAAGAATATACCTGACTAGGAAGTATCTTAAAACCTATGGATTGCTATGTCTCTGAAAGAGAATCAAGCGTGTGTACAGGGGCATAAACGCAGCAGTGATAGGATTGGAGAGGTTCGGTGAGCAAATGAAGACCCTTTGAAGTCATATTGCATGGTACCCATTCCACGGGTCTCAACTCTCCAGGTTGAAGGTATTCTTCCTTCAGCTAAAACATGCATGTGGAACCCAGAGTATGATCAACCGTGTGATCGGGAGACGTGTTCCAATATGTCTCAGTTTTCGTCCCCTGGTACTCGGGTGCAACATTCCAGACGCTTTACTAACACTCTCCCGACTTGGAGAGTCAGTGCCTTTAACCTCCTGTTTGGCCCAGTTTGCAATTTCTGCGGAAGATGAACAGGAATAGGGAGAACCAATGAGAGACTAGCTGGAGGTGTCTGGACGGGCAAATTTAACTCTCATTTCCCACCAGGAAGAGGAATTAACCAAAGGCTCAGCGTGCCGTGCCGGAACCAGATTAGGGCCTGAAGCCATCCTGCGGTGTTGCGGCCAGCTCACGAGAAAGCGACTTGAAGAAAGGAGCTCAGGGGCACTGTAATTCACAAACCTGCAGAGTTATAAATGACAGCTATCGTCCAAAAATATACTGAAGTAAGGCTGCCAAGAGGACTTGAAAGCGGGGCAGAATTACAGGAAACCGATTTCAGGAGGTAGACTGGAATTGCATTGAAAGCATAGGAAAAGAGGCAGAACGTCCACAATGATGCACTTGGCCAAAAAGGGCGTATGCGTTTTTTCCTGAATATATTCAGGAAAAAACGCATACGCCCTTTTTGGCCAACCAAGCAAGCTTGCAAAGGAAATCTGCACTACAATGAAGTCTCACTTCCCCCCGGTCAAAAGGGCCATCTGAAAAATGTGTAAAATCCAGAAAGGCAGGACAGGCCATGGAGAACTGGGAGCCTTGTTATGCTGATGGGCGGGATGTCAATTGCCAACAGCCACTCGGGAGAAGTGTATGGTGTTTCCTGAAACATCTAAAAAACAAAGCAACAGAGCCTAGGGCACTTCCACTTATGGTCCTATAGCTTAGGGAAATTAAAATCAAAAAGACACAGCCACCCCAAAGGTTGGGACGGCTCTGTTTACAAGAACCTGGTTTACGGTACAAGTTCAATATCGCAGAAAGTGAAAAATGGATAAAGAAGTTGTGGTACTTACGTACAATGCAGTATCACTCAGCAATGAAATCTATGTCATCAGGCCCGTAGCAGCATAATGAGTGGATTCAGGTACGATGATTCTAACTGAAATAAGTCACACAGAAAAAGAAACATCATAAGATATCACTAATACACGGAATGTAACCTTGGCGACACAGGAACTGAATTACAAAACAGAACAGGGTCTCAAATTTAGAAAACCAACTTATGCTTGCTTAAGGGGAAAGGTGAGTTGGGGTGCTGCATAAAACCAGAGATTGAAATGAGCACAGATAAAGTTCCTTAAGCCAAATATGGAATAGACAAGAGCTACTCCTTGCTCAACGAAATGGACTCAACACCCCATATTAAATGCCTAAGAGTGTACCTGACTAGGAAGTATCTTAAAACCTATGGATTGCTATGTCTCTGAAAGAGAATCAAGCGTGTGTACAGGGGCATAAACGCAGCAGTGATAGGATTGGAGAGGTTCGGTGAGCAAATGAAGACCCTTTGAAGTCATATTGCATGGTACCCATTCCACGGGTCTCAACTCTCCAGGTTGAAGGTATTCTTCCTTCAGCTAAAACATGCATGTGGAACCCAGAGTATGATCAACCGTGTGATCGGGAGACGTGTTCCAATATGTGTCAGTTTTCGTCCCCTGGTACTCGGGTGCAACATTCCAGACGCTTTACTAACACTCTCCCGACTTGGAGAGTCAGTGCCTTTAACCTCCTGTTTGGCCCAGTTTGCAATTTCTGCGGAAGATGAACAGGAATAGGGAGAACCAATGAGAGACTAGCTGGAGGTGTCTGGACGGGCAAATTTAACTCTCATTTCCCACCAGGAAGAGGAATTAACCAAAGGCTCAGCGTGCCGTGCCGGAACCAGATTAGGGCCTGAAGCCATCCTGCGGTGTTGCGGCCAGCTCACGAGAAAGCGAGTTGAAGAAAGGAGCTCAGGGGCACTGTAATTCACAAACCTGCAGAGTTATAAATGACAGCTATCGTCCAAAAATATACTGAAGTAAGGCTGCCAAGAGGACTTGAAAGCGGGGCAGAATTGCAGGAAACCGATTTCAGGAGGTAGACTGGAATTGCATTTAAAGCATAGGAAAAGAGGCAGAACGTCCACAATGATGCACTTGGCTAAAAAGGGCGTATGCGTTTTTTCCTGAATATATTCAGGAAAAAACGCATACGCCCTTTTTGGCCAACCAAGCAAGCTTGCAAAGGAAATCTGCACTACAATGAAGTCTCACTTCCCCCCGGTCAAAAGGGCCATCTGAAAAAAGTGTAAAATCCAGAAAGGCAGGACAGGCCATGGAGAACTGGGAGCCTTGTTATGCTGATGGGCGGGATGTAAATTGCCAACAGCCACTCGGGAGAAGTGTATGGTGTTTCCTGAAACATCTAAAAAACAAAGCAACAGAGCCTAGGGCACTTCCACTTATGGTCCTATAGCTTAGGGAAATTAAAATCAAAAAGACACAGCCACCCCAAAGGTTGGGACGGCTCTGTTTACAAGAACCTGGTTTACAGTACAAGTTCAATATCGCAGAAAGTGAAAAATGGATAAAGAAGTTGTGGTACTTACGTACAATGCAGTATCACTCAGCAATGAAATCTATGTCATCAGGCCCGTAGCAGCATAATGAGTGGATTCAGGTACGATGATTCTAACTGAAATAAGTCACACAGAAAAAGAAACATCATAAGATATCACTAATACACGGAATGTAACCTTGGCGACACAGGAACTGAATTACAAAACAGAACAGGGTCTCAAATTTAGAAAACCAACTTATGCTTGCTTAAGGGGAAAGGTGAGTTGGGGTGCTGCATAAAACCAGAGATTGAAATGAGCACAGATAAAGTTCCTTAAGCCAAATATGGAATAGACAAGAGCTACTCCTTGCTCAACGAAATGGACTCAACACCCCATATTAAATGCCTAAGAGTGTACCTGACTAGGAAGTATCTTAAAACCTATGGATTGCTATGTCTCTGAAAGAGAATCAAGCGTGTGTACAGGGGCATAAACGCAGCAGTGATAGGATTGGAGAGGTTCGGTGAGCAAATGAAGACCCTTTGAAGTCATATTGCATGGTACCCATTCCACGGGTCTCAACTCTCCAGGTTGAAGGTATTCTTCCTTCAGCTAAAACATGCATGTGGAACCCAGAGTATGATCAACCATGTGATCGGGAGACGTGTTCCAATATGTGTCAGTTTTCGTCCCCTGGTACTCGGGTGCAACATTCCAGACGCTTTACTAACACTCTCCCGGCTTGGAGAGTCAGTGCCTTTAACCTCCTGTTTGGCCCAGTTTGCAATTTCTGCGGAAGATGAACAGGAATAGGGAGAACCAATGAGAGACTAGCTGGAGGTGTCTGGACGGGCAAATTTAACTCTCATTTCCCACCAGGAAGAGGAATTAACCAAAGGCTCAGCGTGCCGTGCCGGAACCAGATTAGGGCCTGAAGCCATCCTGCGGTGTTGCGGCCAGCTCACGAGAAAGCGAGTTGAAGAAAGGAGCTCAGGGGCACTGTAATTCACAAACCTGCAGAGTTATAAATGACAGCTATCGTCCAAAAATATACTGAAGTAAGGCTGCCAAGAGGACTTGAAAGCGGGGCAGAATTGCAGGAAACCGATTTCAGGAGGTAGACTGGAATTGCATTTAAAGCATAGGAAAAGAGGCAGAACGTCCACAATGATGCACTTGGCCAAAAAGGGCGTATGCGTTTTTTCCTGAATATATTCAGGAAAAAACGCATACGCCCTTTTTGGCCAACCAAGCAAGCTTGCAAAGGAAATCTGCACTACAATGAAGTCTCACTTCCCCCCGGTCAAAAGGGCCATCTGAAAAAAGTGTAAAATCCAGAAAGGCAGGACAGGCCATGGAGAACTGGGAGCCTTGTTATGCTGATGGGCGGGATGTCAATTGCCAACAGCCACTCGGGAGAAGTGTATGGTGTTTCCTGAAACATCTAAAAAACAAAGCAACAGAGCCTAGGGCACTTCCACTTATGGTCCTATAGCTTAGGGAAATTAAAATCAAAAAGACACAGCCACCCCAAAGGTTGGGACGGCTCTGTTTACAAGAACCTGGTTTACGGTACAAGTTCAATATCGCAGAAAGTGAAAAATGGATAAAGAAGTTGTGGTACTTAGGTACAATGCAGTATCACTCAGCAATGAAATCTATGTCATCAGGCCCGTAGCAGCATAATGAGTGGATTCAGGTACGATGATTCTAACTGAAATAAGTCACACAGGAAAAGAAACATCATAAGATATCACTAATACACGGAATGTAACCTTGGCGACACAGGAACTGAATTACAAAACAGAATAGGGTCTCAAATTTAGAAAACCAACTTATGCTTGCTTAAGGGGAAAGGTGAGTTGGGGTGCTGCATAAAACCAGAGATTGAAATGAGCACAGATAAAGTTCCTTAAGCCAAATATGGAATAGACAAGAGCTACTCCTTGCTCAACGAAATGGACTCAACATCCCATATTAAACACCTAAGAATATACCTGACTAGGAAGTATCTTAAAACCTATGGATTGCTATGTCTCTGAAAGAGAATCAAGCGTGTGTACAGGGGCATAAACGCAGCAGTGATAGGATTGGAGAGGTTCGGTAAGCAAATGAAGACCCTTTGAAGTCATATTGCATAGTACCCATTCCACGGGTCTCAACTCTCCAGGTTGAAGGTATTCTTCCTTCAGCTAAAACATGCATGTGGAACCCAGAGTATGATCAACCGTGTGATCGGGAGACGTGTTCCAATATGTGTCAGTTTTCGTCCCCTGGTACTCGGGTGCAACATTCCAGACGCTTTACTAACACTCTCCCGACTTGGAGAGTCAGTGCCTTTAACCTCCTGTTTGGCCCAGTTTGCAATTTCTGCGGAAGATGAACAGGAATAGGGAGAACCAATGAGAGACTAGCTGGAGGTGTCTGGACGGGCAAATTTAACTCTCATTTCCCACCAGGAAGAGGAATTAACCAAAGGCTCAGCGTGCCGTGCCGGAACCAGATTAGGGCCTGAAGCCATCCTGCGGTGTTGCGGCCAGCTCACGAGAAAGCGAGTTGAAGAAAGGAGCTCAGGGGCACTGTAATTCACAAACCTGCAGAGTTATAAATGACAGCTATCGTCCAAAAATATACTGAAGTAAGGCTGCCAAGAGGACTTGAAAGCGGGGCAGAATTGCAGGAAACCGATTTCAGGAGGTAGACTGGAATTGCATTTAAAGCATAGGAAAAGAGGCAGAACGTCCACAATGATGCACTTGGCCAAAAAGGGCGTATGCGTTTTTTCCTGAATATATTCAGGAAAAAACGCATACGCCCTTTTTGGCCAACCAAGCAAGCTTGCAAAGGAAATCTGCACTACAATGAAGTCTCACTTCCCCCCGGTCAAAAGGGCCATCTGAAAAAAGTGTAAAATCCAGAAAGGCAGGACAGGCCATGGAGAACTGGGAGCCTTGTTATGCTGATGGGCGGGATGTCAATTGCCAACAGCCACTCGGGAGAAGTGTATGGTGTTTCCTGAAACATCTAAAAAACAAAGCAACAGAGCCTAGGGCACTTCCACTTATGGTCCTATAGCTTAGGGAAATTAAAATCAAAAAGACACAGCCACCCCAAAGGTTGGGACGGCTCTGTTTACAAGAACCTGGTTTACGGTACAAGTTCAATATCGCAGAAAGTGAAAAATGGATAAAGAAGTTGTGGTACTTAGGTACAATGCAGTATCACTCAGCAATGAAATCTATGTCATCAGGCCCGTAGCAGCATAATGAGTGGATTCAGGTACGATGATTCTAACTGAAATAAGTCACACAGGAAAAGAAACATCATAAGATATCACTAATACACGGAATGTAACCTTGGCGACACAGGAACTGAATTACAAAACAGAATAGGGTCTCAAATTTAGAAAACCAACTTATGCTTGCTTAAGGGGAAAGGTGAGTTGGGGTGCTGCATAAAACCAGAGATTGAAATGAGCACAGATAAAGTTCCTTAAGCCAAATATGGAATAGACAAGAGCTACTCCTTGCTCAACGAAATGGACTCAACATCCCATATTAAACACCTAAGAATATACCTGACTAGGAAGTATCTTAAAACCTATGGATTGCTATGTCTCTGAAAGAGAATCAAGCGTGTGTACAGGGGCATAAACGCAGCAGTGATAGGATTGGAGAGGTTCGGTAAGCAAATGAAGACCCTTTGAAGTCATATTGCATAGTACCCATTCCACGGGTCTCAACTCTCCAGGTTGAAGGTATTCTTCCTTCAGCTAAAACATGCATGTGGAACCCAGAGTATGATCAACCGTGTGATCGGGAGACGTGTTCCAATATGTGTCAGTTTTCGTCCCCTGGTACTCGGGTGCAACATTCCAGACGCTTTACTAACACTCTCCCGACTTGGAGAGTCAGTGCCTTTAACCTCCTGTTTGGCCCAGTTTGCAATTTCTGCGGAAGATGAACAGGAATAGGGAGAACCAATGAGAGACTAGCTGGAGGTGTCTGGACGGGCAAATTTAACTCTCATTTCCCACCAGGAAGAGGAATTAACCAAAGGCTCAGCGTGCCGTGCCGGAACCAGATTAGGGCCTGAAGCCATCCTGCGGTGTTGCGGCCAGCTCACGAGAAAGCGAGTTGAAGAAAGGAGCTCAGGGGCACTGTAATTCACAAACCTGCAGAGTTATAAATGACAGCTATCGTCCAAAAATATACTGAAGTAAGGCTGCCAAGAGGACTTGAAAGCGGGGCAGAATTGCAGGAAACCGATTTCAGGAGGTAGACTGGAATTGCATTTAAAGCATAGGAAAAGAGGCAGAACGTCCACAATGATGCACTTGGCCAAAAAGGGCGTATGCGTTTTTTCCTGAATATATTCAGGAAAAAACGCATACGCCCTTTTTGGCCAACCAAGCAAGCTTGCAAAGGAAATCTGCACTACAATGAAGTCTCACTTCCCCCCGGTCAAAAGGGCCATCTGAAAAAAGTGTAAAATCCAGAAAGGCAGGACAGGCCATGGAGAACTGGGAGCCTTGTTATGCTGATGGGCGGGATGTCAATTGCCAACAGCCACTCGGGAGAAGTGTATGGTGTTTCCTGAAACATCTAAAAAACAAAGCAACAGAGCCTAGGGCACTTCCACTTATGGTCCTATAGCTTAGGGAAATTAAAATCAAAAAGACACAGCCACCCCAAAGGTTGGGACGGCTCTGTTTACAAGAACCTGGTTTACGGTACAAGTTCAATATCGCAGAAAGTGAAAAATGGATAAAGAAGTTGTGGTACTTACGTACAATGCAGTATCACTCAGCAATGAAATCTATGTCATCAGGCCCGTAGCAGCATAATGAGTGGATTCAGGTACGATGATTCTAACTGAAATAAGTCACACAGGAAAAGAAACATCATAAGATATCACTAATACACGGAATGTAACCTTGGCGACACAGGAACTGAATTACAAAACAGAACAGGGTCTCAAATTTAGAAACCCAACTTATGCTTGCTTAAGGGGAAAGGTGAGTTGGGGTGCTGCATAAAACCAGAGATTGAAATGAGCACAGATAAAGTTCCTTAAGCCAAATATGGAATAGACAAGAGCTACTCCTTGCTCAACGAAATGGACTCAACACCCCATATTAAATGCCTAAGAGTGTACCAGACTAGGAAGTATCTTAAAACCTATGGATTGCTATGTCTCTGAAAGAGAATCAAGCGTGTGTACAGGGGCATAAACGCAGCAGTGATAGGATTGGAGAGGTTCGGTGAGCAAATGAAGACCCTTTGAAGTCATATTGCATGGTACCCATTCCACGGGTCTCAACTCTCCAGGTTGAAGGTATTCTTCCTTCAGCTAAAACATGCATGTGGAACCCAGAGTATGATCAACCGTGTGATCGGGAGACGTGTTCCAATATGTGTCAGTTTTCGTCCCCTGGTACTCGGGTGCAACATTCCAGATGCTTTACTAACACTCTCCCGACTTGGAGAGTCAGTGCCTTTAACCTCCTGTTTGGCCCAGTTTGCAATTTCTGCGGAAGATGAACAGGAATAGGGAGAACCAATGAGAGACTAGCTGGAGGTGTCTGGACGGGCAAATTTAACTCTCATTTCGCACCAAGAAGAGGAATTAACCAAAGGCTCAGCGTGCCGTGCCGGAACCAGATTAGGGCCTGAAGCCATCCTGCGGTGTTGCGGCCAGCTCACGAGAAAGCGACTTGAAGAAATGAGCTCAGGGGCACTGTAATTCACAAACATGTAGAGTTATAAATGACAGCTATCGTCCAAAAATATACTGAAGTAAGGCTGCCAAGAGGACTTGAAAGCGGGGCAGAATTGCAGGAAACCGATTTCAGGAGGTAGACTGGAATTGCATTGAAAGCATAGGAAAAGAGGCAGAACGTCCACAATGATGCACTTGGCCAAAAAGGGCGTATGCGTTTTTTCCTGAATATATTCAGGAAAAAACGCATACGCCCTTTTTGGCCAACCAAGCAAGCTTGCAAAGGAAATCTGCACTACAATGAAGTCTCACTTCCCCCTGGTCAAAAGGGCCATCTGAAAAAAGTGTAAAATCCAGAAAGGCAGGACAGGCCATGGAGAACTGGGAGCCTTGTTATGCTGATGGGCGGGATGTAAATTGCCAACAGCCACTCGGGAGAAGTGTATGGTGTTTCCTGAAACATCTAAAAAACAAAGCAACAGAGCCTAGGGCACTTCCACTTATGGTCCTATAGCTTAGGGAAATTAAAATCAAAAAGACACAGGCACCACAAAAGTTGGCACGGCTCTGTTTACAAGAACCTGGTTTACGGTACAAGTTCAATATCACAGAAAGTGAAAAATGGATAAAGAAGTTGTGGTACTTACGTACAATGCAATATCACTCAGCAATGAAATCTATGTCATCAGACCCGTAGCAGCATAATGAGTGGATTCAGGTATGATGATTCTAAGTGAAATAAGTCACACAGGAAAAGAAACATCATAAGATATCACTAATACACGGAATGTAAACTTGGCTACATAGGAACTGAATTACAAAACAGAACAGGGTCTCAAATTTAGAAAACCAACTTATGCTTGCTTAAGGGGAAAGGTGAGTTGGGGTGCTGCATAAAACCAGAGATTGAAATGAGCACAGATAAAGTTCCTTAAGCCAAATATGGAATAGACAAGAGCTACTCCTTGCTCAACGAAATGTATTCAACACCCCATATTAAACACCTAAGAATGTACCTGACTAGGAAGTATCTTAAAACCTATGGATTGCTATGTCTCCAAAAGAGAATCAAGCGTGTGTGCAGGGGCATAAACGCAGCAGTGATAGGATTGGAGAGGTTCGGTGAGCAAATGAAGACCCTTTGAAGTCATATTGCATGGTACCCATTCCACGGGTCTCAACTCTCCAGGTTTAAGGTATTCTTCCTTCAGCTAAAACATGCATGTGGAACCCAGAGTATGATCAACCGTGTGATCGGGAGACGTGTTCCAATATGTCTCAGTTTTCGTCCCCTGGTACTCGGGTGCAACATTCCAGACGCTTTACTAACACTCTCCCGGCTTGGAGAGTCAGTGCCTTTAACCTCCTGTTTGGCCCAGTTTGCAATTTCTGTGGAAGATGAACAGGAATAGGCAGAACCAATGAGAGACTAGCTGGAGGTGTCTGGACGGGCAAATTTAACTCTCATTTCGCACCAGGAAGAGGAATTAACCAAAGGCTCAGCGTGCCGTGCCGGAACCAGATTAGGGCCTGAAGCCATCCTGCGGTGTTGCGGCCAGCTCACGAGAAAGCGAGTTGAAGAAAGGAGCTCAGGGGCACTGTAATTCACAAACCTGCAGAGTTATAAATGACAGCTATCGTCCAAAAATATACTGAAGTAAGGCTGCCAAGAGGACTTGAAAGCGGGGCAGAATTGCAGGAAACCGATTTCAGGAGGTAGACTGGAATTGCATTGAAAGCATAGGAAAAGAGGCAGAACGTCCACAATGATGCACTTGGCCAAAAAGGGCGTATGCGTTTTTTCCTGAATATATTCAGGAAAAAACGCATACGCCCTTTTTGGCCAACCAAGCAAGCTTGCAAAGGAAATCTGCACTACAATGAAGTCTCACTTCCCCCCGGTCAAAAGGGCCATCTGAAAAAAGTGTAAAATCCAGAAAGGCAGGACAGGCCATGGAGAACTGGGAGCCTTGTTATGCTGATGGGCGGGATGTAAATTGCCAACAGCCACTCGGGAGAAGTGTATGGTGTTTCCTGAAACATCTAAAAAACAAAGCAACAGAGCCTAGGGCACTTCCACTTATGGTCCTATAGCTTAGGGAAATTAAAATCAAAAAGACACAGGCACCCCAAAAGTTGGCACGGCTCTGTTTACAAGAACCTGGTTTACGGTACAAGTTCAATATCACAGAAAGTGAAAAATGGATAAAGAAGTTGTGGTACTTACGTACAATGCAATATCACTCAGCAATGAAATCTATGTCATCAGACCCGTAGCAGCATAATGAGTGGATTCAGGTATGATGATTCTAAGTGAAATAAGTCACACAGGAAAAGAAACATCATAAGATATCACTAATACACGGAATGTAAACTTGGCTACATAGGAACTGAATTACAAAACAGAACAGGGTCTCAAATTTAGAAACCCAACTTATGCTTGCTTAAGGGGAAAGGTGAGTTGGGGTGCTGCATAAAACCAGAGATTGAAATGAGCACAGATAAAGTTCCTTAAGCCAAATATGGAATAGACAAGAGCTACTCCTTGCTCAACGAAATGTATTCAACACCCCATATTAAACACCTAAGAATGTACCTGACTAGGAAGTATCTTAAAACCTATGGATTGCTATGTCTCCAAAAGAGAATCAAGCGTGTGTGCAGGGGCATAAACGCAGCAGTGATAGGATTGGAGAGGTTCGGTGAGCAAATGAAGACCCTTTGAAGTCATATTGCATGGTACCCATTCCACGGGTCTCAACTCTCCAGGTTTAAGGTATTCTTCCTTCAGCTAAAACATGCATGTGGAACCCAGAGTATGATCAACCGTGTGATCGGGAGACGTGTTCCAATATGTCTCAGTTTTCGTCCCCTGGTACTCGGGTGCAACATTCCAGACGCTTTACTAACACTCTCCCGACTTGGAGAGTCAGTGCCTTTAACCTCCTGTTTGGCCCAGTTTGCAATGTCTGCGGAAGATGTACAGGAATAGGCAGAACCAATGAGTGACTAGCTGGAGGTGTCTGGACGGGCAAATTTAACTCTCATTTCGCAGCAGGAAGAGGAATTAACCAAAGGCTCAGCGTGCCGTGCCGGAACCAAATTAGGGCCTGAAGCCATCCTGCGGTGTTGCGGCCAGCTCACGAGAAAGCGAGTTGAAGAAAGGAGCTCAGGGGCACTGTAATTCACAAACCTGCAGAGTTATAAATGACAGCTATCGTCCAAAAATATACTGAAGTAAGGCTGCCAAGAGGACTTGAAAGCGGGGCAGAATTGCAGGAAACCGATTTCAGGAGGTAGACTGGAATTGCATTTAAAGCATAGGAAAAGAGGCAGAACGTCCACAATGATGCACTTGGCCAAAAAGGGCGTATGCGTTTTTTCCTGAATATATTCAGGAAAAAACGCATACGCCCTTTTTGGCCAACCAAGCAAGCTTGCAAAGGAAATCTGCACTACAATGAAGTCTCACTTCCCCCCGGTCAAAAGGGCCATCTGAAAAAAGTGTAAAATCCAGAAAGGCAGGACAGGCCATGGAGAACTGGGAGCCTTGTTATGCTGATGGGCGGGATGTAAATTGCCAACAGCCACTCGGGAGAAGTGTATGGTGTTTCCTGAAACATCTAAAAAACAAAGCAACAGAGCCTAGGGCACTTCCACTTATGGTCCTATAGCTTAGGGAAATTAAAATCAAAAAGACACAGCCACCCCAAAGTTTGGCACGGCTGTGTTTACAAGAACCACGTTTACGGTACAAGTTCAATATCGCAGAAAGTGAAAAATGGATAAAGAAGTTGTGGTACTTACGTACAATGCAATATCAGTCAGCAATGAAATCTATGTCATCAGGCCCGTAGCAGCATAATGAGTGGATTCAGGTACGATGATTCTAACTGAAATAAGTCACACAGGAAAAGAAACATCATAAGATATCACTAATACACGGAATGTAACCTTGGCTACACAGGAACTGAATTACAAAACAGAACAGGGTCTCAAATTTAGAAAACCAACTTATGCTTGCTTAAGGGGAAAGGTGAGTTGGGGTGCTGCATAAAACCAGAGATTGAAATGAGCACAGATAAAGTTCCTTAAGCCAAATATGGAATAGACAAGAGCTACTCCTTGCTCAACGAAATGGACTCAACACCCCATATTAAATGCCTAAGAGTGTACCTGACTAGGAAGTATCTTAAAACCTATGGATTGCTATGTCTCTGAAAGAGAATCAAGTGTGTGTGCAGGGGCATAAACACAGCAGTGATAGGATTGGAGAGGTTCGGTGAGCAAATGAAGACCCTTTGAAGTCATATTGCATGGTACCCATTCCACGGGTCTCAACTCTCCAGGTTTAAGGTATTCTTCCTTCAGCTAAAACATGCATGTGGAACCCAGAGTATGATCAACCGTGTGATCGGGAGACGTGTTCCAATATGTGTCAGTTTTCGTCCCCTGGTACTCGGGTGCAACATTCCAGACGCTTTACTAACACTCTCCCGACTTGGAGAGTCAGTGCCTTTAACCTCCTGTTTGGCCCAGTTTGCAATTTCTGCGGAAGATGAACAGGAATAGGGAGAACCAATGAGAGACTAGCTGGAGGTGTCTGGACGGGCAAATTTAACTCTCATTTCCCACCAGGAAGAGGAATTAACCAAAGGCTCAGCGTGCCGTGCCGGAACCAGATTAGGGCCTGAAGCCATCCTGCGGTGTTGCGGCCAGCTCACGAGAAAGCGAGTTGAAGAAAGGAGCTCAGGGGCACTGTAATTCACAAACCTGCAGAGTTATAAATGACAGCTATCGTCCAAAAATATACTGAAGTAAGGCTGCCAAGAGGACTTGAAAGCGGGGCAGAATTGCAGGAAACCGATTTCAGGAGGTAGACTGGAATTGCACTGAAAGCATAGGAAAAGAGGCAGAACGTCCACAATGATGCACTTGGCCAAAAAGGGCGTATGCGTTTTTTCCTGAATATATTCAGGAAAAAACGCATACGCCCTTTTTGGCCAACCAAGCAAGCTTGCAAAGGAAATCTGCACTACAATGAAGTCTCACTTCCCCCCGGTCAAAAGGGCCATCTGAAAAAAGTGTAAAATCCAGAAAGGCAGGACAGGCCATGGAGAACTGGGAGCCTTGTTATGCTGATGGGCGGGATGTCAATTGCCAACAGCCACTCGGGAGAAGTGTATGGTGTTTCCTGAAACATCTAAAAAACAAAGCAACAGAGCCTAGGGCACTTCCACTTATGGTCCTATAGCTTAGGGAAATTAAAATCAAAAGACACAGCCACCCCAAAGGTTGGGACGGCTCTGTTTACAAGAACCTGGTTTACGGTACAAGTTCAATATCGCAGAAAGTGAAAAATGGATAAAGAAGTTGTGGTACTTACGTACAATGCAGTATCACTCAGCAATGAAATCTATGTCATCAGGCCCGTAGCAGCATAATGAGTGGATTCAGGTACGATGATTCTAACTGAAATAAGTCACACAGAAAAAGAAACATCATAAGATATCACTAATACACGGAATGTAACCTTGGCTACACAGGAACTGAATTACAAAACAGAACAGGGTCTCAAATTTAGAAACCCAACTTATGCTTGCTTAAGGGGAAAGGTGAGTTGGGGTGCTGCATAAAACCAGAGATTGAAATGAGCACAGATAAAGTTCCTTAAGCCAAATATGGAATAGACAAGAGCTACTCCTTGCTCAACGAAATGGATTCAACACCCCATATTAAACACCTAAGAATGTACCTGACTAGGAAGTATCTTAAAACCTATGGATTGCTATGTCTCCAAAAGAGAATCAAGCGTGTGTGAAGGGGCATAAACGCAGCAGTGATAGGATTGGAGAGGTTCGGTGAGCAAATGAAGACCCTTTGAAGTCATATTGCATGGTACCCATTCCACGGGTCTCAACTCTCCAGGTTTAAGGTATTCTTCCTTCAGCTAAAACATGCATGTGGAACCCAGAGTATGATCAACCGTGTGATCGGGAGACGTGTTCCAATATGTGTCAGTTTTCGTCCCCTGGTACTCGGGTGCAACATTCCAGACGCTTTACTAACACTCTCCCGACTTGGAGAGTCAGTGCCTTTAACCTCCTGTTTGGCCCAGTTTGCAATTTCTGCGGAAGATGAACAGGAATAGGGAGAACCAATGACAGACTAGCTGGAGGTGTCTGGACGGGCAAATTTAACTCTCATTTCCCACCAGGAAGAGGAATTAACCAAAGGCTCAGCGTGCCGTGCCGGAACCAGATTAGGGCCTGAAGCCATCCTGCGGTGTTGCGGCCAGCTCACGAGAAAGCGAGTTGAAGAAAGGAGCTCAGGGGCACTGTAATTCACAAACCTGCAGAGTTATAAATGACAGCTATCGTCCAAAAATATACTGAAGTAAGGCTGCCAAGAGGACTTGAAAGCGGGGCAGAATTGCAGGAAACCGATTTCAGGAGGTAGACTGGAATTGCATTTAAAGCATAGGAAAAGAGGCAGAACGTCCACAATGATGCACTTGGCCAAAAAGGGCGTATGCGTTTTTTCCTGAATATATTCAGGAAAAAACGCATACGCCCTTTTTGGCCAACCAAGCAAGCTTGCAAAGGAAATCTGCACTACAATGAAGTCTCACTTCCCCCCGGTCAAAAGGGCCATCTGAAAAAAGTGTAAAATCCAGAAAGGCAGGACAGGCCATGGAGAACTGGGAGCCTTGTTATGCTGATGGGCGGGATGTAAATTGCCAACAGCCACTCGGGAGAAGTGTATGGTGTTTCCTGAAACATCTAAAAAACAAAGTAACAGAGCCTAGGGCACTTCCACTTATGGTCCTATAGCTTAGGGAAATTAAAATCAAAAAGACACAGCCACCCCAAAGGTTGAGACGGCTCTGTTTACAAGAACCTGGTTTACGGTACAAGTTCAATATCGCAGAAAGTGAAAAATGGATAAAGAAGTTGTGGTACTTACGTACAATGCAGTATCACTCAGCAATGAAATCTATGTCATCAGGCCAATAGCAGCATAATGAGTGGATTCAGGTATGATGATTCTAACTGAAATAAGTCACACAGAAAAAGAAACATCATAAGATATGACTAATACACGGAATGTAATCTTGGCTACACAGGAACTGAATTACAAAACAGAACAGGGTCTCAAATTTAGAAAACCAACTTATGCTTGCTTAAGGGGAAAGGTGAGTTGGGGTGCTGCATAAAACCAGAGATTGAAATGAGCACAGATAAAGTTCCTTAAGCCAAATATGGAATAGACAAGAGCTACTCCTTGCTCAACGAAATGGACTCAACACCCCATATTAAACACCTAAGAATATACCTGACTAGGAAGTATCTTAAAACCTATGGATTGCTATGTCTCCGAAAGAGAATCAAGCGTGTGTGCAGGGGCATAAACGCAGCAGTGATAGGATTGGAGAGGTTCGGTGAGCAAATGAAGACCCTTTGAAGTCATATTGCATGGTACCCATTCCACGGGTCTCAACTCTCCAGGTTTAAGGTATTCTTCCTTCAGCTAAAACATGCATGTGGAACCCAGAGTATGATCAACCATGTGATCGGGAGACGTGTTCCAATATGTGTCAGTTTTCGTCCCCTGGTACTCGGGTGCAACATTCCAGACGCTTTACTAACACTCTCCCGACTTGGAGAGTCAGTGCCTTTAAGCTCCTGTTTGGCCCAGTTTGCAATTTCTGCGGAAGATGAACAGGAATAGGGAGAACCAATGACAGACTAGATGGAGGTGTCTGGATGGGCAAATTTAACTCTCATTTCGCACCAGGAAGAGGAATTAACCAAAGGCTCAGCGTGCCGTGCCGGAACCAGATTAGGGCCTGAAGCCATCCTGCGGTGTTGCGGCCAGCTCATGAGAAAGCGAGTTGAAGAAAGGAGCTCAGGGGCACTGTAATTCACAAACCTGCAGAGTTATAAATGACAGCTATCGTCCAAAAATATACTGAAGTAAGGCTGCCAAGAGGACTTGAAAGCGGGGCAGAATTGCAGGAAACCGATTTCAGGAGGTAGACTGGAATTGCATTTAAAGCATAGGATAAGAGGCAGAACGTCCACAATGATGCACTTGGCCAAAAAGGGCGTATGCGTTTTTTCCTGAATATATTCAGGAAAAAACGCATACGCCCTTTTTGGCCAACCAAGCAAGCTTGCAAAGGAAATCTGCACTACAGTGAAGTCTCACTTCCCCCTGGTTAAAGGGTCATCTGTGAAAAGTGTAAAATCCAGAAAGGCAGGACAGGCTATGGAGAACTGGGAGCCTTGTTATGCTGATGGGCGGGATGTAAATTGCCAACAGCCACTCGGGAGAAGTGTATGGTGTTTCCTGAAACATCTAAAAAACAAAGCAACAGAGCCTAGGGCACTTCCACTTATGGTCCTATAGCTTAGGGAAATTAAAATCAAAAAGACACAGCCACCCCAAAGGTTGGGACGGCTCTGTTTACAAGAACCTGGTTTACGGTACAAGTTCAATATCGCAGAAAGTGAAAAATGGATAAAGAAGTTGTGGTACTTACGTACAATGCAATATCACTCAGCAAGGAAATCTATGTCATCAGGCCCGTAGCAGCATAATGAGTGGATTCAGGTATGATGATTCTAACTGAAATAAGTCACACAGAAAAAGAAACATCATAAGATATGACTAATACACGGAATGTAAACTTGGCTACACAGGAACTGAATTCCAAAACAGAACAGGGTCTCAAATTTAGAAACCCAACTTATGCTTGCTTAAGGGGAAAGGTGAGTTGGGGTGCTGCATAAAACCAGAGATTGAAATGAGCACAGATAAAGTTCCTTAAGCCAAATATGGAATAGACAAGAGCTACTCCTTGCTCAACGAAATGGACTCAACACCCCATATTAAACACCTAAGAATATACCTGACTAGGAAGTATTTTAAAACATATGGATTGCTATGTCTCCGAAAGAGAATCAAGCGTGTGAGCAGGGGCATAAACGCAGCAGTGATAGGATTGGAGAGGTTCGGTGAGCAAATGAAGACCCTTTGAAGTCATATTGCATGGTACCCATGCCACGGGTCTCAACTCTCCAGGTTGAAGGTATTCTTCCTTCAGCTAAAACATGCATGTGGAACCCAGAGTATGATCAACCGTGTGATCGGGAGACGTGTTCCAATATGTCTCAGTTTTCGTCCCCTGGTACTCGGGTGCAACATTCCAGACGCTTTACTAACACTCTCCCGACTTGGAGAGTCAGTGCCTTTAACCTCCTGTTTGGCCCAGTTTGCAATTTCTGCGGAAGATGAACAGGAATAGGGAGAACCAATGACAGACTAGCTGGAGGTGTCTGGACGGGCAAATTTAACTCTCATTTCGCACCAGGAAGAGGAATTAACCAAAGGCTCAGCGTGCCGTGCCTCAACCAGCTTAGGACCTGAAGCCATCCTGCGGTGTTGCGGCCAGCTCACGAGAAAGTGAGTTGAAGAAAGGAGCTCAAGGGCACTGTAATTCACAAACCTGCAGAGTTATAAATGACAGCTATCGTCCAAAAATATACTGAAGTAAGGCTGCCAAGAGGACTTGAAAGCGGGGCAGAATTGCAGGAAACCGATTTCAGGAGGTAGACTGGAATTGCATTTAAAGCATAGGAAAAGAGGCAGAACGTCCACAATGATGCACTTGGCCAAAAAGGGCGTATGCGTTTTTTCCTGAATATATTCAGGAAAAAACGCATACGCCCTTTTTGGCCAACCAAGCAAGCTTGCAAAGGAAATCTGCACTACAATGAAGTCTCACTTCCCCCCGGTCAAAAGGGCCATCTGAAAAAAGTGTAAAATCCAGAAAGGCAGGACAGGCCATGGAGAACTGGGAGCCTTGTTATGCTGATGGGCGGGATGTAAATTGCCAACAGCCACTCGGGAGAAGTGTATGGTGTTTCCTGAAACATCTAAAAAACAAAGCAACAGAGCCTAGGGCACTTCCACTTATGGTCCTATAGCTTAGGGAAATTAAAATCAAAAAGACACAGCCACCCCAAAGGTTGGGACGGCTCTGTTTAAGAGAACCTGGTTTACGCTAAAAGTTCAATATCGCAGAAAGTGAAAAATGGATAAAGAAGTTGTGGTACTTACGTACAATGCAATATCACTCAGCAAGGAAATCTATGTCATCAGGCCCGTAGCAGCATAATGAGTGGATTCAGGTATGATGATTCTAAATGAAATAAGTCACACAGAAAAAGAAACATCATAAGATATCACTAATACACGGAATGTAAACTTGGCTACACAGGAACTGAATTCCAAAACAGAACAGGGTCTCAAATTTAGAAAACCAACTTATGCTTGCTTAAGGAGAAAGGTGAGTTGGGGTGCTGCATAAAACCAGAGATTGAAATGAGCACAGATAAAGTTCCTTAAGCCAAATATGGAATAGACAAGAGCTACTCCTTGCTCAACGAAATGGACTCAACACCCCATATTAAATGCCTAAGAGTGTACCTGACTAGGAAGTATCTTAAAACCTATGGATTGCTATGTCTCCGAAAGAGAATCAAGCATGTGTACAGGGGCATAAATGCAGCAGTGATAGGACTGCAGAGGTTCGGTGAGCAAATGAAGACGCTTTGAAGTCATATTGCATGGTACCCATTCCACGGGTCTCAACTCTCCAGGTTTAAGGTATTCTTCCTTCAGCTAAAACATGCATGTGGAACCCAGAGTATGATCAACCATGTGATCGGGAGACGTGTTCCAATATGTGTCAGTTTTCGTCCCCTGGTACTCAGGTGCAACATTCCAGACGCTTTACTAACACTCTCCTGACTTGGAGAGTCAGTGCCTTTAACCTCCTGTTTGGCCCAGTTTGCAATTTCTGCGGAAGATGAACAGGAATAGGGAGAACCAATGAGAGACTAGCTGGAGGTGTCTGGACGGGCAAATTTAACTCTCATTTCCCACCAGGAAGAGGAATTAACCAAAGGCTCAGCGTGCCGTGCCGGAACCAGATTAGGGCCTGAAGCCATCCTGCGGTGTTGCGGCCAGCTCACGAGAAAGCGAGTTGAAGAAAGGAGCTCAGGGGCACTGTAATTCACAAACCTGCAGAGTTATAAATGACAGCTATCGTCCAAAAATATACTGAAGTAAGGCTGCCAAGAGGACTTGAAAGCGGGGCAGAATTGCAGGAAACCGATTTCAGGAGGTAGACTGGAATTGCATTTAAAGCATAGGAAAAGAGGCAGAACGTCCACAATGATGCACTTGGCCAAAAAGGGCGTATGCGTTTTTTCCTGAATATATTCAGGAAAAAACGCATACGCCCTTTTTGGCCAACCAAGCAAGCTTGCAAAGGAAATCTGCACTACAATGAAGTCTCACTTCCCCCCGGTCAAAAGGGCCATCTGAAAAAAGTGTAAAATCCAGAAAGGCAGGACAGGCCATGGAGAACTGGGAGCCTTGTTATGCTGATGGGCGGGATGTAAATTGCCAACATCCACTCGGGAGAAGTGTATGGTGTTTCCTGAAACATCTAAAAAACAAAGCAACAGAGCCTAGGGCACTTCCACTTATGGTCCTATAGCTTAGGGAAATTAAAATCAAAAAGACACAGCCACCCCAAAGGTTGGGACGGCTCTGTTTACAAGAACCTGGTTTACGGTACAAGTTCAATATCGCAGAAAGTGAAAAATGGATAAAGAAGTTGTGGTACTTACGTACAATGCAATATCACTCAGCAATGACATCTATGTCACCAGGCCCATACAGCATAATGAGTGGATTCAGGTTTGATGCTTCTAACTGAAATAAGTCACACAGAAAAAGAAACATCATAAGATATGACTAATACACGGAATGAAAACTTGGCTACACAGGAACTGGATTACAAAACAGAACAGGGTCTCAAATTTAGAAACCCAACTTATGCTTGCTTAAGGGGAAAGGTGAGTTGGGGTGCTGCATAAAACCAGAGATTGAAATGAGCACAGATAAAGTTCCTTAAGCCAAATATGGAATAGACAAGAGCTACTCCTTGCTCAACGAAATGGATTCAACACCCCATATTAAACACCTAAGAATATACCTGACTAGGAAGTATCTTAAAACCTATGGATTGCTATGTCTCCGAAAGAGAATCAAGCGTGTGTGCAGGGGCATAAACGCAGCAGTTGTAGGATTGGAGAGGTTCGGTGAGCAAATGAAGACCCTTTGAAGTCATATTGCATGGTACCCATTCCACGGGTCTCAACTCTCCAGGTTTAAGGTATTCTTCCTTCAGCTAAAACATGCATGTGGAACCCAGAGTATGATCAACCGTGTGATCGGGAGACGTGTTCCAATATGTGTCAGTTTTCGTCCCCTGGTACTCGGGTGCAACATTCCAGACGCTTTACTAACACTCTCCCGACTTGGAGAGTCAGTGCCTTTAACCTCCTGTTTGGCCCAGTTTGCAATTTCTGCGGAAGATGAACAGGAATAGGGAGAACCAATGACAGACCAGCTGGAGGTGTCTGGACAGGCAAATTTAACTCTCATTTCCCACCAGGAAGAGGAATTAACCAAAGGCTCAGTGTGCCGTGCCGGAAACAGATTATGGCCTGAAGCCATCCTGCGGTGTTGCGGCCAGCTCACGAGAAAGCGAGTTGAAGAAAGGAGCTCAGGGGCACTGTAATTCACAAACCTGCATTGTTATAAATGACAGCTATCGTCCAAAAATATACTGAAGTAAGGCTGCCAAGAGGACTTGAAAGCGGGGCAGAATTGCAGGAAACCGATTTCAGGAGGTAGACTGGAATTGCATTGAAAGCATAGGAAAAGAGGCAGAACGTCCACAATGATGCACTTGGCCAAAAAGGGCGTATGCGTTTTTTCCTGAATATATTCAGGAAAAAACGCATACGCCCTTTTTGGCCAACCAAGCAAGCTTGCAAAGGAAATCTGCACTACAATGAAGTCTCACTTCCCCCCGGTCAAAAGGGCCATCTGAAAAAAGTGTAAAATCCAGAAAGGCAGGACAGGCCATGGAGAACTGGGAGCCTTGTTATGCTGATGGGCGGGATGTAAATTGCCAACAGCCACTCGGGAGAAGTGTATGGTGTTTCCTGAAACATCTAAAAAACAAAGCAACAGAGCCTAGGGCACTTCCACTTATGGTCCTATAGCTTAGGGAAATTAAAATCAAAAAGACACAGCCACCCCAAAGGTTGGGACGGCTCTGTTTACAAGAACCTGGTTTACGGTACAAGTTCAATATCGCAGAAAGTGAAAAATGGATAAAGAAGTTGTGGTACTTACGTACAATGCAATATCACACAGCAAGGAAATCTATGTCATCAGGCCCGTAGCAGCATAATAAGTGGATTCAGGTATTTTGATTCTAACTGAAATAAGTCACACAGAAAAAGAAACATCATAAGATATCACTAATACACGGAATGTAAACTTGGCTACATAGGAACTGAATTACAATACAGAACAGGGTCTCAAATTTAGAAACCCAACTTATGCTTGCTTAAGGGGAAAGGTGAGTTGGGGTGCTGCATAAAACCAGAGATTGAAATGAGCACAGATAAAGTTCCTTAAGCCAAATATGGAATAGACAAGAGCTACTCCTTGCTCAACGAAATGGATTCAACACCCCATATTAAACACCTAAGAATATACCTGACTAGGAAGTATTTTAAAACATATGGATTGCTATGTCTCCGAAAGAGAATCAAGCGTGTGAGCAGGGGCATAAACGCAGCAGTGATAGGATTGGAGAGGTTCGGTGAGCAAATGAAGACCCTTTGAAGTCATATTGCATGGTACCCATGCCACGGGTCTCAACTCTCCAGGTTGAAGGTATTCTTCCTTCAGCTAAAACATGCATGTGGAACCCAGAGTATGATCAACCGTGTGATCGGGAGACGTGTTCCAATATGTGTCAGTTTTCGTCCCCTGGTACTCGGGTGCAACATTCCAGACGCTTTACTAACACTCTCCCGACTTGGAGAGTCAGTGCCTTTAACCTCCTGTTTGGCCCAGTTTGCAATTTCTGCGGAAGATGAACAGGAATAGGGAGAACCAATGAGAGACTAGCTGGAGGTGTCTGGACGGGCAAATTTAACTCTCATTTTGCACCAGGAAGAGGAATTAACCAAAGGCTCAGCGTGCCGTGCCTCAACCAGCTTAGGGCCTGAAGCCATCCTGCGGTGTTGCGGCCAGCTCACGAGAAAGTGAGTTGAAGAAAGGAGCTCAAGGGCACTGTAATTCACAAACCTGCAGAGTTATAAATGACAGCTATCGTCCAAAAATATACTGAAGTAAGGCTGCCAAGAGGACTTGAAAGCGGGGCAGAATTGCAGGAAACCGATTTCAGGAGGTAGACTGGAATTGCATTTAAAGCATAGGAAAAGAGGCAGAACGTCCACAATGATGCACTTGGCCAAAAAGGGCGTATGCGTTTTTTCCTGAATATATTCAGGAAAAAACGCATACGCCCTTTTTGGCCAACCAAGCAAGCTTGCAAAGGAAATCTGCACTACAATGAAGTCTCACTTCCCCCCGGTCAAAAGGGCCATCTGAAAAAAGTGTAAAATCCAGAAAGGCAGGACAGGCCATGGAGAACTGGGAGCCTTGTTATGCTGATGGGCGGGATGTAAATTGCCAACAGCCACTCGGGAGAAGTGTATGGTGTTTCCTGAAACATCTAAAAAACAAAGCAACAGAGCCTAGGGCACTTCCACTTATGGTCCTATAGCTTAGGGAAATTAAAATCAAAAAGACACAGCCACCCCAAAGGTTGGGACGGCTCTGTTTAAGAGAACCTGGTTTACACTAAAAGTTCAATATCGCAGAAAGTGAAAAATGGATAAAGAAGTTGTGGTACTTACGTACAATGCAATATCACTCAGCAAGGAAATCTATGTCATCAGGCCCGTAGCAGCATAATGAGTGGATTCAGGTATGATGATTCTAAATGAAATAAGTCACACAGAAAAAGAAACATCATAAGATATCACTAATACACGGAATGTAAACTTGGCTACACAGGAACTGAATTCCAAAACAGAACAGGGTCTCAAATTTAGAAAACCAACTTATGCTTGCTTAAGGAGAAAGGTGAGTTGGGGTGCTGCATAAAACCAGAGATTGAAATGAGCACAGATAAAGTTCCTTAAGCCAAATATGGAATAGACAAGAGCTACTCCTTGCTCAACGAAATGGACTCAACACCCCATATTAAATGCCTAAGAGTGTACCTGACTAGGAAGTATCTTAAAACCTATGGATTGCTATGTCTCCGAAAGAGAATCAAGCATGTGTACAGGGGCATAAATGCAGCAGTGATAGGACTGCAGAGGTTCGGTGAGCAAATGAAGACGTTTTGAAGTCATATTGCATGGTACCCATTCCACGGGTCTCAACTCTCCAGGTTTAAGGTATTCTTCCTTCAGCTAAAACATGCATGTGGAACCCAGAGTATGATCAACCATGTGATCGGGAGACGTGTTCCAATATGTGTCAGTTTTCGTCCCCTGGTACTCAGGTGCAACATTCCAGACGCTTTACTAACACTCTCCTGACTTGGAGAGTCAGTGCCTTTAACCTCCTGTTTGGCCCAGTTTGCAATTTCTGCAGAAGATGAACAGGAATAGGGAGAACCAATGAGAGACTAGCTGGAGGTGTCTGGACGGGCAAATTTAACTCTCATTTCCCACCAGGAAGAGGAATTAACCAAAGGCTCAGCGTGCCGTGCCGGAACCAGATTAGGGCCTGAAGCCATCCTGCGGTGTTGCGGCCAGCTCATGAGAAAGCGAGTTGAAGAAAGGAGCTCAGGGGCACTGTAATTCACAAACCTGCAGAGTTATAAATGACAGCTATCGTCCAAAAATATACTGAAGTAAGGCTGCCAAGAGGACTTGAAAGCGGGGCAGAATTGCAGGAAACCGATTTCAGGAGGTAGACTGGAATTGCATTTAAAGCATAGGAAAAGAGGCAGAACGTCCACAATGATGCACTTGGCCAAAAAGGGCGTATGCGTTTTTTCCTGAATATATTCAGGAAAAAACGCATACGCCCTTTTTGGCCAACCAAGCAAGCTTGCAAAGGAAATCTGCACTACAGTGAAGTCTCACTTCCCCCTGGTTAAAGGGTCATCTGTGAAAAGTGTAAAATCCAGAAAGGCAGGACAGGCTATGGAGAACTGGGAGCCTTGTTATGCTGATGGGCGGGATGTAAATTGCCAACAGCCACTCGGGAGAAGTGTATGGTGTTTCCTGAAACATCTAAAAAACAAAGCAACAGAGCCTAGGGCACTTCCACTTATGGTCCTATAGCTTAGGGAAATTAAAATAAAAAAGACACAGCCACCCCAAAGGTTGGGACGGCTCTGTTTACAAGAACCTGGTTTACGGTACAAGTTCAATATCGCAGAAAGTGAAAAATGGATAAAGAAGTTGTGGTACTTACGTACAATGCAATATCACTCAGCAAGGAAATCTATGTCATCAGGCCCATAGCAGCATAATGAGTGGATTCAGGTATGATGATTCTAACTGAAATAAGTCACACAGAAAAAGAAACATCATAAGATATGACTAATACACGGAATGTAAACTTGGCTACACAGGAACTGAATTCCAAAACAGAACAGGGTCTCAAATTTAGAAAACCAACTTATGCTTGCTTAAGGAGAAAGATGAGTTGGGGTGCTGCATAAAACCAGAGATTGAAATGAGCACAGATAAAGTTCCTTAAGCCAAATATGGAATAGACAAGAGCTACTCCTTGCTCAACGAAATGGACTCAACACCCCATATTAAACACCTAAGAATATACCTGACTAGGAAGTATCTTAAAACCTATGGATTGCTATGTCTCCGAAAGAGAATCAAGCGTGTGTGCAGGGGCATAAACGCAGCAGAGATAGGATTGGAGAGGTTCGGTGAGCAAATGAAGACCCTTTGAAGTCATATTGCATGGTACCCATTCCACGGGTCTCAACTCTCCAGGTTTAAGGTATTCTTCCTTCAGCTAAAACATGCATGTGGAACCCAGAGTATGATCAACCGTGTGATCGGGAGACGTGTTCCAATATGTCTCAGTTTTCGTCCCCTGGTACTCGGGTGCAACATTCCAGACGCTTTACTAACACTCTCCCGACTTGGAGAGTCAGTGCCTTTAACCTCCTGTTTGGCCCAGTTTGCAATTTCTGCGGAAGATGAACAGGAATAGGGAGAACCAATCACAGACTAGATGGAGGTGTCTGGACGGGCAAATTTAACTCTCATTTCCCACCAGGAAGAGGAATTAACCAAAGGCTCAGCGTGCCATGCCAGAAACAGATTAGGGCCTGAAGCAATCCTGCGGTGTTGCGGCCAGCTCACGAGAAAGCGAGTTGAAGAAAGGAGCTCAGGGGCACTGTAATTCACAAACCTGCAGAGTTATAAATGACAGCTATCGTCCAAAAATATACTGAAGTAAGGCTGCCAAGAGGACTTGAAAGCGGGGCAGAATTGCAGGAAACCGATTTCAGGAGGTAGACTGGAATTGCATTTAAAGCATAGGAAAAGAGGCAGAACGTCCACAATGATGCACTTGGCCAAAAAGGGCGTATGCGTTTTTTCCTGAATATATTCAGGAAAAAACGCATACGCCCTTTTTGGCCAACCAAGCAAGCTTGCAAAGGAAATCTGCACTACAATGAAGTCTCACTTCCCCCCGGTCAAAAGGGCCATCTGAAAAAAGTGTAAAATCCAGAAAGGCAGGACAGGCCATGGAGAACTGGGAGCCTTGTTATGCTGATGGGCGGGATGTCAATTGCCAACAGCCACTCGGGAGAAGTGTATGGTGTTTCCTGAAACATCTAAAAAACAAAGCAACAGAGCCTAGGGCACTTCCACTTATGGTCCTATAGCTTAGGGAAATTAAAATCAAAAAGACACAGCCACCCCAAAGGTTGGGACGGCTCTGTTTACAAGAACCTGGTTTACGGTACAAGTTCAATATCGCAGAAAGTGAAAAATGGATAAAGAAGTTGTGGTACTTATGTACAATGCAATATCACTCAGCAATGACATCTATGTCACCAGGCCCATACAGCATAATGAGTGGATTCAGGTTTGATGCTTGTAACTGAAATAAGTCACACAGAAAAAGAAACATCATAAGATATGACTAATACACGGAATGAAAACTTGGCTACACAGGAACTGGATTACAAAACAGAACAGGGTCTCAAATTTAGAAACCCAACTTATGCTTGCTTAAGGGGAAAGGTGAGTTGGGGTGCTGCATAAAACCAGAGATTGAAATGAGCACAGATAAAGTTCCTTAAGCCAAATATGGAATAGACAAGAGCTACTCCTTGCTCAACGAAATGGATTCAACACCCCATATTAAACACCTAAGAATATACCTGACTAGGAAGTATCTTAAAACCTATGGATTGCTATGTCTCCGAAAGAGAATCAAGCGTGTGTGCAGGGGCATAAACGCAGCAGTGATAGGATTGGAGAGGTTCGGTGAGCAATTGAAGACCCTTTGAAGTCATATTGCATGGTACCCATTCCACGGGTCTCAACTCTCCAGGTTTAAGGTATTCTTCCTTCAGCTAAAACATGCATGTGGAACCCAGAGTATGATCAACCGTGTGATCGGGAGACGTGTTCCAATATGTGTCAGTTTTCGTCCCCTGGTACTCGGGTGCAACATTCCAGACGCTTTACTAACACTCTCCCGACTTGGAGAGTCAGTGCCTTTAACCTCCTGTTTGGCCCAGTTTGCAATTTCTGCGGAAGATGAACAGGAATAGGGAGAACCAATGACAGACCAGCTGGAGGTGTCTGGACGGGCAAATTTAACTCTCATTTCGCACCAGAAAGAGGAATTAACCAAAGGCTCAGCGTGCCGTGCCGGAACCAGATTAGGGCCTGAAGCCATCCTGCGGTGTTGCGGCCAGCTCACCAGAAATCGAGTTGAAGAAAGGAGCTCAGGGGCACTGTAATTCACAAACCTGCAGAGTTATAAATGACAGCTATCGTCCAAAAATATACTGAAGTAAGGCTGCCAAGAGGACTTGAAAGCGGGGCAGAATTGCAGGAAACCGATTTCAGGAGGTAGACTAGAATTGCATTTAAAGCATAGGAAAAGAGGCAGAACGTCCACAATGATGCACTTGGCCAAAAAGGGCGTATGCGTTTTTTCCTGAATATATTCAGGAAAAAACGCATACGCCCTTTTTGGCCAACCAAGCAAGCTTGCAAAGGAAATCTGCACTACAATGAAGTCTCACTTCCCCCCGGTCAAAAGGGCCATCTGAAAAAAGTGTAAAATCCAGAAAGGCAGGACAGGCCATGGAGAACTGGGAGCCTTGTTATGCTGATGGGCGGGATGTAAATTGCCAACAGCCACTCGGGAGAAGTGTATGGTGTTTCCTGAAACATCTAAAAAACAAAGTAACAGAGCCTAGGGCACTTCCACTTATGGTCCTATAGCTTAGGGAAATTAAAATCAAAAAGACACAGCCACCCCAAAGGTTGAGACGGCTCTGTTTACAAGAACCTGGTTTACGGTACAAGTTCAATATCGCAGAAAGTGAAAAATGGATAAAGAAGTTGTGGTACTTACGTACAATGCAGTATCACTCAGCAATGAAATCTATGTCATCAGGCCAATAGCAGCATAATGAGTGGATTCAGGTATGATGATTCTAACTGAAATAAGTCACACAGAAAAAGAAACATCATAAGATATGACTAATACACGGAATGTAATCTTGGCTACACAGGAACTGAATTACAAAACAGAACAGGGTCTCAAATTTAGAAACCCAACTTATGCTTGCTTAAGGGGAAAGGTGAGTTGGGGTGCTGCATAAAACCAGAGATTGAAATGAGCACAGATAAAGTTCCTTAAGCCAAATATGGAATAGACAAGAGCTACTCCTTGCTCAACGAAATGGACTCAACACCCCATATTAAACACCTAAGAATATACCTGACTAGGAAGTATCTTAAAACCTATGGATTGCTATGTCTCCGAAAGAGAATCAAGCGTGTGTGCAGGGGCATAAACGCAGCAGTGATAGGATTGGAGAGGTTCGGTGAGCAAATGAAGACCCTTTGAAGTCATATTGCATGGTACCCATTCCACGGGTCTCAACTCTCCAGGTTTAAGGTATTCTTCCTTCAGCTAAAACATGCATGTGGAACCCAGAGTATGATCAACCATGTGATCGGGAGACGTGTTCCAATATGTGTCAGTTTTCGTCCCCTGGTACTCGGGTGCAACATTCCAGACGCTTTACTAACACTCTCCCGACTTGGAGAGTCAGTGCCTTTAAGCTCCTGTTTGGCCCAGTTTGCAATTTCTGCGGAAGATGAACAGGAATAGGGAGAACCAATGACAGACTAGATGGAGGTGTCTGGATGGGCAAATTTAACTCTCATTTCGCACCAGGAAGAGGAATTAACCAAAGGCTCAGCGTGCCGTGCCGGAACCAGATTAGGGCCTGAAGCCATCCTGCGGTGTTGCGGCCAGCTCATGAGAAAGCGAGTTGAAGAAAGGAGCTCAGGGGCACTGTAATTCACAAACCTGCAGAGTTATAAATGACAGCTATCGTCCAAAAATATACTGAAGTAAGGCTGCCAAGAGGACTTGAAAGCGGGGCAGAATTGCAGGAAACCGATTTCAGGAGGTAGACTGGAATTGCATTTAAAGCATAGGAAAAGAGGCAGAACGTCCACAATGATGCACTTGGCCAAAAAGGGCGTATGCGTTTTTTCCTGAATATATTCAGGAAAAAACGCATACGCCCTTTTTGGCCAACCAAGCAAGCTTGCAAAGGAAATCTGCACTACAGTGAAGTCTCACTTCCCCCTGGTTAAAGGGTCATCTGTGAAAAGTGTAAAATCCAGAAAGGCAGGACAGGCTATGGAGAACTGGGAGCCTTGTTATGCTGATGGGCGGGATGTAAATTGCCAACAGCCACTCGGGAGAAGTGTATGGTGTTTCCTGAAACATCTAAAAAACAAAGCAACAGAGCCTAGGGCACTTCCACTTATGGTCCTATAGCTTAGGGAAATTAAAATCAAAAAGACACAGCCACCCCAAAGGTTGGGACGGCTCTGTTTACAAGAACCTGGTTTACGGTACAAGTTCAATATCGCAGAAAGTGAAAAATGGATAAAGAAGTTGTGGTACTTACGTACAATGCAATATCACTCAGCAAGGAAATCTATGTCATCAGGCCCGTAGCAGCATAATGAGTGGATTCAGGTATGATGATTCTAACTGAAATAAGTCACACAGAAAAAGAAACATCATAAGATATGACTAATACACGGAATGTAAACTTGGCTACACAGGAACTGAATTCCAAAACAGAACAGGGTCTCAAATTTAGAAAACCAACTTATGCTTGCTTAAGGAGAAAGATGAGTTGGGGTGCTGCATAAAACCAGAGATTGAAATGAGCACAGATAAAGTTCCTTAAGCCAAATATGGAATAGACAAGAGCTACTCCTTGCTCAACGAAATGGACTCAACATCCCATATTAAACACCTAAGAATATACCTGACTAGGAAGTATCTTAAAACCTATGGATTGCTATGTCTCCGAAAGAGAATCAAGCGTGTGTGCAGGGGCATAAACGCAGCAGAGATAGGATTGGAGAGGTTCGGTGAGCAAATGAAGACCCTTTGAAGTCATATTGCATGGTACCCATTCCACGGGTCTCAACTCTCCAGGTTTAAGGTATTCTTCCTTCAGCTAAAACATGCATGTGGAACCCAGAGTATGATCAACCGTGTGATCGGGAGACGTGTTCCAATATGTCTCAGTTTTCGTCCCCTGGTACTCGGGTGCAACATTCCAGACGCTTTACTAACACTCTCCCGACTTGGAGAGTCAGTGCCTTTAACCTCCTGTTTGGCCCAGTTTGCAATTTCTGCGGAAGATGAACAGGAATAGGGAGAACCAATGACAGACTAGATGGAGGTGTCTGGACGGGCAAATTTAACTCTCATTTCCCACCAGGAAGAGGAATTAACCAAAGGCTCAGCGTGCCATGCCGGAAACAGATTAGGGCCTGAAGCAATCCTGCGGTGTTGCGGCCAGCTCACGAGAAAGCGAGTTGAAGAAAGGAGCTCAGGGGCACTGTAATTCACAAACCTGCAGAGTTATAAATGACAGCTATCGTCCAAAAATATACTGAAGTAAGGCTGCCAAGAGGACTTGAAAGCGGGGCAGAATTGCAGGAAACCGATTTCAGGAGGTAGACTGGAATTGCATTTAAAGCATAGGAAAAGAGGCAGAACGTCCACAATGATGCACTTGGCCAAAAAGGGCGTATGCGTTTTTTCCTGAATATATTCAGGAAAAAACGCATACGCCCTTTTTGGCCAACCAAGCAAGCTTGCAAAGGAAATCTGCACTACAATGAAGTCTCACTTCCCCCCGGTCAAAAGGGCCATCTGAAAAAAGTGTAAAATCCAGAAAGGCAGGACAGGCCATGGAGAACTGGGAGCCTTGTTATGCTGATGGGCGGGATGTAAATTGCCAACAGCCACTCGGGAGAAGTGTATGGTGTTTCCTGAAACATCTAAAAAACAAAGCAACAGAGCCTAGGGCACTTCCACTTATGGTCCTATAGCTTAGGGAAATTAAAATCAAAAAGACACAGCCACCCCAAAGGTTGGGACGGCTCTGTTTACAAGAACCTGGTTTACGGTACAAGTTCAATATCGCAGAAAGTGAAAAATGGATAAAGAAGTTGTGGTACTTACGTACAATGCAATATCACTCAGCAATGACATCTATGTCACCAGGCCCATACAGCATAATGAGTGGATTCAGGTTTGATGCTTGTAACTGAAATAAGTCACACAGAAAAAGAAACATCATAAGATATCACTAATACACGGAATGTAAACTTGGCTACACAGGAACTGAATTCCAAAACAGAACAGGGTCTCAAATTTAGAAAACCAACTTATGCTTGCTTAAGGGGAAAGGTGAGTTGGGGTGCTGCATAAAACCAGAGATTGAAATGAGCACAGATAAAGTTCCTTAAGCCAAATATGGAATAGACAAGAGCTACTCCTTGCTCAACGAAATGGACTCAACACCCCATATTAAATGCCTAAGAGTGTACCTGACTAGGAAGTATCTTAAAACCTATGGATTGCTATGTCTCCGAAAGAGAATCAAGCATGTGTACAGGGGCATAAATGCAGCAGTGATAGGACTGCAGAGGTTCGGTGAGCAAATGAAGACGCTTTGAAGTCATATTGCATGGTACCCATTCCACGGGTCTCAACTCTCCAGGTTTAAGGTATTCTTCCTTCAGCTAAAACATGCATGTGGAACCCAGAGTATGATCAACCATGTGATCGGGAGACGTGTTCCAGTATGTGTCAGTTTTCGTCCCCTGGTACTCAGGTGCAACATTCCAGACGCTTTACTAACACTCTCCTGACTTGGAGAGTCAGTGCCTTTAACCTCCTGTTTGGCCCAGTTTGCAATTTCTGCGGAAGATGAACAGGAATAGGGAGAACCAATGAGAGACTAGCTGGAGGTGTCTGGACGGGCAAATTTAACTCTCATTTCCCACCAGGAAGAGGAATTAACCAAAGGCTCAGCGTGCCGTGCCGGAACCAGATTAGGGCCTGAAGCCATCCTGCGGTGTTGCGGCCAGCTCACGAGAAAGCGAGTTGAAGAAAGGAGCTCAGGGGCACTGTAATTCACAAACCTGCAGAGTTATAAATGACAGCTATCGTCCAAAAATATACTGAAGTAAGGCTGCCAAGAGGACTTGAAAGCGGGGCAGAATTGCAGGAAACCGATTTCAGGAGGTAGACTGGAATTGCATTTAAAGCATAGGAAAAGAGGCAGAACGTCCACAATGATGCACTTGGCCAAAAAGGGCGTATGCGTTTTTTCCTGAATATATTCAGGAAAAAACGCATACGCCCTTTTTGGCCAACCAAGCAAGCTTGCAAAGGAAATCTGCACTACAATGAAGTCTCACTTCCCCCCGGTCAAAAGGGCCATCTGAAAAAAGTGTAAAATCCAGAAAGGCAGGACAGGCCATGGAGAACTGGGAGCCTTGTTATGCTGATGGGCGGGATGTAAATTGCCAACAGCCACTCGGGAGAAGTGTATGGTGTTTCCTGAAACATCTAAAAAACAAAGCAACAGAGCCTAGGGCACTTCCACTTATGGTCCTATAGCTTAGGGAAATTAAAATCAAAAAGACACAGCCACCCCAAAGGTTGGGACGGCTCTGTTTACAAGAACCTGGTTTACGGTACAAGTTCAATATCGCAGAAAGTGAAAAATGGATAAAGAAGTTGTGGTACTTACGTACAATGCAATATCACTCAGCAATGACATCTATGTCACCAGGCCCATACAGCATAATGAGTGGATTCAGGTTTGATGCTTCTAACTGAAATAAGTCACACAGAAAAAGAAACATCATAAGATATGACTAATACACGGAATGAAAACTTGGCTACACAGGAACTGGATTACAAAACAGAACAGGGTCTCAAATTTAGAAACCCAACTTATGCTTGCTTAAGGGGAAAGGTGAGTTGGGGTGCTGCATAAAACCAGAGATTGAAATGAGCACAGATAAAGTTCCTTAAGCCAAATATGGAATAGACAAGAGCTACTCCTTGCTCAACGAAATGGATTCAACACCCCATATTAAACACCTAAGAATATACCTGACTAGGAAGTATCTTAAAACCTATGGATTGCTATGTCTCCGAAAGAGAATCAAGCGTGTGTGCAGGGGCATAAAGGCAGCAGTGATAGGATTGGAGAGGTTCGGTGAGCAAATGAAGACCCTTTGAAGTCATATTGCATGGTACCCATTCCACGGGTCTCAACTCTCCAGGTTTAAGGTATTCTTCCTTCAGCTAAAACATGCATGTGGAACCCAGAGTATGATCAACCGTGTGATCGGGAGACGTGTTCCAATATGTGTCAGTTTTCGTCCCCTGGTACTCGGGTGCAACATTCCAGACGCTTTACTAACACTCTCCCGACTTGGAGAGTCAGTGCCTTTAACCTCCTGTTTGGCCCAGTTTGCAATTTCTGCGGAAGATGAACAGGAATAGGGAGAACCAATGACAGACCAGCTGGAGGTGTCTGGACGGGCAAATTTAACTCTCATTTCCCACCAGGAAGAGGAATTAACCAAAGGCTCAGTGTGCCGTGCCGGAAACAGATTATGGCCTGAAGCCATCCTGCGGTGTTGCGGCCAGCTCACGAGAAAGCGAGTTGAAGAAAGGAGCTCAGGGGCACTGTAATTCACAAACCTGCATTGTTATAAATGACAGCTATCGTCCAAAAATATACTGAAGTAAGGCTGCCAAGAGGACTTGAAAGCGGGGCAGAATTGCAGGAAACCGATTTCAGGAGGTAGACTGGAATTGCATTGAAAGCATAGGAAAAGAGGCAGAACGTCCACAATGATGCACTTGGCCAAAAAGGGCGTATGCGTTTTTTCCTGAATATATTCAGGAAAAAACGCATACGCCCTTTTTGGCCAACCAAGCAAGCTTGCAAAGGAAATCTGCACTACAATGAAGTCTCACTTCCCCCCGGTCAAAAGGGCCATCTGAAAAAAGTGTAAAATCCAGAAAGGCAGGACAGGCCATGGAGAACTGGGAGCCTTGTTATGCTGATGGGCGGGATGTAAATTGCCAACAGCCACTCGGGAGAAGTGTATGGTGTTTCCTGAAACATCTAAAAAACAAAGCAACAGAGCCTAGGGCACTTCCACTTATGGTCCTATAGCTTAGGGAAATTAAAATCAAAAAGACACAGCCACCCCAAAGGTTGGGACGGCTCTGTTTAAGAGAACCTGGTTTACGCTAAAAGTTCAATATCGCAGAAAGTGAAAAATGGATAAAGAAGTTGTGGTACTTACGTACAATGCAATATCACTCAGCAAGGAAATCTATGTCATCAGGCCCGTAGCAGCATAATGAGTGGATTCAGGTATGATGATTCTAAATGAAATAAGTCACACAGAAAAAGAAACATCATAAGATATCACTAATACACGGAATGTAAACTTGGCTACACAGGAACTGAATTCCAAAACAGAACAGGGTCTCAAATTTAGAAAACCAACTTATGCTTGCTTAAGGAGAAAGGTGAGTTGGGGTGCTGCATAAAACCAGAGATTGAAATGAGCACAGATAAAGTTCCTTAAGCCAAATATGGAATAGACAAGAGCTACTCCTTGCTCAACGAAATGGACTCAACACCCCATATTAAATGCCTAAGAGTGTACCTGACTAGGAAGTATCTTAAAACCTATGGATTGCTATGTCTCCGAAAGAGAATCAAGCATGTGTACAGGGGCATAAATGCAGCAGTGATAGGACTGCAGAGGTTCGGTGAGCAAATGAAGACGTTTTGAAGTCATATTGCATGGTACCCATTCCACGGGTCTCAACTCTCCAGGTTTAAGGTATTCTTCCTTCAGCTAAAACATGCATGTGGAACCCAGAGTATGATCAACCATGTGATCGGGAGACGTGTTCCAATATGTGTCAGTTTTCGTCCCCTGGTACTCAGGTGCAACATTCCAGACGCTTTACTAACACTCTCCTGACTTGGAGAGTCAGTGCCTTTAACCTCCTGTTTGGCCCAGTTTGCAATTTCTGCGGAAGATGACAGGAATAGGGAGAACCAATGAGAGACTAGCTGGAGGTGTCTGGACGGGCAAATTTAACTCTCATTTCCCACCAGGAAGAGGAATTAACCAAAGGCTCAGCGTGCCGTGCCGGAACCAGATTAGGGCCTGAAGCCATCCTGCGGTGTTGCGGCCAGCTCATGAGAAAGCGAGTTGAAGAAAGGAGCTCAGGGGCACTGTAATTCACAAACCTGCAGAGTTATAAATGACAGCTATCGTCCAAAAATATACTGAAGTAAGGCTGCCAAGAGGACTTGAAAGCGGGGCAGAATTGCAGGAAACCGATTTCAGGAGGTAGACTGGAATTGCATTTAAAGCATAGGAAAAGAGGCAGAACGTCCACAATGATGCACTTGGCCAAAAAGGGCGTATGCGTTTTTTCCTGAATATATTCAGGAAAAAACGCATACGCCCTTTTTGGCCAACCAAGCAAGCTTGCAAAGGAAATCTGCACTACAGTGAAGTCTCACTTCCCCCTGGTTAAAGGGTCATCTGTGAAAAGTGTAAAATCCAGAAAGGCAGGACAGGCTATGGAGAACTGGGAGCCTTGTTATGCTGATGGGCGGGATGTAAATTGCCAACAGCCACTCGGGAGAAGTGTATGGTGTTTCCTGAAACATCTAAAAAACAAAGCAACAGAGCCTAGGGCACTTCCACTTATGGTCCTATAGCTTAGGGAAATTAAAATAAAAAAGACACAGCCACCCCAAAGGTTGGGACGGCTCTGTTTACAAGAACCTGGTTTACGGTACAAGTTCAATATCGCAGAAAGTGAAAAATGGATAAAGAAGTTGTGGTACTTACGTACAATGCAATATCACTCAGCAAGGAAATCTATGTCATCAGGCCCGTAGCAGCATAATGAGTGGATTCAGGTATGATGATTCTAACTGAAATAAGTCACACAGAAAAAGAAACATCATAAGATATGACTAATACACGGAATGTAAACTTGGCTACACAGGAACAGAATTCCAAAACAGAACAGGGTCTCAAATTTAGAAAACCAACTTATGCTTGCTTAAGGAGAAAGATGAGTTGGGGTGCTGCATAAAACCAGAGATTGAAATGAGCACAGATAAAGTTCCTTAAGCCAAATATGGAATAGACAAGAGCTACTCCTTGCTCAACGAAATGGACTCAACACCCCATATTAAACACCTAAGAATATACCTGACTAGGAAGTATCTTAAAACCTATGGATTGCTATGTCTCCAAAAGAGAATCAAGCGTGTGTGCAGGGGCATAAACGCAGCAGAGATAGGATTGGAGAGGTTCGGTGAGCAAATGAAGACCCTTTGAAGTCATATTGCATGGTACCCATTCCACGGGTCTCAACTCTCCAGGTTTAAGGTATTCTTCCTTCAGCTAAAACATGCATGTGGAACCCAGAGTATGATCAACCGTGTGATCGGGAGACGTGTTCCAATATGTCTCAGTTTTCGTCCCCTGGTACTCGGGTGCAACATTCCAGACGCTTTACTAACACTCTCCCGACTTGGAGAGTCAGTGCCTTTAACCTCCTGTTTGGCCCAGTTTGCAATTTCTGCGGAAGATGAACAGGAATAGGGAGAACCAATCACAGACTAGATGGAGGTGTCTGGACGGGCAAATTTAACTCTCATTTCCCACCAGGAAGAGGAATTAACCAAAGGCTCAGCGTGCCATGCCGGAAACAGATTAGGGCCTGAAGCAATCCTGCGGTGTTGCGGCCAGCTCACGAGAAAGCGAGTTGAAGAAAGGAGCTCAGGGGCACTGTAATTCACAAACCTGCAGAGTTATAAATGACAGCTATCGTCCAAAAATATACTGAAGTAAGGCTGCCAAGAGGACTTGAAAGCGGGGCAGAATTGCAGGAAACCGATTTCAGGAGGTAGACTGGAATTGCATTTAAAGCATAGGAAAAGAGGCAGAACGTCCACAATGATGCACTTGGCCAAAAAGGGCGTATGCGTTTTTTCCTGAATATATTCAGGAAAAAACGCATACGCCCTTTTTGGCCAACCAAGCAAGCTTGCAAAGGAAATCTGCACTACAATGAAGTCTCACTTCCCCCCGGTCAAAAGGGCCATCTGAAAAAAGTGTAAAATCCAGAAAGGCAGGACAGGCCATGGAGAACTGGGAGCCTTGTTATGCTGATGGGCGGGATGTCAATTGCCAACAGCCACTCGGGAGAAGTGTATGGTGTTTCCTGAAACATCTAAAAAACAAAGCAACAGAGCCTAGGGCACTTCCACTTATGGTCCTATAGCTTAGGGAAATTAAAATCAAAAAGACACAGCCACCCCAAAGGTTGGGACGGCTCTGTTTACAAGAACCTGGTTTACGGTACAAGTTCAATATCGCAGAAAGTGAAAAATGGATAAAGAAGTTGTGGTACTTATGTACAATGCAATATCACTCAGCAATGACATCTATGTCACCAGGCCCATACAGCATAATGAGTGGATTCAGGTTTGATGCTTGTAACTGAAATAAGTCACACAGAAAAAGAAACATCATAAGATATGACTAATACACGGAATGAAAACTTGGCTACACAGGAACTGGATTACAAAACAGAACAGGGTCTCAAATTTAGAAACCCAACTTATGCTTGCTTAAGGGGAAAGGTGAGTTGGGGTGCTGCATAAAACCAGAGATTGAAATGAGCACAGATAAAGTTCCTTAAGCCAAATATGGAATAGACAAGAGCTACTCCTTGCTCAACGAAATGGATTCAACACCCCATATTAAACACCTAAGAATATACCTGACTAGGAAGTATCTTAAAACCTATGGATTGCTATGTCTCCGAAAGAGAATCAAGCGTGTGTGCAGGGGCATAAACGCAGCAGTGATAGGATTGGAGAGGTTCGGTGAGCAAATGAAGACCCTTTGAAGTCATATTGCATGGTACCCATTCCACGGGTCTCAACTCTCCAGGTTTAAGGTATTCTTCCTTCAGCTAAAACATGCATGTGGAACCCAGAGTATGATCAACCGTGTGATCGGGAGACGTGTTCCAATATGTGTCAGTTTTCGTCCCCTGGTACTCGGGTGCAACATTCCAGACGCTTTACTAACACTCTCCCGACTTGGAGAGTCAGTGCCTTTAACCTCCTGTTTGGCCCAGTTTGCAATTTCTGCGGAAGATGAACAGGAATAGGGAGAACCAATGACAGACCAGCTGGAGGTGTCTGGACGGGCAAATTTAACTCTCATTTCCCACCAGGAAGAGGAATTAACCAAAGGCTCAGTGTGCCGTGCCGGAAACAGATTATGGCCTGAAGCCATCCTGCGGTGTTGCGGCCAGCTCACGAGAAAGCGAGTTGAAGAAAGGAGCTCAGGGGCACTGTAATTCACAAACCTGCATTGTTATAAATGACAGCTATCGTCCAAAAATATACTGAAGTAAGGCTGCCAAGAGGACTTGAAAGCGGGGCAGAATTGCAGGAAACCGATTTCAGGAGGTAGACTGGAATTGCATTGAAAGCATAGGAAAAGAGGCAGAACGTCCACAATGATGCACTTGGCCAAAAAGGGCGTATGCGTTTTTTCCTGAATATATTCAGGAAAAAACGCATACGCCCTTTTTGGCCAACCAAGCAAGCTTGCAAATGAAATCTGCACTACAATGAAGTCTCACTTCCCCCCGGTCAAAAGGGCCATCTGAAAAAAGTGTAAAATCCAGAAAGGCAGGACAGGCCATGGAGAACTGGGAGCCTTGTTATGCTGATGGGCGGGATGTAAATTGCCAACAGCCACTCCGGAGAAGTGTATGGTGTTTCCTGAAACATCTAAAAAACAAAGCAACAGAGCCTAGGGCACTTCCACTTATGGTCCTATAGCTTAGGGAAATTAAAATCAAAAAGACACAGCCACCCCAAAGGTTGGGACGGCTCTGTTTACAAGAACCTGGTTTACGGTAAAAGTTCAATATCGCAGAAAGTGAAAAATGGATAAAGAAGTTGTGGTACTTACGTACAATGCAATATCACACAGCAAGGAAATCTATGTCATCAGGCCCGTAGCAGCATAATAAGTGGATTCAGGTATTTTGATTCTAACTGAAATAAGTCACACAGAAAAAGAAACATCATAAGATATCACTAATACACGGAATGTAAACTTGGCTACATAGGAACTGAATTACAATACAGAACAGGGTCTCAAATTTAGAAACCCAACTTATGCTTGCTTAAGGGGAAAGGTGAGTTGGGGTGCTGCATAAAACCAGAGATTGAAATGAGCACAGATAAAGTTCCTTAAGCCAAATATGGAATAGACAAGAGCTACTCCTTGCTCAACGAAATGGATTCAACACCCCATATTAAACACCTAAGAATATACCTGACTAGGAAGTATTTTAAAACATATGGATTGCTATGTCTCCGAAAGAGAATCAAGCGTGTGAGCAGGGGCATAAACGCAGCAGTGATAGGATTGGAGAGGTTCGGTGAGCAAATGAAGACCCTTTGAAGTCATATTGCATGGTACCCATGCCACGGGTCTCAACTCTCCAGGTTTAAGGTATTCTTCCTTCAGCTAAAACATGCATGTGGAACCCAGAGTATGATCAACCGTGTGATCGGGAGACGTGTTCCAATATGTCTCAGTTTTCGTCCGCTGGTACTCGGGTGCAACATTCCAGACGCTTTACTAACACTCTCCCGACTTGGAGAGTCAGTGCCTTTAACCTCCTGTTTGGCCCAGTTTGCAATTTCTGCGGAAGATGAACAGGAATAGGGAGAACCAATGAGAGACCAGCTGGAGGTGTCTGGACGGGCAAATTTAACTCTCATTTCGCACCAGGAAGAGGAATTAACCAAAGGCTCAGCGTGCCGTGCCTCAACCAGCTTAGGGCCTGAAGCCATCCTGCGGTGTTGCGGCCAGCTCACGAGAAAGTGAGTTGAAGAAAGGAGCTCAAGGGCACTGTAATTCACAAACCTGCAGAGTTATAAATGACAGCTATCGTCCAAAAATATACTGAAGTAAGGCTGCCAAGAGGACTTGAAAGCGGGGCAGAATTGCAGGAAACCGATTTCAGGAGGTAGACTGGAATTGCATTTAAAGCATAGGAAAAGAGGCAGAACGTCCACAATGATGCACTTGGCCAAAAAGGGCGTATGCGTTTTTTCCTGAATATATTCAGGAAAAAACGCATACGCCCTTTTTGGCCAACCAAGCAAGCTTGCAAAGGAAATCTGCACTACAATGAAGTCTCACTTCCCCCCGGTCAAAAGGGCCATCTGAAAAAAGTGTAAAATCCAGAAAGGCAGGACAGGCCATGGAGAACTGGGAGCCTTGTTATGCTGATGGGCGGGATGTAAATTGCCAACAGCCACTCGGGAGAAGTGTATGGTGTTTCCTGAAACATCTAAAAAACAAAGCAACAGAGCCTAGGGCACTTCCACTTATGGTCCTATAGCTTAGGGAAATTAAAATCAAAAAGACACAGCCACCCCAAAGGTTGGGACGGCTCTGTTTAAGAGAACCTGGTTTACGCTAAAAGTTCAATATCGCAGAAAGTGAAAAATGGATAAAGAAGTTGTGGTACTTACGTACAATGCAATATCACTCAGCAAGGAAATCTATGTCATCAGGCCCGTAGCAGCATAATGAGTGGATTCAGGTATGATGATTCTAAATGAAATAAGTCACACAGAAAAAGAAACATCATAAGATATCACTAATACACGGAATGTAAACTTGGCTACACAGGAACTGAATTACAAAACAGAACAGGGTCTCAAATTTAGAAAACCAACTTATGCTTGCTTAAGGAGAAAGGTGAGTTGGGGTGCTGCATAAAACCAGAGATTGAAATGAGCACAGATAAAGTTCCTCAAGCCAAATATGGAATAGACAAGAGCTACTCCTTGCTCAACGAAATGGACTCAACACCCCATATTAAATGCCTAAGAGTGTACCTGACTAGGAAGTATCTTAAAACCTATGGATTGCTATGTCTCCGAAAGAGAATCAAGCATGTGTACAGGGGCATAAATGCAGCAGTGATAGGACTGCAGAGGTTCGGTGAGCAAATGAAGACGTTTTGAAGTCATATTGCATGGTACCCATTCCACGGGTCTCAACTCTCCAGGTTTAAGGTATTCTTCCTTCAGCTAAAACATGCATGTGGAACCCAGAGTATGATCAACCATGTGATCGGGAGACGTGTTCCAATATGTGTCAGTTTTCGTCCCCTGGTACTCAGGTGCAACATTCCAGACGCTTTACTAACACTCTCCTGACTTGGAGAGTCAGTGCCTTTAACCTCCTGTTTGGCCCAGTTTGCAATTTCTGCGGAAGATGAACAGGAATAGGGAGAACCAATGAGAGACTAGCTGGAGGTGTCTGGACGGGCAAATTTAACTCTCATTTCCCACCAGGAAGAGGAATTAACCAAAGGCTCAGCGTGCCGTGCCGGAACCAGATTAGGGCCTGAAGCCATCCTGCGGTGTTGCGGCCAGCTCACGAGAAAGCGAGTTGAAGAAAGGAGCTCAGGGGCACTGTAATTCACAAACCTGCAGAGTTATAAATGACAGCTATCGTCCAAAAATATACTGAAGTAAGGCTGCCAAGAGGACTTGAAAGCGGGGCAGAATTGCAGGAAACCGATTTCAGGAGGTAGACTGGAATTGCATTTAAAGCATAGGAAAAGAGGCAGAACGTCCACAATGATGCACTTGGCCAAAAAGGGCGTATGCGTTTTTTCCTGAATATATTCAGGAAAAAACGCATACGCCCTTTTTGGCCAACCAAGCAAGCTTGCAAAGGAAATCTGCACTACAATGAAGTCTCACTTCCCCCCGGTCAAAAGGGCCATCTGAAAAAAGTGTAAAATCCAGAAAGGCAGGACAGGCCATGGAGAACTGGGAGCCTTGTTATGCTGATGGGCGGGATGTAAATTGCCAACAGCCACTCGGGAGAAGTGTATGGTGTTTCCTGAAACATCTAAAAAACAAAGCAACAGAGCCTAGGGCACTTCCACTTATGGTCCTATAGCTTAGGGAAATTAAAATCAAAAAGACACAGCCACCCCAAAGGTTGGGACGGCTCTGTTTACAAGAACCACGTTTACGGTACTAGTTCAATATCACAGAAAGTGAAAAATGGATAAAGAAGTTGTGGTACTTACGTACAATGCAATATCACTCAGCAATGAAATCTATGTCATCAGGCCCGTAGCAGCATAATAAGTGGATTCAGGTATTTTGATTCTAACTGAAATAAGTCACACAGAAAAAGAAACATCATAAGATATCACTAATACACGGAATGTAAACTTGGCTACACAGGAACTGAATTACAAAACAGAACAGGGTCTCATATTTAGAAACGCAACTTATGCTTGCTTAAGGGGAAAGGTGAGTTGGGGTGCTGCATAAAACCAGAGATTGAAATGAGCACAGATAAAGTTCCTTAAGCCAAATATGGAATAGACAAGAGCTACTCCTTGCTCAACGAAATGGATTCAACACCCCATATTAAACGCCTAAGAATATAACTGACTAGGAAGTATCTTAAAACCTATGGATTGCTATGTCTCCGAAAGAGAATCAAGCGTGTGTGCAGGGGCATAAACGCAGCAGTGATAGGATTGGAGAGGTTCGGTGAGCAAATGAAGACCCTTTGAAGTCATATTGCATGGTACCCATTCCACGGGTCTCAACTCTCCAGGTTTAAGGTATTCTTCCTTCAGCTAAAACATGCATGTGGAACCCAGAGTATGATCAACCGTGTGATCGGGAGACGTGTTCCAATATGTCTCAGTTTTCGTCCCCTGGTACTCGGGTGCAACATTCCAGACGCTTTACTAACACTCTCCCGACTTGGAGAGTCAGTGCCTTTAACCTCCTGTTTGGCCCAGTTTGCAATTTCTGCGGAAGATGAACAGGAATAGGGAGAACCAATGAGAGACTAGCTGGAGGTGTCTGGACGGGCAAATTTAACTCTCATTTCCCACCCGGAAGAGGAATTAACCAAAGGCTCAGCGTGCCGTGCCGGAACCAGATTAGGGCCTGAAGCCATCCTGCGGTGTTGCGGCCAGCTCACGAGAAAGCGAGTTGAAGAAAGGAGCTCAAGGGCACTGTAATTCACAAACCTGCAGAGTTATAAATGACAGCTATCGTCCAAAAATATACTGAAGTAAGGCTGCCAAGAGGACTTGAAAGTGGGGCAGAATTGCAGGAAACCGATTTCAGGAGGTAGACTGGAATTGCATTTAAAGCATAGGAAAAGAGGCAGAACGTCCACAATGATGCACTTGGCCAAAAAGGGCGTATGCGTTTTTTCCTGAATATATTCAGGAAAAAACGCATACGCCCTTTTTGGCCAACCAAGCAAGCTTGCAAAGGAAATCTGCACTACAATGAAGTCTCACTTCCCCCCGGTCGGTCAAAAGGGCCATCTGAAAAAAGTGTAAAATCCAGAAAGGCAGGACAGGCCATGGAGAACTGGGAGCCTTGTTATGCTGATGGGCGGGATGTAAATTGCCAACAGCCACTCGGGAGAAGTGTATGGTGTTTCCTGAAACATCTAAAAAACAAAGCAACAGAGCCTAGGGCACTTCCACTTATGGTCCTATAGCTTAGGGAAATTAAAATAAAAAAGACACAGCCACCCCAAAGGTTGGGACGGCTCTGTTTACAAGAACCACGTTTACGGTACTAGTTCAATATCGCAGAAAGTGAAAAATGGATAAAGAAGTTGTGGTACTTACATACAATGCAATATCACTCAGCAATGAAATCTATGTCATCAGGCCCATAGCACCATAATAAGTGGATTCAGGTATTTTGATTCTAACTGAAATAAGTCACACAGAAAAAGAAACATCATAAGATATCACTAATACACGGAATGTAAACTTGGCTACATAGGAACTGAATTACAATACAGAACAGGGTCTCAAATTTAGAAAACCAACTTATGCTTCCTTAAGGGAAAGGTGAGTTGGGGTAATGCATAAAACCAGAGATTGAAATGAGCACAGATAAAGTTCCTTAAGCCAAATATGGAATAGACAAGAGCTACTCCTTGCTCAACGAAATGGATTCAACACCCCATATTAAACACCTAAGAATATACCTGACAAAGAAGTATTTTAAAACCTATGGATTGCTATGTATCCGAAAGAGAATCAAGCGTGTGTGCAGGGGCATAAACGCAGCAGTGATAGGATTGGAGAGGTTCGGTGAGCAAATGAAGACCCTTTGAAGTCATATTGCATGGTACCCATTCCACGGGTCTCAACTCTCCAGGTTTAAGGTATTCTTCCTTCAGCTAAAACATGCATGTGGAACCCAGAGTATGATCAACCGTGTGATCGGGAGACGTGTTCCAATATGTCTCAGTTTTCGTCCCCTGGTACTCGGGTGCAACATTCCAGACGCTTTACTAACACTCTCCCGACTTGGAGAGTCAGTGCCTTTAACCTCCTGTTTGGCCCAGTTTGCAATTTCTGCGGAAGATGAACAGGAATAGGGAGAACCAATGAGAGACTAGCTGGAGGTGTCTGGACGGGCAAATTTAACTCTCATTTCCCACCAGGAAGAGGAATTAACCAAAGGCTCAGCGTGCCGTGCCGGAACCAGATTAGGGCCTGAAGCCATCCTGCGGTGTTGCGGCCAGCTCACGAGAAAGCGACTTGAAGAAAGGAGCTCAGGGGCACTGTAATTCACAAACATGCAGAGTTATAAATGACAGCTATCGTCCAAAAATATACTGAAGTAAGGCTGCCAAGAGGACTTGAAAGCGGGGCAGAATTGCAGGAAACCATTTCAGGAGGTAGACTGGAATTGCATTGAAAGCATAGGAAAAGAGGCAGAACGTCCACAATGATGCACTTGGCCAAAAAGGGCGTATGCGTTTTTTCCTGAATATATTCAGGAAAAAACGCATACGCCCTTTTTGGCCAACCAAGCAAGCTTGCAAAGGAAATCTGCACTACAATGAAGTCTCACTTCCCCCCGGTCAAAAGGGCCATCTGAAAAAAGTGTAAAATCCAGAAAGGCAGGACAGGCCATGGAGAACTGGGAGCCTTGTTATGCTGATGGGCGGGATGTAAATTGCCAACAGCCACTCGGGAGAAGTGTATGGTGTTTCCTGAAACATCTAAAAAACAAAGCAACAGAGCCTAGGGCACTTCCACTTATGGTCCTATAGCTTAGGGAAATTAAAATCAAAAAGACACAGCCACCCCAAAGGTTGGGACGGCTCTGTTTACAAGAACCTGGTTTATGGTACAAGTTCAATATCGCAGAAAGTGAAAATGGATAAAGAAGTTGTGGTACTTACGTACAATGCAGTATCACTCAGCAATGAAATCTATGTCATCAGGCCCGTAGCAGCATAATGAGTGGATTCAGGTATGATGATTCTAACTGAAATAAGTCACACAGAAAAAGAAACATCATAAGAGATCACTAATACACGGAATGTAAACTTGGCTACACAGGAACTGAATTACAAAACAGAACAGGGTCTCAAATTTAGAAAACCAACTTATGCTTGCTTAAGGGGAAAGGTGAGTTGGGGTGCTGCATAAAACCAGAGGTTGAAATGAGCACAGATAAAGTTCCTTAAGCTAAATATGGAATAGACAAGAGCTACTCCTTGCTCAACGAAATGGACTCAACACCCCATATTAAACACCTAACAATATACCTGACTAGGAAGTATCTTAAAACCTATGGATTGCTATGTCTCCGAAAGAGATTCAAGCGTGTGTACAGGGGCATAAACGCAGCAGTGATAGGATTGGAGAAGTTCGGTGAGCAAATGAAGACCCTTTGAAGTCATATTGCATGGTACCCATTCCACGGGTCTCAACTCTCCAGGTTTAAGGGATTCTTCCTTCAGCTAAAACATGCATGTGGAACCCAGAGTATGATCAACCGTGTGATCGGGAGACGTGTTCCAATATGTCTCAGTTTTCGTCCCCTGGTACTCGGGTGCAACATTCCAGACGCTTTACTAACACTCTCACGACTTGGAGAGTCAGCGCCTTTAACCTCCTGTTTGGCCCAGTTTGCAATTTCTGCGGATGATGAACAGGAATAGGGAGAACCAATGAGAGACTAGCTGGAGGTGTCTGGACGGGCAAATTTAACTCTCATTTCCCACCAGGAAGAGGAATTAACCAAAGGCTCAGCGTGCCGTGCCGGAACCAGATTAGGGCCTGAAGCCATCCTGCGGTGTTGCGGCCAGCTCACGAGAAAGCGACTTGAAGAAAGGACCTCAGGGGCACTGTAATTCACAAACCTGCAGAGTTATAAATGACAGCTATCGTCCAAAAATATACTGAAGTAAGGCTGCCAAGAGGACTTGAAAGTGGGGCAGAATTGCAGGAAACCGATTTCAGGAGGTAGACTGGAATTGCATTTAAAGCATAGGAAAAGAGGCAGAACGTCCACAATGATGCACTTGGCCAAAAAGGGCGTATGCGTTTTTTCCTGAATGTATTCAGGAAAAAACGCATAAGCCCTTTTTGGCCAACCAAGCAAGCTTGCAAAGGAAATCTGCACTACAATGAAGTCTCACTTCCCCCCGGTCAAAAGGGCCATCTGAAAAAAGTGTAAAATCCAGAAAGGCAGGACAGGCCATGGAGAACTGGGAGCCTTGTTATGCTGATGGGCGGGATGTAAATTTCCAACAGCCACTGGGAAGAAGTGTATGGTGTTTCCTGAAACATCTAAAAAACAAAGCTACAGAGCCTAGGGCACTTCCACTTATGGTCCTATAGCTTAGGGAAATTAAAATCAAAAAGACACAGCCACCCCAAAAGTTGGGACGGCTCTGTTTACAAGAACCTGGTTTATGGTACAAGTTCAATATCGCAGAAAGTGAAAATGGATAAAGAAGTTGTGGTACTTATGTACAATGCAGTATCACTCAGCAATGAAATCTATGTCATCAGGCCCGTAGCAGCATAATGAGTGGATTCAGGTATGATGATTCTAACTGAAATAAGTCACACAGAAAAAGAAACATCATAAGAGATCACTAATACACGGAATGTAAACTTGGCTACACAGGAACTGAATTACAAAACAGAACAGGGTCTCAAATTTAGAAACCCAACTTATGCTTGCTTAAGGGGAAAGGTGAGTTGGGGTGCTGCATAAAACCAGAGGTTGAAATGAGCACAGATAAAGTTCCTTAAGCCATATATGGAATAGACAAGAGCTACTCCTTGCTCAACGAAATGGACTCAACACCCCATATTAAACACCTAACAATATACCTGACTAGGAAGTATCTTAAAACCTATGGATTGCTATGTCTCTGAAAGAGATTCAAGCGTGTGTACAGGGGCATAAACGCAGCAGTGATAGGATTGGAGACGTTCGGTGAGCAAATGAAGACCCTTTGAAGTCATATTGCATGGTACCCATTCCACGGGTCTCAACTCTCCAGGTTTAAGGTATTCTTCCTTCAGCTAAAACATGCATGTGGAACCCAGAGTATGATCAACCGTGTGATCGGGAGACGTGTTCCAATATGTGTCAGTTTTCGTCCCCTGGTACTCGGGTGCAACATTCCAGACGCTTTACTAACACTCTCCCGACTTGCACAGTCAGTGCCTTTAACCTCCTGTTTGGCCCAGTTTGCAATTTCTGCGGAAGATGAACAGGAATAGGGAGAACCAATGACAGACCAGCTGGAGGTGTCTGGACGGGCAAATTTAACTCTCATTTCCCACCAGGAAGAGGAATTAACCAAAGGCTCAGCGTGCCGTGCCGGAACCAGATTAGGGCCTGAAGCCATCCTGCGGTGTTGCGGCCAGCTCACGAGAAAGCGAGTTGAAGAAAGGAGCTCAGGGGCACTGTAATTCACAAACCTGCAGAGTTATAAATGACAGCTATCGTCCAAAAATATACTGAAGTAAGGCTGCCAAGAGGACTTGAAAGCGGGGCAGAATTGCAGGAAACCGATTTCAGGAGGTAGACTGGAATTGCATTTAAAGCATAGGAAAAGAGGCAGAACGTCCACAATGATGCACTTGGCCAAAAAGGGCGTATATGTTTCTTCCTGAATATATTCAGGAAAAAACGCATACGCCCTTTTTGGCTAACCAAGCAAGCTTGCAAAGGAAATCTGCACTACAATGAAGTCTCACTTCCCCCCGGTCAAAAGGGCCATCTGAAAAAAGTGTAAAATCCAGAAAGGCAGGACAGGCCATGGAGAACTGGGAGCCTTGTTATGCTGATGGGCGGGATGTAAATTGCCAACAGCCACTCGGGAGAAGTGTATGGTGTTTCCTGAAACATCTAAAAAACAAAGCAACAGAGCCTAGGGCACTTCCACTTATGGTCCTATAGCTTAGGGAAATTAAAATAAAAAAGACACAGCCACCCCAAAGGTTGGGACGGCTCTGTTTACAAGAACCACATTTACGGTACTAGTTCAATATCGCAGAAAGTGAAAAATGGATAAAGAAGTTGTGGTACTTACATACAATGCAGTATTACTCAGCAATGAAATCTATGTCATCAGGCCCATAGCAGCATAATGAGTGGATTCAGGTATGATGATTCTAACTGAAATAAGTCACACAGAAAAAGAAACATCATAAGAGATCACTAATACACGGAATGTAAACTTGGCTACACAGGAACTGAATTACAAAACAGAACAGGGTCTCAAATTTAGAAAACCAACTTATGCTTGCTTAAGGGGAAAGGTGAGTTGGGGTGCTGCATAAAACCAGAGATTGAAATGAGCACAGATAAAGTTCCTTAAGCCAAATATGGAATAGACAAGAGCTACTCCTTGCTCAACGAAATGGATTCAACACCCCATATTAAACACCTAAGAATATACCTGACTAGGAAGTATCTTAAAACCTATGGATTGCTATGTCTCCAAAAGAGAATCAAGCGTGTGTGCAGGGGCATAAATGCAGCAGTGATAGGATTGGAGAGGTTTGGTGAGCAAATGAAGACCCTTTGAAGTCATATTGCATGGTACCCATTCCACGGGTCTCAACTCTCCAGGTTTAAGGTATTCTTCCTTCAGCTAAAACATGCATGTGGAACCCAGAGTATGATCAACCGTGTGATCGGGAGACGTGTTCCAATATGTGTCAGTTTTCGTCCCCTGGTACTCGGGTGCAACATTCCAGACGCTTTACTAACACTCTCCCGACTTGCACAGTCAGTGCCTTTAACCTCCTGTTTGGCCCAGTTTGCAATTTCTGCGGAAGATGAACAGGAATAGGGAGAACCAATGACAGACCAGCTGGAGGTGTCTGGACGGGCAAATTTAACTCTCATTTCCCACCAGGAAGAGGAATTAACCAAAGGCTCAGCGTGCCGTGCCGGAACCAGAATAGGGCCTGAAGCCATCCTGCGGTGTTGTGGCCAGCTCACGAGAAAGCGAGTTGAAGAAAGGACCTCAGGGGCACTGTAATTCACAAACATGCAGAGTTATAAATGACAGCTATCGTCCAAAAATATACTGAAGTAAGGCTGCCAAGAGGACTTGAAAGTGGGGCAGAATTGCAGGAAACCGATTTCAGGAGGTAGACTGGAATTGCATTTAAAGCATAGGAAAAGAGGCAGAACGTCCACAATGATGCACTTGGCCAAAAAGGGCGTATGCGTTTTTTCCTGAATGTATTCAGGAAAAAACGCATACGCCCTTTTTGGCCAACCAAGCAAGCTTGCAAAGGAAATCTGCACTACAATGAAGTCTCACTTCCCCCCGGTCAAAAGGGCCATCTGAAAAAAGTGTAAAATCCAGAAAGGCAGGACAGGCCATGGAGAACTGGGAGCCTTGTTATGCTGATGGGCGGGATGTAAATTGCCAACAGCCACTGGGGAGAAGTGTATGGTGTTTCCTGAAACATCTAAAAAACAAAGCAACAGAGCCTAGGGCACTTCCACTTATGGTCCTATAGCTTAGGGAAATTAAAATCAAAAAGACACAGCCACCCCAAAGGTTGGGACGGCTCTGTTTACAAGAACCTGGTTTATGGTACAAGTTCAATATCGCAGAAAGTGAAAATGGATAAAGAAGTTGTGGTACTTACGTACAATGCAGTATCACTCAGCAATGAAATCTATGTCATCAGGCCCGTAGCAGCATAATGAGTGGATTCAGGTATGATGATTCTAACTGAAATAAGTCACACAGAAAAAGAAACATCATAAGAGATCACTAATACACGGAATGTAAACTTGGCTACACAGGAACTGAATTACAAAACAGAACAGGGTCTCAAATTTAGAAAACCAACTTATGCTTGCTTAAGGGGAAAGGTGAGTTGGGGTGCTGCATAAAACCAGAGATTGAAATGAGCACAGATAAAGTTCCTTAAGCCAAATATGGAATAGACAAGAGCTACTCCTTGCTCAACGAAATGGACTCAACACCCCATATTAAACACCTAACAATATACCTGACTAGGAAGTATCTTAAAACCTATGGATTGCTATGTCTCCGAAAGAGATTCAAGCGTGTGTACAGGGGCATAAACGCAGCAGTGATAGGATTGGAGAAGTTCGGTGAGCAAATGAAGACCCTTTGAAGTCATATTGCATGGTACCCATTCCACGGGTCTCAACTCTCCAGGTTTAAGGGATTCTTCCTTCAGCTAAAACATGCATGTGGAACCCAGAGTATGATCAACCGTGTGATCGGGAGACGTGTTCCAATATGTGTCAGTTTTCGTCCCCTGGTACTCGGGTGCAACATTCCAGACGCTTTACTAACACTCTCACGACTTGGAGAGTCAGCGCCTTTAACCTCCTGTTTGGCCCAGTTTGCAATTTCTGCGGATGATGAACAGGAATAGGGAGAACCAATGAGAGACTAGCTGGAGGTGTCTGGACGGGCAAATTTAACTCTCATTTCCCACCAGGAAGAGGAATTAACCAAAGGCTCAGCGTGCCGTGCCGGAACCAGATTAGGGCCTGAAGCCATCCTGCGGTGTTGCGGCCAGCTCACGAGAAAGCGAGTTGAAGAAAGGAGCTCAGGGGCACTGTAATTCACAAACCTGCAGAGTTATAAATGACAGCTATCGTCCAAAAATATACTGAAGTAAGGCTGCCAAGAGGACTTGAAAGCGGGGCAGAATTGCAGGAAACCGATTTCAGGAGGTAGACTGGAATTGCATTTAAAGCATAGGAAAAGAGGCAGAACGTCCACAATGATGCACTTGGCCAAAAAGGGCGTATATGTTTCTTCCTGAATATATTCAGGAAAAAACGCATACGCCCTTTTTGGCTAACCAAGCAAGCTTGCAAAGGAAATCTGCACTACAATGAAGTCTCACTTCCCCCCGGTCAAAAGGGCCATCTGAAAAAAGTGTAAAATCCAGAAAGGCAGGACAGGCCATGGAGAACTGGGAGCCTTGTTATGCTGATGGGCGGGATGTAAATTGCCAACAGCCACTCGGGAGAAGTGTATGGTGTTTCCTGAAACATCTAAAAAACAAAGCAACAGAGCCTAGGGCACTTCCACTTATGGTCCTATAGCTTAGGGAAATTAAAATCAAAAAGACACAGCCACCCCAAAGGTTGGGACGGCTCTGTTTACAAGAACCACGTTTACGGTACTAGTTCAATATCGCAGAAAGTGAAAAATGGATAAAGAAGTTGTGGTACTTACATACAATGCAGTATTACTCAGCAATGAAATCTATGTCATCAGGCCCATAGCAGCATAATGAGTGGATTCAGGTATGATGATTCTAACTGAAATAAGTCACACAGAAAAAGAAACATCATAAGAGATCACTAATACACGGAATGTAAACTTGGCTACACAGGAACTGAATTACAAAACAGAACAGGGTCTCAAATTTAGAAAACCAACTTATGCTTGCTTAAGGGGAAAGGTGAGTTGGGGTGCTGCATAAAACCAGAGGTTGAAATGAGCACAGATAAAGTTCCTTAAGCCAAATATGGAATAGACAAGAGCTACTCCTTGCTCAACGAAATGGATTCAACACCCCATATTAAACACCTAAGAATATACCTGACTAGGAAGTATCTTAAAACCTATGGATTGCTATGTCTCCAAAAGAGAATCAAGCGTGTGTGCAGGGGCATAAATGCAGCAGTGATAGGATTGGAGAGGTTTGGTGAGCAAATGAAGACCCTTTGAAGTCATATTGCATGGTACCCATTCCACGGGTCTCAACTCTCCAGGTTTAAGGTATTCTTCCTTCAGCTAAAACATGCATGTGGAACCCAGAGTATGATCAACCGTGTGATCGGGAGACGTGTTCCAATATGTGTCAGTTTTCGTCCCCTGGTACTCGGGTGCAACATTCCAGACGCTTTACTAACACTCTCCCGACTTGCACAGTCAGTGCCTTTAACCTCCTGTTTGGCCCAGTTTGCAATTTCTGCGGAAGATGAACAGGAATAGGGAGAACCAATGACAGACCAGCTGGAGGTGTCTGGACGGGCAAATTTAACTCTCATTTCCCACCAGGAAGAGGAATTAACCAAAGGCTCAGCGTGCCGTGCCAGAACCAGATTAGGGCCTGAAGCCATCCTGCGGTGTTGCGGCCAGCTCACAAGAAAGCGACTTGAAGAAAGGACCTCAGGGGCACTGTAATTCACAAACATGCAGAGTTATAAATGACAGCTATCGTCCAAAAATATACTGAAGTAAGGCTGCCAAGAGGACTTGAAAGTGGGGCAGAATTGCAGGAAACCGATTTCAGGAGGTAGACTGGAATTGCATTTAAAGCATAGGAAAAGAGGCAGAACGTCCACAATGATGCACTTGGCCAAAAAGGGCGTATGCGTTTTTCCTGAATATATTCAGGAAAAACGCATACGCCCTTTTTGGCCAACCAAGCAAGCTTGCAAAGGAAATCTGCACTACAATGAAGTCTCACTTCCCCCCGGTCAAAAGGGCCATCTGAAAAAAGTGTAAAATCCAGAAAGGCAGGACAGGCCATGGAGAACTGGGAGCCTTGTTATGCTGATGGGCGGGATGTAAATTGCCAACAGCCACTCGGGAGAAGTGTATGGTGTTTCCTGAAACATCTAAAAAACAAAGCAACAGAGCCTAGGGCACTTCCACTTATGGTCCTATAGCTTAGGGAAATTAAAATCAAAAAGACACAGCCACCCCAAAGTTGGGACGGCTCTTTTACAAGAACCTGGTTTACGGTACAAGTTCAATATCGCAGAAAGTGAAAAATGGATAAAGATGTTGTGGTACTTACGTACAATGCAATATCACTCAGCAATGAAATCTATGTCATCAGGCCCATAGCAGCATTATGAGTGGATTCAGGTATGATGATTCTAACTGAAATAAGTCACACAGAAAAGGAAACATCATAAGATATCACTAATACACAGAATGTAAACTTGGCTACATAGGAACTGAATTACAAAACAGAACAGGGTCTCAAATTTAGAAAACCAACTTATGCTTGCTTAAGGGGAAAGGTGAGTTGGGGTGCTGCATAAAACCAGAGATTGAAATGAGCACAGATAAAGTTCCTTAAGCCAAATATGGAATAGACAAGAGCTACTCCTTGCTCAACGAAATGGATTCAACACCCCATATTAAACACCTAAGAATATACCTGACTAGGAAGTATCTTAAAACCTATGGATTGCTATGTCTCCAAAAGAGAATCAAGCGTGTGTGCAGGGGCATAAACGCAGCAGTGATAGGATTGGAGAGGTTTGGTGAGCAAATGAAGACCCTTTGAAGTCATATTGCATGGTACCCATTCCACGGGTCTCAACTCTCCAGGTTTAAGGTATTCTTCCTTCAGCTAAAACATGCATGTGGAACCCAGAGTATGATCAACCGTGTGATCGGGAGACGTGTTCCAATATGTGTCAGTTTTCGTCCCCTGGTACTCGGGTGCAACATTCCAGACGCTTTACTAACACTCTCCCGACTTGCACAGTCAGTGCCTTTAACCTCCTGTTTGGCCCAGTTTGCAATTTCTGCGGAAGATGAACAGGAATAGGGAGAACCAATGACAGACCAGCTGGAGGTGTCTGGACGGGCAAATTTAACTCTCATTTCCCACCAGGAAGAGGAATTAACCAAAGGCTCAGCGTGCCGTGCCGGAACCAGAATAGGGCCTGAAGCCATCCTGCGGTGTTGTGGCCAGCTCACGAGAAAGCGAGTTGAAGAAAGGAGCTCAGGGGCACTGTAATTCACAAACATGCAGAGTTATAAATGACAGCTATCGTCCAAAAATATACTGAAGTAAGGCTGCCAAGAGGACTTGAAAGTGGGGCAGAATTGCAGGAAACCGATTTCAGGAGGTAGACTGGAATTGCATTTAAAGCATAGGAAAAGAGGCAGAACGTCCACAATGATGCACTTGGCCAAAAAGGGCGTATGCGTTTTTTCCTGAATGTATTCAGGAAAAAACGCATACGCCCTTTTTGGCCAACCAAGCAAGCTTGCAAAGGAAATCTGCACTACAATGAAGTCTCACTTCCCCCCGGTCAAAAGGGCCATCTGAAAAAAGTGTAAAATCCAGAAAGGCAGGACAGGCCATGGAGAACTGGGAGCCTTGTTATGCTGATGGGCGGGATGTAAATTGCCAACAGCCACTGGGGAGAAGTGTATGGTGTTTCCTGAAACATCTAAAAAACAAAGCAACAGAGCCTAGGGCACTTCCACTTATGGTCCTATAGCTTAGGGAAATTAAAATCAAAAAGACACAGCCACCCCAAAGGTTGGGACGGCTCTGTTTACAAGAACCTGGTTTATGGTACAAGTTCAATATCGCAGAAAGTGAAAATGGATAAAGAAGTTGTGGTACTTACGTACAATGCAGTATCACTCAGCAATGAAATCTATGTCATCAGGCCCGTAGCAGCATAATGAGTGGATTCAGGTATGATGATTCTAACTGAAATAAGTCACACAGAAAAAGAAACATCATAAGAGATCACTAATACACGGAATGTAAACTTGGCTACACAGGAACTGAATTACAAAACAGAACAGGGTCTCAAATTTAGAAAACCAACTTATGCTTGCTTAAGGGGAAAGGTGAGTTGGGGTGCTGCATAAAACCAGAGATTGAAATGAGCACAGATAAAGTTCCTTAAGCCAAATATGGAATAGACAAGAGCTACTCCTTGCTCAACGAAATGGACTCAACACCCCATATTAAACACCTAACAATATACCTGACTAGGAAGTATCTTAAAACCTATGGATTGCTATGTCTCCGAAAGAGATTCAAGCGTGTGTACAGGGGCATAAACGCAGCAGTGATAGGATTGGAGAAGTTCGGTGAGCAAATGAAGACCCTTTGAAGTCATATTGCATGGTACCCATTCCACGGGTCTCAACTCTCCAGGTTTAAGGGATTCTTCCTTCAGCTAAAACATGCATGTGGAACCCAGAGTATGATCAACCGTGTGATCGGGAGACGTGTTCCAATATGTCTCAGTTTTCGTCCCCTGGTACTCGGGTGCAACATTCCAGACGCTTTACTAACACTCTCACGACTTGGAGAGTCAGCGCCTTTAACCTCCTGTTTGGCCCAGTTTGCAATTTCTGCGGATGATGAACAGGAATAGGGAGAACCAATGAGAGACTAGCTGGAGGTGTCTGGACGGGCAAATTTAACTCTCATTTCCCACCAGGAAGAGGAATTAACCAAAGGCTCAGCGTGCCGTGCCGGAACCAGATTAGGGCCTGAAGCCATCCTGCGGTGTTGCGGCCAGCTCACGAGAAAGCGAGTTGAAGAAAGGAGATCAGGGGCACTGTAATTCACAAACCTGCAGAGTTATAAATGACAGCTATCGTCCAAAAATATACTGAAGTAAGGCTGCCAAGAGGACTTGAAAGCGGGGCAGAATTGCAGGAAACCGATTTCAGGAGGTAGACTGGAATTGCATTTAAAGCATAGGAAAAGAGGCAGAACGTCCACAATGATGCACTTGGCCAAAAAGGGCGTATATGTTTCTTCCTGAATATATTCAGGAAAAAACGCATACGCCCTTTTTGGCTAACCAAGCAAGCTTGCAAAGGAAATCTGCACTACAATGAAGTCTCACTTCCCCCCGGTCAAAAGGGCCATCTGAAAAAAGTGTAAAATCCAGAAAGGCAGGACAGGCCATGGAGAACTGGGAGCCTTGTTATGCTGATGGGCGGGATGTAAATTGCCAACAGCCACTCGGGAGAAGTGTATGGTGTTTCCTGAAACATCTAAAAAACAAAGCAACAGAGCCTAGGGCACTTCCACTTATGGTCCTATAGCTTAGGGAAATTAAAATAAAAAAGACACAGCCACCCCAAAGGTTGGGACGGCTCTGTTTACAAGAACCACGTTTACGGTACTAGTTCAATATCGCAGAAAGTGAAAAATGGATAAAGAAGTTGTGGTACTTACATACAATGCAGTATTACTCAGCAATGAAATCTATGTCATCAGGCCCATAGCAGCATAATGAGTGGATTCAGGTATGATGATTCTAACTGAAATAAGTCACACAGAAAAAGAAACATCATAAGAGATCACTAATACACGGAATGTAAACTTGGCTACACAGGAACTGAATTACAAAACAGAACAGGGTCTCAAATTTAGAAAACCAACTTATGCTTGCTTAAGGGGAAAGGTGAGTTGGGGTGCTGCATAAAACCAGAGATTGAAATGAGCACAGATAAAGTTCCTTAAGCCAAATATGGAATAGACAAGAGCTACTCCTTGCTCAACGAAATGGATTCAACACCCCATATTAAACACCTAAGAATATACCTGACTAGGAAGTATCTTAAAACCTATGGATTGCTATGTCTCCAAAAGAGAATCAAGCGTGTGTGCAGGGGCATAAATGCAGCAGTGATAGGATTGGAGAGGTTTGGTGAGCAAATGAAGACCCTTTGAAGTCATATTGCATGGTACCCATTCCACGGGTCTCAACTCTCCAGGTTTAAGGTATTCTTCCTTCAGCTAAAACATGCATGTGGAACCCAGAGTATGATCAACCGTGTGATCGGGAGACGTGTTCCAATATGTGTCAGTTTTCGTCCCCTGGTACTCGGGTGCAACATTCCAGACGCTTTACTAACACTCTCCCGACTTGCACAGTCAGTGCCTTTAACCTCCTGTTTGGCCCAGTTTGCAATTTCTGCGGAAGATGAACAGGAATAGGGAGAACCAATGACAGACCAGCTGGAGGTGTCTGGACGGGCAAATTTAACTCTCATTTCCCACCAGGAAGAGGAATTAACCAAAGGCTCAGCGTGCCGTGCCAGAACCAGATTAGGGCCTGAAGCCATCCTGCGGTGTTGCGGCCAGCTCACAAGAAAGCGACTTGAAGAAAGGACCTCAGGGGCACTGTAATTCACAAACATGCAGAGTTATAAATGACAGCTATCGTCCAAAAATATACTGAAGTAAGGCTGCCAAGAGGACTTGAAAGTGGGGCAGAATTGCAGGAAACCGATTTCAGGAGGTAGACTGGAATTGCATTTAAAGCATAGGAAAAGAGGCAGAACGTCCACAATGATGCACTTGGCCAAAAAGGGCGTATGCGTTTTTCCTGAATATATTCAGGAAAAACGCATACGCCCTTTTTGGCCAACCAAGCAAGCTTGCAAAGGAAATCTGCACTACAATGAAGTCTCACTTCCCCCCGGTCAAAAGGGCCATCTGAAAAAAGTGTAAAATCCAGAAAGGCAGGACAGGCCATGGAGAACTGGGAGCCTTGTTATGCTGATGGGCGGGATGTAAATTGCCAACAGCCACTCGGGAGAAGTGTATGGTGTTTCCTGAAACATCTAAAAAACAAAGCAACAGAGCCTAGGGCACTTCCACTTATGGTCCTATAGCTTAGGGAAATTAAAATCAAAAAGACACAGCCACCCCAAAGTTGGGACGGCTCTTTTACAAGAACCTGGTTTACGGTACAAGTTCAATATCGCAGAAAGTGAAAAATGGATAAAGATGTTGTGGTACTTACGTACAATGCAATATCACTCAGCAATGAAATCTATGTCATCAGGCCCATAGCAGCATTATGAGTGGATTCAGGTATGATGATTCTAACTGAAATAAGTCACACAGAAAAGGAAACATCATAAGATATCACTAATACACGGAATGTAAACTTGGTTACATAGGAACTGAATTACAAAACAGAACAGGGTCTCAAATTTAGAAAACCAACTTATGCTTGCTTAAGGGGAAAGGTGAGTTGGGGTGCTGCATAAAACCAGAGATTGAAATGAGCACAGATAAAGTTCCTTAAGCCAAATATGGAATAGACAAGAGCTACTCCTTGCTCAACGAAATGGATTCAACACCCCATATTAAACACCTAAGAATATACCTGACTAGGAAGTATCTTAAAACCTATGGATTGCTATGTCTCCAAAAGAGAATCAAGCGTGTGTGCAGGGGCATAAACGCAGCAGTGATAGGATTGGAGAGGTTTGGTGAGCAAATGAAGACCCTTTGAAGTCATATTGCATGGTACCCATTCCACGGGTCTCAACTCTCCAGGTTTAAGGTATTCTTCCTTCAGCTAAAACATGCATGTGGAACCCAGAGTATGATCAACCGTGTGATCGGGAGACGTGTTCCAATATGTGTCAGTTTTCGTCCCCTGGTACTCGGGTGCAACATTCCAGACGCTTTACTAACACTCTCCCGACTTGCACAGTCAGTGCCTTTAACCTCCTGTTTGGCCCAGTTTGCAATTTCTGCGGAAGATGAACAGGAATAGGGAGAACCAATGACAGACCAGCTGGAGGTGTCTGGACGGGCAAATTTAACTCTCATTTCCCACCAGGAAGAGGAATTAACCAAAGGCTCAGCGTGCCGTGCCGGAACCAGAATAGGGCCTGAAGCCATCCTGCGGTGTTGTGGCCAGCTCACGAGAAAGCGAGTTGAAGAAAGGAGCTCAGGGGCACTGTAATTCACAAACATGCAGAGTTATAAATGACAGCTATCGTCCAAAAATATACTGAAGTAAGGCTGCCAAGAGGACTTGAAAGTGGGGCAGAATTGCAGGAAACCGATTTCAGGAGGTAGACTGGAATTGCATTTAAAGCATAGGAAAAGAGGCAGAACGTCCACAATGATGCACTTGGCCAAAAAGGGCGTATGCGTTTTTTCCTGAATGTATTCAGGAAAAAACGCATACGCCCTTTTTGGCCAACCAAGCAAGCTTGCAAAGGAAATCTGCACTACAATGAAGTCTCACTTCCCCCCGGTCAAAAGGGCCATCTGAAAAAAGTGTAAAATCCAGAAAGGCAGGACAGGCCATGGAGAACTGGGAGCCTTGTTATGCTGATGGGCGGGATGTAAATTGCCAACAGCCACTGGGGAGAAGTGTATGGTGTTTCCTGAAACATCTAAAAAACAAAGCAACAGAGCCTAGGGCACTTCCACTTATGGTCCTATAGCTTAGGGAAATTAAAATCAAAAAGACACAGCCACCCCAAAGGTTGGGACGGCTCTGTTTACAAGAACCTGGTTTATGGTACAAGTTCAATATCGCAGAAAGTGAAAATGGATAAAGAAGTTGTGGTACTTACGTACAATGCAGTATCACTCAGCAATGAAATCTATGTCATCAGGCCCGTAGCAGCATAATGAGTGGATTCAGGTATGATGATTCTAACTGAAATAAGTCACACAGAAAAAGAAACATCATAAGAGATCACTAATACACGGAATGTAAACTTGGCTACACAGGAACTGAATTACAAAACAGAACAGGGTCTCAAATTTAGAAAACCAACTTATGCTTGCTTAAGGGGAAAGGTGAGTTGGGGTGCTGCATAAAACCAGAGATTGAAATGAGCACAGATAAAGTTCCTTAAGCCAAATATGGAATAGACAAGAGCTACTCCTTGCTCAACGAAATGGATTCAACACCCCATATTAAACACCTAACAATATACCTGACTAGGAAGTATCTTAAAACCTATGGATTGCTATGTCTCCGAAAGAGATTCAAGCGTGTGTACAGGGGCATAAACGCAGCAGTGATAGGATTGGAGAAGTTCGGTGAGCAAATGAAGACCCTTTGAAGTCATATTGCATGGTACCCATTCCACGGGTCTCAACTCTCCAGGTTTAAGGTATTCTTCCTTCAGCTAAAACATGCATGTGGAACCCAGAGTATGATCAACCGTGTGATCGGGAGACGTGTTCCAATATGTGTCAGTTTTCGTCCCCTGGTACTCGGGTGCAACATTCCAGACGCTTTACTAACACTCTCCCGACTTGGAGAGTCAGTGCCTTTAACCTCCTGTTTGGCCCAGTTTGCAATTTCTGCGGAAGATGAACAGGAATAGGGAGAACCAATGACAGACCAGATGGAGGTGTCTGGATGGGCAAATTTAACTCTCATTTCGCACCAGGAAGAGGAATTAACCAAACGCTCAGCGTGCCATGCCGGAACCAGATTAGGGCCTGAAGCAATCCTGCGGTGTTGCGGCCAGCTCACGAGAAAGCGAGTTGAAGAAAGGATCTCAGGGGCACTGTAATTCACAAACCTGCAGAGTTATAAATGACAGCTATCGTCCAAAAATATACTGAAGTAAGGCTGCCAAGAGGACTTGAAAGCGGGGCAGAATTGCAGGAAACCGATTTCAGGAGGTAGACTTGAATTGCATTGAAAGCATAGGAAAAGAGGCAGAACGTCCACAATGATGCACTTGGCCAAAAAGGGCGTATGCGTTTTTTCCTGAATATATTCAGGAAAAAACGCATACGCCCTTTTTGGCCAACCAAGCAAGCTTGCAAAGGAAATCTGCACTACAATGAAGTCTCACTTCCCCCCGGTCAAAAGGGCCATCTGAAAAAAGGGTAAAATCCAGAAAGGCAGGACAGGCCATGGAGAACTGGGAGCCTTGTTATGCTGATGGGCGGGATGTAAATTGCCAACAGCCACTGGGGAGAAGTGTATGGTGTTTCCTGAAACATCTAAAAAACAAAGCAACAGAGCCTAGGGCACTTCCACTTATGGTCCTATAGCTTAGGGAAATTAAAATCAAAAAGACACAGCCACCCCAAAGGTTGGGACGGCTCTGTTTACAAGAACCTGGTTTATGGTACAAGTTCAATATCGCAGAAAGTGAAAATGGATAAAGAAGTTGTGGTACTTACGTACAATGCAGTATCACTCAGCAATGAAATCTATGTCATCAGGCCCGTAGCAGCATAATGAGTGGATTCAGGTATGATGATTCTAACTGAAATAAGTCACACAGAAAAAGAAACATCATAAGAGATCACTAATACACGGAATGTAAACTTGGCTACACAGGAACTGAATTACAAAACAGAACAGGGTCTCAAATTTAGAAAACCAACTTATGCTTGCTTAAGGGGAAAGGTGAGTTGGGGTGCTGCATAAAACCAGAGATTGAAATGAGCACAGATAAAGTTCCTTAAGCCAAATATGGAATAGACAAGAGCTACTCCTTGCTCAACGAAATGGATTCAACACCCCATATTAAACACCTAACAATATACCTGACTAGGAAGTATCTTAAAACCTATGGATTGCTATGTCTCCGAAAGAGATTCAAGCGTGTGTACAGGGGCATAAACGCAGCAGTGATAGGATTGGAGAAGTTCGGTGAGCAAATGAAGACCCTTTGAAGTCATATTGCATGGTACCCATTCCACGGGTCTCAACTCTCCAGGTTTAAGGTATTCTTCCTTCAGCTAAAACATGCATGTGGAACCCAGAGTATGATCAACCGTGTGATCGGGAGACGTGTTCCAATATGTGTCAGTTTTCGTCCCCTGGTACTCGGGTGCAACATTCCAGACGCTTTACTAACACTCTCCCGACTTGGAGAGTCAGTGCCTTTAACCTCCTGTTTGGCCCAGTTTGCAATTTCTGCGGAAGATGAACAGGAATAGGGAGAACCAATGACAGACCAGATGGAGGTGTCTGGATGGGCAAATTTAACTCTCATTTCGCACCAGGAAGAGGAATTAACCAAACGCTCAGCGTGCCATGCCGGAACCAGATTAGGGCCTGAAGCAATCCTGCGGTGTTGCGGCCAGCTCACGAGAAAGCGAGTTGAAGAAAGGATCTCAGGGGCACTGTAATTCACAAACCTGCAGAGTTATAAATGACAGCTATCGTCCAAAAATATACTGAAGTAAGGCTGCCAAGAGGACTTGAAAGCGGGGCAGAATTGCAGGAAACCGATTTCAGGAGGTAGACTTGAATTGCATTGAAAGCATAGGAAAAGAGGCAGAACGTCCACAATGATGCACTTGGCCAAAAAGGGCGTATGCGTTTTTTCCTGAATATATTCAGGAAAAAACGCATACGCCCTTTTTGGCCAACCAAGCAAGCTTGCAAAGGAAATCTGCACTACAATGAAGTCTCACTTCCCCCCGGTCAAAAGGGCCATCTGAAAAATGGGTAAAATCCAGAAAGGCAGGACAGGCCATGGAGAACTGGGAGCCTTGTTATGCTGATGGGCGGGATGTCAATTGCCAACAGCCACTCGGGAGAAGTGTATGGTGTTTCCTGAAACATCTAAAAAACAAAGCAACAGAGCCTAGGGCACTTCCACTTATGGTCCTATTGCTTAGTTAATTTAAAATCTAAAAGACACAGCCACCCCAAAGGTTGGGACGGTTCTTTTTACTGGAATCTCTTCTACGGCACAAGTTATATATCCCAGAGAGCAAATAATGGATAAAGAAGTTGTGGTACTTATGTACAACAGAATACCACTCAGCAATGAAATCTATGTCACCAGGCCCGTACCAGCATAATGATTGGATTGAGGCACGATGATTCTAAGTGAAATAAGTCACACAGAAAAAGAAACATCATAAGGTATCACTAATACACGGAATGTGAACTTGGCTACACATGAACTGAATTACAAAACAGAACAGGGTCTCAAGTTTAGAAAACTAACTTATGCTTGCTTAAGGGGGAAGGTGAGTTGGGGTGCTGCATTAAACCAGAGTTTGAAATTAGCACAGATACCGTTCCATAAGCCAAATATGGAATAGACAAGACCTACCCCTTGCTCAACGAAATGGATTCAACAATGAGGTATCACCTCACACCTGGTAGAATAGGCATCATAGAAAATCTACAAGCAAAAAATGCTGGAAAGGGTGTGGAGAAAAGGAACCCTCTTCCACTATTGTTGGGAATATAAATTGATACAGTCACTATGGAGAACAATATGGAATTTCTTAAGAAACTAACAATAGAATTACCATATGATACAGCAATCCCACTACTGGACATATACCCAGACAAAACCATAAATCAAAAAGAGACATTCACCACAATGTTCATTGCATCACTATTTACAATATCGAGGTAATGGAAGCAACCTAAATGCCCACAGACAGACGAATGCATAAAGCCGTGGTACATATATAAAATGGAATATTACTAAGCCATGAAAAGGAATGAAATTGGGTCATTTGTAGAGACGTCGATGCATCTAGAGACTGTCATACAGAGTGAAGTAAGTCAGAAAGAGAAAAACAAATCTTGTATATTCATGCATATATGTGGAACCTAGAAAACCTGTACAGATTAACCATTTTGCAAGGCATAAATAGAGCAACAGATGTAGACAACAAACGTATGGACAACAAGGGGGGAAAGCTGTTGGGGGTGGTGGTGGGAGGAGTTGAGAGACTGGGATTGGCATGTATACATTTATATGTATAAAATAGATAATTAATAAGAACCTGCTGTATAAAAATATAAAATAAAATTCAAAATTAAAAAGAAATAAAATTTAAAAAATAGAAAAAACAATTATTCCCTTCACATACATGTATTTATATGAATAAATTATTTCCATGCTTATATCTGTAAATACAAAAAAGAGGAATAAAATCTACCTTGAACCCAAAACGAAAAAGAGAAAAAAAACACAGAACCCACCAGTTCCACAGAGGAAAACCGTATCAGGGCACTTGCTCCAGTTGTAAACAATTCTGAAGTTGGTCAGTGGTGGGGAATCGTCTCCCATTCAGCCAGCAGCCCCCACGCAACAAGCGTCCTCATTGCAAAGCTGGGGCACCGTGCCGAGGCATCTGTGAGTAAACGTGAGCTGAGCCCCAGGCCAGTTGCTGCTGAACTATTCCCACCCATCCCAGGTAAAACACCTGAATATATACAAGGACTTGAAAGCCTAGAGGGAGGGCCATAGAGCCACACGAGTGACAGCATGCCGGCCGACTTGGTGCCTGCAGGCCAGCCAGGATGGTCCTGGCCCTGGGTGCTCTTCTGGAAGATTTCCATTTCCCTGCCTGAGATACCCGTCCTGTCCCTGCCCCCACTGCTTTTTTCCTTCCTCACCTCTGCCCAGGGAGAAATTGCAGCAGCAGGTATGGGTGACACATCTTCTTCTTTAGCAGGTGGCAGCCTGGCAACTGCTGCAGAAAGTCCAGCAGAGCCCCACTCACACTGGGCCACCCACAAAGCCGTGGCCTCTCACTCCCTCCCACCAGCCCAGCCCCGAGACTGCTGACAGGGCAGAGAAAATGGCGTCAGGCACGGCTGCAGGGGCTCTTGCTGCCTGGAGTGGTATTTATAGTGATCTCAACCCAGGCACACCTGGGGAGGGCTGGCCGGCACGGTAAGGCTGTCCAGGTCAGCCAATCATCACCCCTCAGGGGCTCACAGTTGCAGAAAATGGAACTTGCTGAACCGGCCAGGTCCAAGGAACAGGTGTGGGCTCCTGAGAGTCAGGATAGACAAGGGGCTGCAGCTTTGGCTTGTTTTCTAATCATTTTATCTGGCCCATGAGTGGGAGACAACTTCAAGAAAACCCTCTCCTAATGAGAGGAACCCAGGAGTCAGGGAGAGGAGGGGTGGGTGGTGGTTGGAGACAGAGGCCTGGTGCCCCGGGTGCAGTGGAAGTCTCTGGAAGACCAGGTGGAGGGAGGCCTCACGGAGTGATGCCCAGGGTCACAGACGTGTCGCAGCTGCTGTTTGTTAGTTCAAGTCCTGCTCTGAGGTGCTCTGTGTCAGCTCTGAGCGACAGGTGAGCTGGGGGTGCTCTGCAATGAGGGCTATGTGCACGGTTCCTGTGTGCCCAGCCCTGCCACGGTACCTGCAAGGGTAGCTCTGTATCCTGGGAGGGGCCTGACCACGAGAGCCCTGTGGGCTGGGGTGGGGGTGGGGTACCTGCCCAGGTGAGCTCCATATTCTGGGATTGGTCTGACCACGAGAGCCCCATGGGCTGCTGGGGACCTGGTAAAGGATGTCAGGACAGTCAGTGAAGCCACCGAGGATATACCTCCAGTTGCTCCTAATTCCTACACCCTGCTGGTCATTCTACCAACCACCAGGACATGGTATTCTGTATTAGTCTTCAATGATGCCTTCTTTTGTATTCCATTAGTCCCAGAGTCACAAGAAATTTTGGCTTGTGAGTGGCAGGACTCAACATACAACTAAAACAATACTTCCGGGCCGTCTGGCCCCAAGGGTGCAAAAATTCCCACACCATCTTTGGGGAAAGCTTAGCTAAAGACCTAAAAGTTCTACCTCTGGAAAAGGAAACCCTCCTTCAATATGCAGACGACATTCTGATCGCCAGCCCTACTAAGGAGGCCTCTGAACTACCAAGCCAATAAAGGATAGAAGTTGTCCAAGAAAAAGCTCAAATATCACAGACTGCCGTGACCTGCCTGGGCTTCATTCTCACAGAAGGTTGGAGAAGTCCATCCCAGGAAAGGGAAGAAACCATTTTCAGCCTTACCCCTTTCTAAAACTAGAAGACAGCTTAGGGGTTCCTGGGGAGGCCAGGGTTTGCTGCTTCTGGATCCCTAACTACAGTCTACTAGCTGGGCCTCTATATGAAACACTGAAAGGAAAAGATGATGATCCTTTTGAATAGAATCCAGAAGTGGCCTTTCAAGAATGGAAAGAGCAGTCAATTCAGACCCTTGCCCTGGAACTCCCTAATTTAGCTAAACCCTTTGACCTTTACATTCCCGGTGAAAGGTGAATCGCCATTGGAGAATTAGTGCAAAACCTGGGACCACTTGAAATGGAACAATGCAAGAATGCCATCCAGGTAGGATAAACTATGGTCACCAAGGGGCTTGGCCCACTGCCACATCTGGCCAAGATACTGGCGGTATCTAAAACCCTGGAAATCAGCAGCCCAAAAGGCCACCTCCCTCCTAAGGGAAAAGGACCCCACGTGGTGATCCTAACCACCAACCATGCCCTGAAGTTGCAGGGTTCGCTCCGTGGGCACACCGACCTCGAGTGAGGAGGCCCTCCAACTCCAACATCCAGAGAGATAACCGGGGGCAACAGGGCACCATGACGACTCGTGTGAACATCACTTGACCTGGAGTTTCTCTCATAAAACAACAAGAGTGTGTCCCAAAAGAGTAGACTACTGCTTGCCGGACTTACTGCACCCAGAGGGGAGCTAATAATCTTGGCGGGGGAACCGTATATCACACTGTCACCATAGAAAAGCCTACAGACACCGTGATGATGGTGGCCAGTAAGACCGGCTGGACTCTTGTTTACTTCAAAAGGCTGTTGGCTCAGTGGCCATCATGGTCCTTGATCACCACTGACCCTGGACTGTCTGGGAGTTGAGCGGGCAGGGCTCTGACACCTGGTGCTGTTTGTACGTTAATTCAGGGGCCTAATTGAAGAAAGCGCAGACTACTGGTCAGAGCATCTAGGCTGGCAGAAACGGTCGGCCTAAGGTGGCCGAACAAATGTGGGGCGGGGTGAAACCGGCCCCCACAGCGTCTCTGCACATCTCTTTCCTGGACCCTTGAAGGTCATTAGAATCTATAACACTTCCAATGCTGGTGCTCAGGTGGACGAGCAGGGAGGCAGGGGGCCTGGGGACAATCAACGTCACCTGGAGGCTGCTGGGGAGAAGCTCTGACCCTCGCCCCAGGGTATGAGGGCTCCCAACTCAGCACTCAGCAGTTACAGAAGAAGGGTCTGCACCCTCAGCACTCCAAGAATGAGGAACGGGACAAAAGGCAGAGGGGGGGTTTGTCCCCAGCAAAGCCCATTAAAAATCCCTGGGAGATAAAAATAGAATCTGGGCAATAAAGTCAAGTCTAACCTTTTTTATCCTTTGTGCTTTGTCTAATTTCACGTGCTCCTAGGGTCCCGCATGCAGAGGTTCCACACCCGGCACTTCAGACCAGATTTCCTAGTGCAGAATGGCTGGGTCGACACCTCAGCTCCTGGGGCCCAGTGCAGACTCCGCGATATAGAGCCTGAGCTACAGCCAACCCGGCCCTCGAGAGCTCCGCCCCCTCCCTCCCACTGACTCTGACAGGATCTCTACACAGCAGCCCAGCCCACAGCCCACGGGGTAGTACATGCTCTCACCTCTCCATTCTCTGATCAAAATATAAAGTTTCCTTTGCTTGTGAACCAAACTCAGTCTCGATCTGTTGGCCCCAATGACACTGGGCAGGGGGACACTTGTTGGGGTCCACTCTGGAGGATCAGTAACAGAAATTGAGACTATTGTAACCTCAATGAACAGATGTGTGAGCCAAAGTGTAGTTAACATAGAACAGTGCATAAGGCTCGGGTAAAATAAGATGTTTCTAACACTTCCATTGGATATTTCCATCACTTTATTATAAGCAAGTTCAGTGAAAAGGTTTGTCTTATTTGTCAGCTCAATATTAGAGAAATGAAGTGATTTCTTTCCAAGGATGTACATCTAATAATCTTGGTTAAACCTTCAATCTTGTTTTAAATGCTTTTCCATTGAAAATGATACCTCTCTTTCAGCTCCCCCATTTCTGAGAAGTATAAAATCTTATAATTTATTATTACCAAAGGGGAAAGGTGGGAGGAGGGATAAATTAACAGTTTGGGATTAACACATACACACTGCTATGTATAAAATAGATCATCAACAAGGAACTACTGTATAGCACAGGGAACTACACTCAACATTTTGCAATAACCTATAAGGGGAAATAATCTGAAAAAGAATAGATATTTTTATTGACATCATCTATCAATGACAGTTAAAGTGTAACCTAAGGGAAGCTGGTGGTGAGTGCTTCTGACCCTGAAGACTTCAATCATCTAAAGTTTGGACTCTGCCTACTTCCCAAGGCCCTTAATGAACATATGTGTAGCCGTAGCTTAAAAAATTCCCCAGTTTGGGTTTCGGGGAGACACTGATTTTGAAAAAGCCCTGGTGTTCTCCTTACATGAATGGGACTCTTCCTACTGCTAAAACATGTCTGTCACACCCAGAGGATGGTATACCGTCTGATCGGGAAGAGTTTGGAAAAGGCATCTCATCTCCTCATCTCCTGGTGCTCGGGTTCACCCCTCCAGCGTCTTTACTAACAGTCTCCCCACTTGGAGATGTCAGCACTGTCAACATCCTGTTGCGTACAGTTTGGAATTTGTCCAGAGGATGAAGCGGAAGGATGAGGAACAATGAGAGACAAGTCCTACGTGTTCAGACAGGCACATGTCACTCTAATTTCCAATCAGGAAGACGAATTGACCAAAGGCTAGGGTTGCCCATGGAAACAGTATAGAGCTTGAGGAAATCCCGCTGCTTTGTGGCCAGTTCCCATAAACACAAGTTGAACAATAGAACTCAGGGGCAGTAAAATTCACAAAACTGCAGAGTTGAAAATATCCATCACTGAAAAATGTCTTGAGGAAAGTCAGAGAAAAGGACTTGTAAGCAAGGGAGAATGGCAGGAAAGGGATTTGAGGAGGTAGAAAGGACTCGCCATTAAGCACAAGAAAAGGAGCTGAACATTGCCAACATTGCAGTTGGCCAAAAAGGGTGTATGCGTTTTTTTGTGTATATATTCAAGAAAAGAGCGTACACCTTTTTAGCCAACCAAACAGGTGGGCACTGGAAGTCAATACTACAAAAGACATCACTTCGCATCAGTCAGAAGAGCCATCCTCATAAAGCGTAAACAACAGAAATGCAGGACAGGGCAAGGAGAAGAGGGAGCCCTGTGAGACTTATAGTGGAAATGTATATTGCCAACGGCCATTCTGGAGAAGTGTATTGTGTTTACTAAAGCATCTAAACAATGAGCTACAGAGCATAGGGCACTTGCACTCATGGGCGTATATCTTGGGAAAAACAAAAATCGAGAGGACACAGGCACCCCAATGTTTACCCCCTCTCTGTTTAAAAGATCCTCGACTAGGATATAACTTAAATGTCTCTGGAGGGAAAAAATGGATAGAGATGTGGTACTTAGGTAGAGTGGAATATTATTCAGCCTGGAAATCAATGAAATATGGCCAGCTGTAACAACTCCGGAGGAGTTACGTATGATCATTCTAAGTGACAGAATTCAAAAAGAAGAAGACACATATCATAAGATATCACTTAAAGGTGGAATCCAAAATGGCTACACATGAAATAAATTACAAAACAAAAACATAGTCAAATATGTAGAAAACACGCATAAGGCTGCTAAACGGGAAAGGTGGGGAGGGGTGAGGCATCATCCAGGAGGTTGAAATTAGCAAAGATACCATTCCAAATACCAAACTGATAATCAACAAGGCCTACACGGTAGCTAAAAGAACTGCACTCAGCACACTCAAGTCACCGGAAAAGAATATATACGACTGGTAAGAATCTGAAAAAGAATTTACTGATGTCTCTCTGTACGTGAATGAAGTGGATGTACAGCAGCAAGAAACAGAGCTTTGAAAATCAGCTGTAACCAATATAGTAATAAATTGAAAAAAATAAACGACAGAGAGACAGAGAAAACCTCTTACAACTTTTCCTCAGGGACGGTGATGCAACATGGATTGAACACATCTAGACCCACAGCAGGATGAGACATAAGGCTGGAAACTGTTTGCGCTAAGAGAAATGTGAGGTTGGGTGAGGAAATGCACACCCTTTAAAGTAATACTACCTGGTACCCATTCAATGGGTCCCAAATCTGCAGGTTCAAGGGATCTTCCTACAGCTAAAACATGCATGGAAAACCCAGAGGACTGTACACCATGTGATCGGGAGATGTGTCTAAAATGCACCTCATTTATCCTCTCCTGGTGCTCCTGTTCACCATTCCAGCCACGTTACTTAGAAGCTCCCCACTTGGAGAATCAGTACATTTAAACTTCTGTTTCACACATTTTGCAAATTGTGAGGAGGATGAACGGGAAGAGGGGGAACCAATGAGAGAAGAGTTGTAGGGGTTTGGACGGGCACATATCACTCTAATTTCCCATTAAGAATAAGAATTAAAAAAAGGCTCAGCCTGCCTCGCCGGAGCCAAAATAGGGCCTGAAGCAATCCTGCGGGTTTGAGGCCAGCTCACAAAAGAGCAACTTAAAACATGGAGCTCAGGGTCACTGCAATTCACAAACCTGCAGAGTTATAAATGAAAACTAACGTCCAAAAATATGTTGAGGTAAGGCAAAGAAGAGGATCTGAATGCAAGACAGAATTGCAAGAAACAGATTTCAAGAGATAGATTGGACTCGTCTTTAACGCACATGAAAAGCGGCAGAATTTCGACAATGATGCAGTTGGCCCAAAAGGGCGTATGCGAGTTTTCCTGATTATATCCAGGAAAAAACGCATACGCACTTTATGGGCAACGAAGCAAGCAAGCAATGCAAATGTGCACAACAAAGAAGTCTCATTTCCCACCGGTCAAAAGGGCCATCCTAAAAAATTGTAAAAACCAGAAATGCAGGACAGGCCATGGAGAACAGGGAGCCTTTATACGCTGATGGGCAGTGTGTGAACTGCCGAGAGCCACTCTGGAGAAGTGTATGGTGGTTCCTAAATCATCTAAAAACAGAGCTACAGAGCATAGGACACTTCCAATCATGGGAGTATATCTAGGGAAGTCTAAAAATCAACAAGACACAAGCACACCACAGTTTAGGGCTACTCTGTTTACAAGAACCTCAACTTCAGTACACCTTAAATATCCCAGGAAAGAGAACAATGGATAAAGAAGATGTGGTACTTATGTACAATGGAATATCTCTTCACCATGAAATCAATGTAATAAGGCTAGTAGAAGGATAAAGAGTGGATTTAGGTCCGATAATACTACTTGAAATAAGTCAAACAGAAAAAGAAACATATCATAAGATATCACTTATAGAGGGAGGGTAAATATGGCTGCACAAGAAATGAATTACAGAACAGAACAGTGTCTCACATTTAGAAAACACACTTATGTCAGCTTAAGGGGAAAGGAGAGGTGGGGTGATGCATAAAACCAGAGTTTGAAATTAGCACAGATACCGTTCAAGAAACCAAATAGGTATTAGACAAGATCTACACCTTGCTCAATGAACTGGCCTCAACACACCCTATACACCGCAGAGAAATATATCTGAGTAATAAGAATCTTAAAACCCATGTATTGATATATCTCCATAAGGGAATCAAGTGTGTGCAGAGCGGCACAAACACAGCAGTGAAAATGAGCTAAACCCCATTATAGAAATAAATTTTAAAAACAAAACGCAGAAACAATGAAAGAGAGAAAAATTCTTACAAAATTCGCTCAGGGGCTGTGATGCAACCTGGATTGACCACATATAAACCCACAGCTGGATAAGACATAAGGCTGGACACTTGGGGCTGAGAGGATTGGTGAGCTTCGGTGAGCAACTGCCGAAAGTTTAATGCAATACTTCGTGCTACTCATTCCAAGGGTCCCAACACTCCAGGTTGAAGGGAATCTTCCTACAGCTAAACCATGCTTGGGAAACCCAGCGACTGGTATACCATATGATCGGGAAAGGTTTCTAAAACACACCACATTTTTCCTCTCCTGGGGCTCCGGATCGACATTCCAGCCGCTTTACTAACAACATCCCCACATGGAGAGTCAATGCCTTTAAGTTCTGGTATCGCACAGTCTTCAGTTAGTGCGGAGGATGAATGGGAATAGGGGGAACCAGTGAGAAACTAGCTGTAGCGGTTTCAATGGGCACATGTCACTCTAATTTCACATCAGTAAGAAGAATGAAGCAAAGGCACAGCAAGGTGTCCCAGAAGAAGAATAGGGCTTCAAGGAATCCTGTGGTTATGGGGCAAGATCACAAAACTAAGAGCTGAAAAATGGAGCTAAGGGCCACTGCAATTCAAAAACCTGACTTGCCCAAAAAGGGCGTATGTGTTTTTTCCTGAATATATTCAGGAAAAAACGCATACGCCCTTTTTGGCCAACCAAGCAAGCTTGCAAAGGAAATCTGCACTACAATGAAGTCTCAATTCCCCCTGGTCAAAAGGGCCATCTGAAAAAAGTGTAAAATCCATAAAGGCATGACAGGCCATGGAGAACTGGGAGCCATCTTATGCTGATGGGCAGGATGTAAATTGCCAACAGCCACTCTGGAGAAGTGTTTGGTGTTTCCTGAAACATCTAAAAAACAAAGCAACAGAGCCTAGGGCACTTCCACTTATGGTACTATAGTTTAGGGCAATTAAAATCAAAAAGACACAGCCACCCCAAAGTTTGGGATGGCTCTGTTTACAAGAACCTCATATACGGTACAAGTTCAATATCGCAGAAAGTGAAAAATGGATAAAGAAGTTGTGGTACTTACGTACAATGCAATATCACTCAGCAATGAAATCTATGTCATCAGGCCCGTAGCAGCATAATGAGTGGACTAAGTACGATGAATCTAACTGAAATAAGTCACACAGAAAAAGAAACATCATAAGGTATCACTAATACACGGAATGTAAACTTGGCTACACAGGAACTGAATTCCAAAACAGAACAGGGTCTCAAATTTAGAAAACCAACTTATGCTTGCTTAAGGGGAAAGGTGAGTTGGGGTGCTGCATAAAAACAGAGATTGAAATGAGCACAGATAAAGTTCCTTAAGCCAAATATGGAATAGACAAGAGCTACTCCTTGCTCAACGAAATGGACTCAACACCCCATATTCAACGCCTAGGAATATACCTGACTAGTAAGAATCATAAAACCTATGGATTTATATATCTCTGTAAGAGAATCAAGAGTGTGTACAGCTGCATTAAAGCAGTGAAAATCAGGTAAATACCATAATAAAAATAAATTTCTTAAATAAAACACAATGACAGTGAAATAGAGAGAAATACTTAAGTAATCATTCAAGGCTTCTGATGCAACCTGCATTTACCACATCTACACCCAGAGCTGGGTGACACATAAGGCTGGACACTTGGGGCTCATAAGATTGGTGAGGTTCGGTGAGCAAATGAAGACCTTTGAAGTCATATTGCATGGTACCCATTCCATGGGTCTCAAATCTCCAGGTTTAAGGGATACTTCCTTCAGCTAAAACATGCATGTGGAACCCAGAGAATGATCAACCGTGTGATCGGGAGACGTGTTCCAATATGTGTCAGTTTTCGTCCCCTGGTACTCGGGTGCAACATGCCAGACGCTTTACTAACACTCTCCCGACTTGGAGAGTCAGTGCCTTTAACCTCCTGTTTGGCCCAGTTTGCAATTTCTGCGGAAGATGAACAGGAATAGGGAGAACCAATGACAGACTAGCTGGAGGTGTCTGGACGGGCAAATTTAACTCTCATTTCCCACCAGGAAGAGGAATTAACCAAAGGCTCAGCGTGCCATGCCGGAACCAGATTAGGGCCTGAAGCCATCCTGCGGTGTTGCGGCCAGCTCACGAGAAAGCGAGTTGAAGAAAGGAGCTCAGGGGCACTGTAATTCACAAACCTGCAGAGTTATAAATGACAGCTATCGTCCAAAAATATACTGAAGTAAGGCTGCCAAGAGGACTTGAAAGCGGGGCAGAATTGCAGGAAACCGATTTCAGGAGGTAGACTGGAATTGCATTTAAAGCATAGGAAAAGAGGCAGAACGTCCACAATGATGCACTTGGCCAAAAAGGGCGTATGCGTTTTTTCCTGAATATATTCAGGAAAAAACGCATACGCCCTTTTTGGCCAACCAAGCAAGCTTGCAAAGGAAATCTGCACTACAATGAAGTCTCACTTCCCCCCGGTCAAAAGGGCCATCTGAAAAAAGTGTAAAATCCAGAAAGGCAGGACAGGCCATGGAGAACTGGGAGCCTTGTTATGCTGATGGGCGGGATGTCAATTGCCAACAGCCACTCGGGAGAAGTGTATGGTGTTTCCTGAAACATCTAAAAAACAAAGCAACAGAGCCTAGGGCACTTCCACTTATGGTCCTATAGCTTAGGGAAATTAAAATCAAAAAGACACAGCCACCCCAAAGGTTGGGACGGCTCTGTTTACAAGAACCTGGTTTACGGTACAAGTTCAATATCGCAGAAAGTGAAAAATGGATAAAGAAGTTGTGGTACTTACGTACAATGCAGTATCACTCAGCAATGAAATCTATGTCATCAGGCCCGTAGCAGCATAATGAGTGGATTCAGGTATGATGATTCTAACTGAAATAAGTCACACAGAAAAAGAAACATCATAAGATATCACTAATACACGGAATGTAAACTTGGCTACACAGGAACTGAATTCCAAAACAGAAAAGGGTCTCAAATTTAGAAAACCAACTTATGCTTGCTTAAGGAGAAAGGTGAGTTGGGGAGCTGCATAAAACCAGAGATTGAAATGAGCACAGATAAAGTTCCTTAAGCCAAATATGGAATAGACAAGAGCTACTCATTGCTCAACGAAATGGACTCAACACCCCATATTAAATGCCTAAGAGTGTACCTGACTAGGAAGTATCTTAAAACCTATGGATTGCTATGTCTCCGAAAGAGAATCAAGCGTGTGTGCAGGGGCATAAACGCAGCAGTGATAGGACTGGAGAGGTTCGGTGAGCAAATGAAGACCCTTTGAAGTCATATTGCATGGTACCCATTCCACGGATCTCAACTCTCCAGGTTGAAGGTATTCTTCCTTCAGCTAAAACATGCATGTGGAACCCAGAGTATGATCAACCGTGTGATCGGGAGACGTGTTCCACTATGTGTCAGTTTTTGTCCCCTGGTACTCGGGTGCAACATTCCAGACGCTTTACTAACACTCTCCCGACTTGGAGAGTCAGTGCCTTTAACCTCCTGTTTGGCCCAGTTTGCAATTTCTGCGGAAGATGAACAGGAATAGGGAGAACCAATGACAGACTAGCTGGAGGTGTCTGGACGGGCAAATTTAACTCTCATTTCCCACCAGGAAGAGGAATTAACCAAAGGCTCAGCGTGCCGTGCCGGAACCAGATTAGGGCCTGAAGCAATCCTGCGGTGTTGCGGCCAGCTCACAAGAAAGCGAGTTGAAGAAAGGAGCTCAGGGGCACTGTAATTCACAAACCTGCAGAGTTATAAATGACAGCTATCGTCCAAAAATATACTGAAGTAAGGCTGCCAAGAGGACTTGAAAGCAGGGCAGAATTGCAGGAAACCGATTTCAGGAGGTAGACTGGAATTGCATTGAAAGCATAGGAAAAGAGGCAGAACGTCCACAATGATGCACTTGGCCAAAAAGGGCGTATGCGTTTTTTCCTGAATATATTCAGGAAAAAACGCATACGCCCTTTTTGGCCAACCAAGCAAGCTTGCAAAGGAAATCTGCACTACAATGAAGTCTCACTTCCCCCCGGTCAAAAGGGCCATCTGAAAAAAGTGTAAAATCCAGAAAGGCAGGACAGGCCATGGAGAACTGGGAGCCTTGTTATGCTGATGGGCGGGATGTCAATTGCCAACAGCCACTCGGGAGAAGTGTATGGTGTTTCCTGAAACATCTAAAAAACAAAGCAACAGAGCCTAGGGCACTTCCACTTATGGTCCTATAGCTTAGGGAAATTAAAATAAAAAAGACACAGCCACCCCAAAGTTTGGGACGGCTCTGTTTACAAGAACCACGTTTACGGTACTAGTTCAATATCACAGAAAGTGAAAAATGGATAAAGAAGTTGTGGTACTTACGTACAATGCAATATCACTCAGCAAGGAAATCTATGTCATCAGGCCCGTAGCAGCATAATGAGTGGATTCAGGTATGATGATTCTAACTGAAATAAGTCACACAGAAAAAAAAACATCATAGGATATCACTAATACACGGAATGTAAACTTGGCTACACAGGAACTGAATTCCAAAACAGAACAGTGTCTCAAATTTAGAAAACCAACTTATGCTTCCTTAAGGGAAAGGTGAGTTGGGGTAATGCATAAAACCAGAGATTGAAATGAGCACAGATAAAGTTCCTTAAGCCAAATATGGAATAGACAAGAGCTACTCCTTGCTCAACGAAATGGATTCAACACCCCATATTAAACACCTAAGAATATACCTGACAAAGAAGTATTTTAAAACCTATGGATTGCTATGTATCCGAAAGAGAATCAAGCGTGTGTGCAGGGGCATAAACGCAGCAGTGATAGGATTGGAGAGGTTCGGTGAGCAAATGAAGACCCTTTGAAGTCATATTGCATGGTACCCATTCCACGGGTCTCAACTCTCCAGGTTTAAGGTATTCTTCCTTCAGCTAAAACATGCATGTGGAACCCAGAGTATGATCAACCGTGTGATCGGGAGACGTGTTCCAATATGTCTCAGTTTTCGTCCCCTGGTACTCGGGTGCAACATTCCAGACGCTTTACTAACACTCTCCCGACTTGGAGAGTCAGTGCCTTTAACCTCCTGTTTGGCCCAGTTTGCAATTTCTGCGGAAGATGAACAGGAATAGGGAGAACCAATGAGAGACTAGCTGGAGGTGTCTGGACGGGCAAATTTAACTCTCATTTCCCACCAGGAAGAGGAATTAACCAAAGGCTCAGCGTGCCGTGCCGGAACCAGATTAGGGCCTGAAGCCATCCTGCGGTGTTGCGGCCAGCTCACGAGAAAGCGAGTTGAAGAAAGGAGCTCAGGGGCACTGTAATTCACAAACATGCAGAGTTATAAATGACAGCTATCGTCCAAAAATATACTGAAGTAAGGCTGCCAAGAGGACTTGAAAGCGGGGCAGAATTGCAGGAAACCGATTTCAGGAGGTAGACTGGAATTGCATTTAAAGCATAGGAAAAGAGGCAGAACGTCCACAATGATGCACTTGGCCAAAAAGGGCGTATGCGTTTTTTCCTGAATATATTCAGGAAAAAACGCATACGCCCTTTTTGGCCAACCAAGCAAGCTTGCAAAGGAAATCTGCACTACAATGAAGTCTCACTTCCCCCCGGTCAAAAGGGCCATCTGAAAATAGTGTAAAATCCAGAAAGGCAGGACAGGCCATGGAGAACTGGGAGCCTTGTTATGCTGCTGGGCGTGATTTAAATTGCCAACAGCCACTCGGGAGAAGTGTATGGTGTTTCCTGAAACATCTAAAAAACAAAGCAACAGAGCCTAGGGCACTTCCACTTATGGTCCTATAGCTTAGGGAAATTAAAATCAAAAAGACACAGCCACCCAAAAGGTTGGGACGGCTCTGTTTATAAGAAACTCATTTACGGTACAAGTTCAATATCGCAGAAAGTGAAAAATGGATAAAGAAGTTGTGGTACTTACGTACAATGCAATATCACTCAGCAATGAAATCTATGTCATCAGGCCCGTAGCAGCATAATGAGTGGATTCAGGTATGATGATTCTAACTGAAATAAGTCACACAGAAAAAGAAACATCATAGGATATCACTAATACACGGAATGTAAACTTGGCTACACAGGAACTGAATTACAAAACAGAACAGGGTCTCAAATTTAGAAAACCAACTTATGCTTCCTTAAGGGGAAATGTGAGTTGGGGTAATACATAAAACCAGAGATTGAAATGAGCACAGATAAAGTTCCTTAAGCCAAATATGGAATAGACAAGAGCTACTCCTTGCTCAACGAAATGGATTCAACACCCCATATTAAACACCTAAGAATATACCTGACAAAGAAGTATCTTAAAACCTATGGATTGCTATGTCTCCGAAAGAGAATCAAGCGTGTGTGCAGGGGCATAAACGCAGCAGTGATAGGATTGGAGAGGTTCGGTGAGCAAATGAAGACCCTTTAAAGTCATATTGCATGGTACCCATTCCACGGGTCTCAACTCTCCAGGTTGAAGGTATTCTTCCTTCAGCTAAAACATGCATGTGGAACCCAGAGTATGATCAACCGTGTGATCGGGAGACGTGTTCCAATATGTCTCAGTTTTCGTCCCCTGGTACTCGGGTGCAACATTCCAGACGCTTTACTAACACTCTCCCGACTTGGAGAGTCAGTGCCTTTAACCTCCTGTTTGGCCCAGTTTGCAATTTCTGCGGAAGATGAACAGGAATAGGGAGAACCAATGACAGACTAGCTGGAGGTGTCTGGACGGGCAAATTTAACTCTCATTTCGCACCAGGAAGAGGAATTAACCAAAGGCTCAGTGTGCCGTGCCGGAACCAGATTAGGGCCTGAAGCCATCCTGCGGTGTTGCGGCCAGCTCACGAGAAAGCGAGTTGAAGAAAGGAGCTCAGGGGCACTGTAATTCACAAACATGCAGAGTTATAAATGACAGCTATCGTCCAAAAATATACTGAAGTAAGGCTGCCAAGAGGACTTGAAAGCGGGACAGAATTGCAGGAAACCGATTTCAGGAGGTAGACTGGAATTGCATTGAAAGCATAGGAAAAGAGGCAGAACGTCCACAATGATGCACTTGGCCAAAAAGGGCGTATGCGTTTTTTCCTGAATATATTCAGGAAAAAACGCATACGCCCTTTTTGGCCAACCAAGCAAGCTTGCAAAGGAAATCTGCACTACAATGAAGTCTCACTTCCCCCCGGTCAAAAGGGCCATCTGAAAAAAGTGTAAAATCCAGAAAGGCAGGACAGGCCATGGAGAACTGGGAGCCTTGTTATGCTGATGGGCGGGATGTCAATTGCCAACAGCCACTCGGGAGAAGTGTATGGTGTTTCCTGAAACATCTAAAAAACAAAGCAACAGAGCCTAGGGCACTTCCACTTATGGTCCTATAGCTTAGGGAAATTAAAATCAAAAGACACAGCCACCCCAAAGGTTGGGACGGCTCTGTTTACAAGAACCTGGTTTACGGTACAAGTTCAATATCGCAGAAAGTGAAAAATGGATAAAGAAGTTGTGGTACTTACGTACAATGCAATATCACTCAGCAAGGAAATCTATGTCATCAGGCCCGTAGCAGCATAATGAGTGGATTCAGGTATGATGATTCTAACTGAAATAAGTCACACAGAAAAAGAAACATCATAAGATATCACTAATACACGGAATGTAAACTTGGCTACACAGGAACTGAATTACAAAACAGAACAGGGTCTCAAATTTAGAAATCCAACTTATGCTTGCTTAAGGGGAAAGGTGAGTTGGGGTGCTGCATAAAACCAGAGATTGAAATGAGCACAGATAAAGTTCCTTAAGCCAAATATGGAATAGACAAGAGCTACTCCTTGCTCAACGAAATGGATTCAACACCCCATATTAAACACCTAAGAATATACCTGACTAGGAAGTATCTTAAAACCTATGGATTGCTATGTCTCCGAAAGAGAATCAAGCGTGTGTGCAGGGGCATAAACGCAGCAGTGATAGGATTGGAGAGGTTTGGTGAGCAAATGAAGACCCTTTGAAGTCATATTGCATGGTACCCATTCCATGGGTCTCAACTCTCCAGGTTTAAGGTATTCTTCCTTCAGCTAAAACATGCATGTGGAACCCAGAGTATGATCAACCGTGTGATCGGGAGACGTGTTCCAATATGTGTCAGTTTTCGTCCCCTGGTACTCGGGTGCAACATTCCAGACGCTTTACTAACACTCTCCCGACTTGGAGAGTCAGTGCCTTTAACCTCCTGTTTGGCCCAGTTTGCAATTTCTGCGGAAGATGAACAGGAATAGGGAGAACCAATGACAGACTAGATGGAGGTGTCTGGATGGGCAAATTTAACTCTCATTTTGCACCAGGAAGAGGAATTAACCAAAGGCTCAGCGTGCCGTGCCGGAACCAGATTAGGGCCTGAAGCCATCCTGCGGTGTTGCGGCCAGCTCACGAGAAAGCGAGTTGAAGAAAGGAGCTCAGGGGCACTGTAATTCACAAACCTGCAGAGTTATAAATGACAGCTATCGTCCAAAAATATACTGAAGTAAGGCTGCCAAGAGGACTTGAAAGTGGGGCAGAATTGCAGGAAACCGATTTCAGGAGGTAGACTGGAATTGCATTTAAAGCATAGGAAAAGAGGCAGAACGTCCACAATGATGCACTTGGCCAAAAAGGGCGTATGCGTTTTTTCCTGAATATATTCAGGAAAAAACGCATACGCACTTTTTGGCCAACCAAGCAAGCTTGCAAAGGAAATCTGCACTACAATGAAGTCTCACTTCCCCCCCGGTCAAAAGGGCCATCTGAAAAAAGTGTAAAATCCAGAAAGGCAGGACAGGCCATGGAGAACTGGGAGCCTTGTTATGCTGATGGGTGGGATGTAAATTGCCAACAGCCACTCGGGAGAAGTGTATGGTGCTTCCTTAAACATCTAAAAAACAAAGCAACAGAGCCTAGGGCACTTCCACTTATGGTCCTATTGCTTAGTTAATTTAAAATCTAAAAGACACAGCCACCCCAAAGGTTGGGACGGTTCTTTTTACTGGAATCTCTTCTACGGCACAAGTTAAATATCCCAGAGAGCAAATAATGGATAAAGAAGTTGCGGTACTTATGTACAACAGAATACCACTCAGCAATGAAATCTATGTCACCAGGCCCGTACCAGCATAATGATTGGATTGAGGCACGATGATTCTAAGTGAAATAAGTCACACAGAAAAAGAAACATCATAAGGTATCACTAATACACGGAATGTGAACTTGGCTACACATGAACTGAATTACAAAACAGAACAGGGTCTCAAGTTTAGAAAACTAACTTATGCTTGCTTAAGGGGGAAGGTGAGTTGGGGTGCTGCATTAAACCAGAGTTTGAAATTAGCACAGATACCGTTCCATAAGCCAAATATGGAATAGACAAGACCTACCCCTTGCTCAACGAAATGGATTCAACAATGAGGTATTACCTCACACCTGGTAGAATAGGCATCATAGAAAATCTACAAGCAAAAAATGCTGGAAAGGGTGTGGAGAAAAGGAACCCTCTTCCACTATTGTTGGGAATATAAATTGATACAGTCACTATGGAGAACAATATGGAATTTCTTAAGAAACTAACAATAGAATTACCATATGATACAGCAATCCCACTACTGGACATATACCCAGACAAAACCATAAATCAAAAAGAGACATTCACCGCAATGTTCATTGCATCACTATTTACAATATCGAGGTAATGGAAGCAACCTAAATGCCCACAGACAGACGAATGCATAAAGCCGTGGTACATATATAAAATGGAATATTACTAAGCCATGAAAAGGAATGAAATTGGGTCATTTGTAGAGACGTCGATGCATCTAGAGACTGTCATACAGAGTGAAGTAAGTCAGAAAGAGAAAAACAAATCTTGTATATTCATGCATATATGTGGAACCTAGAAAACCTGTACAGATTAACCATTTTGCAAGGCATAAATAGAGCAACAGATGTAGACAACAAACGTATGGACAACAAGGGGGGAAAGCTGTTGGGGGTGGTGGTGGGAGGAGTTGAGAGACTGGGATTGGCATGTATACATTTATATGTATAAAATAGATAACCAATAAGAACCTGCTGTATAAAAATATAAAATAAAATTAAAAATTAAAAAGAAATAAAATTTAAACAATAGAAAAAACAATTATTCCCTTCACATACATGTATTTATATGAATAAATTATTTCCATGCTTATATCTGTAAATACAAAAAAGAGGAATAAAATCTACCTTGAACCCAAAACGAAAAAGAGAAAAAAAACACAGAACCCACCAGTTCCACAGAGGAAAACCGTATCAGGGCACTTGCTCCAGTTGTAAACAATTCTGAAGTTGGTCAGTGGTGGGGAATCGTCTCCCATTCAGCCAGCAGCCCCCACGCAACAAGCGTCCTCATTGCAAAGCTGGGGCACCGTGCCGAGGCATCTGTGAGTAAACGTGAGCTGAGCCCCAGGCCAGTTGCTGCTGAACTATTCCCACCCATCCCAGGTAAAACACCTGAATATATACAAGGACTTGAAAGCCTAGAGGGAGGGCCATAGAGCCACACGAGTGACAGCATGCCGGCCGACTTGGTGCCTGCAGGCCAGCCAGGATGGTCCTGGCCCTGGGTGCTCTTCTGGAAGATTTCCATTTCCCTGCCTGAGATACCCGTCCTGTCCCTGCCCCCACTGCTTTTTTCCTTCCTCACCTCTGCCCAGGGAGAAATTCCAGCAGCAGGTATGGGTGACACATCTTCTTCTTTAGCAGGTGGCAGCCTGGCAACTGCTGCAGAAAGTCCAGCAGAGCCCCACTCACACTGGGCCACCCACAAAGCCGTGGCCTCTCACTCCCTCCCACCAGCCCAGCCCCGAGACTGCTGACAGGGCAGAGAAAATGGCGTCAGGCACGGCTGCAGGGGCTCTTGCTGCCTGGAGTGGTATTTATAGTGATCTCAACCCAGGCACACCTGGGGAGGGCTGGCCGGCACGGTAAGGCTGCCCAGGTCAGCCAATCATCACCCCTCAGGGGCTCACAGTTGCAGAAAATGGAACTTGCTGAACCGGCCAGGTCCAAGGAACAGGTGTGGGCTCCTGAGAGTCAGGATAGACAAGGGGCTGCAGCTTTGGCTTGTTTTCTAATCATTTTATCTGGCCCATGAGTGGGAGACAACTTCAAGAAAACCCTCTCCTAATGAGAGGAACCCAGGAGTCAGGGAGAGGAGGGGTGGGTGGTGGTTGGAGACAGAGGCCTGGTGCCCCGGGTGCAGTGGAAGTCTCTGGAAGACCAGGTGGAGGGAGGCCTCACGGAGTGATGCCCAGGGTCACAGACGTGTCGCAGCTGCTGTTTGTTAGTTCAAGTCCTGCTCTGAGGTGCTCTGTGTCAGCTCTGAGCGACAGGTGAGCTGGGGGTGCTCTGCAATGAGGGCTATGTGCACGGTTCCTGTGTGCCCAGCCCTGCCACGGTACCTGCAAGGGTAGCTCTGTATCCTGGGAGGGGCCTGACCACGAGAGCCCTGTGGGCTGGGGTGGGGGTGGGGTACCTGCCCAGGTGAGCTCCATATTCTGGGATTGGTCTGACCACGAGAGCCCCATGGGCTGCTGGGGACCTGGTAAAGGATGTCAGGACAGTCAGTGAAGCCACCGAGGATATACCTCCAGTTGCTCCTAATTCCTACACCCTGCTGGTCATTCTACCAACCACCAGGACATGGTATTCTGTATTAGTCTTCAATGATGCCTTCTTTTGTATTCCATTAGTCCCAGAGTCACAAGAAATTTTGGCTTGTGAGTGGCAGGACTCAACATACAACTAAAACAATACTTCCGGGCCGTCTGGCCCCAAGGGTGCAAAAATTCCCACACCATCTTTGGGGAAAGCTTAGCTAAAGACCTAAAAGTTCTACCTCTGGAAAAGGAAACCCTCCTTCAATATGCAGACGACATTCTGATCGCCAGCCCTACTAAGGAGGCCTCTGAACTACCAAGCCAATAAAGGATAGAAGTTGTCCAAGAAAAAGCTCAAATATCACAGACTGCCGTGACCTGCCTGGGCTTCATTCTCACAGAAGGTTGGAGAAGTCCATCCCAGGAAAGGGAAGAAACCATTTTCAGCCTTACCCCTTTCTAAAACTAGAAGACAGCTTAGGGGTTCCTGGGGAGGCCAGGGTTTGCTGCTTCTGGATCCCTAACTACAGTCTACTAGCTGGGCCTCTATATGAAACACTGAAAGGAAAAGATGATGATCCTTTTGAATAGAATCCAGAAGTGGCCTTTCAAGAATGGAAAGAGCAGTCAATTCAGACCCTTGCCCTGGAACTCCCTAATTTAGCTAAACCCTTTGACCTTTACATTCCCGGTGAAAGGTGAATCGCCATTGGAGAATTAGTGCAAAACCTGGGACCACTTGAAATGGAACAATGCAAGAATGCCATCCAGGTAGGATAAACTATGGTCACCAAGGGGCTTGGCCCACTGCCACATCTGGCCAAGATACTGGCGGTATCTAAAACCCTGGAAATCAGCAGCCCAAAAGGCCACCTCCCTCCTAAGGGAAAAGGACCCCACGTGGTGATCCTAACCACCAACCATGCCCTGAAGTTGCAGGGTTCGCTCCGTGGGCACACCGACCTCGAGTGAGGAGGCCCTCCAACTCCAACATCCAGAGAGATAACCGGGGACAACAGGGCACCATGACGACTCGTGTGAACATCACTTGACCTGGAGTTTCTCTCATAAAACAACAAGAGTGTGTCCCAAAAGAGTAGACTACTGCTTGCCGGACTTACTGCACCCAGAGGGGAGCTAATAATCTTGGCGGGGGAACCGTATATCACACTGTCACCATAGAAAAGCCTACAGACACCGTGATGATGGTGGCCAGTAAGACCGGCTGGACTCTTGTTTACTTCAAAAGGCTGTTGGCTCAGTGGCCATCATGGTCCTTGATCACCACTGACCCTGGACTGTCTGGGAGTTGAGCGGGCAGGGCTCTGACACCTGGTGCTGTTTGTACGTTAATTCAGGGGCCTAATTGAAGAAAGCGCAGACTACTGGTCAGAGCATCTAGGCTGGCAGAAACGGTCGGCCTAAGGTGGCCGAACAAATGTGGGGCGGGGTGAAACCGGCCCCCACAGCGTCTCTGCACATCTCTTTCCTGGACCCTTGAAGGTCATTAGAATCTATAACACTTCCAATGCTGGTGCTCAGGTGGACGAGCAGGGAGGCAGGGGGCCTGGGGACAATCAACGTCACCTGGAGGCTGCTGGGGAGAAGCTCTGACCCTCGCCCCAGGGTATGAGGGCTCCCAACTCAGCACTCAGCAGTTACAGAAGAAGGGTCTGCACCCTCAGCACTCCAAGAATGAGGAACGGGACAAAAGGCAGAGGGGGGGTTTGTCCCCAGCAAAGCCCATTAAAAATCCCTGGGAGATAAAAATAGAATCTGGGCAATAAAGTCAAGTCTAACCTTTTTTATCCTTTGTGCTTTGTCTAATTTCACGTGCTCCTAGGGTCCCGCATGCAGAGGTTCCACACCCGGCACTTCAGACCAGATTTCCTAGTGCAGAATGGCTGGGTCGACACCTCAGCTCCTGGGGCCCAGTGCAGACTCCGCGATATAGAGCCTGAGCTACAGCCAACCCGGCCCTCGAGAGCTCCGCCCCCTCCCTCCCACTGACTCTGACAGGATCTCTACACAGCAGCCCAGCCCACAGCCCACGGGGTAGTACATGCTCTCACCTCTCCATTCTCTGATCAAAATATAAAGTTTCCTTTGCTTGTGAACCAAACTCAGTCTCGATCTGTTGGCCCCAATGACACTGGGCAGGGGGACACTTGTTGGGGTCCACTCTGGAGGATCAGTAACAGAAATTGAGACTATTGTAACCTCAATGAACAGATGTGTGAGCCAAAGTGTAGTTAACATAGAACAGTGCATAAGGCTCGGGTAAAATAAGATGTTTCTAACACTTCCATTGGATATTTCCATCACTTTATTATAAGCAAGTTCAGTGAAAAGGTTTGTCTTATTTGTCAGCTCAATATTAGAGAAATGAAGTGATTTCTTTCCAAGGATGTACATCTAATAATCTTGGTTAAACCTTCAATCTTGTTTTAAATGCTTTTCCATTGAAAATGATACCTCTCTTTCAGCTCCCCCATTTCTGAGAAGTATAAAATCTTATAATTTATTATTACCAAAGGGGAAAGGTGGGAGGAGGGATAAATTAACAGTTTGGGATTAACACATACACACTGCTATGTATAAAATAGATCATCAACAAGGAACTACTGTATAGCACAGGGAACTACACTCAACATTTTGCAATAACCTATAAGGGGAAATAATCTGAAAAAGAATAGATATTTTTATTGACATCATCTATCAATGACAGTTAAAGTGTAACCTAAGGGAAGCTGGTGGTGAGTGCTTCTGACCCTGAAGACTTCAATCATCTAAAGTTTGGACTCTGCCTACTTCCCAAGGCCCTTAATGAACATATGTGTAGCCGTAGCTTAAAAAATTCCCCAGTTTGGGTTTCGGGGAGACACTGATTTTGAAAAAGCCCTGGTGTTCTCCTTACATGAATGGGACTCTTCCTACTGCTAAAACATGTCTGTCACACCCAGAGGATGGTATACCGTCTGATCGGGAAGAGTTTGGAAAAGGCATCTCATCTCCTCATCTCCTGGTGCTCGGGTTCACCCCTCCAGCGTCTTTACTAACAGTCTCCCCACTTGGAGATGTCAGCACTGTCAACATCCTGTTGCGTACAGTTTGGAATTTGTCCAGAGGATGAAGCGGAAGGATGAGGAACAATGAGAGACAAGTCCTACGTGTTCAGACAGGCACATGTCACTCTAATTTCCAATCAGGAAGACGAATTGACCAAAGGCTAGGGTTGCCCATGGAAACAGTATAGAGCTTGAGGAAATCCCGCTGCTTTGTGGCCAGTTCCCATAAACACAAGTTGAACAATAGAACTCAGGGGCAGTAAAATTCACAAAACTGCAGAGTTGAAAATATCCATCACTGAAAAATGTCTTGAGGAAAGTCAGAGAAAAGGACTTGTAAGCAAGGGAGAATGGCAGGAAAGGGATTTGAGGAGGTAGAAAGGACTCGCCATTACGCACAAGAAAAGGAGCTGAACATTGCCAACATTGCAGTTGGCCAAAAAGGGTGTATGCGTTTTTTTTGTGTATATATTCAAGAAAAGAGCGTACACCTTTTTAGCCAACCAAACAGGTGGGCACTGGAAGTCAATACTACAAAAGACATCACTTCGCATCAGTCAGAAGAGCCATCCTCATAAAGCGTAAACAACAGAAATGCAGGACAGGGCAAGGAGAAGAGGGAGCCCTGTGAGACTTATAGTGGAAATGTATATTGCCAACGGCCATTCTGGAGAAGTGTATTGTGTTTACTAAAGCATCTAAACAATGAGCTACAGAGCATAGGGCACTTGCACTCATGGGCGTATATCTTGGGAAAAACAAAAATCGAGAGGACACAGGCACCCCAATGTTTACCCCCTCTCTGTTTAAAAGATCCTCGACTAGGATATAACTTAAATGTCTCTGGAGGGAAAAAATGGATAGAGATGTGGTACTTAGGTAGAGTGGAATATTATTCAGCCTGGAAATCAATGAAATATGGCCAGCTGTAACAACTCCGGAGGAGTTACGTATGATCATTCTAAGTGACAGAATTCAAAAAGAAGAAGACACATATCATAAGATATCACTTAAAGGTGGAATCCAAAATGGCTACACATGAAATAAATTACAAAACAAAAACATAGTCAAATATGTAGAAAACACGCATAAGGCTGCTAAACGGGAAAGGTGGGGAGGGGTGAGGCATCATCCAGGAGGTTGAAATTAGCAAAGATACCATTCCAAATACCAAACTGATAATCAACAAGGCCTACACGGTAGCTAAAAGAACTGCACTCAGCACACTCAAGTCACCGGAAAAGAATATATACGACTGGTAAGAATCTGAAAAAGAATTTATTGATGTCTCTCTGTACGTGAATCAAGTGGATGTACAGCAGCAAGAAACAGAGCTTTGAAAATCAGCTGTAACCAATATAGTAATAAATTGAAAAAAATAAACGACAGAGAGACAGAGAAAACCTCTTACAACTTTTCCTCAGGGACGGTGATGCAACATGGATTGAACACATCTAGACCCACAGCAGGATGAGACATAAGGCTGGAAACTGTTTGCGCTAAGAGAAATGTGAGGTTGGGTGAGGAAATGCACACCCTTTAAAGTAATACTACCTGGTACCCATTCAATGGGTCCCAAATCTGCAGGTTCAAGGGATCTTCCTACAGCTAAAACATGCATGGAAAACCCAGAGGACTGTACACCATGTGATCGGGAGATGTGTCTAAAATGCACCTCATTTATCCTCTCCTGGTGCTCCTGTTCACCATTCCAGCCACGTTACTTAGAAGCTCCCCACTTGGAGAATCAGCACATTTAAACTTCTGTTTCACACATTTTGCAAATTGTGAGGAGGATGAACGGGAAGAGGGGGAACCAATGAGAGAAGAGTTGTAGGGGTTTGGACGGGCACATATCACTCTAATTTCCCATTAAGAATAAGAATTAAAAAAAGGCTCAGCCTGCCTCGCCGGAGCCAAAATAGGGCCTGAAGCAATCCTGCGGGTTTGAGGCCAGCTCACAAAAGAGCAATTTAAAACATGGAGCTCAGGGTCACTGCAATTCACAAACCTGCAGAGTTATAAATGAAAACTAACGTCCAAAAATATGTTGAGGTAAGGCAAAGAAGAGGATCTGAATGCAAGACAGAATTGCAAGAAACAGATTTCAAGAGATAGATTGGACTCGTCTTTAACGCACATGAAAAGCGGCAGAATTTCGACAATGATGCAGTTGGCCCAAAAGGGCGTATGCGATTTTTCCTGATTATATCCAGGAAAAAACGCATACGCACTTTATGGGCAACGAAGCAAGCAAGCAATGCAAATGTGCACAACAAAGAAGTCTCATTTCCCACCGGTCAAAAGGGCCATCCTAAAAAATTGTAAAAACCAGAAATGCAGGACAGGCCATGGAGAACAGGGAGCCTTTATACGCTGATGGGCAGTGTGTGAACTGCCGAGAGCCACTCTGGAGAAGTGTATGGTGGTTCCTAAATCATCTAAAAACAGAGCTACAGAGCATAGGACACTTCCAATCATGGGAGTATATCTAGGGAAGTCTAAAAATCAACAAGACACAAGCACACCACAGTTTAGGGCTACTCTGTTTACAAGAACCTCAACTTCAGTACACCTTAAATATCCCAGGAAAGAGAACAATGGATAAAGAAGATGTGGTACTTATGTACAATGGAATATCTCTTCACCATGAAATCAATGTAATAAGGCTAGTAGAAGGATAAAGAGTGGATTTAGGTCCGATAATACTACTTGAAATAAGTCAAACAGAAAAAGAAACATATCATAAGATATCACTTATAGAGGGAGGGTAAATATGGCTGCACAAGAAATGAATTACAGAACAGAACAGTGTCTCACATTTAGAAAACACACTTATGTCAGCTTAAGGGGAAAGGAGAGGTGGGGTGATGCATAAAACCAGAGTTTGAAATTAGCACAGATACCGTTCAAGAAACCAAATAGGTATTAGACAAGATCTACACCTTGCTCAATGAACTGGCCTCAACACACCCTATACACCGCAGAGAAATATATCTGAGTAATAAGAATCTTAAAACCCATGTATTGATATATCTCCATAAGGGAATCAAGTGTGTGCAGAGCGGCACAAACACAGCAGTGAAAATGAGCTAAACCCCATTATAGAAATAAATTTTAAAAACAAAACGCAGAAACAATGAAAGAGAGAAAAATTCTTACAAAATTCGCTCAGGGGCTGTGATGCAACCTGGATTGACCACATATAAACCCACAGCTGGATAAGACATAAGGCTGGACACTTGGGGCTGAGAGGATTGGTGAGCTTCGGTGAGCAACTGCCGAAAGTTTAATGCAATACTTCGTGCTACTCATTCCAAGGGTCCCAACACTCCAGGTTGAAGGGAATCTTCCTACAGCTAAACCATGCTTGGGAAACCCAGCGACTGGTATACCATATGATCGGGAAAGGTTTCTAAAACACACCACATTTTTCCTCTCCTGGGGCTCCGGATCGACATTCCAGCCGCTTTACTAACAACATCCCCACATGGAGAGTCAATGCCTTTAAGTTCTGGTATCGCACAGTCTTCAGTTAGTGCGGAGGATGAATGGGAATAGGGGGAACCAGTGAGAAACTAGCTGTAGCGGTTTCAATGGGCACATGTCACTCTAATTTCACATCAGTAAGAAGAATGAAGCAAAGGCACAGCAAGGTGTCCCAGAAGAAGAATAGGGCTTCAAGGAATCCTGTGGTTATGGGGCAAGATCACAAAACTAAGAGCTGAAAAATGGAGCTAAGGGCCACTGCAATTCAAAAACCTGACTTGCCCAAAAAGGGCGTATGTGTTTTTTCCTGAATATATTCAGGAAAAAACGCATACGCCCTTTTTGGCCAACCAAGCAAGCTTGCAAAGGAAATCTGCACTACAATGAAGTCTCAATTCCCCCTGGTCAAAAGGGCCATCTGAAAAAAGTGTAAAATCCATAAAGGCATGACAGGCCATGGAGAACTGGGAGCCATCTTATGCTGATGGGCAGGATGTAAATTGCCAACAGCCACTCTGGAGAAGTGTTTGGTGTTTCCTGAAACATCTAAAAAACAAAGCAACAGAGCCTAGGGCACTTCCACTTATGGTACTATAGTTTAGGGCAATTAAAATCAAAAAGACACAGCCACCCCAAAGTTTGGGATGGCTCTGTTTACAAGAACCTCATATACGGTACAAGTTCAATATCGCAGAAAGTGAAAAATGGATAAAGAAGTTGTGGTACTTACGTACAATGCAATATCACTCAGCAATGAAATCTATGTCATCAGGCCCGTAGCAGCATAATGAGTGGACTAAGTACGATGAATCTAACTGAAATAAGTCACACAGAAAAAGAAACATCATAAGGTATCACTAATACACGGAATGTAAACTTGGCTACACAGGAACTGAATTCCAAAACAGAACAGGGTCTCAAATTTAGAAAACCAACTTATGCTTGCTTAAGGGGAAAGGTGAGTTGGGGTGCTGCATAAAACCAGAGATTGAAATGAGCACAGATAAAGTTCCTTAAGCCAAATATGGAATAGACAAGAGCTACTCCTTGCTCAACGAAATGGACTCAACACCCCATATTCAACGGCTAGGAATATACCTGACTAGTAAGAATCATAAAACCTATGGATTTATATATCTCTGTAGGAGAATCAAGAGTGTGTACAGCTGCATTAAAGCAGTGAAAATCAGGTAAATACCATAATAAAAATAAATTTCTTAAACAAAACACAATGACAGTGAAATAGAGAGAAATACTTAAGTAATCATTCAAGGCTTCTGATGCAACCTGCATTTACCACATCTACACCCAGAGCTGCGTGACACATAAGGCTGGACACTTGGGGCTCATAAGATTGGTGAGGTTCGGTGAGCAAATGAAGACCTTTGAAGTCATATTGCATGGTACCCATTCCATGGGTCTCAACTCTCCAGGTTTAAGGGATACTTCCTTCAGCGAAAACATGCATGTGGAACCCAGAGAATGATCAACCGTGTGATCGGGAGACGTGTTCCAATATGTGTCAGTTTTCGTCCCCTGGTACTCGGGTGCAACATGCCAGACGCTTTACTAACACTCTCCCGACTTGGAGAGTCAGTGCCTTTAACCTCCTGTTTGGCCCAGTTTGCAATTTCTGCGGAAGATGAACAGGAATAGGGAGAACCAATGACAGACTAGCTGGAGGTGTCTGGACGGGCAAATTTAACTCTCATTTCCCACCAGGAAGAGGAATTAACCAAAGGCTCAGCGTGCCGTGCCGGAACCAGATTAGGGCCTGAAGCCATCCTGCGGTGTTGCGGCCAGCTCACGAGAAAGCGAGTTGAAGAAAGGAGCTCAGGGGCACTGTAATTCACAAACTTGCAGAGTTATAAATGACAGCTATCGTCCAAAAATATACTGAAGTAAGGCTGCCAAGAGGACTTGAAAGCGGGGCAGAATTGCAGGAAACCGATTTCAGGAGGTAGACTGGAATTGCATTTAAAGCATAGGAAAAGAGGCAGAACGTCCACAATGATGCACTTGGCCAAAAAGGGCGTATGCGTTTTTTCCTGAATATATTCAGGAAAAAACGCATACGCCCTATTTGGCCAACCAAGCAAGCTTGCAAAGGAAATCTGCACTACAATGAAGTCTCACTTCCCCCCGGTCAAAAGGGCCATCTGAAAAAAGTGTAAAATCCAGAAAGGCAGGACAGGCCATGGAGAACTGGGAGCCTTGTTATGCTGATGGGCGGGATGTAAATTGCCAACAGCCACTCGGGAGAAGTGTATGGTGTTTCCTGAAACATCTAAAAAACAAAGCAACAGAGCCTAGGGCAATTCCACTTATGGTCCTATAGCTTAGGGAAATTAAAATCAAAAAGACACAGCCACCCCAAAGTTTGGGACAGCTCTGTTTACAAGAACCTGGTTTACGGTACAAGTTCAATATCGCAGAAAGTGAAAAATGGATAAAGAAGTTGTGGTACTTACGTACAATGCAGTATCACTCAGCAATGAAATCTATGTCATCAGGCCCGTAGCAGCATAATGAGTGGATTCAGGTACGATGATTCTAACTGAAATAAGTCACACAGGAAAAGAAACATCATAAGATATCACTAATACACGGAATGTAACCTTGGCTACACAGGAACTGAATTACAAAACAGAACAGGGTCTCAAATTTAGAAAACCAACTTATGCTTGCTTAAGGGGAAAGGTGAGTTGGGGTGCTGCATAAAACCAGAGATTGAAATGAGCACAGATAAAGTTCCTTAAGCCAAATATGGAATAGACAAGAGCTACTCCTTGCTCAACGAAATGGACTCAACACCCCATATTAAATGCCTAAGAGTGTACCTGACTAGGAAGTATCTTAAAACCTATGGATTGCTATGTCTCTGAAAGAGAATCAAGTGTGTGTACAGGGGCATAAACGCAGCAGTGATAGGATTGGAGAGGTTCGGTGAGCAAATGAAGACCCTTTGAAGTCATATTGCATGGTACCCATTCCACGGGTCTCAACTCTCCAGGTTTAAGGTATTCTTCCTTCAGCTAAAACATGCATGTGGAACCCAGAGTATGATCAACCATGTGATCGGGAGACGTGTTCCAATATGTGTCAGTTTTCGTCCCCTGGTACTCGGGTGCAACATTCCAGACGCTTTACTAACACTCTCCCGACTTGGAGAGTCAGTGCCTTTAACCTCCTGTTTGGCCCAGTTTGCAATTTCTGTGGAAGATGAACAGGAATAGGGAGAACCAATGACAGACTAGCTGGAGGTGTCTGGACGGGCAAATTTAACTCTCATTTCCCACCAGGAAGAGGAATTAACCAAAGGCTCAGCGTGCCGTGCCGGAACCAGATTAGGGCCTGAAGCGATCCTGCGGTGTTGCGGCCAGCTCACGAGAAAGCGACTTGAAGAAAGGAGCTCAGGGGCACTGTAATTCACAAACCTGCAGAGTTATAAATGACAGCTATCGTCCAAAAATATACTGAAGTAAGGCTGCCAAGAGGACTTGAAAGCGGGGCAGAATTGCAGGAAACCGATTTCAGGAGGTAGACTGGAATTGCATTTAAAGCATAGGAAAAGAGGCAGAACGTCCACAATGATGCACTTGGCCAAAAAGGGCGTATGCGTTTTTTCCTGAATATATTCAGGAAAAAACGCATACGCCCTTTTTGGCCAACCAAGCAAGCTTGCAAAGGAAATCTGCACTACAATGAAGTCTCACTTCCCCCCGGTCAAAAGGGCCATCTGAAAAAAGTGTAAAATCCAGAAAGGCAGGACAGGCCATGGAGAACTGGGAGCCTTGTTATGCTGATGGGCGGGATGTAAATTGCCAACAGCCACTCGGGAGAAGTGTATGGTGTTTCCTGAAACATCTAAAAAACAAAGCAACAGAGCCTAGGGCACTTCCACTTATGGTCCTATAGCTTAGGGAAATTAAAATCAAAAAGACACAGCCACCCCAAAGGTTGGGACGGCTCTGTTTACAAGAACCTGGTTTACGGTACAAGTTCAATATCGCAGAAAGTGAAAAATGGATAAAGAAGTTGTGGTACTTACGTACAATGCAGTATCACTCAGCAATGAAATCTATGTCATCAGGCCCGTAGCAGCATAATGAGTGGATTCAGGTATGATGATTCTAACTGAAATAAGTCACACAGGAAAAGAAACATCATAAGATATCACTAATACACGGAATGTAACCTTGGCTACACAGGAACTGAATTACAAAACAGAACAGGGTCTCAAATTTAGAAACCCAACTTATGCTTGCTTAAGGGGAAAGGTGAGTTGGGGTGCTGCATAAAACCAGAGATTGAAATGAGCACAGATAAAGTTCCTTAAGCCAAATATGGAATAGACAAGAGCTACTCCTTGCTCAACGAAATGGACTCAACACCCCATATTAAATGCCTAAGAGTGTACCTGACTAGGAAGTATCTTAAAAGCTATGGACTGCTATGTCTCCGAAAGAGAATCAAGCGTGTGTACAGGGGCATAAACGCAGCAGTGATAGGATTGGAGAGGTTCGGTGAGCAAATGAAGACCCTTTGAAGTCATATTGCATGGTACCCGTTCCACGGGTCTCAACTCTCCAGGTTTAAGGTATTCTTCCTTCAGCTAAAACATGCATGTGGAACCCAGAGTATGATCAACCGTGTGATCGGGAGATGTGTTCCAATATGTGTCAGTTTTCGTCCCCTGGTACTCGGGTGCAACATTCCAGACGCTTTACTAACACTCTCCCGACTTGGAGAGTCAGCGCCTTTAACCTCCTGTTTGGCCCAGTTTGCAATTTCTGCGGAAGATGAACAGGAATAGGGAGAACGAATGAGAGACTAGTTGGAGGTGTCTGGACGGGCAAATTTAACTCTCATTTCCCACCAGGAAGAGGAATTAACCAAAGGCTCAGCGTGCCATGCCGGAACCAGATTAGGGCCTGAAGCCATCCTGCGGTGTTGCGGCCAGCTCACGAGAAAGCGACTTGAAGAAAGGAGCTCAGGGGCACTGTAATTCACAAACCTGCAGAGTTATAAATGACAGCTATCGTCCAAAAATATATTGAAGTAAGGCTGCCAAGAGGACTTGAAAGCGGGGCAGAATTGCAGGAAACCGATTTCAGGAGGTAGACTGGAATTGCATTTAAAGCATAGGAAAAGAGGCAGAACGTCCACAATGATGCACTTGGCCAAAAAGGGCGTATGCGTTTTTTCCTGAATATATTCAGGAAAAAACGCATACGCCCTTTTTGGCCAACCAAGCAAGCTTGCAAAGGAAATCTGCACTACAATGAAGTCTCACTTCCCCCCGGTCAAAAGGGCCATCTGAAAAAAGTGTAAAATCCAGAAAGGCAGGACAGGCCATGGAGAACTGGGAGCCTTGTTATGCTGATGGGCGGGATGTCAATTGCCAACAGCCACTCGGGAGAAGTGTATGGTGTTTCCTGAAACATCTAAAAAACAAAGCAACAGAGCCTAGGGCACTTCCACTTATGGTCCTATAGCTTAGGGAAATTAAAATCAAAAAGACACAGCCACCCCAAAGGTTGGGACGGCTCTGTTTACAAGAACCTGGTTTACGGTACAAGTTCAATATCGCAGAAAGTGAAAAATGGATAAAGAAGTTGTGGTACTTACGTACAATGCAGTATCACTCAGCAATGAAATCTATGTCATCAGGCCCGTAGCAGCATAATGAGTGGATTCAGGTATGATGATTCTAACTGAAATAAGTCACACAGGAAAAGAAACATCATAAGATATCACTAATACACGGAATGTAACCTTGGCTACACAGGAACTGAATTACAAAACAGAACAGGGTCTCAAATTAAGAAACCCAACTTATGCTTGCTTAAGGGGAAAGGTGAGTTGGGGTGCTGCATAAAACCAGAGATTGAAATGAGCACAGATAAAGTTCCTTAAGCCAAATATGGAATAGACAAGAGCTACTCCTTGCTCAACGAAATGGACTCAACACCCCATATTAAATGCCTAAGAGTGTACCTGACTAGGAAGTATCTTAAAACCTATGGATTGCTATGTCTCTGAAAGAGAATCAAGTGTGTGTACAGGGGCATAAACGCAGCAGTGATAGGATTGGAGAGGTTCGGTGAGCAAATGAAGACCCTTTGAAGTCATATTGCATGGTACCCATTCCACGGGTCTCAACTCTCCAGGTTTAAGGTATTCTTCCTTCAGCTAAAACATGCATGTGGAACCCAGAGTATGATCAACCGTGTGATCGGGAGACGTGTTCCAATATGTCTCAGTTTTCGTCCCCTGGTACTCGGGTGCAACATGCCAGACGCTTTACTAACACTCTCCCGACTTGGAGAGTCAGTGCCTTTAACCTCCTGTTTGGCCCAGTTTGCAATTTCTGCGGAAGATGAACAGGAATAGGGAGAACCAATGACAGACTAGCTGGAGGTGTCTGGACGGGCAAATTTAACTCTCATTTCCCACCAGGAAGAGGAATTAACCAAAGGCTCAGCGTGCCGTGCCGGAACCAGATTAGGGCCTGAAGCCATCCTGCGGTGTTGCGGCCAGCTCACGAGAAAGCGACTTGAAGAAAGGAGCTCAGGGGCACTGTAATTCACAAACCTGCAGAGTTATAAATGACAGCTATCGTCCAAAAATATACTGAAGTAAGGCTGCCAAGAGGACTTGAAAGCGGGGCAGAATTGCAGGAAACCGATTTCAGGAGGTAGACTGGAATTGCATTGAAAGCATAGGAAAAGAGGCAGAACGTCCACAATGATGCACTTGGCCAAAAAGGGCGTATGCGTTTTTTCCTGAATATATTCAGGAAAAAACGCATACGCCCTTTTTGGCCAACCAAGCAAGCTTGCAAAGGAAATCTGCACTACAATGAAGTCTCACTTCCCCCCGGTCAAAAGGGCCATCTGAAAAAAGTGTAAAATCCAGAAAGGCAGGACAGGCCATGGAGAACTGGGAGCCTTGTTATGCTGATGGGCGGGATGTAAATTGCCAACAGCCACTCGGGAGAAGTGTATGGTGTTTCCTGAAACATCTAAAAAACAAAGCAACAGAGCCTAGGGCACTTCCACTTATGGTCCTATAGCTTAGGGAAATTAAAATCAAAAGACACAGCCACCCCAAAAGTTGGGACGGCTCTGTTTACAAGAACCTGGTTTACGGTACAAGTTCAATATCGCAGAAAGTGAAAAATGGATAAAGAAGTTGTGGTACTTACGTACAATGCAGTATCACTCAGCAAGGAAATCTATGTCATCAGGCCCGTAGCAGCATAATGAGTGGATTCAGGTATGATGATTCTAACTGAAATAAGTCACACAGAAAAAGAAACATCATAAGATATCACTAATACACGGAATGTAAACTTGGCTACACAGGAACTGAATTACAAAACAGAACAGGGTCTCAAATTTAGAAATCCAACTTATGCTTGCTTAAGTGGAAAGGTGAGTTGGGGTGCTGCATAAAACCAGAGATTGAAATGAGCACAGATAAAGTTCCTTAAGCCAAATATGGAATAGACAAGAGCTACTCCTTGCTCAACGAAATGGATTCAACACCCCATATTAAACACCTAAGAATATACCTGACTAGGAAGTATCTTAAAACCTATGGATTGCTATGTCTCCGAAAGAGAATCAAGCGTGTGTGCAGGGGCATAAACGCAGCAGTGATAGGATTGGAGAGGTTTGGTGAGCAAATGAAGACCCTTTGAAGTCATATTGCATGGTACCCATTCCATGGGTCTCAACTCTCCAGGTTTAAGGTATTCTTCCTTCAGCTAAAACATGCATGTGGAACCCAGAGTATGATCAACCGTGTGATCGGGAGACGTGTTCCAATATGTGTCAGTTTTCGTCCCCTGGTACTCGGGTGCAACATTCCAGACGCTTTACTAACACTCTCCCGACTTGGAGAGTCAGTGCCTTTAACCTCCTGTTTGGCCCAGTTTGCAATTTCTGCGGAAGATGAACAGGAATAGGGAGAACCAATGACAGACTAGATGGAGGTGTCTGGATGGGCAAATTTAACTCTCATTTCGCACCAGGAAGAGGAATTAACCAAAGGCTCAGCGTGCCGTGCCGGAACCAGATTAGGGCTTGAAGCAATCCTGCGGTGTTGCGGGCAGCTCACGAGAAAGCGAGTTGAAGAAAGGAGCTCAAGGGCACTGTAATTCAGAAACCTGCAGAGTTATAAATGACAGCTATCGTCCAAAAATATACTGAAGTAAGGCTGCCAAGAGGACTTGAAAGCTGGGCAGAATTGCAGGAAACCGATTTCAGGAGGTAGACTGGAATTGCATTTAAAGCATAGGAAAAGAGGCAGAACGTCCACAATGATGCACTTGGCCAAAAAGGGCGTATGCGTTTTTTCCTGAATATATTCAGGAAAAAACGCATACGCCCTTTTTGGCCAACCAAGCAAGCTTGCAAAGGAAATCTGCACTACAATGAAGTCTCACTTCCCCCCGGTCAAAAGGGCCATCTGAAAAAAGTGTAAAATCCAGAAAGGCAGGACAGGCCATGGAGAACTGGGAGCCTTGTTATGCTGATGGGCGGGATGTAAATTGCCAACAGCCACTCGGGAGAAGTGTATGGTGTTTCCTGAAACATCTAAAAAACAAAGCAACAGAGCCTAGGGCTCTTCCACTTATGGTCCTATAGCTTAGGGAAATTAAAAACAAAAAGACACAGCCACCCCAAAGGTTGGGACGGCTCTGTTTACAAGAACCTGGTTTACGGTACAAGTTCAATATCGCAGAAAGTGAAAAATGGATAAAGAAGTTGTGGTACTTACGTACAATGCAGTATCACTCAGCAATGAAATCTATGTCATCAGGCCCGTAGCAGCATAATGAGTGGATTCAGGTACGATGATTCTAACTGAAATAAGTCACACAGGAAAAGAAACATCATAAGATATCACTAATACACGGAATGTAAACTTGGCTACACAGGAACTGAATTCCAAAACAGAAAAGGGTCTCAAATTTAGAAACCCAACTTATGCTTGCTTAAGGGGAAAGGTGAGTTGGGGTGCTGCATAAAACCAGAGATTGAAATGAGCACAGATAAAGTTCCTTAAGCCAAATATGGAATAGACAAGAGCTACTCCTTGCTCAACGAAATGGACTCAACACCCCATGTTAAATGCCTAAGAGTGTACCTGACTAGGAAGTATCTTAAAACCTATGGATTGCTATGTCTCTGAAAGAGAATCAAGTGTGTGTACAGGGGCATAAACGCAGCAGTGATAGGATTGGAGAGGTTCGGTGAGCAAATGAAGACCCTTTGAAGTCATATTGCATGGTACCCATTCCACGGGTCTCAACTCTCCAGGTTTAAGGTATTCTTCCTTCAGCTAAAACATGCATGTGGAACCCAGAGTATGATCAACCGTGTGATCGGGAGACGTGTTCCAAAATGTCTCAGTTTTCGTCCCCTGGTACTCGGGTGCAACATTCCAGACGCTTTACTAACACTCTCCCGACTTGGAGAGTCAGTGCCTTTAACCTCCTGTTTGGCCCAGTTTGCAATTTCTGCGGAAGATGAACAGGAATAGGGAGAACCAATGACAGACTAGCTAGAGGTGTGTGCACGGGCAAATTTAACTCTCATTTCCCACCAGGAAGAGGAATTAACCAAAGGCTCAGCGTGCCGTGCCGGAACCAGATTAGGGCCTGAAGCCATCCTGCGGTGTTGCGGCCAGCTCACGAGAAAGCGAGTTGAAGAAAGGAGCTCAGGGGCACTGTAATTCACAAACCTGCAGAGTTATAAATGACAGCTATCGTCCAAAAATATACTGAAGTAAGGCTGCCAAGAGGACTTGAAAGTGGGGCAGAATTGCAGGAAACCGATTTCAGGAGGTAGACTGGAATTGCATTTAAAGCATAGGAAAAGAGGCAGAACGTCCACAATGATGCACTTGGCCAAAAAGGGCGTATGCGTTTTTTCCTGAATATATTCAGGAAAAAACGCATACGCCCTTTTTGGCCAACCAAGCAAGCTTGCAAAGGAAATCTGCACTACAATGAAGTCTCACTTCCCCCCGGTCAAAAGGGCCATCTGAAAAAAGTGTAAAATCCAGAAAGGTAGGACAGGCCATGGAGAACTGGGAGCCTTGTTATGCTGATGGGCGGGATGTAAATTGCCAACAGCCACTCGGGAGAAGTGTATGGTGTTTCCTGAAACATCTAAAAAACAAAGCAACAGAGCCTAGGGCACTTCCACTTATGGTCCTATAGCTTAGGGAAATTAAAATCAAAAGACACAGCCACCCCAAAGGTTGGGACGGCTCTGTTTACAAGAACCTGGTTTACGGTACAAGTTCAATATCGCAGAAAGTGAAAAATGGATAAAGAAGTTGTGGTACTTATGTACAATGCAATATCACTCAGCAATGAAATCTATGTCATCAGGCCCGTAGCAGCATAATAAGTGGATTCAGGTATTTTGATTCTAACTGAAATAAGTCACACAGAAAAAGAAACATCATAAGATATCACTAATACACGGAATGTAAACTTGGCTACACAGGAACTGAATTACAAAACAGAACAGGGTCTCATATTTAGAAACGCAACTTATGCTTGCTTAAGGGGAAAGGTGAGTTGGGGTGCTGCATAAAACCAGAGATTGAAATGAGCACAGATAAAGTTCCTTAAGCCAAATATGGAATAGACAAGAGCTACTCCTTGCTCAACGAAATGGATTCAACACCCCATATTAAACGCCTAAGAATATAACTGACTAGGAAGTATCTTAAAACCTATGGATTGCTATGTCTCCGAAAGAGAATCAAGCGTGTGTGCAGGGGCATAAACGCAGCAGTGATAGGATTGGAGAGGTTCGGTGAGCAAATGAAGATCCTTTGAAGTCATATTGCATGGTACCCATTCCACGGGTCTCAACTCTCCAGGTTTAAGGTATTCTTCCTTCAGCTAAAACATGCATGTGGAACCCAGAGTATGATCAACCGTGTGATCGGGAGACGTGTTCCAATATGTCTCAGTTTTCGTCCCCTGGTACTCGGGTGCAACATTCCAGACGCTTTACTAACACTCTCCCGACTTGGAGAGTCAGTGCCTTTAACCTCCTGTTTGGCCCAGTTTGCAATTTCTGCGGAAGATGAACAGGAATAGGGAGAACCAATGACAGACTAGCTGGAGGTGTCTGGACGGGCAAATTTAACTCTCATTTCCCACCAGGAAGAGGAATTAACCAAAGGCTCAGCGTGCCGTGCCGGAACCAGATTAGGGCCTGAAGCCATCCTGCGGTGTTGCGGCCAGCTCACGAGAAAGCGAGTTGAAGAAAGGAGCTCAGGGGCACTGTAATTCACAAACCTGCAGAGTTATAAATGACAGCTATCGTCCAAAAATATACTGAAGTAAGGCTGCCAAGAGGACTTGAAAGCGGGGCAGAATTGCAGGAAACCGATTTCAGGAGGTAGACTGGAATTGCATTGAAAGCATAGGAAAAGAGGCAGAACGTCCACAATGATGCACTTGGCCAAAAAGGGCGTATGCGTTTTTTCCTGAATATATTCAGGAAAAAACGCATACGCCCTTTTTGGCCAACCAAGCAAGCTTGCAAAGGAAATCTGCACTACAATGAAGTCTCACTTCCCCCCGGTCAAAAGGGCCATCTGAAAAAAGTGTAAAATCCAGAAAGGCAGGACAGGCCATGGAGAACTGGGAGCCTTGTTATGCTGATGGGCGGGATGTAAATTGCCAACAGCCACTCGGGAGAAGTGTATGGTGTTTCCTGAAACATCTAAAAAACAAAGCAACAGAGCCTAGGGCACTTCCACTTATGGTCCTATAGCTTAGGGAAATTAAAATAAAAAAGACACAGCCACCCCAAAGGTTGGGACGGCTCTGTTTACAAGAACCACGTTTACGGTACTAGTTCAATATCGCAGAAAGTGAAAAATGGATAAAGAAGTTGTGGTACTTACATACAATGCAATATCACTCAGCAATGAAATCTATGTCATCAGGCCCATAGCACCATAATAAGTGGATTCAGGTATTTTGATTCTAACTGAAATAAGTCACACAGAAAAAGAAACATCATAAGATATCACTAATACACGGAATGTAAACTTGGCTACATAGGAACTGAATTACAATACAGAACAGGGTCTCAAATTTAGAAAACCAACTTATGCTTGCTTAAGGGGAAAGGTGAGTTGGGGTGCTGCATAAAACCAGAGATTGAAATGAGCACAGATAAAGTTCCTTAAGCCAAATATGGAATAGACAAGAGCTACTCCTTGCTCAACGAAATGGATTCAACACCCCATATTAAACGCCTAAGAATATACCTGAATAGGAAGTATCTTAAAACCTATGGATTGCTATGTCTCCGAAAGAGAATCAAGCGTGTGTGCAGGGGCATAAACGCAGCAGTGATAGGATTAGAGAGGTTTAGTGAGCAAATGAAGACCCTTTGAAGTCATATTGCATGGTACCCATTCCACGGGTCTCAACTCTCCAGGTTTAAGGTATTCTTCCTTCAGCTAAAACATGCATGTGGAACCCAGAGTATGATCAACCGTGTGATCGGGAGACGTGTTCCAATATGTCTCAGTTTTCGTCCTCTGGTACTCGGGTGCAACATTCCAGACGCTTTACTAAAACTCTCCCGACTTGGAGAGTCAGTGCCTTTAACCTCCTGTTTGGCCCAGTTTGCAATTTCTGCGGAAGATGAACAGGAATAGGGAGAACCAATGACAGACTAGATGGAGGTGTCTGGACGGGCAAATTTAACTCTCATTTCCCACCAGGAAGAGGAATTAACCAAAGGCTCAGCGTGCCATGCCGGAACCAGATTAGGGCCTGAAGCAATCCTGCGGTGTTGCGGCCAGCTCACGAGAAAGCGAGTTGAAGAAAGGAGCTCAGGGGCACTGTAATTCACAAACCTGCAGAGTTATAAATGACAGCTATCGTCCAAAAATATACTGAAGTAAGGCTGCCAAGAGGACTTGAAAGCGGGGCAGAATTGCAGGAAACCGATTTCAGGAGGTAGACTGGAATTGCATTGAAAGCATAGGAAAAGAGGCAGAACGTCCACAATGATGCACTTGGCCAAAAAGGGCGTATGCGTTTTTTCCTGAATATATTCAGGAAAAAACGCATACGCCCTGTTTGGCAAACCAAGCAAGCTTGCAAAGGAAATCTGCACTACAATGAAGTCTCACTTCCCCCCGGTCAAAAGGGCCATCTGAAAATAGTGTAAAATCCAGAAAGGCAGGACAGGCCATGGAGAACTGGGAGCCTTGTTATGCTGCTGGGCGTGATTTAAATTGCCAACAGCCACTCGGGAGAAGTGTATGGTGTTTCCTGAAACGTCTAAAAAACAAAGCAACAGAGCCTACGGCACTTCCACTTATGGTCCTATAGCTTAGGGAAATTAAAATCAAAAAGACACAGCCACCCAAAAGGTTGGGACGGCTCTGTTTATAAGAAACTCATTTACGGTACAAGTTCAATATCGCAGAAAGTGAAAAATGGATAAAGAAGTTGTGGTACTTACGTACAATGCAATATCACTCAGCAATGAAATCTATGTCATCAGGCCCGTAGCAGCATAATGAGTGGATTCAGGTATGATGATTCTAACTGAAATAAGTCACACAGAAAAAGAAACATCATAGGATATCACTAATACACGGAATGTAAACTTGGCTACACAGGAACTGAATTACAAAACAGAACAGGGTCTCAAATTTAGAAAACCAACTTATGCTTCCTTAAGGGGAAATGTGAGTTGGGGTAATGCATAAAACCAGAGATTGAAATGAGCACAGATAAAGTTCCTTAAGCCAAATATGGAATAGACAAGAGCTACTCCTTGCTCAACGAAATGGATTCAACACCCCATATTAAACACCTAAGAATATACCTGACAAAGAAGTATCTTAAAACCTATGGATTGCTATGTCTCCGAAAGAGAATCAAGCGTGTGTGCAGGGGCATAAACGCAGCAGTGATAGGATTGGAGAGGTTCGGTGAGCAAATGAAGACCCTTTAAAGTCATATTGCATGGTACCCATGCCACGGGTCTCAACTCTCCAGGTTGAAGGTATTCTTCCTTCAGCTAAAACATGCATGTGGAACCCAGAGTATGATCAACCGTGTGATCGGGAGACGTGTTCCAATATGTCTCAGTTTTCGTCCCCTGGTACTCGGGTGCAACATTCCAGACGCTTTACTAACACTCTCCCGACTTGGAGAGTCAGTGCCTTTAACCTCCTGTTTGGCCCAGTTTGCAATTTCTGCGGAAGATGAACAGGAATAGGGAGAACCAATGAGAGACTACCTGGAGGTGTCTGGACGGGCAAATTTAACTCTCATTTCGCACCAGGAAGAGGAATTAACCAAAGGCTCAGTGTGCCGTGCCGGAACCAGATTAGGGCCTGAAGCCATCCTGCGGTGTTGCGGCCAGCTCACGAGAAAGCGAGTTGAAGAAAGGAGCTCAGGGGCACTGTAATTCACAAACATGCAGAGTTATAAATGACAGCTATCGTCCAAAAATATACTGAAGTAAGGCTGCCAAGAGGACTTGAAAGCGGGACAGAATTGCAGGAAACCGATTTCAGGAGGTAGACTGGAATTGCATTGAAAGCATAGGAAAAGAGGCAGAACGTCCACAATGATGCACTTGGCCAAAAAGGGCGTATGCGTTTTTTCCTGAATATATTCAGGAAAAAACGCATACGCCCTTTTTGGCCAACCAAGCAAGCTTGCAAAGGAAATCTGCACTACAATGAAGTCTCACTTCCCCCCGGTCAAAAGGGCCATCTGAAAAAAGTGTAAAATCCAGAAAGGCAGGACAGGCCATGGAGAACTGGGAGCCTTGTTATGCTGATGGGCGGGATGTCAATTGCCAACAGCCACTCGGGAGAAGTGTATGGTGTTTCCTGAAACATCTAAAAAACAAAGCAACAGAGCCTAGGACACTTCCACTTATGGTCCTATAGCTTAGGGAAATTAAAATCAAAAGACACAGCCACCCCAAAGGTTGGGACGGCTCTGTTTACAAGAACCTGGTTTACGGTACAAGTTCAATATCGCAGAAAGTGAAAAATGGATAAAGAAGTTGTGGTACTTACGTACAATGCAATATCACTCAGCAAGGAAATCTATGTCATCAGGCCCATAGCAGCATAATGAGTGGATTCAGGTATGATGATTCTAACTGAAATAAGTCACACAGAAAAAGAAACATCATAAGATATCACTAATACACGGAATGTAAACTTGGCTACACAGGAACTGAATTACAAAACAGAACAGGGTCTCAAATTTAGAAATCCAACTTATGCTTGCTTAAGGGGAAAGGTGAGTTGGGGTGCTGCATAAAACCAGAGATTGAAATGAGCACAGATAAAGTTCCTTAAGCCAAATATGGAATAGACAAGAGCTACTCCTTGCTCAACGAAATGGATTCAACACCCCATATTAAACACCTAAGAATATACCTGACTAGGAAGTATCTTAAAACCTATGGATTGCTATGTCTCCTAAAGAAAATCAAGCATGTGTGCAGGGGCATAAACGCAGCAGTGATAGGATTGGAGAGGTTCGGTGAGCAAATGAAGACCCTTTGAAGTCATATTGCATGGTACCCATTCCACGGGTCTCAACTCTCCAGGTTGAAGGTATTCTTCCTTCAGCTAAAACATGCATGTGGAACCCAGAGTATGATCAACCGTGTGATCGGGAGATGTGTTCCAATATGTCTCAGTTTTCGTTCCCCGATACTCGGGTGCAACATTCCAGACGCTTTACTAACACTCTCCCGACTTGGAGAGTCAGTGCCTTTAACCTCCTGTTTGGCCCAGTTTGCAATTTCTGCGGAAGATGAACAGGAATAGGGAGAACCAATGACAGACTAGATGGAGGTGTCTGGATGGGCAAATTTAACTCTCATTTTGCACCAGGAAGAGGAATTAACCAAAGGCTCAGCGTGCCGTGCCGGAACCAGATTAGGGCCTGAAGCCATCCTGCGGTGTTGCGGCCAGCTCACGAGAAAGCGAGTTGAAGAAAGGAGCTCAGGGGCACTGTAATTCACAAACCTGCAGAGTTATAAATGACAGCTATCGTCCAAAAATATACTGAAGTAAGGCTGCCAAGAGGACTTGAAAGCGGGGCAGAATTGCAGGAAACCGATTTCAGGAGGTAGACTGGAATTGCATTTAAAGCATAGGAAAAGAGGCAGAACGTCCACAATGATGCACTTGGCCAAAAAGGGCGTATGCGTTTTTTCCTGAATATATTCAGGAAAAAACGCATACGCACTTTTTGGCCAACCAAGCAAGCTTGCAAAGGAAATCTGCACTACAATGAAGTCTCACTTCCCCCCCGGTCAAAAGGGCCATCTGAAAAAAGTGTAAAATCCAGAAAGGCAGGACAGGCCATGGAGAACTGGGAGCCTTGTTATGCTGATGGGTGGGATGTAAATTGCCAACAGCCACTCGGGAGAAGTGTATGGTGCTTCCTTAAACATCTAAAAAACAAAGCAACAGAGCCTAGGGCACTTCCACTTATGGTCCTATTGCTTAGTTAATTTAAAATCTAAAAGACACAGCCACCCCAAAGGTTGGGACGGTTCTTTTTACTGGAATCTCTTCTACGGCACAAGTTAAATATCCCAGAGAGCAAATAATGGATAAAGAAGTTGCGGTACTTATGTACAACAGAATACCACTCAGCAATGAAATCTATGTCACCAGGCCCGTACCAGCATAATGATTGGATTGAGGCACGATGATTCTAAGTGAAATAAGTCACACAGAAAAAGAAACATCATAAGGTATCACTAATACACGGAATGTGAACTTGGCTACACATGAACTGAATTACAAAACAGAACAGGGTCTCAAGTTTAGAAAACTAACTTATGCTTGCTTAAGGGGGAAGGTGAGTTGGGGTGCTGCATTAAACCAGAGTTTGAAATTAGCACAGATACCGTTCCATAAGCCAAATATGGAATAGACAAGACCTACCCCTTGCTCAACGAAATGGATTCAACAATGAGGTATTACCTCACACCTGGTAGAATAGGCATCATAGAAAATCTACAAGCAAAAAATGCTGGAAAGGGTGTGGAGAAAAGGAACCCTCTTCCACTATTGTTGGGAATATAAATTGATACAGTCACTATGGAGAACAATATGGAATTTCTTAAGAAACTAACAATAGAATTACCATATGATACAGCAATCCCACTACTGGACATATACCCAGACAAAACCATAAATCAAAAAGAGACATTCACCGCAATGTTCATTGCATCACTATTTACAATATCGAGGTAATGGAAGCAACCTAAATGCCCACAGACAGACGAATGCATAAAGCCGTGGTACATATATAAAATGGAATATTACTAAGCCATGAAAAGGAATGAAATTGGGTCATTTGTAGAGACGTCGATGCATCTAGAGACTGTCATACAGAGTGAAGTAAGTCAGAAAGAGAAAAACAAATCTTGTATATTCATGCATATATGTGGAACCTAGAAAACCTGTACAGATTAACCATTTTGCAAGGCATAAATAGAGCAACAGATGTAGACAACAAACGTATGGACAACAAGGGGGGAAAGCTGTTGGGGGTGGTGGTGGGAGGAGTTGAGAGACTGGGATTGGCATGTATACATTTATATGTATAAAATAGATAACCAATAAGAACCTGCTGTATAAAAATATAAAATAAAATTCAAAATTAAAAAGAAATAAAATTTAAAAAATAGAAAAAACAATTATTCCCTTCACATACATGTATTTATATGAATAAATTATTTCCATGCTTATATCTGTAAATACAAAAAAGAGGAATAAAATCTACCTTGAACCCAAAACGAAAAAGAGAAAAAAAACACAGAACCCACCAGTTCCACAGAGGAAAACCGTATCAGGGCACTTGCTCCAGTTGTAAACAATTCTGAAGTTGGTCAGTGGTGGGGAATCGTCTCCCATTCAGCCAGCAGCCCCCACGCAACAAGCGTCCTCATTGCAAAGCTGGGGCACCGTGCCGAGGCATCTGTGAGTAAACGTGAGCTGAGCCCCAGGCCAGTTGCTGCTGAACTATTCCCACCCATCCCAGGTAAAACACCTGAATATATACAAGGACTTGAAAGCCTAGAGGGAGGGCCATAGAGCCACACGAGTGACAGCATGCCGGCCGACTTGGTGCCTGCAGGCCAGCCAGGATGGTCCTGGCCCTGGGTGCTCTTCTGGAAGATTTCCATTTCCCTGCCTGAGATACCCGTCCTGTCCCTGCCCCCACTGCTTTTTTCCTTCCTCACCTCTGCCCAGGGAGAAATTCCAGCAGCAGGTATGGGTGACACATCTTCTTCTTTAGCAGGTGGCAGCCTGGCAACTGCTGCAGAAAGTCCAGCAGAGCCCCACTCACACTGGGCCACCCACAAAGCCGTGGCCTCTCACTCCCTCCCACCAGCCCAGCCCCGAGACTGCTGACAGGGCAGAGAAAATGGCGTCAGGCACGGCTGCAGGGGCTCTTGCTGCCTGGAGTGGTATTTATAGTGATCTCAACCCAGGCACACCTGGGGAGGGCTGGCCGGCACGGTAAGGCTGCCCAGGTCAGCCAATCATCACCCCTCAGGGGCTCACAGTTGCAGAAAATGGAACTTGCTGAACCGGCCAGGTCCAAGGAACAGGTGTGGGCTCCTGAGAGTCAGGATAGACAAGGGGCTGCAGCTTTGGCTTGTTTTCTAATCATTTTATCTGGCCCATGAGTGGGAGACAACTTCAAGAAAACCCTCTCCTAATGAGAGGAACCCAGGAGTCAGGGAGAGGAGGGGTGGGTGGTGGTTGGAGACAGAGGCCTGGTGCCCCGGGTGCAGTGGAAGTCTCTGGAAGACCAGGTGGAGGGAGGCCTCACGGAGTGATGCCCAGGGTCACAGACGTGTCGCAGCTGCTGTTTGTTAGTTCAAGTCCTGCTCTGAGGTGCTCTGTGTCAGCTCTGAGCGACAGGTGAGCTGGGGGTGCTCTGCAATGAGGGCTATGTGCACGGTTCCTGTGTGCCCAGCCCTGCCACGGTACCTGCAAGGGTAGCTCTGTATCCTGGGAGGGGCCTGACCACGAGAGCCCTGTGGGCTGGGGTGGGGGTGGGGTACCTGCCCAGGTGAGCTCCATATTCTGGGATTGGTCTGACCACGAGAGCCCCATGGGCTGCTGGGGACCTGGTAAAGGATGTCAGGACAGTCAGTGAAGCCACCGAGGATATACCTCCAGTTGCTCCTAATTCCTACACCCTGCTGGTCATTCTACCAACCACCAGGACATGGTATTCTGTATTAGTCTTCAATGATGCCTTCTTTTGTATTCCATTAGTCCCAGAGTCACAAGAAATTTTGGCTTGTGAGTGGCAGGACTCAACATACAACTAAAACAATACTTCCGGGCCGTCTGGCCCCAAGGGTGCAAAAATTCCCACACCATCTTTGGGGAAAGCTTAGCTAAAGACCTAAAAGTTCTACCTCTGGAAAAGGAAACCCTCCTTCAATATGCAGACGACATTCTGATCGCCAGCCCTACTAAGGAGGCCTCTGAACTACCAAGCCAATAAAGGATAGAAGTTGTCCAAGAAAAAGCTCAAATATCACAGACTGCCGTGACCTGCCTGGGCTTCATTCTCACAGAAGGTTGGAGAAGTCCATCCCAGGAAAGGGAAGAAACCATTTTCAGCCTTACCCCTTTCTAAAACTAGAAGACAGCTTAGGGGTTCCTGGGGAGGCCAGGGTTTGCTGCTTCTGGATCCCTAACTACAGTCTACTAGCTGGGCCTCTATATGAAACACTGAAAGGAAAAGATGATGATCCTTTTGAATAGAATCCAGAAGTGGCCTTTCAAGAATGGAAAGAGCAGTCAATTCAGACCCTTGCCCTGGAACTCCCTAATTTAGCTAAACCCTTTGACCTTTACATTCCCGGTGAAAGGTGAATCGCCATTGGAGAATTAGTGCAAAACCTGGGACCACTTGAAATGGAACAATGCAAGAATGCCATCCAGGTAGGATAAACTATGGTCACCAAGGGGCTTGGCCCACTGCCACATCTGGCCAAGATACTGGCGGTATCTAAAACCCTGGAAATCAGCAGCCCAAAAGGCCACCTCCCTCCTAAGGGAAAAGGACCCCACGTGGTGATCCTAACCACCAACCATGCCCTGAAGTTGCAGGGTTCGCTCCGTGGGCACACCGACCTCGAGTGAGGAGGCCCTCCAACTCCAACATCCAGAGAGATAACCGGGGACAACAGGGCACCATGACGACTCGTGTGAACATCACTTGACCTGGAGTTTCTCTCATAAAACAACAAGAGTGTGTCCCAAAAGAGTAGACTACTGCTTGCCGGACTTACTGCACCCAGAGGGGAGCTAATAATCTTGGCGGGGGAACCGTATATCACACTGTCACCATAGAAAAGCCTACAGACACCGTGATGATGGTGGCCAGTAAGACCGGCTGGACTCTTGTTTACTTCAAAAGGCTGTTGGCTCAGTGGCCATCATGGTCCTTGATCACCACTGACCCTGGACTGTCTGGGAGTTGAGCGGGCAGGGCTCTGACACCTGGTGCTGTTTGTACGTTAATTCAGGGGCCTAATTGAAGAAAGCGCAGACTACTGGTCAGAGCATCTAGGCTGGCAGAAACGGTCGGCCTAAGGTGGCCGAACAAATGTGGGGCGGGGTGAAACCGGCCCCCACAGCGTCTCTGCACATCTCTTTCCTGGACCCTTGAAGGTCATTAGAATCTATAACACTTCCAATGCTGGTGCTCAGGTGGACGAGCAGGGAGGCAGGGGGCCTGGGGACAATCAACGTCACCTGGAGGCTGCTGGGGAGAAGCTCTGACCCTCGCCCCAGGGTATGAGGGCTCCCAACTCAGCACTCAGCAGTTACAGAAGAAGGGTCTGCACCCTCAGCACTCCAAGAATGAGGAACGGGACAAAAGGCAGAGGGGGGGTTTGTCCCCAGCAAAGCCCATTAAAAATCCCTGGGAGATAAAAATAGAATCTGGGCAATAAAGTCAAGTCTAACCTTTTTTATCCTTTGTGCTTTGTCTAATTTCACGTGCTCCTAGGGTCCCGCATGCAGAGGTTCCACACCCGGCACTTCAGACCAGATTTCCTAGTGCAGAATGGCTGGGTCGACACCTCAGCTCCTGGGGCCCAGTGCAGACTCCGCGATATAGAGCCTGAGCTACAGCCAACCCGGCCCTCGAGAGCTCCGCCCCCTCCCTCCCACTGACTCTGACAGGATCTCTACACAGCAGCCCAGCCCACAGCCCACGGGGTAGTACATGCTCTCACCTCTCCATTCTCTGATCAAAATATAAAGTTTCCTTTGCTTGTGAACCAAACTCAGTCTCGATCTGTTGGCCCCAATGACACTGGGCAGGGGGACACTTGTTGGGGTCCACTCTGGAGGATCAGTAACAGAAATTGAGACTATTGTAACCTCAATGAACAGATGTGTGAGCCAAAGTGTAGTTAACATAGAACAGTGCATAAGGCTCGGGTAAAATAAGATGTTTCTAACACTTCCATTGGATATTTCCATCACTTTATTATAAGCAAGTTCAGTGAAAAGGTTTGTCTTATTTGTCAGCTCAATATTAGAGAAATGAAGTGATTTCTTTCCAAGGATGTACATCTAATAATCTTGGTTAAACCTTCAATCTTGTTTTAAATGCTTTTCCATTGAAAATGATACCTCTCTTTCAGCTCCCCCATTTCTGAGAAGTATAAAATCTTATAATTTATTATTACCAAAGGGGAAAGGTGGGAGGAGGGATAAATTAACAGTTTGGGATTAACACATACACACTGCTATGTATAAAATAGATCATCAACAAGGAACTACTGTATAGCACAGGGAACTACACTCAACATTTTGCAATAACCTATAAGGGGAAATAATCTGAAAAAGAATAGATATTTTTATTGACATCATCTATCAATGACAGTTAAAGTGTAACCTAAGGGAAGCTGGTGGTGAGTGCTTCTGACCCTGAAGACTTCAATCATCTAAAGTTTGGACTCTGCCTACTTCCCAAGGCCCTTAATGAACATATGTGTAGCCGTAGCTTAAAAAATTCCCCAGTTTGGGTTTCGGGGAGACACTGATTTTGAAAAAGCCCTGGTGTTCTCCTTACATGAATGGGACTCTTCCTACTGCTAAAACATGTCTGTCACACCCAGAGGATGGTATACCGTCTGATCGGGAAGAGTTTGGAAAAGGCATCTCATCTCCTCATCTCCTGGTGCTCGGGTTCACCCCTCCAGCGTCTTTACTAACAGTCTCCCCACTTGGAGATGTCAGCACTGTCAACATCCTGTTGCGTACAGTTTGGAATTTGTCCAGAGGATGAAGCGGAAGGATGAGGAACAATGAGAGACAAGTCCTACGTGTTCAGACAGGCACATGTCACTCTAATTTCCAATCAGGAAGACGAATTGACCAAAGGCTAGGGTTGCCCATGGAAACAGTATAGAGCTTGAGGAAATCCCGCTGCTTTGTGGCCAGTTCCCATAAACACAAGTTGAACAATAGAACTCAGGGGCAGTAAAATTCACAAAACTGCAGAGTTGAAAATATCCATCACTGAAAAATGTCTTGAGGAAAGTCAGAGAAAAGGACTTGTAAGCAAGGGAGAATGGCAGGAAAGGGATTTGAGGAGGTAGAAAGGACTCGCCATTACGCACAAGAAAAGGAGCTGAACATTGCCAACATTGCAGTTGGCCAAAAAGGGTGTATGCGTTTTTTTTGTGTATATATTCAAGAAAAGAGCGTACACCTTTTTAGCCAACCAAACAGGTGGGCACTGGAAGTCAATACTACAAAAGACATCACTTCGCATCAGTCAGAAGAGCCATCCTCATAAAGCGTAAACAACAGAAATGCAGGACAGGGCAAGGAGAAGAGGGAGCCCTGTGAGACTTATAGTGGAAATGTATATTGCCAACGGCCATTCTGGAGAAGTGTATTGTGTTTACTAAAGCATCTAAACAATGAGCTACAGAGCATAGGGCACTTGCACCCATGGGCGTATATCTTGGGAAAAACAAAAATCGAGAGGACACAGGCACCCCAATGTTTACCCCCTCTCTGTTTAAAAGATCCTCGACTAGGATATAACTTAAATGTCTCTGGAGGGAAAAAATGGATAGAGATGTGGTACTTAGGTAGAGTGGAATATTATTCAGCCTGGAAATCAATGAAATATGGCCAGCTGTAACAACTCCGGAGGAGTTACGTATGATCATTCTAAGTGACAGAATTCAAAAAGAAGAAGACACATATCATAAGATATCACTTAAAGGTGGAATCCAAAATGGCTACACATGAAATAAATTACAAAACAAAAACATAGTCAAATATGTAGAAAACACGCATAAGGCTGCTAAACGGGAAAGGTGGGGAGGGGTGAGGCATCATCCAGGAGGTTGAAATTAGCAAAGATACCATTCCAAATACCAAACTGATAATCAACAAGGCCTACACGGTAGCTAAAAGAACTGCACTCAGCACACTCAAGTCACCGGAAAAGAATATATACGACTGGTAAGAATCTGAAAAAGAATTTATTGATGTCTCTCTGTACGTGAATCAAGTGGATGTACAGCAGCAAGAAACAGAGCTTTGAAAATCAGCTGTAACCAATATAGTAATAAATTGAAAAAAATAAACGACAGAGAGACAGAGAAAACCTCTTACAACTTTTCCTCAGGGACGGTGATGCAACATGGATTGAACACATCTAGACCCACAGCAGGATGAGACATAAGGCTGGAAACTGTTTGCGCTAAGAGAAATGTGAGGTTGGGTGAGGAAATGCACACCCTTTAAAGTAATACTACCTGGTACCCATTCAATGGGTCCCAAATCTGCAGGTTCAAGGGATCTTCCTACAGCTAAAACATGCATGGAAAACCCAGAGGACTGTACACCATGTGATCGGGAGATGTGTCTAAAATGCACCTCATTTATCCTCTCCTGGTGCTCCTGTTCACCATTCCAGCCACGTTACTTAGAAGCTCCCCACTTGGAGAATCAGCACATTTAAACTTCTGTTTCACACATTTTGCAAATTGTGAGGAGGATGAACGGGAAGAGGGGGAACCAATGAGAGAAGAGTTGTAGGGGTTTGGACGGGCACATATCACTCTAATTTCCCATTAAGAATAAGAATTAAAAAAAGGCTCAGCCTGCCTCGCCGGAGCCAAAATAGGGCCTGAAGCAATCCTGCGGGTTTGAGGCCAGCTCACAAAAGAGCAACTTAAAACATGGAGCTCAGGGTCACTGCAATTCACAAACCTGCAGAGTTATAAATGAAAACTAACGTCCAAAAATATGTTGAGGTAAGGCAAAGAAGAGGATCTGAATGCAAGACAGAATTGCAAGAAACAGATTTCAAGAGATAGATTGGACTCGTCTTTAACGCACATGAAAAGCGGCAGAATTTCGACAATGATGCAGTTGGCCCAAAAGGGCGTATGCGATTTTTCCTGATTATATCCAGGAAAAAACGCATACGCACTTTATGGGCAACGAAGCAAGCAAGCAATGCAAATGTGCACAACAAAGAAGTCTCATTTCCCACCGGTCAAAAGGGCCATCCTAAAAAATTGTAAAAACCAGAAATGCAGGACAGGCCATGGAGAACAGGGAGCCTTTATACGCTGATGGGCAGTGTGTGAACTGCCGAGAGCCACTCTGGAGAAGTGTATGGTGGTTCCTAAATCATCTAAAAACAGAGCTACAGAGCATAGGACACTTCCAATCATGGGAGTATATCTAGGGAAGTCTAAAAATCAACAAGACACAAGCACACCACAGTTTAGGGCTACTCTGTTTACAAGAACCTCAACTTCAGTACACCTTAAATATCCCAGGAAAGAGAACAATGGATAAAGAAGATGTGGTACTTATGTACAATGGAATATCTCTTCACCATGAAATCAATGTAATAAGGCTAGTAGAAGGATAAAGAGTGGATTTAGGTCCGATAATACTACTTGAAATAAGTCAAACAGAAAAAGAAACATATCATAAGATATCACTTATAGAGGGAGGGTAAATATGGCTGCACAAGAAATGAATTACAGAACAGAACAGTGTCTCACATTTAGAAAACACACTTATGTCAGCTTAAGGGGAAAGGAGAGGTGGGGTGATGCATAAAACCAGAGTTTGAAATTAGCACAGATACCGTTCAAGAAACCAAATAGGTATTAGACAAGATCTACACCTTGCTCAATGAACTGGCCTCAACACACCCTATACACCGCAGAGAAATATATCTGAGTAATAAGAATCTTAAAACCCATGTATTGATATATCTCCATAAGGGAATCAAGTGTGTGCAGAGCGGCACAAACACAGCAGTGAAAATGAGCTAAACCCCATTATAGAAATAAATTTTAAAAACAAAACGCAGAAACAATGAAAGAGAGAAAAATTCTTACAAAATTCGCTCAGGGGCTGTGATGCAACCTGGATTGACCACATATAAACCCACAGCTGGATAAGACATAAGGCTGGACACTTGGGGCTGAGAGGATTGGTGAGCTTCGGTGAGCAACTGCCGAAAGTTTAATGCAATACTTCGTGCTACTCATTCCAAGGGTCCCAACACTCCAGGTTGAAGGGAATCTTCCTACAGCTAAACCATGCTTGGGAAACCCAGCGACTGGTATACCATATGATCGGGAAAGGTTTCTAAAACACACCACATTTTTCCTCTCCTGGGGCTCCGGATCGACATTCCAGCCGCTTTACTAACAACATCCCCACATGGAGAGTCAATGCCTTTAAGTTCTGGTATCGCACAGTCTTCAGTTAGTGCGGAGGATGAATGGGAATAGGGGGAACCAGTGAGAAACTAGCTGTAGCGGTTTCAATGGGCACATGTCACTCTAATTTCACATCAGTAAGAAGAATGAAGCAAAGGCACAGCAAGGTGTCCCAGAAGAAGAATAGGGCTTCAAGGAATCCTGTGGTTATGGGGCAAGATCACAAAACTAAGAGCTGAAAAATGGAGCTAAGGGCCACTGCAATTCAAAAACCTGACTTGCCCAAAAAGGGCGTATGTGTTTTTTCCTGAATATATTCAGGAAAAAACGCATACGCCCTTTTTGGCCAACCAAGCAAGCTTGCAAAGGAAATCTGCACTACAATGAAGTCTCAATTCCCCCTGGTCAAAAGGGCCATCTGAAAAAAGTGTAAAATCCATAAAGGCATGACAGGCCATGGAGAACTGGGAGCCATCTTATGCTGATGGGCAGGATGTAAATTGCCAACAGCCACTCTGGAGAAGTGTTTGGTGTTTCCTGAAACATCTAAAAAACAAAGCAACAGAGCCTAGGGCACTTCCACTTATGGTACTATAGTTTAGGGCAATTAAAATCAAAAAGACACAGCCACCCCAAAGTTTGGGATGGCTCTGTTTACAAGAACCTCATATACGGTACAAGTTCAATATCGCAGAAAGTGAAAAATGGATAAAGAAGTTGTGGTACTTACGTACAATGCAATATCACTCAGCAATGAAATCTATGTCATCAGGCCCGTAGCAGCATAATGAGTGGACTAAGTACGATGAATCTAACTGAAATAAGTCACACAGAAAAAGAAACATCATAAGGTATCACTAATACACGGAATGTAAACTTGGCTACACAGGAACTGAATTCCAAAACAGAACAGGGTCTCAAATTTAGAAAACCAACTTATGCTTGCTTAAGGGGAAAGGTGAGTTGGGGTGCTGCATAAAACCAGAGATTGAAATGAACACAGATAAAGTTCCTTAAGCCAAATATGGAATAGACAAGAGCTACTCCTTGCTCAACGAAATGGACTCAACACCCCATATTCAACGCCTAGGAATATACCTGACTAGTAAGAATCATAAAACCTATGGATTTATATATCTCTGTAAGAGAATCAAGAGTGTGTACAGCTGCATTAAAGCAGTGAAAATCAGGTAAATACCATAATAAAAATAAATTTCTTAAACAAAACACAATGACAGTGAAATAGAGAGAAATACTTAAGTAATCATTCAAGGCTTCTGATGCAACCTGCATTAACCACATCTACACCCAGAGCTGGGTGACACATAAGGCTGGACACTTGGGGCTCATAAGATTGGTGAGGTTCGGTGAGCAAATGAAGACCTTTGAAGTCATATTGCATGGTACCCATTCCATGGGTCTCAACTCTCCAGGTTTAAGGGATACTTCCTTCAGCTAAAACATGCATGTGGAACCCAGAGAATGATCAACCATGTGATCGGGAGACGTGTTCCAATATGTCTCAGTTTTCGTCCCCTGGTACTCGGGTGCAACATTCCAGACGCTTTACTAACACTCTCCCGACTTGGAGAGTCAGTGCCTTTAACCTCCTGTTTGGCCCAGTTTGCAATTTCTGCGGAAGATGAACAGGAATAGGGAGAACCAATGACAGACTAGCTGGAGGTGTCTGGACGGGCAAATTTAACTCTCATTTCGCACCAGGAAGAGGAATTAACCAAAGGCTCAGCGTGCCGTGCCGGAACCAGATTAGGGCCTGAAGCCATCCTGCGGTGTTGCGGCCAGCTCACGAGAAAGCGAGTTGAAGAAAGGAGCTCAGGGGCACTGTAATTCACAAACTTGCAGAGTTATAAATGACAGCTATCGTCCAAAAATATACTGAAATAAGGCTACCAAGAGGACTTGAAAGCGGGGCAGAATTGCAGGAAACCGATTTCAGGAGGTAGACTGGAATTGCATTTAAAGCATAGGAAAAGAGGCAGAACGTCCACAATGATGCACTTGGCCAAAAAGGGCGTATGCGTTTTTTCCTGAATATATTCAGGAAAAAACGCATACGCCCTTTTTGGCCAACCAAGCAAGCTTGCAAAGGAAATCTGCACTACAATGAAGTCTCACTTCCCCCCGGTCAAAAGGGCCATCTGAAAAAAGTGTAAAATCCAGAAAGGCAGGACAGGCCATGGAGAACTGGGAGCCTTGTTATGCTGATGGGCGGGATGTAAATTGCCAACAGCCACTCGGGAGAAGTGTATGGTGTTTCCTGAAACATCTAAAAAACAAAGCAACAGAGCCTAGGACACTTCCACTTATGGTCCTATAGCTTAGGGAAATTAAAATCAAAAAGACACAGCCACCCCAAAAGTTGGGACGGCTCTGTTTACAAGAACCTGGTTTACGGTACAAGTTCAATATCGCAGAAAGTGAAAAATGGATAAAGAAGTTGTGGTACTTACGTACAATGCAATATCACTCAGCAATGAAATCTATGTCATCAGGCCCGTAGCAGCATAATGAGTGGATTCAGGTACGATGATTCTAACTGAAATAAGTCTCACAGAAAAAGAAACATCATAAGATATCACTAATACACGGAATGTAAACTTGGCTACATAGGAACTGAATTACAAAACAGAACAGGGTCTCAAATTTAGAAAACCAACTTATGCTTGCTTAAGGGGAAAGGTGAGTTGGGGTGCTGCATAAAACCAGAGATTGAAATGAGCACAGAAAAAGTTCCTTAAGCCAAATATGGAATAGACAAGAGCTACTCCTTGCTCAACGAAATGGACTCAAAAGCCCATATTAAACGCCTAAGAATGTACCTGACTAGGAAGTATCTTAAAAGCTATGGACTGCTATGTCTCCGAAAGAGAATCAAGCGTGTGTACAGGGGCATAAACGCAGCAGTGATAGGATTGGAGAGGTTCGGTGAGCAAATGAAGACCCTTTGAAGTCATATTGCATGGTACCCGTTCCACGGGTCTCAACTCTCCAGGTTTAAGGTATTCTTCCTTCAGCTAAAACATGCATGTGGAACCCAGAGTATGATCAACCGTGTGATCGGGAGATGTGTTCCAATATGTGTCAGTTTTCGTCCCCTGGTACTCGGGTGCAACATTCCAGACGCTTTACTAACACTCTCCCGACTTGGAGAGTCAGCGCCTTTAACCTCCTGTTTGGCCCAGTTTGCAATTTCTGCGGAAGATGAACAGGAATAGGGAGAACGAATGAGAGACTAGTTGGAGGTGTCTGGACGGGCAAATTTAACTCTCATTTCCCACCAGGAAGAGGAATTAACCAAAGGCTCAGCGTGCCGTGCCGGAACCAGATTAGGGCCTGAAGCCATCCTGCGGTGTTGCGGCCAGCTCACGAGAAAGCGACTTGAAGAAAGGAGCTCAGGGGCACTGTAATTCACAAACCTGCAGAGTTATAAATGACAGCTATCGTCCAAAAATATATTGAAGTAAGGCTGCCAAGAGGACTTGAAAGCGGGACAGAATTGCAGGAAACCGATTTCAGGAGGTAGACTGGAATTGCATTTAAAGCATAGGAAAAGAGGCAGAACGTCCACAATGATGCACTTGGCCAAAAAGGGCATATGCGTTTTTTCCTGAATATATTCAGGAAAAAACGCATACACACTTTCTGGCCAACCAAGCAAGCTTGCAAAGGAAATCTGCACTACAATGAAGTCTCACTTCACCCCGGTCAAAAGGGCCATCTGAAAAAGGTGTAAAATCCAGAAAGGCAGGACAGGCCATGGAGAACTGGGAGCCTTGTTATGCTGATGGCCGGGATGTAAATTGCCAACAGCCACTCGGGAGAAGTGTATGGTGTTTCCTGAAACATCTAAAAAACAAAGCAACAGAGCCTAGGGCACTTCCACTTATGGTCCTATAGCTTAGGGAAATTAAAATCAAAAGACACAGCCACCCCAAAGGTTGGGACGGCTCTGTTTACAAGAACCTGGTTTACGGTACAAGTTCAATATCGCAGAAAGTGAAAAATGGATAAAGAAGTTGTGGTACTTACGTACAATGCAGTATCACACAGCAAGGAAATCTATGTCATCAGGCCCATAGCAGCATAATGAGTGGATTCAGGTATGATGATTCTAACTGAAATAAGTCACACAGAAAAAGAAACATCATAAGATATCACTAATACACGGAATGTAAACTTGGCTACACAGGAACTGAATTACAAAACAGAACAGGGTCTCAAATTTAGAAATCCAACTTATGCTTGCTTAAGGGGAAAGGTGAGTTGGGGTGCTGCATAAAACCAGAGATTGAAATGAGCACAGATAAAGTTCCTTAAGCCAAATATGGAATAGACAAGAGCTACTCCTTGCTCAACGAAATGGACTCAACACCCCATATTAAATGCCTAAGAGTGTACCTGACTAGGAAGTATCTTAAAACCTATGGATTGCTATGTCTCTGAAAGAGAATCAAGTGTGTGTACAGGGGCATAAACGCAGCAATGATAGGATTGGAGAGGTTCGGTGAGCAAATGAAGACCCTTTGAAGTCATATTGCATGGTACCCATTCCACGGGTCTCAACTCTCCAGGTTTAAGGTATTCTTCCTTCAGCTAAAACATGCATGTGGAACCCAGAGTATGATCAACCATGTGATCGGGAGACGTGTTCCAATATGTGTCAGTTTTCATCCCCTGGTACTCGGGTGCAACATTCCAGACGCTTTACTAACACTCTCCCGACTTGGAGAGTCAGTGCCTTTAACCTCCTGTTTGGCCCAGTTTGCAATTTCTGCGGAAGATGAACAGGAATAGGGAGAACCAATGACAGACTAGATGGAGGTGTCTGGATGGGTAAATTTAACTCTCATTTCGCACCAGAAAGAGGAATTAACCAAAGGCTCAGCGTGCCGTGCCGGAACCAGATTAGGGCCTGAAGCCATCCTGCGGTGTTGCGGCCAGCTCACCAGAAAGCGAGTTGAAGAAAGGAGCTCAGGGGCACTGTAATTCACAAACCTGCAGAGTTATAAATGACAGCTATCGTCCAAAAATATACTGAAGTAAGGCTGCCAAGAGGACTTGAAAGCGGGGCAGAATTGCAGGAAACCGATTTCAGGAGGTAGACTGGAATTGCATTTAAAGCATAGGAAAAGAGGCAGAACGTCCACAATGATGCACTTGGCCAAAAAGGGCGTATGCGTTTTTTCCTGAATATATTCAGGAAAAAACGCATACGCCCTTTTTGGCCAACCAAGCAAGCTTGCAAAGGAAATCTGCACTACAATGAAGTCTCACTTCCCCCCGGTCAAAAGGGCCATCTGAAAAAAGTGTAAAATCCAGAAAGGCAGGACAGGCCATGGAGAACTGGGAGCCTTGTTATGCTGATGGGCGGGATGTAAATTGCCAACAGCCACTCGGGAGAAGTGTATGGTGTTTCCTGAAACATCTAAAAAACAAAGTAACAGAGCCTAGGGCACTTCCACTTATGGTCCTATAGCTTAGGGAAATTAAAATCAAAAAGACACAGCCACCCCAAAGGTTGAGACGGCTCTGTTTACAAGAACCTGGTTTACGGTACAAGTTCAATATCGCAGAAAGTGAAAAATGGATAAAGAAGTTGTGGTACTTACGTACAATGCAGTATCACTCAGCAATGAAATCTATGTCATCAGGCCAATAGCAGCATAATGAGTGGATTCAGGTATGATGATTCTAACTGAAATAAGTCACACAGAAAAAGAAACATCATAAGATATGACTAATACACGGAATGTAATCTTGGCTACACAGGAACTGAATTACAAAACAGAACAGGGTCTCAAATTTAGAAAACCAACTTATGCTTGCTTAAGGGGAAAGGTGAGTTGGGGTGCTGCATAAAACCAGAGATTGAAATGAGCACAGATAAAGTTCCTTAAGCCAAATATGGAATAGACAAGAGCTACTCCTTGCTCAACGAAATGGACTCAACACCCCATATTAAACACCTAAGAATATACCTGACTAGGAAGTATCTTAAAACCTATGGATTGCTATGTCTCCGAAAGAGAATCAAGCGTGTGTGCAGGGGCATAAACGCAGCAGTGATAGGATTGGAGAGGTTCGGTGAGCAAATGAAGACCCTTTGAAGTCATATTGCATGGTACCCATTCCACGGGTCTCAACTCTCCAGGTTTAAGGTATTCTTCCTTCAGCTAAAACATGCATGTGGAACCCAGAGTATGATCAACCATGTGATCGTGAGACGTGTTCCAATATGTGTCAGTTTTCGTCCCCTGGTACTCGGGTGCAACATTCCAGACGCTTTACTAACACTCTCCCGACTTGGAGAGTCAGTGCCTTTAAGCTCCTGTTTGGCCCAGTTTGCAATTTCTGCGGAAGATGAACAGGAATAGGGAGAACCAATGACAGACTAGATGGAGGTGTCTGGATGGGCAAATTTAACTCTCATTTCGCACCAGGAAGAGGAATTAACCAAAGGCTCAGCGTGCCGTGCCGGAACCAGATTAGGGCCTGAAGCCATCCTGCGGTGTTGCGGCCAGCTCATGAGAAAGCGAGTTGAAGAAAGGAGCTCAGGGGCACTGTAATTCACAAACCTGCAGAGTTATAAATGACAGCTATCGTCCAAAAATATACTGAAGTAAGGCTGCCAAGAGGACTTGAAAGCGGGGCAGAATTGCAGGAAACCGATTTCAGGAGGTAGACTGGAATTGCATTTAAAGCATAGGATAAGAGGCAGAACGTCCACAATGATGCACTTGGCCAAAAAGGGCGTATGCGTTTTTTCCTGAATATATTCAGGAAAAAACGCATACGCCCTTTTTGGCCAACCAAGCAAGCTTGCAAAGGAAATCTGCACTACAGTGAAGTCTCACTTCCCCCTGGTTAAAGGGTCATCTGTGAAAAGTGTAAAATCCAGAAAGGCAGGACAGGCTATGGAGAACTGGGAGCCTTGTTATGCTGATGGGCGGGATGTAAATTGCCAACAGCCACTCGGGAGAAGTGTATGGTGTTTCCTGAAACATCTAAAAAACAAAGCAACAGAGCCTAGGGCACTTCCACTTATGGTCCTATAGCTTAGGGAAATTAAAATCAAAAAGACACAGCCACCCCAAAGGTTGGGACGGCTCTGTTTACAAGAACCTGGTTTACGGTACAAGTTCAATATCGCAGAAAGTGAAAAATGGATAAAGAAGTTGTGGTACTTACGTACAATGCAATATCACTCAGCAAGGAAATCTATGTCATCAGGCCCGTAGCAGCATAATGAGTGGATTCAGGTATGATGATTCTAACTGAAATAAGTCACACAGAAAAAGAAACATCATAAGATATGACTAATACACGGAATGTAAACTTGGCTACACAGGAACTGAATTCCAAAACAGAACAGGGTCTCAAATTTAGAAACCCAACTTATGCTTGCTTAAGGGGAAAGGTGAGTTGGGGTGCTGCATAAAACCAGAGATTGAAATGAGCACAGATAAAGTTCCTTAAGCCAAATATGGAATAGACAAGAGCTACTCCTTGCTCAACGAAATGGACTCAACACCCCATATTAAACACCTAAGAATATACCTGACTAGGAAGTATTTTAAAACATATGGATTGCTATGTCTCCGAAAGAGAATCAAGCGTGTGAGCAGGGGCATAAACGCAGCAGTGATAGGATTGGAGAGGTTCGGTGAGCAAATGAAGACCCTTTGAAGTCATATTGCATGGTACCCATGCCACGGGTCTCAACTCTCCAGGTTGAAGGTATTCTTCCTTCAGCTAAAACATGCATGTGGAACCCAGAGTATGATCAACCGTGTGATCGGGAGACGTGTTCCAATATGTCTCAGTTTTCGTCCCCTGGTACTCGGGTGCAACATTCCAGACGCTTTACTAACACTCTCCCGACTTGGAGAGTCAGTGCCTTTAACCTCCTGTTTGGCCCAGTTTGCAATTTCTGCGGAAGATGAACAGGAATAGGGAGAACCAATGACAGACTAGCTGGAGGTGTCTGGACGGGCAAATTTAACTCTCATTTCGCACCAGGAAGAGGAATTAACCAAAGGCTCAGCGTGCCGTGCCTCAACCAGCTTAGGACCTGAAGCCATCCTGCGGTGTTGCGGCCAGCTCACGAGAAAGTGAGTTGAAGAAAGGAGCTCAAGGGCACTGTAATTCACAAACCTGCAGAGTTATAAATGACAGCTATCGTCCAAAAATATACTGAAGTAAGGCTGCCAAGAGGACTTGAAAGCGGGGCAGAATTGCAGGAAACCGATTTCAGGAGGTAGACTGGAATTGCATTTAAAGCATAGGAAAAGAGGCAGAACGTCCACAATGATGCACTTGGCCAAAAAGGGCGTATGCGTTTTTTCCTGAATATATTCAGGAAAAAACGCATACGCCCTTTTTGGCCAACCAAGCAAGCTTGCAAAGGAAATCTGCACTACAATGAAGTCTCACTTCCCCCCGGTCAAAAGGGCCATCTGAAAAAAGTGTAAAATCCAGAAAGGCAGGACAGGCCATGGAGAACTGGGAGCCTTGTTATGCTGATGGGCGGGATGTAAATTGCCAACAGCCACTCGGGAGAAGTGTATGGTGTTTCCTGAAACATCTAAAAAACAAAGCAACAGAGCCTAGGGCACTTCCACTTATGGTCCTATAGCTTAGGGAAATTAAAATCAAAAAGACACAGCCACCCCAAAGGTTGGGACGGCTCTGTTTAAGAGAACCTGGTTTACGCTAAAAGTTCAATATCGCAGAAAGTGAAAAATGGATAAAGAAGTTGTGGTACTTACGTACAATGCAATATCACTCAGCAAGGAAATCTATGTCATCAGGCCCGTAGCAGCATAATGAGTGGATTCAGGTATGATGATTCTAAATGAAATAAGTCACACAGAAAAAGAAACATCATAAGATATCACTAATACACGGAATGTAAACTTGGCTACACAGGAACTGAATTCCAAAACAGAACAGGGTCTCAAATTTAGAAAACCAACTTATGCTTGCTTAAGGAGAAAGGTGAGTTGGGGTGCTGCATAAAACCAGAGATTGAAATGAGCACAGATAAAGTTCCTTAAGCCAAATATGGAATAGACAAGAGCTACTCCTTGCTCAACGAAATGGACTCAACACCCCATATTAAATGCCTAAGAGTGTACCTGACTAGGAAGTATCTTAAAACCTATGGATTGCTATGTCTCCGAAAGAGAATCAAGCATGTGTACAGGGGCATAAATGCAGCAGTGATAGGACTGCAGAGGTTCGGTGAGCAAATGAAGACGCTTTGAAGTCATATTGCATGGTACCCATTCCACGGGTCTCAACTCTCCAGGTTTAAGGTATTCTTCCTTCAGCTAAAACATGCATGTGGAACCCAGAGTATGATCAACCATGTGATCGGGAGACGTGTTCCAATATGTGTCAGTTTTCGTCCCCTGGTACTCAGGTGCAACATTCCAGACGCTTTACTAACACTCTCCTGACTTGGAGAGTCAGTGCCTTTAACCTCCTGTTTGGCCCAGTTTGCAATTTCTGCGGAAGATGAACAGGAATAGGGAGAACCAATGAGAGACTAGCTGGAGGTGTCTGGACGGGCAAATTTAACTCTCATTTCCCACCAGGAAGAGGAATTAACCAAAGGCTCAGCGTGCCGTGCCGGAACCAGATTAGGGCCTGAAGCCATCCTGCGGTGTTGCGGCCAGCTCACGAGAAAGCGAGTTGAAGAAAGGAGCTCAGGGGCACTGTAATTCACAAACCTGCAGAGTTATAAATGACAGCTATCGTCCAAAAATATACTGAAGTAAGGCTGCCAAGAGGACTTGAAAGCGGGGCAGAATTGCAGGAAACCGATTTCAGGAGGTAGACTGGAATTGCATTTAAAGCATAGGAAAAGAGGCAGAACGTCCACAATGATGCACTTGGCCAAAAAGGGCGTATGCGTTTTTTCCTGAATATATTCAGGAAAAAACGCATACGCCCTTTTTGGCCAACCAAGCAAGCTTGCAAAGGAAATCTGCACTACAATGAAGTCTCACTTCCCCCCGGTCAAAAGGGCCATCTGAAAAAAGTGTAAAATCCAGAAAGGCAGGACAGGCCATGGAGAACTGGGAGCCTTGTTATGCTGATGGGCGGGATGTAAATTGCCAACAGCCACTCGGGAGAAGTGTATGGTGTTTCCTGAAACATCTAAAAAACAAAGCAACAGAGCCTAGGGCACTTCCACTTATGGTCCTATAGCTTAGGGAAATTAAAATCAAAAAGACACAGCCACCCCAAAGGTTGGGACGGCTCTGTTTACAAGAACCTGGTTTACGGTACAAGTTCAATATCGCAGAAAGTGAAAAATGGATAAAGAAGTTGTGGTACTTACGTACAATGCAATATCACTCAGCAATGACATCTATGTCACCAGGCCCATACAGCATAATGAGTGGATTCAGGTTTGATGCTTCTAACTGAAATAAGTCACACAGAAAAAGAAACATCATAAGATATGACTAATACACGGAATGAAAACTTGGCTACACAGGAACTGGATTACAAAACAGAACAGGGTCTCAAATTTAGAAACCCAACTTATGCTTGCTTAAGGGGAAAGGTGAGTTGGGGTGCTGCATAAAACCAGAGATTGAAATGAGCACAGATAAAGTTCCTTAAGCCAAATATGGAATAGACAAGAGCTACTCCTTGCTCAACGAAATGGATTCAACACCCCATATTAAACACCTAAGAATATACCTGACTAGGAAGTATCTTAAAACCTATGGATTGCTATGTCTCCGAAAGAGAATCAAGCGTGTGTGCAGGGGCATAAAGGCAGCAGTGATAGGATTGGAGAGGTTCGGTGAGCAAATGAAGACCCTTTGAAGTCATATTGCATGGTACCCATTCCACGGGTCTCAACTCTCCAGGTTTAAGGTATTCTTCCTTCAGCTAAAACATGCATGTGGAACCCAGAGTATGATCAACCGTGTGATCGGGAGACGTGTTCCAATATGTGTCAGTTTTCGTCCCCTGGTACTCGGGTGCAACATTCCAGACGCTTTACTAACACTCTCCCGACTTGGAGAGTCAGTGCCTTTAACCTCCTGTTTGGCCCAGTTTGCAATTTCTGCGGAAGATGAACAGGAATAGGGAGAACCAATGACAGACCAGCTGGAGGTGTCTGGACGGGCAAATTTAACTCTCATTTCCCACCAGGAAGAGGAATTAACCAAAGGCTCAGTGTGCCGTGCCGGAAACAGATTATGGCCTGAAGCCATCCTGCGGTGTTGCGGCCAGCTCACGAGAAAGCGAGTTGAAGAAAGGAGCTCAGGGGCACTGTAATTCACAAACCTGCATTGTTATAAATGACAGCTATCGTCCAAAAATATACTGAAGTAAGGCTGCCAAGAGGACTTGAAAGCGGGGCAGAATTGCAGGAAACCGATTTCAGGAGGTAGACTGGAATTGCATTGAAAGCATAGGAAAAGAGGCAGAACGTCCACAATGATGCACTTGGCCAAAAAGGGCGTATGCGTTTTTTCCTGAATATATTCAGGAAAAAACGCATACGCCCTTTTTGGCCAACCAAGCAAGCTTGCAAAGGAAATCTGCACTACAATGAAGTCTCACTTCCCCCCGGTCAAAAGGGCCATCTGAAAAAAGTGTAAAATCCAGAAAGGCAGGACAGGCCATGGAGAACTGGGAGCCTTGTTATGCTGATGGGCGGGATGTAAATTGCCAACAGCCACTCGGGAGAAGTGTATGGTGTTTCCTGAAACATCTAAAAAACAAAGCAACAGAGCCTAGGGCACTTCCACTTATGGTCCTATAGCTTAGGGAAATTAAAATCAAAAAGACACAGCCACCCCAAAGGTTGGGACGGCTCTGTTTACAAGAACCTGGTTTACGGTACAAGTTCAATATCGCAGAAAGTGAAAAATGGATAAAGAAGTTGTGGTACTTACGTACAATGCAATATCACACAGCAAGGAAATCTATGTCATCAGGCCCGTAGCAGCATAATAAGTGGATTCAGGTATTTTGATTCTAACTGAAATAAGTCACACAGAAAAAGAAACATCATAAGATATCACTAATACACGGAATGTAAACTTGGCTACATAGGAACTGAATTACAATACAGAACAGGGTCTCAAATTTAGAAACCCAACTTATGCTTGCTTAAGGGGAAAGGTGAGTTGGGGTGCTGCATAAAACCAGAGATTGAAATGAGCACAGATAAAGTTCCTTAAGCCAAATATGGAATAGACAAGAGCTACTCCTTGCTCAACGAAATGGATTCAACACCCCATATTAAACACCTAAGAATATACCTGACTAGGAAGTATTTTAAAACATATGGATTGCTATGTCTCCGAAAGAGAATCAAGCGTGTGAGCAGGGGCATAAACGCAGCAGTGATAGGATTGGAGAGGTTCGGTGAGCAAATGAAGACCCTTTGAAGTCATATTGCATGGTACCCATGCCACGGGTCTCAACTCTCCAGGTTGAAGGTATTCTTCCTTCAGCTAAAACATGCATGTGGAACCCAGAGTATGATCAACCGTGTGATCGGGAGACGTGTTCCAATATGTGTCAGTTTTCGTCCCCTGGTACTCGGGTGCAACATTCCAGACGCTTTACTAACACTCTCCCGACTTGGAGAGTCAGTGCCTTTAACCTCCTGTTTGGCCCAGTTTGCAATTTCTGCGGAAGATGAACAGGAATAGGGAGAACCAATGAGAGACTAGCTGGAGGTGTCTGGACGGGCAAATTTAACTCTCATTTTGCACCAGGAAGAGGAATTAACCAAAGGCTCAGCGTGCCGTGCCTCAACCAGCTTAGGGCCTGAAGCCATCCTGCGGTGTTGCGGCCAGCTCACGAGAAAGTGAGTTGAAGAAAGGAGCTCAAGGGCACTGTAATTCACAAACCTGCAGAGTTATAAATGACAGCTATCGTCCAAAAATATACTGAAGTAAGGCTGCCAAGAGGACTTGAAAGCGGGGCAGAATTGCAGGAAACCGATTTCAGGAGGTAGACTGGAATTGCATTTAAAGCATAGGAAAAGAGGCAGAACGTCCACAATGATGCACTTGGCCAAAAAGGGCGTATGCGTTTTTTCCTGAATATATTCAGGAAAAAACGCATACGCCCTTTTTGGCCAACCAAGCAAGCTTGCAAAGGAAATCTGCACTACAATGAAGTCTCACTTCCCCCCGGTCAAAAGGGCCATCTGAAAAAAGTGTAAAATCCAGAAAGGCAGGACAGGCCATGGAGAACTGGGAGCCTTGTTATGCTGATGGGCGGGATGTAAATTGCCAACAGCCACTCGGGAGAAGTGTATGGTGTTTCCTGAAACATCTAAAAAACAAAGCAACAGAGCCTAGGGCACTTCCACTTATGGTCCTATAGCTTAGGGAAATTAAAATCAAAAAGACACAGCCACCCCAAAGGTTGGGACGGCTCTGTTTAAGAGAACCTGGTTTACACTAAAAGTTCAATATCGCAGAAAGTGAAAAATGGATAAAGAAGTTGTGGTACTTACGTACAATGCAATATCACTCAGCAAGGAAATCTATGTCATCAGGCCCGTAGCAGCATAATGAGTGGATTCAGGTATGATGATTCTAAATGAAATAAGTCACACAGAAAAAGAAACATCATAAGATATCACTAATACACGGAATGTAAACTTGGCTACACAGGAACTGAATTCCAAAACAGAACAGGGTCTCAAATTTAGAAAACCAACTTATGCTTGCTTAAGGAGAAAGGTGAGTTGGGGTGCTGCATAAAACCAGAGATTGAAATGAGCACAGATAAAGTTCCTTAAGCCAAATATGGAATAGACAAGAGCTACTCCTTGCTCAACGAAATGGACTCAACACCCCATATTAAATGCCTAAGAGTGTACCTGACTAGGAAGTATCTTAAAACCTATGGATTGCTATGTCTCCGAAAGAGAATCAAGCATGTGTACAGGGGCATAAATGCAGCAGTGATAGGACTGCAGAGGTTCGGTGAGCAAATGAAGACGTTTTGAAGTCATATTGCATGGTACCCATTCCACGGGTCTCAACTCTCCAGGTTTAAGGTATTCTTCCTTCAGCTAAAACATGCATGTGGAACCCAGAGTATGATCAACCATGTGATCGGGAGACGTGTTCCAATATGTGTCAGTTTTCGTCCCCTGGTACTCAGGTGCAACATTCCAGACGCTTTACTAACACTCTCCTGACTTGGAGAGTCAGTGCCTTTAACCTCCTGTTTGGCCCAGTTTGCAATTTCTGCAGAAGATGAACAGGAATAGGGAGAACCAATGAGAGACTAGCTGGAGGTGTCTGGACGGGCAAATTTAACTCTCATTTCCCACCAGGAAGAGGAATTAACCAAAGGCTCAGCGTGCCGTGCCGGAACCAGATTAGGGCCTGAAGCCATCCTGCGGTGTTGCGGCCAGCTCATGAGAAAGCGAGTTGAAGAAAGGAGCTCAGGGGCACTGTAATTCACAAACCTGCAGAGTTATAAATGACAGCTATCGTCCAAAAATATACTGAAGTAAGGCTGCCAAGAGGACTTGAAAGCGGGGCAGAATTGCAGGAAACCGATTTCAGGAGGTAGACTGGAATTGCATTTAAAGCATAGGAAAAGAGGCAGAACGTCCACAATGATGCACTTGGCCAAAAAGGGCGTATGCGTTTTTTCCTGAATATATTCAGGAAAAAACGCATACGCCCTTTTTGGCCAACCAAGCAAGCTTGCAAAGGAAATCTGCACTACAGTGAAGTCTCACTTCCCCCTGGTTAAAGGGTCATCTGTGAAAAGTGTAAAATCCAGAAAGGCAGGACAGGCTATGGAGAACTGGGAGCCTTGTTATGCTGATGGGCGGGATGTAAATTGCCAACAGCCACTCGGGAGAAGTGTATGGTGTTTCCTGAAACATCTAAAAAACAAAGCAACAGAGCCTAGGGCACTTCCACTTATGGTCCTATAGCTTAGGGAAATTAAAATAAAAAAGACACAGCCACCCCAAAGGTTGGGACGGCTCTGTTTACAAGAACCTGGTTTACGGTACAAGTTCAATATCGCAGAAAGTGAAAAATGGATAAAGAAGTTGTGGTACTTACGTACAATGCAATATCACTCAGCAAGGAAATCTATGTCATCAGGCCCATAGCAGCATAATGAGTGGATTCAGGTATGATGATTCTAACTGAAATAAGTCACACAGAAAAAGAAACATCATAAGATATGACTAATACACGGAATGTAAACTTGGCTACACAGGAACTGAATTCCAAAACAGAACAGGGTCTCAAATTTAGAAAACCAACTTATGCTTGCTTAAGGAGAAAGATGAGTTGGGGTGCTGCATAAAACCAGAGATTGAAATGAGCACAGATAAAGTTCCTTAAGCCAAATATGGAATAGACAAGAGCTACTCCTTGCTCAACGAAATGGACTCAACACCCCATATTAAACACCTAAGAATATACCTGACTAGGAAGTATCTTAAAACCTATGGATTGCTATGTCTCCGAAAGAGAATCAAGCGTGTGTGCAGGGGCATAAACGCAGCAGAGATAGGATTGGAGAGGTTCGGTGAGCAAATGAAGACCCTTTGAAGTCATATTGCATGGTACCCATTCCACGGGTCTCAACTCTCCAGGTTTAAGGTATTCTTCCTTCAGCTAAAACATGCATGTGGAACCCAGAGTATGATCAACCGTGTGATCGGGAGACGTGTTCCAATATGTCTCAGTTTTCGTCCCCTGGTACTCGGGTGCAACATTCCAGACGCTTTACTAACACTCTCCCGACTTGGAGAGTCAGTGCCTTTAACCTCCTGTTTGGCCCAGTTTGCAATTTCTGCGGAAGATGAACAGGAATAGGGAGAACCAATCACAGACTAGATGGAGGTGTCTGGACGGGCAAATTTAACTCTCATTTCCCACCAGGAAGAGGAATTAACCAAAGGCTCAGCGTGCCATGCCAGAAACAGATTAGGGCCTGAAGCAATCCTGCGGTGTTGCGGCCAGCTCACGAGAAAGCGAGTTGAAGAAAGGAGCTCAGGGGCACTGTAATTCACAAACCTGCAGAGTTATAAATGACAGCTATCGTCCAAAAATATACTGAAGTAAGGCTGCCAAGAGGACTTGAAAGCGGGGCAGAATTGCAGGAAACCGATTTCAGGAGGTAGACTGGAATTGCATTTAAAGCATAGGAAAAGAGGCAGAACGTCCACAATGATGCACTTGGCCAAAAAGGGCGTATGCGTTTTTTCCTGAATATATTCAGGAAAAAACGCATACGCCCTTTTTGGCCAACCAAGCAAGCTTGCAAAGGAAATCTGCACTACAATGAAGTCTCACTTCCCCCCGGTCAAAAGGGCCATCTGAAAAAAGTGTAAAATCCAGAAAGGCAGGACAGGCCATGGAGAACTGGGAGCCTTGTTATGCTGATGGGCGGGATGTCAATTGCCAACAGCCACTGGGGAGAAGTGTATGGTGTTTCCTGAAACATCTAAAAAACAAAGCAACAGAGCCTAGGGCACTTCCACTTATGGTCCTATAGCTTAGGGAAATTAAAATCAAAAAGACACAGCCACCCCAAAGGTTGGGACGGCTCTGTTTACAAGAACCTGGTTTACGGTACAAGTTCAATATCGCAGAAAGTGAAAAATGGATAAAGAAGTTGTGGTACTTATGTACAATGCAATATCACTCAGCAATGACATCTATGTCACCAGGCCCATACAGCATAATGAGTGGATTCAGGTTTGATGCTTGTAACTGAAATAAGTCACACAGAAAAAGAAACATCATAAGATATGACTAATACACGGAATGAAAACTTGGCTACACAGGAACTGGATTACAAAACAGAACAGGGTCTCAAATTTAGAAACCCAACTTATGCTTGCTTAAGGGGAAAGGTGAGTTGGGGTGCTGCATAAAACCAGAGATTGAAATGAGCACAGATAAAGTTCCTTAAGCCAAATATGGAATAGACAAGAGCTACTCCTTGCTCAACGAAATGGATTCAACACCCCATATTAAACACCTAAGAATATACCTGACTAGGAAGTATCTTAAAACCTATGGATTGCTATGTCTCCGAAAGAGAATCAAGCGTGTGTGCAGGGGCATAAACGCAGCAGTGATAGGATTGGAGAGGTTCGGTGAGCAATTGAAGACCCTTTGAAGTCATATTGCATGGTACCCATTCCACGGGTCTCAACTCTCCAGGTTTAAGGTATTCTTCCTTCAGCTAAAACATGCATGTGGAACCCAGAGTATGATCAACCGTGTGATCGGGAGACGTGTTCCAATATGTGTCAGTTTTCGTCCCCTGGTACTCGGGTGCAACATTCCAGACGCTTTACTAACACTCTCCCGACTTGGAGAGTCAGTGCCTTTAACCTCCTGTTTGGCCCAGTTTGCAATTTCTGCGGAAGATGAACAGGAATAGGGAGAACCAATGACAGACCAGCTGGAGGTGTCTGGACGGGCAAATTTAACTCTCATTTCGCACCAGAAAGAGGAATTAACCAAAGGCTCAGCGTGCCGTGCCGGAACCAGATTAGGGCCTGAAGCCATCCTGCGGTGTTGCGGCCAGCTCACCAGAAATCGAGTTGAGGAAAGGAGCTCAGGGGCACTGTAATTCACAAACCTGCAGAGTTATAAATGACAGCTATCGTCCAAAAATATACTGAAGTAAGGCTGCCAAGAGGACTTGAAAGCGGGGCAGAATTGCAGGAAACCGATTTCAGGAGGTAGACTAGAATTGCATTTAAAGCATAGGAAAAGAGGCAGAACGTCCACAATGATGCACTTGGCCAAAAAGGGCGTATGCGTTTTTTCCTGAATATATTCAGGAAAAAACGCATACGCCCTTTTTGGCCAACCAAGCAAGCTTGCAAAGGAAATCTGCACTACAATGAAGTCTCACTTCCCCCCGGTCAAAAGGGCCATCTGAAAAAAGTGTAAAATCCAGAAAGGCAGGACAGGCCATGGAGAACTGGGAGCCTTGTTATGCTGATGGGCGGGATGTAAATTGCCAACAGCCACTCGGGAGAAGTGTATGGTGTTTCCTGAAACATCTAAAAAACAAAGTAACAGAGCCTAGGGCACTTCCACTTATGGTCCTATAGCTTAGGGAAATTAAAATCAAAAAGACACAGCCACCCCAAAGGTTGAGACGGCTCTGTTTACAAGAACCTGGTTTACGGTACAAGTTCAATATCGCAGAAAGTGAAAAATGGATAAAGAAGTTGTGGTACTTACGTACAATGCAGTATCACTCAGCAATGAAATCTATGTCATCAGGCCAATAGCAGCATAATGAGTGGATTCAGGTATGATGATTCTAACTGAAATAAGTCACACAGAAAAAGAAACATCATAAGATATGACTAATACACGGAATGTAATCTTGGCTACACAGGAACTGAATTACAAAACAGAACAGGGTCTCAAATTTAGAAACCCAACTTATGCTTGCTTAAGGGGAAAGGTGAGTTGGGGTGCTGCATAAAACCAGAGATTGAAATGAGCACAGATAAAGTTCCTTAAGCCAAATATGGAATAGACAAGAGCTACTCCTTGCTCAACGAAATGGACTCAACACCCCATATTAAACACCTAAGAATATACCTGACTAGGAAGTATCTTAAAACCTATGGATTGCTATGTCTCCGAAAGAGAATCAAGCGTGTGTGCAGGGGCATAAACGCAGCAGTGATAGGATTGGAGAGGTTCGGTGAGCAAATGAAGACCCTTTGAAGTCATATTGCATGGTACCCATTCCACGGGTCTCAACTCTCCAGGTTTAAGGTATTCTTCCTTCAGCTAAAACATGCATGTGGAACCCAGAGTATGATCAACCATGTGATCGGGAGACGTGTTCCAATATGTGTCAGTTTTCGTCCCCTGGTACTCGGGTGCAACATTCCAGACGCTTTACTAACACTCTCCCGACTTGGAGAGTCAGTGCCTTTAAGCTCCTGTTTGGCCCAGTTTGCAATTTCTGCGGAAGATGAACAGGAATAGGGAGAACCAATGACAGACTAGATGGAGGTGTCTGGATGGGCAAATTTAACTCTCATTTCGCACCAGGAAGAGGAATTAACCAAAGGCTCAGCGTGCCGTGCCGGAACCAGATTAGGGCCTGAAGCCATCCTGCGGTGTTGCGGCCAGCTCATGAGAAAGCGAGTTGAAGAAAGGAGCTCAGGGGCACTGTAATTCACAAACCTGCAGAGTTATAAATGACAGCTATCGTCCAAAAATATACTGAAGTAAGGCTGCCAAGAGGACTTGAAAGCGGGGCAGAATTGCAGGAAACCGATTTCAGGAGGTAGACTGGAATTGCATTTAAAGCATAGGAAAAGAGGCAGAACGTCCACAATGATGCACTTGGCCAAAAAGGGCGTATGCGTTTTTTCCTGAATATATTCAGGAAAAAACGCATACGCCCTTTTTGGCCAACCAAGCAAGCTTGCAAAGGAAATCTGCACTACAGTGAAGTCTCACTTCCCCCTGGTTAAAGGGTCATCTGTGAAAAGTGTAAAATCCAGAAAGGCAGGACAGGCTATGGAGAACTGGGAGCCTTGTTATGCTGATGGGCGGGATGTAAATTGCCAACAGCCACTCGGGAGAAGTGTATGGTGTTTCCTGAAACATCTAAAAAACAAAGCAACAGAGCCTAGGGCACTTCCACTTATGGTCCTATAGCTTAGGGAAATTAAAATCAAAAAGACACAGCCACCCCAAAGGTTGGGACGGCTCTGTTTACAAGAACCTGGTTTACGGTACAAGTTCAATATCGCAGAAAGTGAAAAATGGATAAAGAAGTTGTGGTACTTACGTACAATGCAATATCACTCAGCAAGGAAATCTATGTCATCAGGCCCGTAGCAGCATAATGAGTGGATTCAGGTATGATGATTCTAACTGAAATAAGTCACACAGAAAAAGAAACATCATAAGATATGACTAATACACGGAATGTAAACTTGGCTACACAGGAACTGAATTCCAAAACAGAACAGGGTCTCAAATTTAGAAAACCAACTTATGCTTGCTTAAGGAGAAAGATGAGTTGGGGTGCTGCATAAAACCAGAGATTGAAATGAGCACAGATAAAGTTCCTTAAGCCAAATATGGAATAGACAAGAGCTACTCCTTGCTCAACGAAATGGACTCAACATCCCATATTAAACACCTAAGAATATACCTGACTAGGAAGTATCTTAAAACCTATGGATTGCTATGTCTCCGAAAGAGAATCAAGCGTGTGTGCAGGGGCATAAACGCAGCAGAGATAGGATTGGAGAGGTTCGGTGAGCAAATGAAGACCCTTTGAAGTCATATTGCATGGTACCCATTCCACGGGTCTCAACTCTCCAGGTTTAAGGTATTCTTCCTTCAGCTAAAACATGCATGTGGAACCCAGAGTATGATCAACCGTGTGATCGGGAGACGTGTTCCAATATGTCTCAGTTTTCGTCCCCTGGTACTCGGGTGCAACATTCCAGACGCTTTACTAACACTCTCCCGACTTGGAGAGTCAGTGCCTTTAACCTCCTGTTTGGCCCAGTTTGCAATTTCTGCGGAAGATGAACAGGAATAGGGAGAACCAATGACAGACTAGATGGAGGTGTCTGGACGGGCAAATTTAACTCTCATTTCCCACCAGGAAGAGGAATTAACCAAAGGCTCAGCGTGCCATGCCGGAAACAGATTAGGGCCTGAAGCAATCCTGCGGTGTTGCGGCCAGCTCACGAGAAAGCGAGTTGAAGAAAGGAGCTCAGGGGCACTGTAATTCACAAACCTGCAGAGTTATAAATGACAGCTATCGTCCAAAAATATACTGAAGTAAGGCTGCCAAGAGGACTTGAAAGCGGGGCAGAATTGCAGGAAACCGATTTCAGGAGGTAGACTGGAATTGCATTTAAAGCATAGGAAAAGAGGCAGAACGTCCACAATGATGCACTTGGCCAAAAAGGGCGTATGCGTTTTTTCCTGAATATATTCAGGAAAAAACGCATACGCCCTTTTTGGCCAACCAAGCAAGCTTGCAAAGGAAATCTGCACTACAATGAAGTCTCACTTCCCCCCGGTCAAAAGGGCCATCTGAAAAAAGTGTAAAATCCAGAAAGGCAGGACAGGCCATGGAGAACTGGGAGCCTTGTTATGCTGATGGGCGGGATGTAAATTGCCAACAGCCACTCGGGAGAAGTGTATGGTGTTTCCTGAAACATCTAAAAAACAAAGCAACAGAGCCTAGGGCACTTCCACTTATGGTCCTATAGCTTAGGGAAATTAAAATCAAAAAGACACAGCCACCCCAAAGGTTGGGACGGCTCTGTTTACAAGAACCTGGTTTACGGTACAAGTTCAATATCGCAGAAAGTGAAAAATGGATAAAGAAGTTGTGGTACTTACGTACAATGCAATATCACTCAGCAATGACATCTATGTCACCAGGCCCATACAGCATAATGAGTGGATTCAGGTTTGATGCTTGTAACTGAAATAAGTCACACAGAAAAAGAAACATCATAAGATATGACTAATACACGGAGTGAAAACTTGGCTACACAGGAACTGGATTACAAAACAGAACAGGGTCTCAAATTTAGAAACCCAACTTATGCTTGCTTAAGGGGAAAGGTGAGTTGGGGTGCTGCATAAAACCAGAGATTGAAATGAGCACAGATAAAGTTCCTTAAGCCAAATATGGAATAGACAAGAGCTACTCCTTGCTCAACGAAATGGATTCAACACCCCATATTAAACACCTAAGAATATACCTGACTAGGAAGTATCTTAAAACCTATGGATTGCTATGTCTCCGAAAGAGAATCAAGCGTGTGTGCAGGGGCATAAACGCAGCAGTGATAGGATTGGAGAGGTTCGGTGAGCAAATGAAGACCCTTTGAAGTCATATTGCATGGTACCCATTCCACGGGTCTCAACTCTCCAGGTTTAAGGGATTCTTCCTTCAGCTAAAACATGCATGTGGAACCCAGAGTATGATCAACCGTGTGATCGGGAGACGTGTTCCAATATGTGTCAGTTTTCGTCCCCTGGTACTCGGGTGCAACATTCCAGACGCTTTACTAACACTCTCCCGACTTGGAGAGTCAGTGCCTTTAACCTCCTGTTTGGCCCAGTTTGCAATTTCTGCGGAAGATGAACAGGAATAGGGAGAACCAATGACAGACCAGCTGGAGGTGTCTGGACGGGCAAATTTAACTCTCATTTCCCACCAGGAAGAGGAATTAACCAAAGGCTCAGTGTGCCGTGCCGGAAACAGATTATGGCCTGAAGCCATCCTGCGGTGTTGCGGCCAGCTCACGAGAAAGCGAGTTGAAGAAAGGAGCTCAGGGGCACTGTAATTCACAAACCTGCAGAGTTATAAATGACAGCTATCGTCCAAAAATATACTGAAGTAAGGCTGCCAAGAGGACTTGAAAGCGGGGCAGAATTGCAGGAAACCGATTTCAGGAGGTAGACTGGAATTGCATTGAAAGCATAGGAAAAGAGGCAGAACGTCCACAATGATGCACTTGGCCAAAAAGGGCGTATGCGTTTTTTCCTGAATATATTCAGGAAAAAACGCATACGCCCTTTTTGGCCAACCAAGCAAGCTTGCAAATGAAATCTGCACTACAATGAAGTCTCACTTCCCCCCGGTCAAAAGGGCCATCTGAAAAAAGTGTAAAATCCAGAAAGGCAGGACAGGCCATGGAGAACTGGGAGCCTTGTTATGCTGATGGGCGGGATGTAAATTGCCAACAGCCACTCCGGAGAAGTGTATGGTGTTTCCTGAAACATCTAAAAAACAAAGCAACAGAGCCTAGGGCACTTCCACTTATGGTCCTATAGTTTAGGGAAATTAAAATCAAAAAGACACAGCCACCCCAAAGGTTGGGACGGCTCTGTTTACAAGAACCTGGTTTACGGTAAAAGTTCAATATCGCAGAAAGTGAAAAATGGATAAAGAAGTTGTGGTACTTACGTACAATGCAATATCACACAGCAAGGAAATCTATGTCATCAGGCCCGTAGCAGCATAATAAGTGGATTCAGGTATTTTGATTCTAACTGAAATAAGTCACACAGAAAAAGAAACATCATAAGATATCACTAATACACGGAATGTAAACTTGGCTACATAGGAACTGAATTACAATACAGAACAGGGTCTCAAATTTAGAAACCCAACTTATGCTTGCTTAAGGGGAAAGGTGAGTTGGGGTGCTGCATAAAACCAGAGATTGAAATGAGCACAGATAAAGTTCCTTAAGCCAAATATGGAATAGACAAGAGCTACTCCTTGCTCAACGAAATGGATTCAACACCCCATATTAAACACCTAAGAATATACCTGACTAGGAAGTATTTTAAAACATATGGATTGCTATGTCTCCGAAAGAGAATCAAGCGTGTGAGCAGGGGCATAAACGCAGCAGTGATAGGATTGGAGAGGTTCGGTGAGCAAATGAAGACCCTTTGAAGTCATATTGCATGGTACCCATGCCACGGGTCTCAACTCTCCAGGTTGAAGGTATTCTTCCTTCAGCTAAAACATGCATGTGGAACCCAGAGTATGATCAACCGTGTGATCGGGAGACGTGTTCCAATATGTGTCAGTTTTCGTCCGCTGGTACTCGGGTGCAACATTCCAGACGCTTTACTAACACTCTCCCGACTTGGAGAGTCAGTGCCTTTAACCTCCTGTTTGGCCCAGTTTGCAATTTCTGCGGAAGATGAACAGGAATAGGGAGAACCAATGAGAGACTAGCTGGAGGTGTCTGGACGGGCAAATTTAACTCTCATTTCGCACCAGGAAGAGGAATTAACCAAAGGCTCAGCGTGCCGTGCCTCAACCAGCTTAGGGCCTGAAGCCATCCTGCGGTGTTGCGGCCAGCTCACGAGAAAGTGAGTTGAAGAAAGGAGCTCAAGGGCACTGTAATTCACAAACCTGCAGAGTTATAAATGACAGCTATCGTCCAAAAATATACTGAAGTAAGGCTGCCAAGAGGACTTGAAAGCGGGGCAGAATTGCAGGAAACCGATTTCAGGAGGTAGACTGGAATTGCATTTAAAGCATAGGAAAAGAGGCAGAACGTCCACAATGATGCACTTGGCCAAAAAGGGCGTATGCGTTTTTTCCTGAATATATTCAGGAAAAAACGCATACGCCCTTTTTGGCCAACCAAGCAAGCTTGCAAAGGAAATCTGCACTACAATGAAGTCTCACTTCCCCCCGGTCAAAAGGGCCATCTGAAAAAAGTGTAAAATCCAGAAAGGCAGGACAGGCCATGGAGAACTGGGAGCCTTGTTATGCTGATGGGCGGGATGTAAATTGCCAACAGCCACTCGGGAGAAGTGTATGGTGTTTCCTGAAACATCTAAAAAACAAAGCAACAGAGCCTAGGGCACTTCCACTTATGGTCCTATAGCTTAGGGAAATTAAAATCAAAAAGACACAGCCACCCCAAAGGTTGGGACGGCTCTGTTTAAGAGAACCTGGTTTACGCTAAAAGTTCAATATCGCAGAAAGTGAAAAATGGATAAAGAAGTTGTGGTACTTACGTACAATGCAATATCACTCAGCAAGGAAATCTATGTCATCAGGCCCGTAGCAGCATAATGAGTGGATTCAGGTATGATGATTCTAAATGAAATAAGTCACACAGAAAAAGAAACATCATAAGATATCACTAATACACGGAATGTAAACTTGGCTACACAGGAACTGAATTCCAAAACAGAACAGGGTCTCAAATTTAGAAAACCAACTTATGCTTGCTTAAGGGGAAAGGTGAGTTGGGGTGCTGCATAAAACCAGAGATTGAAATGAGCACAGATAAAGTTCCTTAAGCCAAATATGGAATAGACAAGAGCTACTCCTTGCTCAACGAAATGGACTCAACACCCCATATTAAATGCCTAAGAGTGTACCTGACTAGGAAGTATCTTAAAACCTATGGATTGCTATGTCTCCGAAAGAGAATCAAGCATGTGTACAGGGGCATAAATGCAGCAGTGATAGGACTGCAGAGGTTCGGTGAGCAAATGAAGACGCTTTGAAGTCATATTGCATGGTACCCATTCCACGGGTCTCAACTCTCCAGGTTTAAGGTATTCTTCCTTCAGCTAAAACATGCATGTGGAACCCAGAGTATGATCAACCATGTGATCGGGAGACGTGTTCCAGTATGTGTCAGTTTTCGTCCCCTGGTACTCAGGTGCAACATTCCAGACGCTTTACTAACACTCTCCTGACTTGGAGAGTCAGTGCCTTTAACCTCCTGTTTGGCCCAGTTTGCAATTTCTGCGGAAGATGAACAGGAATAGGGAGAACCAATGAGAGACTAGCTGGAGGTGTCTGGACGGGCAAATTTAACTCTCATTTCCCACCAGGAAGAGGAATTAACCAAAGGCTCAGCGTGCCGTGCCGGAACCAGATTAGGGCCTGAAGCCATCCTGCGGTGTTGCGGCCAGCTCACGAGAAAGCGAGTTGAAGAAAGGAGCTCAGGGGCACTGTAATTCACAAACCTGCAGAGTTATAAATGACAGCTATCGTCCAAAAATATACTGAAGTAAGGCTGCCAAGAGGACTTGAAAGCGGGGCAGAATTGCAGGAAACCGATTTCAGGAGGTAGACTGGAATTGCATTTAAAGCATAGGAAAAGAGGCAGAACGTCCACAATGATGCACTTGGCCAAAAAGGGCGTATGCGTTTTTTCCTGAATATATTCAGGAAAAAACGCATACGCCCTTTTTGGCCAACCAAGCAAGCTTGCAAAGGAAATCTGCACTACAATGAAGTCTCACTTCCCCCCGGTCAAAAGGGCCATCTGAAAAAAGTGTAAAATCCAGAAAGGCAGGACAGGCCATGGAGAACTGGGAGCCTTGTTATGCTGATGGGCGGGATGTAAATTGCCAACAGCCACTCGGGAGAAGTGTATGGTGTTTCCTGAAACATCTAAAAAACAAAGCAACAGAGCCTAGGGCACTTCCACTTATGGTCCTATAGCTTAGGGAAATTAAAATCAAAAAGACACAGCCACCCCAAAGGTTGGGACGGCTCTGTTTACAAGAACCTGGTTTACGGTACAAGTTCAATATCGCAGAAAGTGAAAAATGGATAAAGAAGTTGTGGTACTTACGTACAATGCAATATCACTCAGCAATGACATCTATGTCACCAGGCCCATACAGCATAATGAGTGGATTCAGGTTTGATGCTTCTAACTGAAATAAGTCACACAGAAAAAGAAACATCATAAGATATGACTAATACACGGAATGAAAACTTGGCTACACAGGAACTGGATTACAAAACAGAACAGGGTCTCAAATTTAGAAACCCAACTTATGCTTGCTTAAGGGGAAAGGTGAGTTGGGGTGCTGCATAAAACCAGAGATTGAAATGAGCACAGATAAAGTTCCTTAAGCCAAATATGGAATAGACAAGAGCTACTCCTTGCTCAACGAAATGGATTCAACACCCCATATTAAACACCTAAGAATATACCTGACTAGGAAGTATCTTAAAACCTATGGATTGCTATGTCTCCGAAAGAGAATCAAGCGTGTGTGCAGGGGCATAAAGGCAGCAGTGATAGGATTGGAGAGGTTCGGTGAGCAAATGAAGACCCTTTGAAGTCATATTGCATGGTACCCATTCCACGGGTCTCAACTCTCCAGGTTTAAGGTATTCTTCCTTCAGCTAAAACATGCATGTGGAACCCAGAGTATGATCAACCGTGTGATCGGGAGACGTGTTCCAATATGTGTCAGTTTTCGTCCCCTGGTACTCGGGTGCAACATTCCAGACGCTTTACTAACACTCTCCCGACTTGGAGAGTCAGTGCCTTTAACCTCCTGTTTGGCCCAGTTTGCAATTTCTGCGGAAGATGAACAGGAATAGGGAGAACCAATGACAGACCAGCTGGAGGTGTCTGGACGGGCAAATTTAACTCTCATTTCCCACCAGGAAGAGGAATTAACCAAAGGCTCAGTGTGCCGTGCCGGAAACAGATTATGGCCTGAAGCCATCCTGCGGTGTTGCGGCCAGCTCACGAGAAAGCGAGTTGAAGAAAGGAGCTCAGGGGCACTGTAATTCACAAACCTGCATTGTTATAAATGACAGCTATCGTCCAAAAATATACTGAAGTAAGGCTGCCAAGAGGACTTGAAAGCGGGGCAGAATTGCAGGAAACCGATTTCAGGAGGTAGACTGGAATTGCATTGAAAGCATAGGAAAAGAGGCAGAACGTCCACAATGATGCACTTGGCCAAAAAGGGCGTATGCGTTTTTTCCTGAATATATTCAGGAAAAAACGCATATGCCCTTTTTGGCCAACCAAGCAAGCTTGCAAAGGAAATCTGCACTACAATGAAGTCTCACTTCCCCCCGGTCAAAAGGGCCATCTGAAAAAAGTGTAAAATCCAGAAAGGCAGGACAGGCCATGGAGAACTGGGAGCCTTGTTATGCTGATGGGCGGGATGTAAATTGCCAACAGCCACTCGGGAGAAGTGTATGGTGTTTCCTGAAACATCTAAAAAACAAAGCAACAGAGCCTAGGGCACTTCCACTTATGGTCCTATAGCTTAGGGAAATTAAAATCAAAAAGACACAGCCACCCCAAAGGTTGGGACGGCTCTGTTTACAAGAACCTGGTTTACGGTACAAGTTCAATATCGCAGAAAGTGAAAAATGGATAAAGAAGTTGTGGTACTTACGTACAATGCAATATCACTCAGCAAGGAAATCTATGTCATCAGGCCCGTAGCAGCATAATGAGTGGATTCAGGTATGATGATTCTAAATGAAATAAGTCACACAGAAAAAGAAACATCATAAGATATCACTAATACACGGAATGTAAACTTGGCTACACAGGAACTGAATTCCAAAACAGAACAGGGTCTCAAATTTAGAAAACCAACTTATGCTTGCTTAAGGAGAAAGGTGAGTTGGGGTGCTGCATAAAACCAGAGATTGAAATGAGCACAGATAAAGTTCCTTAAGCCAAATATGGAATAGACAAGAGCTACTCCTTGCTCAACGAAATGGACTCAACACCCCATATTAAATGCCTAAGAGTGTACCTGACTAGGAAGTATCTTAAAACCTATGGATTGCTATGTCTCCGAAAGAGAATCAAGCATGTGTACAGGGGCATAAATGCAGCAGTGATAGGACTGCAGAGGTTCGGTGAGCAAATGAAGACGTTTTGAAGTCATATTGCATGGTACCCATTCCACGGGTCTCAACTCTCCAGGTTTAAGGTATTCTTCCTTCAGCTAAAACATGCATGTGGAACCCAGAGTATGATCAACCATGTGATCGGGAGACGTGTTCCAATATGTGTCAGTTTTCGTCCCCTGGTACTCAGGTGCAACATTCCAGACGCTTTACTAACACTCTCCTGACTTGGAGAGTCAGTGCCTTTAACCTCCTGTTTGGCCCAGTTTGCAATTTCTGCGGAAGATGACAGGAATAGGGAGAACCAATGAGAGACTAGCTGGAGGTGTCTGGACGGGCAAATTTAACTCTCATTTCCCACCAGGAAGAGGAATTAACCAAAGGCTCAGCGTGCCGTGCCGGAACCAGATTAGGGCCTGAAGCCATCCTGCGGTGTTGCGGCCAGCTCATGAGAAAGCGAGTTGAAGAAAGGAGCTCAGGGGCACTGTAATTCACAAACCTGCAGAGTTATAAATGACAGCTATCGTCCAAAAATATACTGAAGTAAGGCTGCCAAGAGGACTTGAAAGCGGGGCAGAATTGCAGGAAACCGATTTCAGGAGGTAGACTGGAATTGCATTTAAAGCATAGGAAAAGAGGCAGAACGTCCACAATGATGCACTTGGCCAAAAAGGGCGTATGCGTTTTTTCCTGAATATATTCAGGAAAAAACGCATACGCCCTTTTTGGCCAACCAAGCAAGCTTGCAAAGGAAATCTGCACTACAGTGAAGTCTCACTTCCCCCTGGTTAAAGGGTCATCTGTGAAAAGTGTAAAATCCAGAAAGGCAGGACAGGCTATGGAGAACTGGGAGCCTTGTTATGCTGATGGGCGGGATGTAAATTGCCAACAGCCACTCGGGAGAAGTGTATGGTGTTTCCTGAAACATCTAAAAAACAAAGCAACAGAGCCTAGGGCACTTCCACTTATGGTCCTATAGCTTAGGGAAATTAAAATAAAAAAGACACAGCCACCCCAAAGGTTGGGACGGCTCTGTTTACAAGAACCTGGTTTACGGTACAAGTTCAATATCGCAGAAAGTGAAAAATGGATAAAGAAGTTGTGGTACTTACGTACAATGCAATATCACTCAGCAAGGAAATCTATGTCATCAGGCCCGTAGCAGCATAATGAGTGGATTCAGGTATGATGATTCTAACTGAAATAAGTCACACAGAAAAAGAAACATCATAAGATATGACTAATACACGGAATGTAAACTTGGCTACACAGGAACAGAATTCCAAAACAGAACAGGGTCTCAAATTTAGAAAACCAACTTATGCTTGCTTAAGGAGAAAGATGAGTTGGGGTGCTGCATAAAACCAGAGATTGAAATGAGCACAGATAAAGTTCCTTAAGCCAAATATGGAATAGACAAGAGCTACTCCTTGCTCAACGAAATGGACTCAACACCCCATATTAAACACCTAAGAATATACCTGACTAGGAAGTATCTTAAAACCTATGGATTGCTATGTCTCCAAAAGAGAATCAAGCGTGTGTGCAGGGGCATAAACGCAGCAGAGATAGGATTGGAGAGGTTCGGTGAGCAAATGAAGACCCTTTGAAGTCATATTGCATGGTACCCATTCCACGGGTCTCAACTCTCCAGGTTTAAGGTATTCTTCCTTCAGCTAAAACATGCATGTGGAACCCAGAGTATGATCAACCGTGTGATCGGGAGACGTGTTCCAATATGTCTCAGTTTTCGTCCCCTGGTACTCGGGTGCAACATTCCAGACGCTTTACTAACACTCTCCCGACTTGGAGAGTCAGTGCCTTTAACCTCCTGTTTGGCCCAGTTTGCAATTTCTGCGGAAGATGAACAGGAATAGGGAGAACCAATCACAGACTAGATGGAGGTGTCTGGACGGGCAAATTTAACTCTCATTTCCCACCAGGAAGAGGAATTAACCAAAGGCTCAGCGTGCCATGCCGGAAACAGATTAGGGCCTGAAGCAATCCTGCGGTGTTGCGGCCAGCTCACGAGAAAGCGAGTTGAAGAAAGGAGCTCAGGGGCACTGTAATTCACAAACCTGCAGAGTTATAAATGACAGCTATCGTCCAAAAATATACTGAAGTAAGGCTGCCAAGAGGACTTGAAAGCGGGGCAGAATTGCAGGAAACCGATTTCAGGAGGTAGACTGGAATTGCATTTAAAGCATAGGAAAAGAGGCAGAACGTCCACAATGATGCACTTGGCCAAAAAGGGCGTATGCGTTTTTTCCTGAATATATTCAGGAAAAAACGCATACGCCCTTTTTGGCCAACCAAGCAAGCTTGCAAAGGAAATCTGCACTACAATGAAGTCTCACTTCCCCCCGGTCAAAAGGGCCATCTGAAAAAAGTGTAAAATCCAGAAAGGCAGGACAGGCCATGGAGAACTGGGAGCCTTGTTATGCTGATGGGCGGGATGTCAATTGCCAACAGCCACTCGGGAGAAGTGTATGGTGTTTCCTGAAACATCTAAAAAACAAAGCAACAGAGCCTAGGGCACTTCCACTTATGGTCCTATAGCTTAGGGAAATTAAAATCAAAAAGACACAGCCACCCCAAAGGTTGGGACGGCTCTGTTTACAAGAACCTGGTTTACGGTACAAGTTCAATATCGCAGAAAGTGAAAAATGGATAAAGAAGTTGTGGTACTTATGTACAATGCAATATCACTCAGCAATGACATCTATGTCACCAGGCCCATACAGCATAATGAGTGGATTCAGGTTTGATGCTTGTAACTGAAATAAGTCACACAGAAAAAGAAACATCATAAGATATGACTAATACACGGAATGAAAACTTGGCTACACAGGAACTGGATTACAAAACAGAACAGGGTCTCAAATTTAGAAACCCAACTTATGCTTGCTTAAGGGGAAAGGTGAGTTGGGGTGCTGCATAAAACCAGAGATTGAAATGAGCACAGATAAAGTTCCTTAAGCCAAATATGGAATAGACAAGAGCTACTCCTTGCTCAACGAAATGGATTCAACACCCCATATTAAACACCTAAGAATATACCTGACTAGGAAGTATCTTAAAACCTATGGATTGCTATGTCTCCGAAAGAGAATCAAGCGTGTGTGCAGGGGCATAAACGCAGCAGTGATAGGATTGGAGAGGTTCGGTGAGCAAATGAAGACCCTTTGAAGTCATATTGCATGGTACCCATTCCACGGGTCTCAACTCTCCAGGTTTAAGGTATTCTTCCTTCAGCTAAAACATGCATGTGGAACCCAGAGTATGATCAACCGTGTGATCGGGAGACGTGTTCCAATATGTGTCAGTTTTCGTCCCCTGGTACTCGGGTGCAACATTCCAGACGCTTTACTAACACTCTCCCGACTTGGAGAGTCAGTGCCTTTAACCTCCTGTTTGGCCCAGTTTGCAATTTCTGCGGAAGATGAACAGGAATAGGGAGAACCAATGACAGACCAGCTGGAGGTGTCTGGACGGGCAAATTTAACTCTCATTTCCCACCAGGAAGAGGAATTAACCAAAGGCTCAGTGTGCCGTGCCGGAAACAGATTATGGCCTGAAGCCATCCTGCGGTGTTGCGGCCAGCTCACGAGAAAGCGAGTTGAAGAAAGGAGCTCAGGGGCACTGTAATTCACAAACCTGCATTGTTATAAATGACAGCTATCGTCCAAAAATATACTGAAGTAAGGCTGCCAAGAGGACTTGAAAGCGGGGCAGAATTGCAGGAAACCGATTTCAGGAGGTAGACTGGAATTGCATTGAAAGCATAGGAAAAGAGGCAGAACGTCCACAATGATGCACTTGGCCAAAAAGGGCGTATGCGTTTTTTCCTGAATATATTCAGGAAAAAACGCATACGCCCTTTTTGGCCAACCAAGCAAGCTTGCAAATGAAATCTGCACTACAATGAAGTCTCACTTCCCCCCGGTCAAAAGGGCCATCTGAAAAAAGTGTAAAATCCAGAAAGGCAGGACAGGCCATGGAGAACTGGGAGCCTTGTTATGCTGATGGGCGGGATGTAAATTGCCAACAGCCACTCCGGAGAAGTGTATGGTGTTTCCTGAAACATCTAAAAAACAAAGCAACAGAGCCTAGGGCACTTCCACTTATGGTCCTATAGCTTAGGGAAATTAAAATCAAAAAGACACAGCCACCCCAAAGGTTGGGACGGCTCTGTTTACAAGAACCTGGTTTACGGTAAAAGTTCAATATCGCAGAAAGTGAAAAATGGATAAAGAAGTTGTGGTACTTACGTACAATGCAATATCACACAGCAAGGAAATCTATGTCATCAGGCCCGTAGCAGCATAATAAGTGGATTCAGGTATTTTGATTCTAACTGAAATAAGTCACACAGAAAAAGAAACATCATAAGATATCACTAATACACGGAATGTAAACTTGGCTACATAGGAACTGAATTACAATACAGAACAGGGTCTCAAATTTAGAAACCCAACTTATGCTTGCTTAAGGGGAAAGGTGAGTTGGGGTGCTGCATAAAACCAGAGATTGAAATGAGCACAGATAAAGTTCCTTAAGCCAAATATGGAATAGACAAGAGCTACTCCTTGCTCAACGAAATGGATTCAACACCCCATATTAAACACCTAAGAATATACCTGACTAGGAAGTATTTTAAAACATATGGAATGCTATGTCTCCGAAAGAGAATCAAGCGTGTGAGCAGGGGCATAAACGCAGCAGTGATAGGATTGGAGAGGTTCGGTGAGCAAATGAAGACCCTTTGAAGTCATATTGCATGGTACCCATGCCACGGGTCTCAACTCTCCAGGTTTAAGGTATTCTTCCTTCAGCTAAAACATGCATGTGGAACCCAGAGTATGATCAACCGTGTGATCGGGAGACGTGTTCCAATATGTGTCAGTTTTCGTCCGCTGGTACTCGGGTGCAACATTCCAGACGCTTTACTAACACTCTCCCGACTTGGAGAGTCAGTGCCTTTAACCTCCTGTTTGGCCCAGTTTGCAATTTCTGCGGAAGATGAACAGGAATAGGGAGAACCAATGAGAGACCAGCTGGAGGTGTCTGGACGGGCAAATTTAACTCTCATTTCGCACCAGGAAGAGGAATTAACCAAAGGCTCAGCGTGCCGTGCCTCAACCAGCTTAGGGCCTGAAGCCATCCTGCGGTGTTGCGGCCAGCTCACGAGAAAGTGAGTTGAAGAAAGGAGCTCAAGGGCACTGTAATTCACAAACCTGCAGAGTTATAAATGACAGCTATCGTCCAAAAATATACTGAAGTAAGGCTGCCAAGAGGACTTGAAAGCGGGGCAGAATTGCAGGAAACCGATTTCAGGAGGTAGACTGGAATTGCATTTAAAGCATAGGAAAAGAGGCAGAACGTCCACAATGATGCACTTGGCCAAAAAGGGCGTATGCGTTTTTTCCTGAATATATTCAGGAAAAAACGCATACGCCCTTTTTGGCCAACCAAGCAAGCTTGCAAAGGAAATCTGCACTACAATGAAGTCTCACTTCCCCCCGGTCAAAAGGGCCATCTGAAAAAAGTGTAAAATCCAGAAAGGCAGGACAGGCCATGGAGAACTGGGAGCCTTGTTATGCTGATGGGCGGGATGTAAATTGCCAACAGCCACTCGGGAGAAGTGTATGGTGTTTCCTGAAACATCTAAAAAACAAAGCAACAGAGCCTAGGGCACTTCCACTTATGGTCCTATAGCTTAGGGAAATTAAAATCAAAAAGACACAGCCACCCCAAAGGTTGGGACGGCTCTGTTTAAGAGAACCTGGTTTACGCTAAAAGTTCAATATCGCAGAAAGTGAAAAATGGATAAAGAAGTTGTGGTACTTACGTACAATGCAATATCACTCAGCAAGGAAATCTATGTCATCAGGCCCGTAGCAGCATAATGAGTGGATTCAGGTATGATGATTCTAAATGAAATAAGTCACACAGAAAAAGAAACATCATAAGATATCACTAATACACGGAATGTAAACTTGGCTACACAGGAACTGAATTACAAAACAGAACAGGGTCTCAAATTTAGAAAACCAACTTATGCTTGCTTAAGGAGAAAGGTGAGTTGGGGTGCTGCATAAAACCAGAGATTGAAATGAGCACAGATAAAGTTCCTTAAGCCAAATATGGAATAGACAAGAGCTACTCCTTGCTCAACGAAATGGACTCAACACCCCATATTAAATGCCTAAGAGTGTACCTGACTAGGAAGTATCTTAAAACCTATGGATTGCTATGTCTCCGAAAGAGAATCAAGCATGTGTACAGGGGCATAAATGCAGCAGTGATAGGACTGCAGAGGTTCGGTGAGCAAATGAAGACGTTTTGAAGTCATATTGCATGGTACCCATTCCACGGGTCTCAACTCTCCAGGTTTAAGGTATTCTTCCTTCAGCTAAAACATGCATGTGGAACCCAGAGTATGATCAACCATGTGATCGGGAGACGTGTTCCAATATGTGTCAGTTTTCGTCCCCTGGTACTCAGGTGCAACATTCCAGACGCTTTACTAACACTCTCCTGACTTGGAGAGTCAGTGCCTTTAACCTCCTGTTTGGCCCAGTTTGCAATTTCTGCGGAAGATGAACAGGAATAGGGAGAACCAATGAGAGACTAGCTGGAGGTGTCTGGACGGGCAAATTTAACTCTCATTTCCCACCAGGAAGAGGAATTAACCAAAGGCTCAGCGTGCCGTGCCGGAACCAGATTAGGGCCTGAAGCCATCCTGCGGTGTTGCGGCCAGCTCACGAGAAAGCGAGTTGAAGAAAGGAGCTCAGGGGCACTGTAATTCACAAACCTGCAGAGTTATAAATGACAGCTATCGTCCAAAAATATACTGAAGTAAGGCTGCCAAGAGGACTTGAAAGCGGGGCAGAATTGCAGGAAACCGATTTCAGGAGGTAGACTGGAATTGCATTTAAAGCATAGGAAAAGAGGCAGAACGTCCACAATGATGCACTTGGCCAAAAAGGGCGTATGCGTTTTTTCCTGAATATATTCAGGAAAAAACGCATACGCCCTTTTTGGCCAACCAAGCAAGCTTGCAAAGGAAATCTGCACTACAATGAAGTCTCACTTCCCCCCGGTCAAAAGGGCCATCTGAAAAAAGTGTAAAATCCAGAAAGGCAGGACAGGCCATGGAGAACTGGGAGCCTTGTTATGCTGATGGGCGGGATGTAAATTGCCAACAGCCACTCGGGAGAAGTGTATGGTGTTTCCTGAAACATCTAAAAAACAAAGCAACAGAGCCTAGGGCACTTCCACTTATGGTCCTATAGCTTAGGGAAATTAAAATCAAAAAGACACAGCCACCCCAAAGGTTGGGACGGCTCTGTTTACAAGAACCACGTTTACGGTACTAGTTCAATATCACAGAAAGTGAAAAATGGATAAAGAAGTTGTGGTACTTACGTACAATGCAATATCACTCAGCAATGAAATCTATGTCATCAGGCCCGTAGCAGCATAATAAGTGGATTCAGGTATTTTGATTCTAACTGAAATAAGTCACACAGAAAAAGAAACATCATAAGATATCACTAATACACGGAATGTAAACTTGGCTACACAGGAACTGAATTACAAAACAGAACAGGGTCTCATATTTAGAAACGCAACTTATGCTTGCTTAAGGGGAAAGGTGAGTTGGGGTGCTGCATAAAACCAGAGATTGAAATGAGCACAGATAAAGTTCCTTAAGCCAAATATGGAATAGACAAGAGCTACTCCTTGCTCAACGAAATGGATTCAACACCCCATATTAAACGCCTAAGAATATAACTGACTAGGAAGTATCTTAAAACCTATGGATTGCTATGTCTCCGAAAGAGAATCAAGCGTGTGTGCAGGGGCATAAACGCAGCAGTGATAGGATTGGAGAGGTTCGGTGAGCAAATGAAGACCCTTTGAAGTCATATTGCATGGTACCCATTCCACGGGTCTCAACTCTCCAGGTTTAAGGTATTCTTCCTTCAGCTAAAACATGCATGTGGAACCCAGAGTATGATCAACCGTGTGATCGGGAGACGTGTTCCAATATGTCTCAGTTTTCGTCCCCTGGTACTCGGGTGCAACATTCCAGACGCTTTACTAACACTCTCCCGACTTGGAGAGTCAGTGCCTTTAACCTCCTGTTTGGCCCAGTTTGCAATTTCTGCGGAAGATGAACAGGAATAGGGAGAACCAATGAGAGACTAGCTGGAGGTGTCTGGACGGGCAAATTTAACTCTCATTTCCCACCAGGAAGAGGAATTAACCAAAGGCTCAGCGTGCCGTGCCGGAACCAGATTAGGGCCTGAAGCCATCCTGCGGTGTTGCGGCCAGCTCACGAGAAAGCGAGTTGAAGAAAGGAGCTCAAGGGCACTGTAATTCACAAACCTGCAGAGTTATAAATGACAGCTATCGTCCAAAAATATACTGAAGTAAGGCTGCCAAGAGGACTTGAAAGTGGGGCAGAATTGCAGGAAACCGATTTCAGGAGGTAGACTGGAATTGCATTTAAAGCATAGGAAAAGAGGCAGAACGTCCACAATGATGCACTTGGCCAAAAAGGGCGTATGCGTTTTTTCCTGAATATATTCAGGAAAAAACGCATACGCCCTTTTTGGCCAACCAAGCAAGCTTGCAAAGGAAATCTGCACTACAATGAAGTCTCACTTCCCCCCGGTCGGTCAAAAGGGCCATCTGAAAAAAGTGTAAAATCCAGAAAGGCAGGACAGGCCATGGAGAACTGGGAGCCTTGTTATGCTGATGGGCGGGATGTAAATTGCCAACAGCCACTCGGGAGAAGTGTATGGTGTTTCCTGAAACATCTAAAAAACAAAGCAACAGAGCCTAGGGCACTTCCACTTATGGTCCTATAGCTTAGGGAAATTAAAATAAAAAAGACACAGCCACCCCAAAGGTTGGGACGGCTCTGTTTACAAGAACCACGTTTACGGTACTAGTTCAATATCGCAGAAAGTGAAAAATGGATAAAGAAGTTGTGGTACTTACATACAATGCAATATCACTCAGCAATGAAATCTATGTCATCAGGCCCATAGCACCATAATAAGTGGATTCAGGTATTTTGATTCTAACTGAAATAAGTCACACAGAAAAAGAAACATCATAAGATATCACTAATACACGGAATGTAAACTTGGCTACATAGGAACTGAATTACAATACAGAACAGGGTCTCAAATTTAGAAAACCAACTTTTGCTTCCTTAAGGGAAAGGTGAGTTGGGGTAATGCATAAAACCAGAGATTGAAATGAGCACAGATAAAGTTCCTTAAGCCAAATATGGAATAGACAAGAGCTACTCCTTGCTCAACGAAATGGATTCAACACCCCATATTAAACACCTAAGAATATACCTGACAAAGAAGTATTTTAAAACCTATGGATTGCTATGTATCCGAAAGAGAATCAAGCGTGTGTGCAGGGGCATAAACGCAGCAGTGATAGGATTGGAGAGGTTCGGTGAGCAAATGAAGACCCTTTGAAGTCATATTGCATGGTACCCATTCCACGGGTCTCAACTCTCCAGGTTTAAGGTATTCTTCCTTCAGCTAAAACATGCATGTGGAACCCAGAGTATGATCAACCGTGTGATCGGGAGACGTGTTCCAATATGTCTCAGTTTTCGTCCCCTGGTACTCGGGTGCAACATTCCAGACGCTTTACTAACACTCTCCCGACTTGGAGAGTCAGTGCCTTTAACCTCCTGTTTGGCCCAGTTTGCAATTTCTGCGGAAGATGAACAGGAATAGGGAGAACCAATGAGAGACTAGCTGGAGGTGTCTGGACGGGCAAATTTAACTCTCATTTCCCACCAGGAAGAGGAATTAACCAAAGGCTCAGCGTGCCGTGCCGGAACCAGATTAGGGCCTGAAGCCATCCTGCGGTGTTGCGGCCAGCTCACGAGAAAGCGAGTTGAAGAAAGGAGCTCAGGGGCACTGTAATTCACAAACATGCAGAGTTATAAATGACAGCTATCGTCCAAAAATATACTGAAGTAAGGCTGCCAAGAGGACTTGAAAGCGGGGCAGAATTGCAGGAAACCGATTTCAGGAGGTAGACTGGAATTGCATTGAAAGCATAGGAAAAGAGGCAGAACGTCCACAATGATGCACTTGGCCAAAAAGGGCGTATGCGTTTTTTCCTGAATATATTCAGGAAAAAACGCATACGCCCTTTTTGGCCAACCAAGCAAGCTTGCAAAGGAAATCTGCACTACAATGAAGTCTCACTTCCCCCCGGTCAAAAGGGCCATCTGAAAAAAGTGTAAAATCCAGAAAGGCAGGACAGGCCATGGAGAACTGGGAGCCTTGTTATGCTGATGGGCGGGATGTAAATTGCCAACAGCCACTCGAGAGAAGTGTATGGTGTTTCCTGAAACATCTAAAAAACAAAGCAACAGAGCCTAGGGCACTTCCACTTATGGTCCTATAGCTTAGGGAAATTAAAATCAAAAAGACACAGCCACCCCAAAGGTTGGGACGGCTCTGTTTACAAGAACCTGGTTTATGGTACAAGTTCAATATCGCAGAAAGTGAAAATGGATAAAGAAGTTGTGGTACTTACGTACAATGCAGTATCACTCAGCAATGAAATCTATGTCATCAGGCCCGTAGCAGCATAATGAGTGGATTCAGGTATGATGATTCTAACTGAAATAAGTCACACAGAAAAAGAAACATCATAAGAGATCACTAATACACGGAATGTAAACTTGGCTACACAGGAACTGAATTACAAAACAGAACAGGGTCTCAAATTTAGAAAACCAACTTATGCTTGCTTAAGGGGAAAGGTGAGTTGGGGTGCTGCATAAAACCAGAGGTTGAAATGAGCACAGATAAAGTTCCTTAAGCTAAATATGGAATAGACAAGAGCTACTCCTTGCTCAACGAAATGGACTCAACACCCCATATTAAACACCTAACAATATACCTGACTAGGAAGTATCTTAAAACCTATGGATTGCTATGTCTCCGAAAGAGATTCAAGCGTGTGTACAGGGGCATAAACGCAGCAGTGATAGGATTGGAGAAGTTCGGTGAGCAAATGAAGACCCTTTGAAGTCATATTGCATGGTACCCATTCCACGGGTCTCAACTCTCCAGGTTTAAGGGATTCTTCCTTCAGCTAAAACATGCATGTGGAACCCAGAGTATGATCAACCGTGTGATCGGGAGACGTGTTCCAATATGTCTCAGTTTTCGTCCCCTGGTACTCGGGTGCAACATTCCAGACGCTTTACTAACACTCTCACGACTTGGAGAGTCAGCGCCTTTAACCTCCTGTTTGGCCCAGTTTGCAATTTCTGCGGATGATGAACAGGAATAGGGAGAACCAATGAGAGACTAGCTGGAGGTGTCTGGACGGGCAAATTTAACTCTCATTTCCCACCAGGAAGAGGAATTAACCAAAGGCTCAGCGTGCCGTGCCGGAACCAGATTAGGGCCTGAAGCCATCCTGCGGTGTTGCGGCCAGCTCACGAGAAAGCGACTTGAAGAAAGGACCTCAGGGGCACTGTAATTCACAAACCTGCAGAGTTATAAATGACAGCTATCGTCCAAAAATATACTGAAGTAAGGCTGCCAAGAGGACTTGAAAGTGGGGCAGAATTGCAGGAAACCGATTTCAGGAGGTAGACTGGAATTGCATTTAAAGCATAGGAAAAGAGGCAGAACGTCCACAATGATGCACTTGGCCAAAAAGGGCGTATGCGTTTTTTCCTGAATGTATTCAGGAAAAAACGCATAAGCCCTTTTTGGCCAACCAAGCAAGCTTGCAAAGGAAATCTGCACTACAATGAAGTCTCACTTCCCCCCGGTCAAAAGGGCCATCTGAAAAAAGTGTAAAATCCAGAAAGGCAGGACAGGCCATGGAGAACTGGGAGCCTTGTTATGCTGATGGGCGGGATGTAAATTTCCAACAGCCACTGGGAAGAAGTGTATGGTGTTTCCTGAAACATCTAAAAAACAAAGCTACAGAGCCTAGGGCACTTCCACTTATGGTCCTATAGCTTAGGGAAATTAAAATCAAAAAGACACAGCCACCCCAAAAGTTGGGACGGCTCTGTTTACAAGAACCTGGTTTATGGTACAAGTTCAATATCGCAGAAAGTGAAAATGGATAAAGAAGTTGTGGTACTTATGTACAATGCAGTATCACTCAGCAATGAAATCTATGTCATCAGGCCCGTAGCAGCATAATGAGTGGATTCAGGTATGATGATTCTAACTGAAATAAGTCACACAGAAAAAGAAACATCATAAGAGATCACTAATACACGGAATGTAAACTTGGCTACACAGGAACTGAATTACAAAACAGAACAGGGTCTCAAATTTAGAAACCCAACTTATGCTTGCTTAAGGGGAAAGGTGAGTTGGGGTGCTGCATAAAACCAGAGGTTGAAATGAGCACAGATAAAGTTCCTTAAGCCATATATGGAATAGACAAGAGCTACTCCTTGCTCAACGAAATGGACTCAACACCCCATATTAAACACCTAACAATATACCTGACTAGGAAGTATCTTAAAACCTATGGATTGCTATGTCTCTGAAAGTGATTCAAGCGTGTGTACAGGGGCATAAACGCAGCAGTGATAGGATTGGAGACGTTCGGTGAGCAAATGAAGACCCTTTGAAGTCATATTGCATGGTACCCATTCCACGGGTCTCAACTCTCCAGGTTTAAGGTATTCTTCCTTCAGCTAAAACATGCATGTGGAACCCAGAGTATGATCAACCGTGTGATCGGGAGACGTGTTCCAATATGTGTCAGTTTTCGTCCCCTGGTACTCGGGTGCAACATTCCAGACGCTTTACTAACACTCTCCCGACTTGCACAGTCAGTGCCTTTAACCTCCTGTTTGGCCCAGTTTGCAATTTCTGCGGAAGATGAACAGGAATAGGGAGAACCAATGACAGACCAGCTGGAGGTGTCTGGACGGGCAAATTTAACTCTCATTTCCCACCAGGAAGAGGAATTAACCAAAGGCTCAGCGTGCCGTGCCGGAACCAGATTAGGGCCTGAAGCCATCCTGCGGTGTTGCGGCCAGCTCACGAGAAAGCGAGTTGAAGAAAGGAGCTCAGGGGCACTGTAATTCACAAACCTGCAGAGTTATAAATGACAGCTATCGTCCAAAAATATACTGAAGTAAGGCTGCCAAGAGGACTTGAAAGCGGGGCAGAATTGCAGGAAACCGATTTCAGGAGGTAGACTGGAATTGCATTTAAAGCATAGGAAAAGAGGCAGAACGTCCACAATGATGCACTTGGCCAAAAAGGGCGTATATGTTTCTTCCTGAATATATTCAGGAAAAAACGCATACGCCCTTTTTGGCTAACCAAGCAAGCTTGCAAAGGAAATCTGCACTACAATGAAGTCTCACTTCCCCCCGGTCAAAAGGGCCATCTGAAAAAAGTGTAAAATCCAGAAAGGCAGGACAGGCCATGGAGAACTGGGAGCCTTGTTATGCTGATGGGCGGGATGTAAATTGCCAACAGCCACTCGGGAGAAGTGTATGGTGTTTCCTGAAACATCTAAAAAACAAAGCAACAGAGCCTAGGGCACTTCCACTTATGGTCCTATAGCTTAGGGAAATTAAAATAAAAAAGACACAGCCACCCCAAAGGTTGGGACGGCTCTGTTTACAAGAACCACATTTACGGTACTAGTTCAATATCGCAGAAAGTGAAAAATGGATAAAGAAGTTGTGGTACTTACATACAATGCAGTATTACTCAGCAATGAAATCTATGTCATCAGGCCCATAGCAGCATAATGAGTGGATTCAGGTATGATGATTCTAACTGAAATAAGTCACACAGAAAAAGAAACATCATAAGAGATCACTAATACACGGAATGTAAACTTGGCTACACAGGAACTGAATTACAAAACAGAACAGGGTCTCAAATTTAGAAAACCAACTTATGCTTGCTTAAGGGGAAAGGTGAGTTGGGGTGCTGCATAAAACCAGAGATTGAAATGAGCACAGATAAAGTTCCTTAAGCCAAATATGGAATAGACAAGAGCTACTCCTTGCTCAACGAAATGGATTCAACACCCCATATTAAACACCTAAGAATATACCTGACTAGGAAGTATCTTAAAACCTATGGATTGCTATGTCTCCAAAAGAGAATCAAGCGTGTGTGCAGGGGCATAAATGCAGCAGTGATAGGATTGGAGAGGTTTGGTGAGCAAATGAAGACCCTTTGAAGTCATATTGCATGGTACCCATTCCACGGGTCTCAACTCTCCAGGTTTAAGGTATTCTTCCTTCAGCTAAAACATGCATGTGGAACCCAGAGTATGATCAACCGTGTGATCGGGAGACGTGTTCCAATATGTGTCAGTTTTCGTCCCCTGGTACTCGGGTGCAACATTCCAGACGCTTTACTAACACTCTCCCGACTTGCACAGTCAGTGCCTTTAACCTCCTGTTTGGCCCAGTTTGCAATTTCTGCGGAAGATGAACAGGAATAGGGAGAACCAATGACAGACCAGCTGGAGGTGTCTGGACGGGCAAATTTAACTCTCATTTCCCACCAGGAAGAGGAATTAACCAAAGGCTCAGCGTGCCGTGCCGGAACCAGAATAGGGCCTGAAGCCATCCTGCGGTGTTGTGGCCAGCTCACGAGAAAGCGAGTTGAAGAAAGGACCTCAGGGGCACTGTAATTCACAAACATGCAGAGTTATAAATGACAGCTATCGTCCAAAAATATACTGAAGTAAGGCTGCCAAGAGGACTTGAAAGTGGGGCAGAATTGCAGGAAACCGATTTCAGGAGGTAGACTGGAATTGCATTTAAAGCATAGGAAAAGAGGCAGAACGTCCACAATGATGCACTTGGCCAAAAAGGGCGTATGCGTTTTTTCCTGAATGTATTCAGGAAAAAACGCATACGCCCTTTTTGGCCAACCAAGCAAGCTTGCAAAGGAAATCTGCACTACAATGAAGTCTCACTTCCCCCCGGTCAAAAGGGCCATCTGAAAAAAGTGTAAAATCCAGAAAGGCAGGACAGGCCATGGAGAACTGGGAGCCTTGTTATGCTGATGGGCGGGATGTAAATTGCCAACAGCCACTGGGGAGAAGTGTATGGTGTTTCCTGAAACATCTAAAAAACAAAGCAACAGAGCCTAGGGCACTTCCACTTATGGTCCTATAGCTTAGGGAAATTAAAATCAAAAAGACACAGCCACCCCAAAGGTTGGGACGGCTCTGTTTACAAGAACCTGGTTTATGGTACAAGTTCAATATCGCAGAAAGTGAAAATGGATAAAGAAGTTGTGGTACTTACGTACAATGCAGTATCACTCAGCAATGAAATCTATGTCATCAGGCCCGTAGCAGCATAATGAGTGGATTCAGGTATGATGATTCTAACTGAAATAAGTCACACAGAAAAAGAAACATCATAAGAGATCACTAATACACGGAATGTAAACTTGGCTACACAGGAACTGAATTACAAAACAGAACAGGGTCTCAAATTTAGAAAACCAACTTATGCTTGCTTAAGGGGAAAGGTGAGTTGGGGTGCTGCATAAAACCAGAGATTGAAATGAGCACAGATAAAGTTCCTTAAGCCAAATATGGAATAGACAAGAGCTACTCCTTGCTCAACGAAATGGACTCAACACCCCATATTAAACACCTAACAATATACCTGACTAGGAAGTATCTTAAAACCTATGGATTGCTATGTCTCCGAAAGAGATTCAAGCGTGTGTACAGGGGCATAAACGCAGCAGTGATAGGATTGGAGAAGTTCGGTGAGCAAATGAAGACCCTTTGAAGTCATATTGCATGGTACCCATTCCACGGGTCTCAACTCTCCAGGTTTAAGGGATTCTTCCTTCAGCTAAAACATGCATGTGGAACCCAGAGTATGATCAACCGTGTGATCGGGAGACGTGTTCCAATATGTGTCAGTTTTCGTCCCCTGGTACTCGGGTGCAACATTCCAGACGCTTTACTAACACTCTCACGACTTGGAGAGTCAGCGCCTTTAACCTCCTGTTTGGCCCAGTTTGCAATTTCTGCGGATGATGAACAGGAATAGGGAGAACCAATGAGAGACTAGCTGGAGGTGTCTGGACGGGCAAATTTAACTCTCATTTCCCACCAGGAAGAGGAATTAACCAAAGGCTCAGCGTGCCGTGCCGGAACCAGATTAGGGCCTGAAGCCATCCTGCGGTGTTGCGGCCAGCTCACGAGAAAGCGAGTTGAAGAAAGGAGCTCAGGGGCACTGTAATTCACAAACCTGCAGAGTTATAAATGACAGCTATCGTCCAAAAATATACTGAAGTAAGGCTGCCAAGAGGACTTGAAAGCGGGGCAGAATTGCAGGAAACCGATTTCAGGAGGTAGACTGGAATTGCATTTAAAGCATAGGAAAAGAGGCAGAACGTCCACAATGATGCACTTGGCCAAAAAGGGCGTATATGTTTCTTCCTGAATATATTCAGGAAAAAACGCATACGCCCTTTTTGGCTAACCAAGCAAGCTTGCAAAGGAAATCTGCACTACAATGAAGTCTCACTTCCCCCCGGTCAAAAGGGCCATCTGAAAAAAGTGTAAAATCCAGAAAGGCAGGACAGGCCATGGAGAACTGGGAGCCTTGTTATGCTGATGGGCGGGATGTAAATTGCCAACAGCCACTCGGGAGAAGTGTATGGTGTTTCCTGAAACATCTAAAAAACAAAGCAACAGAGCCTAGGGCACTTCCACTTATGGTCCTATAGCTTAGGGAAATTAAAATCAAAAAGACACAGCCACCCCAAAGGTTGGGACGGCTCTGTTTACAAGAACCACGTTTACGGTACTAGTTCAATATCGCAGAAAGTGAAAAATGGATAAAGAAGTTGTGGTACTTACATACAATGCAGTATTACTCAGCAATGAAATCTATGTCATCAGGCCCATAGCAGCATAATGAGTGGATTCAGGTATGATGATTCTAACTGAAATAAGTCACACAGAAAAAGAAACATCATAAGAGATCACTAATACACGGAATGTAAACTTGGCTACACAGGAACTGAATTACAAAACAGAACAGGGTCTCAAATTTAGAAAACCAACTTATGCTTGCTTAAGGGGAAAGGTGAGTTGGGGTGCTGCATAAAACCAGAGGTTGAAATGAGCACAGATAAAGTTCCTTAAGCCAAATATGGAATAGACAAGAGCTACTCCTTGCTCAACGAAATGGATTCAACACCCCATATTAAACACCTAAGAATATACCTGACTAGGAAGTATCTTAAAACCTATGGATTGCTATGTCTCCAAAAGAGAATCAAGCGTGTGTGCAGGGGCATAAATGCAGCAGTGATAGGATTGGAGAGGTTTGGTGAGCAAATGAAGACCCTTTGAAGTCATATTGCATGGTACCCATTCCACGGGTCTCAACTCTCCAGGTTTAAGGTATTCTTCCTTCAGCTAAAACATGCATGTGGAACCCAGAGTATGATCAACCGTGTGATCGGGAGACGTGTTCCAATATGTGTCAGTTTTCGTCCCCTGGTACTCGGGTGCAACATTCCAGACGCTTTACTAACACTCTCCCGACTTGCACAGTCAGTGCCTTTAACCTCCTGTTTGGCCCAGTTTGCAATTTCTGCGGAAGATGAACAGGAATAGGGAGAACCAATGACAGACCAGCTGGAGGTGTCTGGACGGGCAAATTTAACTCTCATTTCCCACCAGGAAGAGGAATTAACCAAAGGCTCAGCGTGCCGTGCCAGAACCAGATTAGGGCCTGAAGCCATCCTGCGGTGTTGCGGCCAGCTCACAAGAAAGCGACTTGAAGAAAGGACCTCAGGGGCACTGTAATTCACAAACATGCAGAGTTATAAATGACAGCTATCGTCCAAAAATATACTGAAGTAAGGCTGCCAAGAGGACTTGAAAGTGGGGCAGAATTGCAGGAAACCGATTTCAGGAGGTAGACTGGAATTGCATTTAAAGCATAGGAAAAGAGGCAGAACGTCCACAATGATGCACTTGGCCAAAAAGGGCGTATGCGTTTTTCCTGAATATATTCAGGAAAAACGCATACGCCCTTTTTGGCCAACCAAGCAAGCTTGCAAAGGAAATCTGCACTACAATGAAGTCTCACTTCCCCCCGGTCAAAAGGGCCATCTGAAAAAAGTGTAAAATCCAGAAAGGCAGGACAGGCCATGGAGAACTGGGAGCCTTGTTATGCTGATGGGCGGGATGTAAATTGCCAACAGCCACTCGGGAGAAGTGTATGGTGTTTCCTGAAACATCTAAAAAACAAAGCAACAGAGCCTAGGGCACTTCCACTTATGGTCCTATAGCTTAGGGAAATTAAAATCAAAAAGACACAGCCACCCCAAAGTTGGGACGGCTCTTTTACAAGAACCTGGTTTACGGTACAAGTTCAATATCGCAGAAAGTGAAAAATGGATAAAGATGTTGTGGTACTTACGTACAATGCAATATCACTCAGCAATGAAATCTATGTCATCAGGCCCATAGCAGCATTATGAGTGGATTCAGGTATGATGATTCTAACTGAAATAAGTCACACAGAAAAGGAAACATCATAAGATATCACTAATACACAGAATGTAAACTTGGCTACATAGGAACTGAATTACAAAACAGAACAGGGTCTCAAATTTAGAAAACCAACTTATGCTTGCTTAAGGGGAAAGGTGAGTTGGGGTGCTGCATAAAACCAGAGATTGAAATGAGCACAGATAAAGTTCCTTAAGCCAAATATGGAATAGACAAGAGCTACTCCTTGCTCAACGAAATGGATTCAACACCCCATATTAAACACCTAAGAATATACCTGACTAGGAAGTATCTTAAAACCTATGGATTGCTATGTCTCCAAAAGAGAATCAAGCGTGTGTGCAGGGGCATAAACGCAGCAGTGATAGGATTGGAGAGGTTTGGTGAGCAAATGAAGACCCTTTGAAGTCATATTGCATGGTACCCATTCCACGGGTCTCAACTCTCCAGGTTTAAGGTATTCTTCCTTCAGCTAAAACATGCATGTGGAACCCAGAGTATGATCAACCGTGTGATCGGGAGACGTGTTCCAATATGTGTCAGTTTTCGTCCCCTGGTACTCGGGTGCAACATTCCAGACGCTTTACTAACACTCTCCCGACTTGCACAGTCAGTGCCTTTAACCTCCTGTTTGGCCCAGTTTGCAATTTCTGCGGAAGATGAACAGGAATAGGGAGAACCAATGACAGACCAGCTGGAGGTGTCTGGACGGGCAAATTTAACTCTCATTTCCCACCAGGAAGAGGAATTAACCAAAGGCTCAGCGTGCCGTGCCGGAACCAGAATAGGGCCTGAAGCCATCCTGCGGTGTTGTGGCCAGCTCACGAGAAAGCGAGTTGAAGAAAGGACCTCAGGGGCACTGTAATTCACAAACATGCAGAGTTATAAATGACAGCTATCGTCCAAAAATATACTGAAGTAAGGCTGCCAAGAGGACTTGAAAGTGGGGCAGAATTGCAGGAAACCGATTTCAGGAGGTAGACTGGAATTGCATTTAAAGCATAGGAAAAGAGGCAGAACGTCCACAATGATGCACTTGGCCAAAAAGGGCGTATGCGTCTTTTCCTGAATGTATTCAGGAAAAAACGCATACGCCCTTTTTGGCCAACCAAGCAAGCTTGCAAAGGAAATCTGCACTACAATGAAGTCTCACTTCCCCCCGGTCAAAAGGGCCATCTGAAAAAAGTGTAAAATCCAGAAAGGCAGGACAGGCCATGGAGAACTGGGAGCCTTGTTATGCTGATGGGCGGGATGTAAATTGCCAACAGCCACTGGGGAGAAGTGTATGGTGTTTCCTGAAACATCTAAAAAACAAAGCAACAGAGCCTAGGGCACTTCCACTTATGGTCCTATAGCTTAGGGAAATTAAAATCAAAAAGACACAGCCACCCCAATGGTTGGGACGGCTCTGTTTACAAGAACCTGTTTTATGGTACAAGTTCAATATCGCAGAAAGTGAAAATGGATAAAGAAGTTGTGGTACTTACGTACAATGCAGTATCACTCAGCAATGAAATCTATGTCATCAGGCCCGTAGCAGCATAATGAGTGGATTCAGGTATGATGATTCTAACTGAAATAAGTCACACAGAAAAAGAAACATCATAAGAGATCACTAATACACGGAATGTAAACTTGGCTACACAGGAACTGAATTACAAAACAGAACAGGGTCTCAAATTTAGAAAACCAACTTATGCTTGCTTAAGGGGAAAGGTGAGTTGGGGTGCTGCATAAAACCAGAGATTGAAATGAGCACAGATAAAGTTCCTTAAGCCAAATATGGAATAGACAAGAGCTACTCCTTGCTCAACGAAATGGACTCAACACCCCATATTAAACACCTAACAATATACCTGACTAGGAAGTATCTTAAAACCTATGGATTGCTATGTCTCCGAAAGAGATTCAAGCGTGTGTACAGGGGCATAAACGCAGCAGTGATAGGATTGGAGAAGTTCGGTGAGCAAATGAAGACCCTTTGAAGTCATATTGCATGGTACCCATTCCACGGGTCTCAACTCTCCAGGTTTAAGGGATTCTTCCTTCAGCTAAAACATGCATGTGGAACCCAGAGTATGATCAACCGTGTGATCGGGAGACGTGTTCCAATATGTCTCAGTTTTCGTCCCCTGGTACTCGGGTGCAACATTCCAGACGCTTTACTAACACTCTCACGACTTGGAGAGTCAGCGCCTTTAACCTCCTGTTTGGCCCAGTTTGCAATTTCTGCGGATGATGAACAGGAATAGGGAGAACCAATGAGAGACTAGCTGGAGGTGTCTGGACGGGCAAATTTAACTCTCATTTCCCACCAGGAAGAGGAATTAACCAAAGGCTCAGCGTGCCGTGCCGGAACCAGATTAGGGCCTGAAGCCATCCTGCGGTGTTGCGGCCAGCTCACGAGAAAGCGAGTTGAAGAAAGGAGCTCAGGGGCACTGTAATTCACAAACCTGCAGAGTTATAAATGACAGCTATCGTCCAAAAATATACTGAAGTAAGGCTGCCAAGAGGACTTGAAAGCGGGGCAGAATTGCAGGAAACCGATTTCAGGAGGTAGACTGGAATTGCATTTAAAGCATAGGAAAAGAGGCAGAACGTCCACAATGATGCACTTGGCCAAAAAGGGCGTATATGTTTCTTCCTGAATATATTCAGGAAAAAACGCATACGCCCTTTTTGGCTAACCAAGCAAGCTTGCAAAGGAAATCTGCACTACAATGAAGTCTCACTTCCCCCCGGTCAAAAGGGCCATCTGAAAAAAGTGTAAAATCCAGAAAGGCAGGACAGGCCATGGAGAACTGGGAGCCTTGTTATGCTGATGGGCGGGATGTAAATTGCCAACAGCCACTCGGGAGAAGTGTATGGTGTTTCCTGAAACATCTAAAAAACAAAGCAACAGAGCCTAGGGCACTTCCACTTATGGTCCTATAGCTTAGGGAAATTAAAATAAAAAAGACACAGCCACCCCAAAGGTTGGGACGGCTCTGTTTACAAGAACCACGTTTACGGTACTAGTTCAATATCGCAGAAAGTGAAAAATGGATAAAGAAGTTGTGGTACTTACATACAATGCAGTATTACTCAGCAATGAAATCTATGTCATCAGGCCCATAGCAGCATAATGAGTGGATTCAGGTATGATGATTCTAACTGAAATAAGTCACACAGAAAAAGAAACATCATAAGAGATCACTAATACACGGAATGTAAACTTGGCTACACAGGAACTGAATTACAAAACAGAACAGGGTCTCAAATTTAGAAAACCAACTTATGCTTGCTTAAGGGGAAAGGTGAGTTGGGGTGCTGCATAAAACCAGAGATTGAAATGAGCACAGATAAAGTTCCTTAAGCCAAATATGGAATAGACAAGAGCTACTCCTTGCTCAACGAAATGGATTCAACACCCCATATTAAACACCTAAGAATATACCTGACTAGGAAGTATCTTAAAACCTATGGATTGCTATGTCTCCAAAAGAGAATCAAGCGTGTGTGCAGGGGCATAAATGCAGCAGTGATAGGATTGGAGAGGTTTGGTGAGCAAATGAAGACCCTTTGAAGTCATATTGCATGGTACCCATTCCACGGGTCTCAACTCTCCAGGTTTAAGGTATTCTTCCTTCAGCTAAAACATGCATGTGGAACCCAGAGTATGATCAACCGTGTGATCGGGAGACGTGTTCCAATATGTGTCAGTTTTCGTCCCCTGGTACTCGGGTGCAACATTCCAGACGCTTTACTAACACTCTCCCGACTTGCACAGTCAGTGCCTTTAACCTCCTGTTTGGCCCAGTTTGCAATTTCTGCGGAAGATGAACAGGAATAGGGAGAACCAATGACAGACCAGCTGGAGGTGTCTGGACGGGCAAATTTAACTCTCATTTCCCACCAGGAAGAGGAATTAACCAAAGGCTCAGCGTGCCGTGCCAGAACCAGATTAGGGCCTGAAGCCATCCTGCGGTGTTGCGGCCAGCTCACAAGAAAGCGACTTGAAGAAAGGACCTCAGGGGCACTGTAATTCACAAACATGCAGAGTTATAAATGACAGCTATCGTCCAAAAATATACTGAAGTAAGGCTGCCAAGAGGACTTGAAAGTGGGGCAGAATTGCAGGAAACCGATTTCAGGAGGTAGACTGGAATTGCATTTAAAGCATAGGAAAAGAGGCAGAACGTCCACAATGATGCACTTGGCCAAAAAGGGCGTATGCGTTTTTCCTGAATATATTCAGGAAAAACGCATACGCCCTTTTTGGCCAACCAAGCAAGCTTGCAAAGGAAATCTGCACTACAATGAAGTCTCACTTCCCCCCGGTCAAAAGGGCCATCTGAAAAAAGTGTAAAATCCAGAAAGGCAGGACAGGCCATGGAGAACTGGGAGCCTTGTTATGCTGATGGGCGGGATGTAAATTGCCAACAGCCACTCCGGAGAAGTGTATGGTGTTTCCTGAAACATCTAAAAAACAAAGCAACAGAGCCTAGGGCACTTCCACTTATGGTCCTATAGCTTAGGGAAATTAAAATCAAAAAGACACAGCCACCCCAAAGTTGGGACGGCTCTTTTACAAGAACCTGGTTTACGGTACAAGTTCAATATCGCAGAAAGTGAAAAATGGATAAAGATGTTGTGGTACTTACGTACAATGCAATATCACTCAGCAATGAAATCTATGTCATCAGGCCCATAGCAGCATTATGAGTGGATTCAGGTATGATGATTCTAACTGAAATAAGTCACACAGAAAAGGAAACATCATAAGATATCACTAATACACGGAATGTAAACTTGGCTACATAGGAACTGAATTACAAAACAGAACAGGGTCTCAAATTTAGAAAACCAACTTATGCTTGCTTAAGGGGAAAGGTGAGTTGGGGTGCTGCATAAAACCAGAGATTGAAATGAGCACAGATAAAGTTCCTTAAGCCAAATATGGAATAGACAAGAGCTACTCCTTGCTCAACGAAATGGATTCAACACCCCATATTAAACACCTAAGAATATACCTGACTAGGAAGTATCTTAAAACCTATGGATTGCTATGTCTCCAAAAGAGAATCAAGCGTGTGTGCAGGGGCATAAACGCAGCAGTGATAGGATTGGAGAGGTTTGGTGAGCAAATGAAGACCCTTTGAAGTCATATTGCATGGTACCCATTCCACGGGTCTCAACTCTCCAGGTTTAAGGTATTCTTCCTTCAGCTAAAACATGCATGTGGAACCCAGAGTATGATCAACCGTGTGATCGGGAGACGTGTTCCAATATGTGTCAGTTTTCGTCCCCTGGTACTCGGGTGCAACATTCCAGACGCTTTACTAACACTCTCCCGACTTGCACAGTCAGTGCCTTTAACCTCCTGTTTGGCCCAGTTTGCAATTTCTGCGGAAGATGAACAGGAATAGGGAGAACCAATGACAGACCAGCTGGAGGTGTCTGGACGGGCAAATTTAACTCTCATTTCCCACCAGGAAGAGGAATTAACCAAAGGCTCAGCGTGCCGTGCCGGAACCAGAATAGGGCCTGAAGCCATCCTGCGGTGTTGTGGCCAGCTCACGAGAAAGCGAGTTGAAGAAAGGAGCTCAGGGGCACTGTAATTCACAAACATGCAGAGTTATAAATGACAGCTATCGTCCAAAAATATACTGAAGTAAGGCTGCCAAGAGGACTTGAAAGTGGGGCAGAATTGCAGGAAACCGATTTCAGGAGGTAGACTGGAATTGCATTTAAAGCATAGGAAAAGAGGCAGAACGTCCACAATGATGCACTTGGCCAAAAAGGGCGTATGCGTTTTTTCCTGAATGTATTCAGGAAAAAACGCATACGCCCTTTTTGGCCAACCAAGCAAGCTTGCAAAGGAAATCTGCACTACAATGAAGTCTCACTTCCCCCCGGTCAAAAGGGCCATCTGAAAAAAGTGTAAAATCCAGAAAGGCAGGACAGGCCATGGAGAACTGGGAGCCTTGTTATGCTGATGGGCGGGATGTAAATTGCCAACAGCCACTGGGGAGAAGTGTATGGTGTTTCCTGAAACATCTAAAAAACAAAGCAACAGAGCCTAGGGCACTTCCACTTATGGTCCTATAGCTTAGGGAAATTAAAATCAAAAAGACACAGCCACCCCAAAGGTTGGGACGGCTCTGTTTACAAGAACCTGGTTTATGGTACAAGTTCAATATCGCAGAAAGTGAAAATGGATAAAGAAGTTGTGGTACTTACGTACAATGCAGTATCACTCAGCAATGAAATCTATGTCATCAGGCCCGTAGCAGCATAATGAGTGGATTCAGGTATGATGATTCTAACTGAAATAAGTCACACAGAAAAAGAAACATCATAAGAGATCACTAATACACGGAATGTAAACTTGGCTACACAGGAACTGAATTACAAAACAGAACAGGGTCTCAAATTTAGAAAACCAACTTATGCTTGCTTAAGGGGAAAGGTGAGTTGGGGTGCTGCATAAAACCAGAGATTGAAATGAGCACAGATAAAGTTCCTTAAGCCAAATATGGAATAGACAAGAGCTACTCCTTGCTCAACGAAATGGACTCAACACCCCATATTAAACACCTAACAATATACCTGACTAGGAAGTATCTTAAAACCTATGGATTGCTATGTCTCCGAAAGAGATTCAAGCGTGTGTACAGGGGCATAAACGCAGCAGTGATAGGATTGGAGAAGTTCGGTGAGCAAATGAAGACCCTTTGAAGTCATATTGCATGGTACCCATTCCACGGGTCTCAACTCTCCAGGTTTAAGGGATTCTTCCTTCAGCTAAAACATGCATGTGGAACCCAGAGTATGATCAACCGTGTGATCGGGAGACGTGTTCCAATATGTCTCAGTTTTCGTCCCCTGGTACTCGGGTGCAACATTCCAGACGCTTTACTAACACTCTCACGACTTGGAGAGTCAGCGCCTTTAACCTCCTGTTTGGCCCAGTTTGCAATTTCTGCGGATGATGAACAGGAATAGGGAGAACCAATGAGAGACTAGCTGGAGGTGTCTGGACGGGCAAATTTAACTCTCATTTCCCACCAGGAAGAGGAATTAACCAAAGGCTCAGCGTGCCGTGCCGGAACCAGATTAGGGCCTGAAGCCATCCTGCGGTGTTGCGGCCAGCTCACGAGAAAGCGAGTTGAAGAAAGGAGCTCAGGGGCACTGTAATTCACAAACCTGCAGAGTTATAAATGACAGCTATCGTCCAAAAATATACTGAAGTAAGGCTGCCAAGAGGACTTGAAAGCGGGGCAGAATTGCAGGAAACCGATTTCAGGAGGTAGACTGGAATTGCATTTAAAGCATAGGAAAAGAGGCAGAACGTCCACAATGATGCACTTGGCCAAAAAGGGCGTATATGTTTCTTCCTGAATATATTCAGGAAAAAACGCATACGCCCTTTTTGGCTAACCAAGCAAGCTTGCAAAGGAAATCTGCACTACAATGAAGTCTCACTTCCCCCCGGTCAAAAGGGCCATCTGAAAAAAGTGTAAAATCCAGAAAGGCAGGACAGGCCATGGAGAACTGGGAGCCTTGTTATGCTGATGGGCGGGATGTAAATTGCCAACAGCCACTCGGGAGAAGTGTATGGTGTTTCCTGAAACATCTAAAAAACAAAGCAACAGAGCCTAGGGCACTTCCACTTATGGTCCTATAGCTTAGGGAAATTAAAATAAAAAAGACACAGCCACCCCAAAGGTTGGGACGGCTCTGTTTACAAGAACCACGTTTACGGTACTAGTTCAATATCGCAGAAAGTGAAAAATGGATAAAGAAGTTGTGGTACTTACATACAATGCAGTATTACTCAGCAATGAAATCTATGTCATCAGGCCCATAGCAGCATAATGAGTGGATTCAGGTATGATGATTCTAACTGAAATAAGTCACACAGAAAAAGAAACATCATAAGAGATCACTAATACACGGAATGTAAACTTGGCTACACAGGAACTGAATTACAAAACAGAACAGGGTCTCAAATTTAGAAAACCAACTTATGCTTGCTTAAGGGGAAAGGTGAGTTGGGGTGCTGCATAAAACCAGAGATTGAAATGAGCACAGATAAAGTTCCTTAAGCCAAATATGGAATAGACAAGAGCTACTCCTTGCTCAACGAAATGGATTCAACACCCCATATTAAACACCTAAGAATATACCTGACTAGGAAGTATCTTAAAACCTATGGATTGCTATGTCTCCAAAAGAGAATCAAGCGTGTGTGCAGGGGCATAAACGCAGCAGTGATAGGATTGGAGAGGTTTGGTGAGCAAATGAAGACCCTTTGAAGTCATATTGCATGGTACCCATTCCACGGGTCTCAACTCTCCAGGTTTAAGGTATTCTTCCTTCAGCTAAAACATGCATGTGGAACCCAGAGTATGATCAACCGTGTGATCGGGAGACGTGTTCCAATATGTGTCAGTTTTCGTCCCCTGGTACTCGGGTGCAACATTCCAGACGCTTTACTAACACTCTCCCGACTTGCACAGTCAGTGCCTTTAACCTCCTGTTTGGCCCAGTTTGCAATTTCTGCGGAAGATGAACAGGAATAGGGAGAACCAATGACAGACCAGCTGGAGGTGTCTGGACGGGCAAATTTAACTCTCATTTCCCACCAGGAAGAGGAATTAACCAAAGGCTCAGCGTGCCGTGCCAGAACCAGATTAGGGCCTGAAGCCATCCTGCGGTGTTGCGGCCAGCTCACAAGAAAGCGACTTGAAGAAAGGACCTCAGGGGCACTGTAATTCACAAACATGCAGAGTTATAAATGACAGCTATCGTCCAAAAATATACTGAAGTAAGGCTGCCAAGAGGACTTGAAAGTGGGGCAGAATTGCAGGAAACCGATTTCAGGAGGTAGACTGGAATTGCATTTAAAGCATAGGAAAAGAGGCAGAACGTCCACAATGATGCACTTGGCCAAAAAGGGCGTATGCGTTTTTCCTGAATATATTCAGGAAAAACGCATACGCCCTTTTTGGCCAACCAAGCAAGCTTGCAAAGGAAATCTGCACTACAATGAAGTCTCACTTCCCCCCGGTCAAAAGGGCCATCTGAAAAAAGTGTAAAATCCAGAAAGGCAGGACAGGCCATGGAGAACTGGGAGCCTTGTTATGCTGATGGGCGGGATGTAAATTGCCAACAGCCACTCGGGAGAAGTGTATGGTGTTTCCTGAAACATCTAAAAAACAAAGCAACAGAGCCTAGGGCACTTCCACTTATGGTCCTATAGCTTAGGGAAATTAAAATCAAAAAGACACAGCCACCCCAAAGTTGGGACGGCTCTTTTACAAGAACCTGGTTTACGGTACAAGTTCAATATCGCAGAAAGTGAAAAATGGATAAAGATGTTGTGGTACTTACGTACAATGCAATATCACTCAGCAATGAAATCTATGTCATCAGGCCCATAGCAGCATTATGAGTGGATTCAGGTATGATGATTCTAACTGAAATAAGTCACACAGAAAAGGAAACATCATAAGATATCACTAATACACGGAATGTAAACTTGGTTACACAGGAACTGAATTACAAAACAGAACAGGGTCTCAAATTTAGAAAACCAACTTATGCTTGCTTAAGGGGAAAGGTGAGTTGGGGTGCTGCATAAAACCAGAGATTGAAATGAGCACAGATAAAGTTCCTTAAGCCAAATATGGAATAGACAAGAGCTACTCCTTGCTCAACGAAATGGATTCAACACCCCATATTAAACACCTAAGAATATACCTGACTAGGAAGTATCTTAAAACCTATGGATTGCTATGTCTCCAAAAGAGAATCAAGCGTGTGTGCAGGGGCATAAACGCAGCAGTGATAGGATTGGAGAGGTTTGGTGAGCAAATGAAGACCCTTTGAAGTCATATTGCATGGTACCCATTCCACGGGTCTCAACTCTCCAGGTTTAAGGTATTCTTCCTTCAGCTAAAACATGCATGTGGAACCCAGAGTATGATCAACCGTGTGATCGGGAGACGTGTTCCAATATGTGTCAGTTTTCGTCCCCTGGTACTCGGGTGCAACATTCCAGACGCTTTACTAACACTCTCCCGACTTGCACAGTCAGTGCCTTTAACCTCCTGTTTGGCCCAGTTTGCAATTTCTGCGGAAGATGAACAGGAATAGGGAGAACCAATGACAGACCAGCTGGAGGTGTCTGGACGGGCAAATTTAACTCTCATTTCCCACCAGGAAGAGGAATTAACCAAAGGCTCAGCGTGCCGTGCCGGAACCAGAATAGGGCCTGAAGCCATCCTGCGGTGTTGCGGCCAGCTCACGAGAAAGCGAGTTGAAGAAAGGAGCTCAGGGGCACTGTAATTCACAAACATGCAGAGTTATAAATGACAGCTATCGTCCAAAAATATACTGAAGTAAGGCTGCCAAGAGGACTTGAAAGTGGGGCAGAATTGCAGGAAACCGATTTCAGGAGGTAGACTGGAATTGCATTTAAAGCATAGGAAAAGAGGCAGAACGTCCACAATGATGCACTTGGCCAAAAAGGGCGTATGCGTTTTTTCCTGAATGTATTCAGGAAAAAACGCATACGCCCTTTTTGGCCAACCAAGCAAGCTTGCAAAGGAAATCTGCACTACAATGAAGTCTCACTTCCCCCCGGTCAAAAGGGCCATCTGAAAAAAGTGTAAAATCCAGAAAGGCAGGACAGGCCATGGAGAACTGGGAGCCTTGTTATGCTGATGGGCGGGATGTAAATTGCCAACAGCCACTGGGGAGAAGTGTATGGTGTTTCCTGAAACATCTAAAAAACAAAGCAACAGAGCCTAGGGCACTTCCACTTATGGTCCTATAGCTTAGGGAAATTAAAATCAAAAAGACACAGCCACCCCAAAGGTTGGGACGGCTCTGTTTACAAGAACCTGGTTTATGGTACAAGTTCAATATCGCAGAAAGTGAAAATGGATAAAGAAGTTGTGGTACTTACGTACAATGCAGTATCACTCAGCAATGAAATCTATGTCATCAGGCCCGTAGCAGCATAATGAGTGGATTCAGGTATGATGATTCTAACTGAAATAAGTCACACAGAAAAAGAAACATCATAAGAGATCACTAATACACGGAATGTAAACTTGGCTACACAGGAACTGAATTACAAAACAGAACAGGGTCTCAAATTTAGAAAACCAACTTATGCTTGCTTAAGGGGAAAGGTGAGTTGGGGTGCTGCATAAAACCAGAGATTGAAATGAGCACAGATAAAGTTCCTTAAGCCAAATATGGAATAGACAAGAGCTACTCCTTGCTCAACGAAATGGATTCAACACCCCATATTAAACACCTAACAATATACCTGACTAGGAAGTATCTTAAAACCTATGGATTGCTATGTCTCCGAAAGAGATTCAAGCGTGTGTACAGGGGCATAAACGCAGCAGTGATAGGATTGGAGAAGTTCGGTGAGCAAATGAAGACCCTTTGAAGTCATATTGCATGGTACCCATTCCACGGGTCTCAACTCTCCAGGTTTAAGGTATTCTTCCTTCAGCTAAAACATGCATGTGGAACCCAGAGTATGATCAACCGTGTGATCGGGAGACGTGTTCCAATATGTGTCAGTTTTCGTCCCCTGGTACTCGGGTGCAACATTCCAGACGCTTTACTAACACTCTCCCGACTTGGAGAGTCAGTGCCTTTAACCTCCTGTTTGGCCCAGTTTGCAATTTCTGCGGAAGATGAACAGGAATAGGGAGAACCAATGACAGACCAGATGGAGGTGTCTGGATGGGCAAATTTAACTCTCATTTCGCACCAGGAAGAGGAATTAACCAAACGCTCAGCGTGCCATGCCGGAACCAGATTAGGGCCTGAAGCAATCCTGCGGTGTTGCGGCCAGCTCACGAGAAAGCGAGTTGAAGAAAGGATCTCAGGGGCACTGTAATTCACAAACCTGCAGAGTTATAAATGACAGCTATCGTCCAAAAATATACTGAAGTAAGGCTGCCAAGAGGACTTGAAAGCGGGGCAGAATTGCAGGAAACCGATTTCAGGAGGTAGACTTGAATTGCATTGAAAGCATAGGAAAAGAGGCAGAACGTCCACAATGATGCACTTGGCCAAAAAGGGCGTATGCGTTTTTTCCTGAATATATTCAGGAAAAAACGCATACGCCCTTTTTGGCCAACCAAGCAAGCTTGCAAAGGAAATCTGCACTACAATGAAGTCTCACTTCCCCCCGGTCAAAAGGGCCATCTGAAAAAAGGGTAAAATCCAGAAAGGCAGGACAGGCCATGGAGAACTGGGAGCCTTGTTATGCTGATGGGCGGGATGTCAATTGCCAACAGCCACTCGGGAGAAGTGTATGGTGTTTCCTGAAACATCTAAAAAACAAAGCAACAGAGCCTAGGGCACTTCCACTTATGGTCCTATTGCTTAGTTAATTTAAAATCTAAAAGACACAGCCACCCCAAAGGTTGGGACGGTTCTTTTTACTGGAATCTCTTCTACGGCACAAGTTATATATCCCAGAGAGCAAATAATGGATAAAGAAGTTGTGGTACTTATGTACAACAGAATACCACTCAGCAATGAAATCTATGTCACCAGGCCCGTACCAGCATAATGATTGGATTGAGGCACGATGATTCTAAGTGAAATAAGTCACACAGAAAAAGAAACATCATAAGGTATCACTAATACACGGAATGTGAACTTGGCTACACATGAACTGAATTACAAAACAGAACAGGGTCTCAAGTTTAGAAAACTAACTTATGCTTGCTTAAGGGGGAAGGTGAGTTGGGGTGCTGCATTAAACCAGAGTTTGAAATTAGCACAGATACCGTTCCATAAGCCAAATATGGAATAGACAAGACCTACCCCTTGCTCAACGAAATGGATTCAACAATGAGGTATCACCTCACACCTGGTAGAATAGGCATCATAGAAAATCTACAAGCAAAAAATGCTGGAAAGGGTGTGGAGAAAAGGAACCCTCTTCCACTATTGTTGGGAATATAAATTGATACAGTCACTATGGAGAACAATATGGAATTTCTTAAGAAACTAACAATAGAATTACCATATGATACAGCAATCCCACTACTGGACATATACCCAGACAAAACCATAAATCAAAAAGAGACATTCACCACAATGTTCATTGCATCACTATTTACAATATCGAGGTAATGGAAGCAACCTAAATGCCCACAGACAGACGAATGCATAAAGCCGTGGTACATATATAAAATGGAATATTACTAAGCCATGAAAAGGAATGAAATTGGGTCATTTGTAGAGACGTCGATGCATCTAGAGACTGTCATACAGAGTGAAGTAAGTCAGAAAGAGAAAAACAAATCTTGTATATTCATGCATATATGTGGAACCTAGAAAACCTGTACAGATTAACCATTTTGCAAGGCATAAATAGAGCAACAGATGTAGACAACAAACGTATGGACAACAAGGGGGGAAAGCTGTTGGGGGTGGTGGTGGGAGGAGTTGAGAGACTGGGATTGGCATGTATACATTTATATGTATAAAATAGATAATTAATAAGAACCTGCTGTATAAAAATATAAAATAAAATTCAAAATTAAAAAGAAATAAAATTTAAAAAATAGAAAAAACAATTATTCCCTTCACATACATGTATTTATATGAATAAATTATTTCCATGCTTATATCTGTAAATACAAAAAAGAGGAATAAAATCTACCTTGAACCCAAAACGAAAAAGAGAAAAAAAACACAGAACCCACCAGTTCCACAGAGGAAAACCGTATCAGGGCACTTGCTCCAGTTGTAAACAATTCTGAAGTTGGTCAGTGGTGGGGAATCGTCTCCCATTCAGCCAGCAGCCCCCACGCAACAAGCGTCCTCATTGCAAAGCTGGGGCACCGTGCCGAGGCATCTGTGAGTAAACGTGAGCTGAGCCCCAGGCCAGTTGCTGCTGAACTATTCCCACCCATCCCAGGTAAAACACCTGAATATATACAAGGACTTGAAAGCCTAGAGGGAGGGCCATAGAGCCACACGAGTGACAGCATGCCGGCCGACTTGGTGCCTGCAGGCCAGCCAGGATGGTCCTGGCCCTGGGTGCTCTTCTGGAAGATTTCCATTTCCCTGCCTGAGATACCCGTCCTGTCCCTGCCCCCACTGCTTTTTTCCTTCCTCACCTCTGCCCAGGGAGAAATTGCAGCAGCAGGTATGGGTGACACATCTTCTTCTTTAGCAGGTGGCAGCCTGGCAACTGCTGCAGAAAGTCCAGCAGAGCCCCACTCACACTGGGCCACCCACAAAGCCGTGGCCTCTCACTCCCTCCCACCAGCCCAGCCCCGAGACTGCTGACAGGGCAGAGAAAATGGCGTCAGGCACGGCTGCAGGGGCTCTTGCTGCCTGGAGTGGTATTTATAGTGATCTCAACCCAGGCACACCTGGGGAGGGCTGGCCGGCACGGTAAGGCTGTCCAGGTCAGCCAATCATCACCCCTCAGGGGCTCACAGTTGCAGAAAATGGAACTTGCTGAACCGGCCAGGTCCAAGGAACAGGTGTGGGCTCCTGAGAGTCAGGATAGACAAGGGGCTGCAGCTTTGGCTTGTTTTCTAATCATTTTATCTGGCCCATGAGTGGGAGACAACTTCAAGAAAACCCTCTCCTAATGAGAGGAACCCAGGAGTCAGGGAGAGGAGGGGTGGGTGGTGGTTGGAGACAGAGGCCTGGTGCCCCGGGTGCAGTGGAAGTCTCTGGAAGACCAGGTGGAGGGAGGCCTCACGGAGTGATGCCCAGGGTCACAGACGTGTCGCAGCTGCTGTTTGTTAGTTCAAGTCCTGCTCTGAGGTGCTCTGTGTCAGCTCTGAGCGACAGGTGAGCTGGGGGTGCTCTGCAATGAGGGCTATGTGCACGGTTCCTGTGTGCCCAGCCCTGCCACGGTACCTGCAAGGGTAGCTCTGTATCCTGGGAGGGGCCTGACCACGAGAGCCCTGTGGGCTGGGGTGGGGGTGGGGTACCTGCCCAGGTGAGCTCCATATTCTGGGATTGGTCTGACCACGAGAGCCCCATGGGCTGCTGGGGACCTGGTAAAGGATGTCAGGACAGTCAGTGAAGCCACCGAGGATATACCTCCAGTTGCTCCTAATTCCTACACCCTGCTGGTCATTCTACCAACCACCAGGACATGGTATTCTGTATTAGTCTTCAATGATGCCTTCTTTTGTATTCCATTAGTCCCAGAGTCACAAGAAATTTTGGCTTGTGAGTGGCAGGACTCAACATACAACTAAAACAATACTTCCGGGCCGTCTGGCCCCAAGGGTGCAAAAATTCCCACACCATCTTTGGGGAAAGCTTAGCTAAAGACCTAAAAGTTCTACCTCTGGAAAAGGAAACCCTCCTTCAATATGCAGACGACATTCTGATCGCCAGCCCTACTAAGGAGGCCTCTGAACTACCAAGCCAATAAAGGATAGAAGTTGTCCAAGAAAAAGCTCAAATATCACAGACTGCCGTGACCTGCCTGGGCTTCATTCTCACAGAAGGTTGGAGAAGTCCATCCCAGGAAAGGGAAGAAACCATTTTCAGCCTTACCCCTTTCTAAAACTAGAAGACAGCTTAGGGGTTCCTGGGGAGGCCAGGGTTTGCTGCTTCTGGATCCCTAACTACAGTCTACTAGCTGGGCCTCTATATGAAACACTGAAAGGAAAAGATGATGATCCTTTTGAATAGAATCCAGAAGTGGCCTTTCAAGAATGGAAAGAGCAGTCAATTCAGACCCTTGCCCTGGAACTCCCTAATTTAGCTAAACCCTTTGACCTTTACATTCCCGGTGAAAGGTGAATCGCCATTGGAGAATTAGTGCAAAACCTGGGACCACTTGAAATGGAACAATGCAAGAATGCCATCCAGGTAGGATAAACTATGGTCACCAAGGGGCTTGGCCCACTGCCACATCTGGCCAAGATACTGGCGGTATCTAAAACCCTGGAAATCAGCAGCCCAAAAGGCCACCTCCCTCCTAAGGGAAAAGGACCCCACGTGGTGATCCTAACCACCAACCATGCCCTGAAGTTGCAGGGTTCGCTCCGTGGGCACACCGACCTCGAGTGAGGAGGCCCTCCAACTCCAACATCCAGAGAGATAACCGGGGGCAACAGGGCACCATGACGACTCGTGTGAACATCACTTGACCTGGAGTTTCTCTCATAAAACAACAAGAGTGTGTCCCAAAAGAGTAGACTACTGCTTGCCGGACTTACTGCACCCAGAGGGGAGCTAATAATCTTGGCGGGGGAACCGTATATCACACTGTCACCATAGAAAAGCCTACAGACACCGTGATGATGGTGGCCAGTAAGACCGGCTGGACTCTTGTTTACTTCAAAAGGCTGTTGGCTCAGTGGCCATCATGGTCCTTGATCACCACTGACCCTGGACTGTCTGGGAGTTGAGCGGGCAGGGCTCTGACACCTGGTGCTGTTTGTACGTTAATTCAGGGGCCTAATTGAAGAAAGCGCAGACTACTGGTCAGAGCATCTAGGCTGGCAGAAACGGTCGGCCTAAGGTGGCCGAACAAATGTGGGGCGGGGTGAAACCGGCCCCCACAGCGTCTCTGCACATCTCTTTCCTGGACCCTTGAAGGTCATTAGAATCTATAACACTTCCAATGCTGGTGCTCAGGTGGACGAGCAGGGAGGCAGGGGGCCTGGGGACAATCAACGTCACCTGGAGGCTGCTGGGGAGAAGCTCTGACCCTCGCCCCAGGGTATGAGGGCTCCCAACTCAGCACTCAGCAGTTACAGAAGAAGGGTCTGCACCCTCAGCACTCCAAGAATGAGGAACGGGACAAAAGGCAGAGGGGGGGTTTGTCCCCAGCAAAGCCCATTAAAAATCCCTGGGAGATAAAAATAGAATCTGGGCAATAAAGTCAAGTCTAACCTTTTTTATCCTTTGTGCTTTGTCTAATTTCACGTGCTCCTAGGGTCCCGCATGCAGAGGTTCCACACCCGGCACTTCAGACCAGATTTCCTAGTGCAGAATGGCTGGGTCGACACCTCAGCTCCTGGGGCCCAGTGCAGACTCCGCGATATAGAGCCTGAGCTACAGCCAACCCGGCCCTCGAGAGCTCCGCCCCCTCCCTCCCACTGACTCTGACAGGATCTCTACACAGCAGCCCAGCCCACAGCCCACGGGGTAGTACATGCTCTCACCTCTCCATTCTCTGATCAAAATATAAAGTTTCCTTTGCTTGTGAACCAAACTCAGTCTCGATCTGTTGGCCCCAATGACACTGGGCAGGGGGACACTTGTTGGGGTCCACTCTGGAGGATCAGTAACAGAAATTGAGACTATTGTAACCTCAATGAACAGATGTGTGAGCCAAAGTGTAGTTAACATAGAACAGTGCATAAGGCTCGGGTAAAATAAGATGTTTCTAACACTTCCATTGGATATTTCCATCACTTTATTATAAGCAAGTTCAGTGAAAAGGTTTGTCTTATTTGTCAGCTCAATATTAGAGAAATGAAGTGATTTCTTTCCAAGGATGTACATCTAATAATCTTGGTTAAACCTTCAATCTTGTTTTAAATGCTTTTCCATTGAAAATGATACCTCTCTTTCAGCTCCCCCATTTCTGAGAAGTATAAAATCTTATAATTTATTATTACCAAAGGGGAAAGGTGGGAGGAGGGATAAATTAACAGTTTGGGATTAACACATACACACTGCTATGTATAAAATAGATCATCAACAAGGAACTACTGTATAGCACAGGGAACTACACTCAACATTTTGCAATAACCTATAAGGGGAAATAATCTGAAAAAGAATAGATATTTTTATTGACATCATCTATCAATGACAGTTAAAGTGTAACCTAAGGGAAGCTGGTGGTGAGTGCTTCTGACCCTGAAGACTTCAATCATCTAAAGTTTGGACTCTGCCTACTTCCCAAGGCCCTTAATGAACATATGTGTAGCCGTAGCTTAAAAAATTCCCCAGTTTGGGTTTCGGGGAGACACTGATTTTGAAAAAGCCCTGGTGTTCTCCTTACATGAATGGGACTCTTCCTACTGCTAAAACATGTCTGTCACACCCAGAGGATGGTATACCGTCTGATCGGGAAGAGTTTGGAAAAGGCATCTCATCTCCTCATCTCCTGGTGCTCGGGTTCACCCCTCCAGCGTCTTTACTAACAGTCTCCCCACTTGGAGATGTCAGCACTGTCAACATCCTGTTGCGTACAGTTTGGAATTTGTCCAGAGGATGAAGCGGAAGGATGAGGAACAATGAGAGACAAGTCCTACGTGTTCAGACAGGCACATGTCACTCTAATTTCCAATCAGGAAGACGAATTGACCAAAGGCTAGGGTTGCCCATGGAAACAGTATAGAGCTTGAGGAAATCCCGCTGCTTTGTGGCCAGTTCCCATAAACACAAGTTGAACAATAGAACTCAGGGGCAGTAAAATTCACAAAACTGCAGAGTTGAAAATATCCATCACTGAAAAATGTCTTGAGGAAAGTCAGAGAAAAGGACTTGTAAGCAAGGGAGAATGGCAGGAAAGGGATTTGAGGAGGTAGAAAGGACTCGCCATTAAGCACAAGAAAAGGAGCTGAACATTGCCAACATTGCAGTTGGCCAAAAAGGGTGTATGCGTTTTTTTGTGTATATATTCAAGAAAAGAGCGTACACCTTTTTAGCCAACCAAACAGGTGGGCACTGGAAGTCAATACTACAAAAGACATCACTTCGCATCAGTCAGAAGAGCCATCCTCATAAAGCGTAAACAACAGAAATGCAGGACAGGGCAAGGAGAAGAGGGAGCCCTGTGAGACTTATAGTGGAAATGTATATTGCCAACGGCCATTCTGGAGAAGTGTATTGTGTTTACTAAAGCATCTAAACAATGAGCTACAGAGCATAGGGCACTTGCACTCATGGGCGTATATCTTGGGAAAAACAAAAATCGAGAGGACACAGGCACCCCAATGTTTACCCCCTCTCTGTTTAAAAGATCCTCGACTAGGATATAACTTAAATGTCTCTGGAGGGAAAAAATGGATAGAGATGTGGTACTTAGGTAGAGTGGAATATTATTCAGCCTGGAAATCAATGAAATATGGCCAGCTGTAACAACTCCGGAGGAGTTACGTATGATCATTCTAAGTGACAGAATTCAAAAAGAAGAAGACACATATCATAAGATATCACTTAAAGGTGGAATCCAAAATGGCTACACATGAAATAAATTACAAAACAAAAACATAGTCAAATATGTAGAAAACACGCATAAGGCTGCTAAACGGGAAAGGTGGGGAGGGGTGAGGCATCATCCAGGAGGTTGAAATTAGCAAAGATACCATTCCAAATACCAAACTGATAATCAACAAGGCCTACACGGTAGCTAAAAGAACTGCACTCAGCACACTCAAGTCACCGGAAAAGAATATATACGACTGGTAAGAATCTGAAAAAGAATTTACTGATGTCTCTCTGTACGTGAATGAAGTGGATGTACAGCAGCAAGAAACAGAGCTTTGAAAATCAGCTGTAACCAATATAGTAATAAATTGAAAAAAATAAACGACAGAGAGACAGAGAAAACCTCTTACAACTTTTCCTCAGGGACGGTGATGCAACATGGATTGAACACATCTAGACCCACAGCAGGATGAGACATAAGGCTGGAAACTGTTTGCGCTAAGAGAAATGTGAGGTTGGGTGAGGAAATGCACACCCTTTAAAGTAATACTACCTGGTACCCATTCAATGGGTCCCAAATCTGCAGGTTCAAGGGATCTTCCTACAGCTAAAACATGCATGGAAAACCCAGAGGACTGTACACCATGTGATCGGGAGATGTGTCTAAAATGCACCTCATTTATCCTCTCCTGGTGCTCCTGTTCACCATTCCAGCCACGTTACTTAGAAGCTCCCCACTTGGAGAATCAGTACATTTAAACTTCTGTTTCACACATTTTGCAAATTGTGAGGAGGATGAACGGGAAGAGGGGGAACCAATGAGAGAAGAGTTGTAGGGGTTTGGACGGGCACATATCACTCTAATTTCCCATTAAGAATAAGAATTAAAAAAAGGCTCAGCCTGCCTCGCCGGAGCCAAAATAGGGCCTGAAGCAATCCTGCGGGTTTGAGGCCAGCTCACAAAAGAGCAACTTAAAACATGGAGCTCAGGGTCACTGCAATTCACAAACCTGCAGAGTTATAAATGAAAACTAACGTCCAAAAATATGTTGAGGTAAGGCAAAGAAGAGGATCTGAATGCAAGACAGAATTGCAAGAAACAGATTTCAAGAGATAGATTGGACTCGTCTTTAACGCACATGAAAAGCGGCAGAATTTCGACAATGATGCAGTTGGCCCAAAAGGGCGTATGCGAGTTTTCCTGATTATATCCAGGAAAAAACGCATACGCACTTTATGGGCAACGAAGCAAGCAAGCAATGCAAATGTGCACAACAAAGAAGTCTCATTTCCCACCGGTCAAAAGGGCCATCCTAAAAAATTGTAAAAACCAGAAATGCAGGACAGGCCATGGAGAACAGGGAGCCTTTATACGCTGATGGGCAGTGTGTGAACTGCCGAGAGCCACTCTGGAGAAGTGTATGGTGGTTCCTAAATCATCTAAAAACAGAGCTACAGAGCATAGGACACTTCCAATCATGGGAGTATATCTAGGGAAGTCTAAAAATCAACAAGACACAAGCACACCACAGTTTAGGGCTACTCTGTTTACAAGAACCTCAACTTCAGTACACCTTAAATATCCCAGGAAAGAGAACAATGGATAAAGAAGATGTGGTACTTATGTACAATGGAATATCTCTTCACCATGAAATCAATGTAATAAGGCTAGTAGAAGGATAAAGAGTGGATTTAGGTCCGATAATACTACTTGAAATAAGTCAAACAGAAAAAGAAACATATCATAAGATATCACTTATAGAGGGAGGGTAAATATGGCTGCACAAGAAATGAATTACAGAACAGAACAGTGTCTCACATTTAGAAAACACACTTATGTCAGCTTAAGGGGAAAGGAGAGGTGGGGTGATGCATAAAACCAGAGTTTGAAATTAGCACAGATACCGTTCAAGAAACCAAATAGGTATTAGACAAGATCTACACCTTGCTCAATGAACTGGCCTCAACACACCCTATACACCGCAGAGAAATATATCTGAGTAATAAGAATCTTAAAACCCATGTATTGATATATCTCCATAAGGGAATCAAGTGTGTGCAGAGCGGCACAAACACAGCAGTGAAAATGAGCTAAACCCCATTATAGAAATAAATTTTAAAAACAAAACGCAGAAACAATGAAAGAGAGAAAAATTCTTACAAAATTCGCTCAGGGGCTGTGATGCAACCTGGATTGACCACATATAAACCCACAGCTGGATAAGACATAAGGCTGGACACTTGGGGCTGAGAGGATTGGTGAGCTTCGGTGAGCAACTGCCGAAAGTTTAATGCAATACTTCGTGCTACTCATTCCAAGGGTCCCAACACTCCAGGTTGAAGGGAATCTTCCTACAGCTAAACCATGCTTGGGAAACCCAGCGACTGGTATACCATATGATCGGGAAAGGTTTCTAAAACACACCACATTTTTCCTCTCCTGGGGCTCCGGATCGACATTCCAGCCGCTTTACTAACAACATCCCCACATGGAGAGTCAATGCCTTTAAGTTCTGGTATCGCACAGTCTTCAGTTAGTGCGGAGGATGAATGGGAATAGGGGGAACCAGTGAGAAACTAGCTGTAGCGGTTTCAATGGGCACATGTCACTCTAATTTCACATCAGTAAGAAGAATGAAGCAAAGGCACAGCAAGGTGTCCCAGAAGAAGAATAGGGCTTCAAGGAATCCTGTGGTTATGGGGCAAGATCACAAAACTAAGAGCTGAAAAATGGAGCTAAGGGCCACTGCAATTCAAAAACCTGACTTGCCCAAAAAGGGCGTATGTGTTTTTTCCTGAATATATTCAGGAAAAAACGCATACGCCCTTTTTGGCCAACCAAGCAAGCTTGCAAAGGAAATCTGCACTACAATGAAGTCTCAATTCCCCCTGGTCAAAAGGGCCATCTGAAAAAAGTGTAAAATCCATAAAGGCATGACAGGCCATGGAGAACTGGGAGCCATCTTATGCTGATGGGCAGGATGTAAATTGCCAACAGCCACTCTGGAGAAGTGTTTGGTGTTTCCTGAAACATCTAAAAAACAAAGCAACAGAGCCTAGGGCACTTCCACTTATGGTACTATAGTTTAGGGCAATTAAAATCAAAAAGACACAGCCACCCCAAAGTTTGGGATGGCTCTGTTTACAAGAACCTCATATACGGTACAAGTTCAATATCGCAGAAAGTGAAAAATGGATAAAGAAGTTGTGGTACTTACGTACAATGCAATATCACTCAGCAATGAAATCTATGTCATCAGGCCCGTAGCAGCATAATGAGTGGACTAAGTACGATGAATCTAACTGAAATAAGTCACACAGAAAAAGAAACATCATAAGGTATCACTAATACACGGAATGTAAACTTGGCTACACAGGAACTGAATTCCAAAACAGAACAGGGTCTCAAATTTAGAAAACCAACTTATGCTTGCTTAAGGGGAAAGGTGAGTTGGGGTGCTGCATAAAAACAGAGATTGAAATGAGCACAGATAAAGTTCCTTAAGCCAAATATGGAATAGACAAGAGCTACTCCTTGCTCAACGAAATGGACTCAACACCCCATATTCAACGCCTAGGAATATACCTGACTAGTAAGAATCATAAAACCTATGGATTTATATATCTCTGTAAGAGAATCAAGAGTGTGTACAGCTGCATTAAAGCAGTGAAAATCAGGTAAATACCATAATAAAAATAAATTTCTTAAATAAAACACAATGACAGTGAAATAGAGAGAAATACTTAAGTAATCATTCAAGGCTTCTGATGCAACCTGCATTTACCACATCTACACCCAGAGCTGGGTGACACATAAGGCTGGACACTTGGGGCTCATAAGATTGGTGAGGTTCGGTGAGCAAATGAAGACCTTTGAAGTCATATTGCATGGTACCCATTCCATGGGTCTCAAATCTCCAGGTTTAAGGGATACTTCCTTCAGCTAAAACATGCATGTGGAACCCAGAGAATGATCAACCGTGTGATCGGGAGACGTGTTCCAATATGTGTCAGTTTTCGTCCCCTGGTACTCGGGTGCAACATGCCAGACGCTTTACTAACACTCTCCCGACTTGGAGAGTCAGTGCCTTTAACCTCCTGTTTGGCCCAGTTTGCAATTTCTGCGGAAGATGAACAGGAATAGGGAGAACCAATGACAGACTAGCTGGAGGTGTCTGGACGGGCAAATTTAACTCTCATTTCCCACCAGGAAGAGGAATTAACCAAAGGCTCAGCGTGCCATGCCGGAACCAGATTAGGGCCTGAAGCCATCCTGCGGTGTTGCGGCCAGCTCACGAGAAAGCGAGTTGAAGAAAGGAGCTCAGGGGCACTGTAATTCACAAACCTGCAGAGTTATAAATGACAGCTATCGTCCAAAAATATACTGAAGTAAGGCTGCCAAGAGGACTTGAAAGCGGGGCAGAATTGCAGGAAACCGATTTCAGGAGGTAGACTGGAATTGCATTTAAAGCATAGGAAAAGAGGCAGAACGTCCACAATGATGCACTTGGCCAAAAAGGGCGTATGCGTTTTTTCCTGAATATATTCAGGAAAAAACGCATACGCCCTTTTTGGCCAACCAAGCAAGCTTGCAAAGGAAATCTGCACTACAATGAAGTCTCACTTCCCCCCGGTCAAAAGGGCCATCTGAAAAAAGTGTAAAATCCAGAAAGGCAGGACAGGCCATGGAGAACTGGGAGCCTTGTTATGCTGATGGGCGGGATGTCAATTGCCAACAGCCACTCGGGAGAAGTGTATGGTGTTTCCTGAAACATCTAAAAAACAAAGCAACAGAGCCTAGGGCACTTCCACTTATGGTCCTATAGCTTAGGGAAATTAAAATCAAAAAGACACAGCCACCCCAAAGGTTGGGACGGCTCTGTTTACAAGAACCTGGTTTACGGTACAAGTTCAATATCGCAGAAAGTGAAAAATGGATAAAGAAGTTGTGGTACTTACGTACAATGCAGTATCACTCAGCAATGAAATCTATGTCATCAGGCCCGTAGCAGCATAATGAGTGGATTCAGGTATGATGATTCTAACTGAAATAAGTCACACAGAAAAAGAAACATCATAAGATATCACTAATACACGGAATGTAAACTTGGCTACACAGGAACTGAATTCCAAAACAGAAAAGGGTCTCAAATTTAGAAAACCAACTTATGCTTGCTTAAGGAGAAAGGTGAGTTGGGGAGCTGCATAAAACCAGAGATTGAAATGAGCACAGATAAAGTTCCTTAAGCCAAATATGGAATAGACAAGAGCTACTCATTGCTCAACGAAATGGACTCAACACCCCATATTAAATGCCTAAGAGTGTACCTGACTAGGAAGTATCTTAAAACCTATGGATTGCTATGTCTCCGAAAGAGAATCAAGCGTGTGTGCAGGGGCATAAACGCAGCAGTGATAGGACTGGAGAGGTTCGGTGAGCAAATGAAGACCCTTTGAAGTCATATTGCATGGTACCCATTCCACGGATCTCAACTCTCCAGGTTGAAGGTATTCTTCCTTCAGCTAAAACATGCATGTGGAACCCAGAGTATGATCAACCGTGTGATCGGGAGACGTGTTCCACTATGTGTCAGTTTTTGTCCCCTGGTACTCGGGTGCAACATTCCAGACGCTTTACTAACACTCTCCCGACTTGGAGAGTCAGTGCCTTTAACCTCCTGTTTGGCCCAGTTTGCAATTTCTGCGGAAGATGAACAGGAATAGGGAGAACCAATGACAGACTAGCTGGAGGTGTCTGGACGGGCAAATTTAACTCTCATTTCCCACCAGGAAGAGGAATTAACCAAAGGCTCAGCGTGCCGTGCCGGAACCAGATTAGGGCCTGAAGCAATCCTGCGGTGTTGCGGCCAGCTCACAAGAAAGCGAGTTGAAGAAAGGAGCTCAGGGGCACTGTAATTCACAAACCTGCAGAGTTATAAATGACAGCTATCGTCCAAAAATATACTGAAGTAAGGCTGCCAAGAGGACTTGAAAGCAGGGCAGAATTGCAGGAAACCGATTTCAGGAGGTAGACTGGAATTGCATTGAAAGCATAGGAAAAGAGGCAGAACGTCCACAATGATGCACTTGGCCAAAAAGGGCGTATGCGTTTTTTCCTGAATATATTCAGGAAAAAACGCATACGCCCTTTTTGGCCAACCAAGCAAGCTTGCAAAGGAAATCTGCACTACAATGAAGTCTCACTTCCCCCCGGTCAAAAGGGCCATCTGAAAAAAGTGTAAAATCCAGAAAGGCAGGACAGGCCATGGAGAACTGGGAGCCTTGTTATGCTGATGGGCGGGATGTCAATTGCCAACAGCCACTCGGGAGAAGTGTATGGTGTTTCCTGAAACATCTAAAAAACAAAGCAACAGAGCCTAGGGCACTTCCACTTATGGTCCTATAGCTTAGGGAAATTAAAATAAAAAAGACACAGCCACCCCAAAGTTTGGGACGGCTCTGTTTACAAGAACCACGTTTACGGTACTAGTTCAATATCACAGAAAGTGAAAAATGGATAAAGAAGTTGTGGTACTTACGTACAATGCAATATCACTCAGCAAGGAAATCTATGTCATCAGGCCCGTAGCAGCATAATGAGTGGATTCAGGTATGATGATTCTAACTGAAATAAGTCACACAGAAAAAAAAACATCATAGGATATCACTAATACACGGAATGTAAACTTGGCTACACAGGAACTGAATTCCAAAACAGAACAGTGTCTCAAATTTAGAAAACCAACTTATGCTTCCTTAAGGGAAAGGTGAGTTGGGGTAATGCATAAAACCAGAGATTGAAATGAGCACAGATAAAGTTCCTTAAGCCAAATATGGAATAGACAAGAGCTACTCCTTGCTCAACGAAATGGATTCAACACCCCATATTAAACACCTAAGAATATACCTGACAAAGAAGTATTTTAAAACCTATGGATTGCTATGTATCCGAAAGAGAATCAAGCGTGTGTGCAGGGGCATAAACGCAGCAGTGATAGGATTGGAGAGGTTCGGTGAGCAAATGAAGACCCTTTGAAGTCATATTGCATGGTACCCATTCCACGGGTCTCAACTCTCCAGGTTTAAGGTATTCTTCCTTCAGCTAAAACATGCATGTGGAACCCAGAGTATGATCAACCGTGTGATCGGGAGACGTGTTCCAATATGTCTCAGTTTTCGTCCCCTGGTACTCGGGTGCAACATTCCAGACGCTTTACTAACACTCTCCCGACTTGGAGAGTCAGTGCCTTTAACCTCCTGTTTGGCCCAGTTTGCAATTTCTGCGGAAGATGAACAGGAATAGGGAGAACCAATGAGAGACTAGCTGGAGGTGTCTGGACGGGCAAATTTAACTCTCATTTCCCACCAGGAAGAGGAATTAACCAAAGGCTCAGCGTGCCGTGCCGGAACCAGATTAGGGCCTGAAGCCATCCTGCGGTGTTGCGGCCAGCTCACGAGAAAGCGAGTTGAAGAAAGGAGCTCAGGGGCACTGTAATTCACAAACATGCAGAGTTATAAATGACAGCTATCGTCCAAAAATATACTGAAGTAAGGCTGCCAAGAGGACTTGAAAGCGGGGCAGAATTGCAGGAAACCGATTTCAGGAGGTAGACTGGAATTGCATTTAAAGCATAGGAAAAGAGGCAGAACGTCCACAATGATGCACTTGGCCAAAAAGGGCGTATGCGTTTTTTCCTGAATATATTCAGGAAAAAACGCATACGCCCTTTTTGGCCAACCAAGCAAGCTTGCAAAGGAAATCTGCACTACAATGAAGTCTCACTTCCCCCCGGTCAAAAGGGCCATCTGAAAATAGTGTAAAATCCAGAAAGGCAGGACAGGCCATGGAGAACTGGGAGCCTTGTTATGCTGCTGGGCGTGATTTAAATTGCCAACAGCCACTGGGGAGAAGTGTATGGTGTTTCCTGAAACATCTAAAAAACAAAGCAACAGAGCCTAGGGCACTTCCACTTATGGTCCTATAGCTTAGGGAAATTAAAATCAAAAAGACACAGCCACCCAAAAGGTTGGGACGGCTCTGTTTATAAGAAACTCATTTACGGTACAAGTTCAATATCGCAGAAAGTGAAAAATGGATAAAGAAGTTGTGGTACTTACGTACAATGCAATATCACTCAGCAATGAAATCTATGTCATCAGGCCCGTAGCAGCATAATGAGTGGATTCAGGTATGATGATTCTAACTGAAATAAGTCACACAGAAAAAGAAACATCATAGGATATCACTAATACACGGAATGTAAACTTGGCTACACAGGAACTGAATTACAAAACAGAACAGGGTCTCAAATTTAGAAAACCAACTTATGCTTCCTTAAGGGGAAATGTGAGTTGGGGTAATACATAAAACCAGAGATTGAAATGAGCACAGATAAAGTTCCTTAAGCCAAATATGGAATAGACAAGAGCTACTCCTTGCTCAACGAAATGGATTCAACACCCCATATTAAACACCTAAGAATATACCTGACAAAGAAGTATCTTAAAACCTATGGATTGCTATGTCTCCGAAAGAGAATCAAGCGTGTGTGCAGGGGCATAAACGCAGCAGTGATAGGATTGGAGAGGTTCGGTGAGCAAATGAAGACCCTTTAAAGTCATATTGCATGGTACCCATTCCACGGGTCTCAACTCTCCAGGTTGAAGGTATTCTTCCTTCAGCTAAAACATGCATGTGGAACCCAGAGTATGATCAACCGTGTGATCGGGAGACGTGTTCCAATATGTCTCAGTTTTCGTCCCCTGGTACTCGGGTGCAACATTCCAGACGCTTTACTAACACTCTCCCGACTTGGAGAGTCAGTGCCTTTAACCTCCTGTTTGGCCCAGTTTGCAATTTCTGCGGAAGATGAACAGGAATAGGGAGAACCAATGAGAGACTAGCTGGAGGTGTCTGGACGGGCAAATTTAACTCTCATTTCCCACCAGGAAGAGGAATTAACCAAAGGCTCAGTGTGCCGTGCCGGAACCAGATTAGGGCCTGAAGCCATCCTGCGGTGTTGCGGCCAGCTCACGAGAAAGCGAGTTGAAGAAAGGAGCTCAGGGGCACTGTAATTCACAAACCTGCAGAGTTATAAATGACAGCTATCGTCCAAAAATATACTGAAGTAAGGCTGCCAAGAGGACTTGAAAGCGGGGCAGAATTGCAGGAAACCGATTTCAGGAGGTAGACTTGAATTGCATTGAAAGCATAGGAAAAGAGGCAGAACGTCCACAATGATGCACTTGGCCAAAAAGGGCGTATGCGTTTTTTCCTGAATATATTCAGGAAAAAACGCATACGCCCTTTTTGGCCAACCAAGCAAGCTTGCAAAGGAAATCTGCACTACAATGAAGTCTCACTTCCCCCCGGTCAAAAGGGCCATCTGAAAAAAGGGTAAAATCCAGAAAGGCAGGACAGGCCATGGAGAACTGGGAGCCTTGTTATGCTGATGGGCGGGATGTCAATTGCCAACAGCCACTCGGGAGAAGTGTATGGTGTTTCCTGAAACATCTAAAAAACAAAGCAACAGAGCCTAGGGCACTTCCACTTATGGTCCTATTGCTTAGTTAATTTAAAATCTAAAAGACACAGCCACCCCAAAGGTTGGGACGGTTCTTTTTACTGGAATCTCTTCTACGGCACAAGTTATATATCCCAGAGAGCAAATAATGGATAAAGAAGTTGTGGTACTTATGTACAACAGAATACCACTCAGCAATGAAATCTATGTCACCAGGCCCGTACCAGCATAATGATTGGATTGAGGCACGATGATTCTAAGTGAAATAAGTCACACAGAAAAAGAAACATCATAAGGTATCACTAATACACGGAATGTGAACTTGGCTACACATGAACTGAATTACAAAACAGAACAGGGTCTCAAGTTTAGAAAACTAACTTATGCTTGCTTAAGGGGGAAGGTGAGTTGGGGTGCTGCATTAAACCAGAGTTTGAAATTAGCACAGATACCGTTCCATAAGCCAAATATGGAATAGACAAGACCTACCCCTTGCTCAACGAAATGGATTCAACAATGAGGTATCACCTCACACCTGGTAGAATAGGCATCATAGAAAATCTACAAGCAAAAAATGCTGGAAAGGGTGTGGAGAAAAGGAACCCTCTTCCACTATTGTTGGGAATATAAATTGATACAGTCACTATGGAGAACAATATGGAATTTCTTAAGAAACTAACAATAGAATTACCATATGATACAGCAATCCCACTACTGGACATATACCCAGACAAAACCATAAATCAAAAAGAGACATTCACCACAATGTTCATTGCATCACTATTTACAATATCGAGGTAATGGAAGCAACCTAAATGCCCACAGACAGACGAATGCATAAAGCCGTGGTACATATATAAAATGGAATATTACTAAGCCATGAAAAGGAATGAAATTGGGTCATTTGTAGAGACGTCGATGCATCTAGAGACTGTCATACAGAGTGAAGTAAGTCAGAAAGAGAAAAACAAATCTTGTATATTCATGCATATATGTGGAACCTAGAAAACCTGTACAGATTAACCATTTTGCAAGGCATAAATAGAGCAACAGATGTAGACAACAAACGTATGGACAACAAGGGGGGAAAGCTGTTGGGGGTGGTGGTGGGAGGAGTTGAGAGACTGGGATTGGCATGTATACATTTATATGTATAAAATAGATAATTAATAAGAACCTGCTGTATAAAAATATAAAATAAAATTCAAAATTAAAAAGAAATAAAATTTAAAAAATAGAAAAAACAATTATTCCCTTCACATACATGTATTTATATGAATAAATTATTTCCATGCTTATATCTGTAAATACAAAAAAGAGGAATAAAATCTACCTTGAACCCAAAACGAAAAAGAGAAAAAAAACACAGAACCCACCAGTTCCACAGAGGAAAACCGTATCAGGGCACTTGCTCCAGTTGTAAACAATTCTGAAGTTGGTCAGTGGTGGGGAATCGTCTCCCATTCAGCCAGCAGCCCCCACGCAACAAGCGTCCTCATTGCAAAGCTGGGGCACCGTGCCGAGGCATCTGTGAGTAAACGTGAGCTGAGCCCCAGGCCAGTTGCTGCTGAACTATTCCCACCCATCCCAGGTAAAACACCTGAATATATACAAGGACTTGAAAGCCTAGAGGGAGGGCCATAGAGCCACACGAGTGACAGCATGCCGGCCGACTTGGTGCCTGCAGGCCAGCCAGGATGGTCCTGGCCCTGGGTGCTCTTCTGGAAGATTTCCATTTCCCTGCCTGAGATACCCGTCCTGTCCCTGCCCCCACTGCTTTTTTCCTTCCTCACCTCTGCCCAGGGAGAAATTGCAGCAGCAGGTATGGGTGACACATCTTCTTCTTTAGCAGGTGGCAGCCTGGCAACTGCTGCAGAAAGTCCAGCAGAGCCCCACTCACACTGGGCCACCCACAAAGCCGTGGCCTCTCACTCCCTCCCACCAGCCCAGCCCCGAGACTGCTGACAGGGCAGAGAAAATGGCGTCAGGCACGGCTGCAGGGGCTCTTGCTGCCTGGAGTGGTATTTATAGTGATCTCAACCCAGGCACACCTGGGGAGGGCTGGCCGGCACGGTAAGGCTGTCCAGGTCAGCCAATCATCACCCCTCAGGGGCTCACAGTTGCAGAAAATGGAACTTGCTGAACCGGCCAGGTCCAAGGAACAGGTGTGGGCTCCTGAGAGTCAGGATAGACAAGGGGCTGCAGCTTTGGCTTGTTTTCTAATCATTTTATCTGGCCCATGAGTGGGAGACAACTTCAAGAAAACCCTCTCCTAATGAGAGGAACCCAGGAGTCAGGGAGAGGAGGGGTGGGTGGTGGTTGGAGACAGAGGCCTGGTGCCCCGGGTGCAGTGGAAGTCTCTGGAAGACCAGGTGGAGGGAGGCCTCACGGAGTGATGCCCAGGGTCACAGACGTGTCGCAGCTGCTGTTTGTTAGTTCAAGTCCTGCTCTGAGGTGCTCTGTGTCAGCTCTGAGCGACAGGTGAGCTGGGGGTGCTCTGCAATGAGGGCTATGTGCACGGTTCCTGTGTGCCCAGCCCTGCCACGGTACCTGCAAGGGTAGCTCTGTATCCTGGGAGGGGCCTGACCACGAGAGCCCTGTGGGCTGGGGTGGGGGTGGGGTACCTGCCCAGGTGAGCTCCATATTCTGGGATTGGTCTGACCACGAGAGCCCCATGGGCTGCTGGGGACCTGGTAAAGGATGTCAGGACAGTCAGTGAAGCCACCGAGGATATACCTCCAGTTGCTCCTAATTCCTACACCCTGCTGGTCATTCTACCAACCACCAGGACATGGTATTCTGTATTAGTCTTCAATGATGCCTTCTTTTGTATTCCATTAGTCCCAGAGTCACAAGAAATTTTGGCTTGTGAGTGGCAGGACTCAACATACAACTAAAACAATACTTCCGGGCCGTCTGGCCCCAAGGGTGCAAAAATTCCCACACCATCTTTGGGGAAAGCTTAGCTAAAGACCTAAAAGTTCTACCTCTGGAAAAGGAAACCCTCCTTCAATATGCAGACGACATTCTGATCGCCAGCCCTACTAAGGAGGCCTCTGAACTACCAAGCCAATAAAGGATAGAAGTTGTCCAAGAAAAAGCTCAAATATCACAGACTGCCGTGACCTGCCTGGGCTTCATTCTCACAGAAGGTTGGAGAAGTCCATCCCAGGAAAGGGAAGAAACCATTTTCAGCCTTACCCCTTTCTAAAACTAGAAGACAGCTTAGGGGTTCCTGGGGAGGCCAGGGTTTGCTGCTTCTGGATCCCTAACTACAGTCTACTAGCTGGGCCTCTATATGAAACACTGAAAGGAAAAGATGATGATCCTTTTGAATAGAATCCAGAAGTGGCCTTTCAAGAATGGAAAGAGCAGTCAATTCAGACCCTTGCCCTGGAACTCCCTAATTTAGCTAAACCCTTTGACCTTTACATTCCCGGTGAAAGGTGAATCGCCATTGGAGAATTAGTGCAAAACCTGGGACCACTTGAAATGGAACAATGCAAGAATGCCATCCAGGTAGGATAAACTATGGTCACCAAGGGGCTTGGCCCACTGCCACATCTGGCCAAGATACTGGCGGTATCTAAAACCCTGGAAATCAGCAGCCCAAAAGGCCACCTCCCTCCTAAGGGAAAAGGACCCCACGTGGTGATCCTAACCACCAACCATGCCCTGAAGTTGCAGGGTTCGCTCCGTGGGCACACCGACCTCGAGTGAGGAGGCCCTCCAACTCCAACATCCAGAGAGATAACCGGGGGCAACAGGGCACCATGACGACTCGTGTGAACATCACTTGACCTGGAGTTTCTCTCATAAAACAACAAGAGTGTGTCCCAAAAGAGTAGACTACTGCTTGCCGGACTTACTGCACCCAGAGGGGAGCTAATAATCTTGGCGGGGGAACCGTATATCACACTGTCACCATAGAAAAGCCTACAGACACCGTGATGATGGTGGCCAGTAAGACCGGCTGGACTCTTGTTTACTTCAAAAGGCTGTTGGCTCAGTGGCCATCATGGTCCTTGATCACCACTGACCCTGGACTGTCTGGGAGTTGAGCGGGCAGGGCTCTGACACCTGGTGCTGTTTGTACGTTAATTCAGGGGCCTAATTGAAGAAAGCGCAGACTACTGGTCAGAGCATCTAGGCTGGCAGAAACGGTCGGCCTAAGGTGGCCGAACAAATGTGGGGCGGGGTGAAACCGGCCCCCACAGCGTCTCTGCACATCTCTTTCCTGGACCCTTGAAGGTCATTAGAATCTATAACACTTCCAATGCTGGTGCTCAGGTGGACGAGCAGGGAGGCAGGGGGCCTGGGGACAATCAACGTCACCTGGAGGCTGCTGGGGAGAAGCTCTGACCCTCGCCCCAGGGTATGAGGGCTCCCAACTCAGCACTCAGCAGTTACAGAAGAAGGGTCTGCACCCTCAGCACTCCAAGAATGAGGAACGGGACAAAAGGCAGAGGGGGGGTTTGTCCCCAGCAAAGCCCATTAAAAATCCCTGGGAGATAAAAATAGAATCTGGGCAATAAAGTCAAGTCTAACCTTTTTTATCCTTTGTGCTTTGTCTAATTTCACGTGCTCCTAGGGTCCCGCATGCAGAGGTTCCACACCCGGCACTTCAGACCAGATTTCCTAGTGCAGAATGGCTGGGTCGACACCTCAGCTCCTGGGGCCCAGTGCAGACTCCGCGATATAGAGCCTGAGCTACAGCCAACCCGGCCCTCGAGAGCTCCGCCCCCTCCCTCCCACTGACTCTGACAGGATCTCTACACAGCAGCCCAGCCCACAGCCCACGGGGTAGTACATGCTCTCACCTCTCCATTCTCTGATCAAAATATAAAGTTTCCTTTGCTTGTGAACCAAACTCAGTCTCGATCTGTTGGCCCCAATGACACTGGGCAGGGGGACACTTGTTGGGGTCCACTCTGGAGGATCAGTAACAGAAATTGAGACTATTGTAACCTCAATGAACAGATGTGTGAGCCAAAGTGTAGTTAACATAGAACAGTGCATAAGGCTCGGGTAAAATAAGATGTTTCTAACACTTCCATTGGATATTTCCATCACTTTATTATAAGCAAGTTCAGTGAAAAGGTTTGTCTTATTTGTCAGCTCAATATTAGAGAAATGAAGTGATTTCTTTCCAAGGATGTACATCTAATAATCTTGGTTAAACCTTCAATCTTGTTTTAAATGCTTTTCCATTGAAAATGATACCTCTCTTTCAGCTCCCCCATTTCTGAGAAGTATAAAATCTTATAATTTATTATTACCAAAGGGGAAAGGTGGGAGGAGGGATAAATTAACAGTTTGGGATTAACACATACACACTGCTATGTATAAAATAGATCATCAACAAGGAACTACTGTATAGCACAGGGAACTACACTCAACATTTTGCAATAACCTATAAGGGGAAATAATCTGAAAAAGAATAGATATTTTTATTGACATCATCTATCAATGACAGTTAAAGTGTAACCTAAGGGAAGCTGGTGGTGAGTGCTTCTGACCCTGAAGACTTCAATCATCTAAAGTTTGGACTCTGCCTACTTCCCAAGGCCCTTAATGAACATATGTGTAGCCGTAGCTTAAAAAATTCCCCAGTTTGGGTTTCGGGGAGACACTGATTTTGAAAAAGCCCTGGTGTTCTCCTTACATGAATGGGACTCTTCCTACTGCTAAAACATGTCTGTCACACCCAGAGGATGGTATACCGTCTGATCGGGAAGAGTTTGGAAAAGGCATCTCATCTCCTCATCTCCTGGTGCTCGGGTTCACCCCTCCAGCGTCTTTACTAACAGTCTCCCCACTTGGAGATGTCAGCACTGTCAACATCCTGTTGCGTACAGTTTGGAATTTGTCCAGAGGATGAAGCGGAAGGATGAGGAACAATGAGAGACAAGTCCTACGTGTTCAGACAGGCACATGTCACTCTAATTTCCAATCAGGAAGACGAATTGACCAAAGGCTAGGGTTGCCCATGGAAACAGTATAGAGCTTGAGGAAATCCCGCTGCTTTGTGGCCAGTTCCCATAAACACAAGTTGAACAATAGAACTCAGGGGCAGTAAAATTCACAAAACTGCAGAGTTGAAAATATCCATCACTGAAAAATGTCTTGAGGAAAGTCAGAGAAAAGGACTTGTAAGCAAGGGAGAATGGCAGGAAAGGGATTTGAGGAGGTAGAAAGGACTCGCCATTAAGCACAAGAAAAGGAGCTGAACATTGCCAACATTGCAGTTGGCCAAAAAGGGTGTATGCGTTTTTTTGTGTATATATTCAAGAAAAGAGCGTACACCTTTTTAGCCAACCAAACAGGTGGGCACTGGAAGTCAATACTACAAAAGACATCACTTCGCATCAGTCAGAAGAGCCATCCTCATAAAGCGTAAACAACAGAAATGCAGGACAGGGCAAGGAGAAGAGGGAGCCCTGTGAGACTTATAGTGGAAATGTATATTGCCAACGGCCATTCTGGAGAAGTGTATTGTGTTTACTAAAGCATCTAAACAATGAGCTACAGAGCATAGGGCACTTGCACTCATGGGCGTATATCTTGGGAAAAACAAAAATCGAGAGGACACAGGCACCCCAATGTTTACCCCCTCTCTGTTTAAAAGATCCTCGACTAGGATATAACTTAAATGTCTCTGGAGGGAAAAAATGGATAGAGATGTGGTACTTAGGTAGAGTGGAATATTATTCAGCCTGGAAATCAATGAAATATGGCCAGCTGTAACAACTCCGGAGGAGTTACGTATGATCATTCTAAGTGACAGAATTCAAAAAGAAGAAGACACATATCATAAGATATCACTTAAAGGTGGAATCCAAAATGGCTACACATGAAATAAATTACAAAACAAAAACATAGTCAAATATGTAGAAAACACGCATAAGGCTGCTAAACGGGAAAGGTGGGGAGGGGTGAGGCATCATCCAGGAGGTTGAAATTAGCAAAGATACCATTCCAAATACCAAACTGATAATCAACAAGGCCTACACGGTAGCTAAAAGAACTGCACTCAGCACACTCAAGTCACCGGAAAAGAATATATACGACTGGTAAGAATCTGAAAAAGAATTTACTGATGTCTCTCTGTACGTGAATGAAGTGGATGTACAGCAGCAAGAAACAGAGCTTTGAAAATCAGCTGTAACCAATATAGTAATAAATTGAAAAAAATAAACGACAGAGAGACAGAGAAAACCTCTTACAACTTTTCCTCAGGGACGGTGATGCAACATGGATTGAACACATCTAGACCCACAGCAGGATGAGACATAAGGCTGGAAACTGTTTGCGCTAAGAGAAATGTGAGGTTGGGTGAGGAAATGCACACCCTTTAAAGTAATACTACCTGGTACCCATTCAATGGGTCCCAAATCTGCAGGTTCAAGGGATCTTCCTACAGCTAAAACATGCATGGAAAACCCAGAGGACTGTACACCATGTGATCGGGAGATGTGTCTAAAATGCACCTCATTTATCCTCTCCTGGTGCTCCTGTTCACCATTCCAGCCACGTTACTTAGAAGCTCCCCACTTGGAGAATCAGTACATTTAAACTTCTGTTTCACACATTTTGCAAATTGTGAGGAGGATGAACGGGAAGAGGGGGAACCAATGAGAGAAGAGTTGTAGGGGTTTGGACGGGCACATATCACTCTAATTTCCCATTAAGAATAAGAATTAAAAAAAGGCTCAGCCTGCCTCGCCGGAGCCAAAATAGGGCCTGAAGCAATCCTGCGGGTTTGAGGCCAGCTCACAAAAGAGCAACTTAAAACATGGAGCTCAGGGTCACTGCAATTCACAAACCTGCAGAGTTATAAATGAAAACTAACGTCCAAAAATATGTTGAGGTAAGGCAAAGAAGAGGATCTGAATGCAAGACAGAATTGCAAGAAACAGATTTCAAGAGATAGATTGGACTCGTCTTTAACGCACATGAAAAGCGGCAGAATTTCGACAATGATGCAGTTGGCCCAAAAGGGCGTATGCGAGTTTTCCTGATTATATCCAGGAAAAAACGCATACGCACTTTATGGGCAACGAAGCAAGCAAGCAATGCAAATGTGCACAACAAAGAAGTCTCATTTCCCACCGGTCAAAAGGGCCATCCTAAAAAATTGTAAAAACCAGAAATGCAGGACAGGCCATGGAGAACAGGGAGCCTTTATACGCTGATGGGCAGTGTGTGAACTGCCGAGAGCCACTCTGGAGAAGTGTATGGTGGTTCCTAAATCATCTAAAAACAGAGCTACAGAGCATAGGACACTTCCAATCATGGGAGTATATCTAGGGAAGTCTAAAAATCAACAAGACACAAGCACACCACAGTTTAGGGCTACTCTGTTTACAAGAACCTCAACTTCAGTACACCTTAAATATCCCAGGAAAGAGAACAATGGATAAAGAAGATGTGGTACTTATGTACAATGGAATATCTCTTCACCATGAAATCAATGTAATAAGGCTAGTAGAAGGATAAAGAGTGGATTTAGGTCCGATAATACTACTTGAAATAAGTCAAACAGAAAAAGAAACATATCATAAGATATCACTTATAGAGGGAGGGTAAATATGGCTGCACAAGAAATGAATTACAGAACAGAACAGTGTCTCACATTTAGAAAACACACTTATGTCAGCTTAAGGGGAAAGGAGAGGTGGGGTGATGCATAAAACCAGAGTTTGAAATTAGCACAGATACCGTTCAAGAAACCAAATAGGTATTAGACAAGATCTACACCTTGCTCAATGAACTGGCCTCAACACACCCTATACACCGCAGAGAAATATATCTGAGTAATAAGAATCTTAAAACCCATGTATTGATATATCTCCATAAGGGAATCAAGTGTGTGCAGAGCGGCACAAACACAGCAGTGAAAATGAGCTAAACCCCATTATAGAAATAAATTTTAAAAACAAAACGCAGAAACAATGAAAGAGAGAAAAATTCTTACAAAATTCGCTCAGGGGCTGTGATGCAACCTGGATTGACCACATATAAACCCACAGCTGGATAAGACATAAGGCTGGACACTTGGGGCTGAGAGGATTGGTGAGCTTCGGTGAGCAACTGCCGAAAGTTTAATGCAATACTTCGTGCTACTCATTCCAAGGGTCCCAACACTCCAGGTTGAAGGGAATCTTCCTACAGCTAAACCATGCTTGGGAAACCCAGCGACTGGTATACCATATGATCGGGAAAGGTTTCTAAAACACACCACATTTTTCCTCTCCTGGGGCTCCGGATCGACATTCCAGCCGCTTTACTAACAACATCCCCACATGGAGAGTCAATGCCTTTAAGTTCTGGTATCGCACAGTCTTCAGTTAGTGCGGAGGATGAATGGGAATAGGGGGAACCAGTGAGAAACTAGCTGTAGCGGTTTCAATGGGCACATGTCACTCTAATTTCACATCAGTAAGAAGAATGAAGCAAAGGCACAGCAAGGTGTCCCAGAAGAAGAATAGGGCTTCAAGGAATCCTGTGGTTATGGGGCAAGATCACAAAACTAAGAGCTGAAAAATGGAGCTAAGGGCCACTGCAATTCAAAAACCTGACTTGCCCAAAAAGGGCGTATGTGTTTTTTCCTGAATATATTCAGGAAAAAACGCATACGCCCTTTTTGGCCAACCAAGCAAGCTTGCAAAGGAAATCTGCACTACAATGAAGTCTCAATTCCCCCTGGTCAAAAGGGCCATCTGAAAAAAGTGTAAAATCCATAAAGGCATGACAGGCCATGGAGAACTGGGAGCCATCTTATGCTGATGGGCAGGATGTAAATTGCCAACAGCCACTCTGGAGAAGTGTTTGGTGTTTCCTGAAACATCTAAAAAACAAAGCAACAGAGCCTAGGGCACTTCCACTTATGGTACTATAGTTTAGGGCAATTAAAATCAAAAAGACACAGCCACCCCAAAGTTTGGGATGGCTCTGTTTACAAGAACCTCATATACGGTACAAGTTCAATATCGCAGAAAGTGAAAAATGGATAAAGAAGTTGTGGTACTTACGTACAATGCAATATCACTCAGCAATGAAATCTATGTCATCAGGCCCGTAGCAGCATAATGAGTGGACTAAGTACGATGAATCTAACTGAAATAAGTCACACAGAAAAAGAAACATCATAAGGTATCACTAATACACGGAATGTAAACTTGGCTACACAGGAACTGAATTCCAAAACAGAACAGGGTCTCAAATTTAGAAAACCAACTTATGCTTGCTTAAGGGGAAAGGTGAGTTGGGGTGCTGCATAAAAACAGAGATTGAAATGAGCACAGATAAAGTTCCTTAAGCCAAATATGGAATAGACAAGAGCTACTCCTTGCTCAACGAAATGGACTCAACACCCCATATTCAACGCCTAGGAATATACCTGACTAGTAAGAATCATAAAACCTATGGATTTATATATCTCTGTAAGAGAATCAAGAGTGTGTACAGCTGCATTAAAGCAGTGAAAATCAGGTAAATACCATAATAAAAATAAATTTCTTAAATAAAACACAATGACAGTGAAATAGAGAGAAATACTTAAGTAATCATTCAAGGCTTCTGATGCAACCTGCATTTACCACATCTACACCCAGAGCTGGGTGACACATAAGGCTGGACACTTGGGGCTCATAAGATTGGTGAGGTTCGGTGAGCAAATGAAGACCTTTGAAGTCATATTGCATGGTACCCATTCCATGGGTCTCAAATCTCCAGGTTTAAGGGATACTTCCTTCAGCTAAAACATGCATGTGGAACCCAGAGAATGATCAACCGTGTGATCGGGAGACGTGTTCCAATATGTGTCAGTTTTCGTCCCCTGGTACTCGGGTGCAACATGCCAGACGCTTTACTAACACTCTCCCGACTTGGAGAGTCAGTGCCTTTAACCTCCTGTTTGGCCCAGTTTGCAATTTCTGCGGAAGATGAACAGGAATAGGGAGAACCAATGACAGACTAGCTGGAGGTGTCTGGACGGGCAAATTTAACTCTCATTTCCCACCAGGAAGAGGAATTAACCAAAGGCTCAGCGTGCCATGCCGGAACCAGATTAGGGCCTGAAGCCATCCTGCGGTGTTGCGGCCAGCTCACGAGAAAGCGAGTTGAAGAAAGGAGCTCAGGGGCACTGTAATTCACAAACCTGCAGAGTTATAAATGACAGCTATCGTCCAAAAATATACTGAAGTAAGGCTGCCAAGAGGACTTGAAAGCGGGGCAGAATTGCAGGAAACCGATTTCAGGAGGTAGACTGGAATTGCATTTAAAGCATAGGAAAAGAGGCAGAACGTCCACAATGATGCACTTGGCCAAAAAGGGCGTATGCGTTTTTTCCTGAATATATTCAGGAAAAAACGCATACGCCCTTTTTGGCCAACCAAGCAAGCTTGCAAAGGAAATCTGCACTACAATGAAGTCTCACTTCCCCCCGGTCAAAAGGGCCATCTGAAAAAAGTGTAAAATCCAGAAAGGCAGGACAGGCCATGGAGAACTGGGAGCCTTGTTATGCTGATGGGCGGGATGTCAATTGCCAACAGCCACTCGGGAGAAGTGTATGGTGTTTCCTGAAACATCTAAAAAACAAAGCAACAGAGCCTAGGGCACTTCCACTTATGGTCCTATAGCTTAGGGAAATTAAAATCAAAAAGACACAGCCACCCCAAAGGTTGGGACGGCTCTGTTTACAAGAACCTGGTTTACGGTACAAGTTCAATATCGCAGAAAGTGAAAAATGGATAAAGAAGTTGTGGTACTTACGTACAATGCAGTATCACTCAGCAATGAAATCTATGTCATCAGGCCCGTAGCAGCATAATGAGTGGATTCAGGTATGATGATTCTAACTGAAATAAGTCACACAGAAAAAGAAACATCATAAGATATCACTAATACACGGAATGTAAACTTGGCTACACAGGAACTGAATTC